>NW_027192664.1:2039691-2719589 GCF_949987515.2 Delphinus delphis | reverse complement strand
TGTAAACAGAGGCGTCCCAAACTTTGGGGTGGCTGTGTCTTTTTGATTTTAATTTCCCTAAGCTATAGGACCATAAGTGGAAGTGCCCTAGGCTCTGTTGCTTTGTTTTTTAGATGTTTCAGGAAACACCATACACTTCTCCTGAGTGTCTGTTGGCAATTTACATCCCGCCCATCAGCATAACAAGGCTCCCAGTTCTCCATGGCCTGTCCTGCCTTTCTGGATTTTACACCTTCTTCAGATGGCCCTTTTGACCGGGGAGAAGTGAGACTTCATTGTAGTGCAGATTTCCTTTGCAAGCTTGCTGGGTTGGCCAAAAAGGGCGTATGCGTTTTTTCCTGAATATATTCAGGAAAAAACGCATACGCCCTTTTTGGCCAAGTGCATCATTGTGGACGTTCTGCCTCTTTTCCTATGCTTTCAATGCAATTCCAGTCTACCTCCTGAAATCAGTTTCCTGCAATTCTGCCCCGCTTTCAAGTCCTCTTGGCAGCCTTACTTCAGTATATTTTTGGACAATAGCTGTCATTTATAACTCTGCAGGTTTGTGAATTACAGTGCCCCTGAGCTCCTTTCTTCAACTCGCTTTCTTTTCAGCTGGCCGCAACACCGCAGGATGGCTTCAGGCCCTAATCTGGTTCCGGCACGGCACGCTGAGCCTTTGGTTAATTCCTCTTCCAGGTGGGAAATGAGAGTTAAATTTGCCCGTCCAGACACCTCCAGCTAGCCTCTCATTGGTTCTCACTATTCCTGTTCATCTTCCGCAGAAATTGCAAACTGGGCCAAACAGGAGGTTAAAGGGAGTGACTCTCCAAGTGGGGAGAGTGTTAGTAAAGCGTCTGGAATGTTGCACCCGAGTACCAGGGTACAAAAACTGAGATATATTTGAACACGTCTCCCGATCACATGGTTGATCATACTCTAGGTTCCACATGCATGTTTTAGCTGAAGGAAGAATACCTTAAACCTGGGTAGTTGAAACCCGTGGAATGGGTACCATGCAATATGACTTCAAAGGGTCTTCATTTGCTCACCGAACCTCTCCAATCCTATCACTGCTGCGTTTATGCCCCTGTACACATGCTTGATTCTCTTTCGGAGACATAGCAATCCATAGGTTTTAAGATACTTACTAGTCAGGTACATTCTTAGGCGTTTAATATGGGGTGTTGAGTCCATTTCATTGAGCAAGGAGTAGCTCTTGTCTATTCCATATTTGGCTTAAGGAACTTTATCTGTGCTCATTTCAATCTCTGGTTTTATGCAGCACCACAACTCACCTTTACCCTTAAGCAAGAATAAGTTGGTTTTCTAAATTTGAGACCCTGTTCTGTTCTGTAATTCAGTTCCTGTGTAGCCAAGTTTACATTCCGTGTATTACTGATATCTTATGATGTTTCTTTTTCTGTGTGACTTATTTCAGTTAGAATCATCATACCTGAATCCACTCATTGTGCTGCTAAGGGCCTGATGACACAGATTTCATTGCTGAGTGATATTGCTTTGTAAGTAAATACCACAAGTTCTTTATCCATTTTTCACTTTCTGCGATGTTGAACTTGTACTGTAAACGAGGTTCTTGTAAACAGAGCCGTTCCAAACTTTGGGGTGGCTGTGTCTTTTTGATTTTAATTTCCCTAAGCTATAGGACCATAAGTGGAAGTGCCCTAGGTTCTGTTGCTTTGTTTTTTAGATGTTTCAGGAAACACCATACACTTCTCCCGAGTGGTTGTTGGCAATTTACATCCCGCCCATCAGCATAACAAGGCTCCCAGTTCTCCATGGCCTCTCCTGCCTTTCTGGATTTTACACTTTTTTCAGATGGCCCTTTTGACCGGGGGGAAGTGAGACTTCATTGTAGTGCAGATTTCCTTTGCAAGCTTGCTTGGTTGGCCAAAAAGGGCGTATGCGTTTTTTCCTGAATATATTCAGGAAAAAACGCATACGCCCTTTTTGGCCAAGTGCATCATTGTGGACGTTCTGCCTCTTTTCCTATGCTTTCAATGCAATTCCAGTCTACCTCCTGAAATCGGTTTCCTGCAATTCTGCCCCGCTTTCAAGTCCTCTTGGCAGCCTTACTTCAGTCTATTTTTGGACGATAGCTGTCATTTATAACTCTGCAGGTTTGTGAATTACAGTGCCCCTGAGCTCCTTTCTTCAACTTGCTTTCTTGTGACCTGGCCGCAACACCACAAGATGGCTTCAGGCCCTAATCTGGTTCCGGCAGGACACGCTGAGCCTTTGGTTAATTCCTCTACCTGGTGGAAAACGAGAGTTAAATTTGCCCGTCCAGACACCTCCAGCTAGCCTCTCATTGGTTCTCGCTATTCCTGTTCATCTTCCGCAGAAATTGCAAACTGGGCCAAACACGAGGTTAAAGGGACTGACTCTCCAAGTCGGGAGAGTGTTAGTAAAGTGTCTGGAATGTTGCACCCGAGTACCAGGGTACGAAAACTGAGACATATTTGAACACGTCTCCCGATCACATGGTTGATCATACTCTAGGTTCCACATGCATGTTTTAGCTGAAGGAAGAATACCTTAAACCTGGGTAGTTGAAACCCATGGAATGGGTACCATGCAATATGACTTCAAAGGGTCTTCATTTGCTCACCGAACCTCTCCAATCCTATCACTGCTGCGTTTATGCCCCTGTACACATGCTTGATTCTCTTTCGGAGTCATAGCAATCCATAGGTTTTAAGATACTTACTAGTCAGGTACATTCTTAGGCGTTTAATATGCGGTGTTGAGTCCATTTCGTTGAGCAAGGAGTAGCTCTTGTCCATTCCATATTTGGCTTAAGGAACTTTATCTGTGCTCATTTCAATCTCTGGTTTTATGCAGCACCCCAACTCACCTTTCCCCTTAAGCAAGCATAAGTTGGTTTTCTAAATTTGAGACCCTGTTCTGTTTTGGAATGCAGTTCCTGTGTAGCCAATTTTACATTCCGTGTATTAGTGATATCTTATGATGTTTCTTTTTCTGTGTGACTTATTTCAGTTAGAATCATCGTACCTGAATCCACTCATTATAGTGCTACGGACCTGATGACATAGATTTCATTGCTGAGTGATACTGCATTGTACGTAAGTACCACAAGTTCTTTATCCATTTTTCACTTTCTGTGATATTGAACTTGTACGGTAAACGAGGTTCTTGTAAACGGAGGCGTCCCAAACTTTGGGGTGGCTGTGTCTTTTTGATTTTAATTTCCCTAAGCTATAGGACCATAAGTGGAAGTGCCCTAGGCTCTGTTGCTTTGTTTTTTAGATGTTTCAGGAAACACCATACACTTCTCCTGAGTGTCTGTAGGCAATTTACATCCCGCCCATCAGCATAACAAGGCTCCCAGTTCTCCATGGCCTGTCCTGCCTTTCTGGATTTTACACCTTCTTCAGATGGCCCTTTTGACCGGGGAGAAGTGAGACTTCATTGTAGTGCAGATTTCCTTTGCAAGCTTGCTGGGTTGGCCAAAATGGGCGTATGCGTTTTTTCCTGAATATATTCAGGAAAAAACGCATACGCCCTTTTTGGCCAAGTGCATCATTGTGGACGTTCTGCCTCTTTTCCTATGCTTTCAATGCAATTCCAGTCTACCTCCTGAAATCAGTTTCCTGCAATTCTGCCCCGCTTTCAAGTCCTCTTGGCAGCCTTACTTCAGTATATTTTTGGACAATAGCTGTCATTTATAACTCTGCAGGTTTGTGAATTACAGTGCCCCTGAGCTCCTTTCTTCAACTCGCTTTCTTTTCAGCTGGCCGCAACACCGCAGGATGGCTTCAGGCCCTAATCTGGTTCCGGCACGGCACGCTGAGCCTTTGGTTAATTCCTCTTCCAGGTGGGAAATGAGAGTTAAATTTGCCCGTCCAGACACCTCCAGCTAGCCTCCCATTGGTTCTCACTATTCCTGTTCATCTTCCACAGAAATTGCAAACTGGGCCAAACAGGAGGTTAAAGGGAGTGACTCTCCAAGTGGGGAGAGTGTTAGTAAAGCGTCTGGAATGTTGCACCCGAGTACCAGGGTACAAAAACTGAGATATATTTGAACACGTCTCCCGATCACATGGTTGATCATACTCTAGGTTCCACATGCATGTTTTAGCTGAAGGAAGAATACCTTAAACCTGGGTAGTTGAAACCCGTGGAATGGGTACCATGCAATATGACTTCAAAGGGTCTTCATTTGCTCACCGAACCTCTCCAATCCTATCACTGCTGCGTTTATGCCCCTGTACACATGCTTGATTCTCTTTCGGAGACATAGCAATCCATAGGTTTTAAGATACTTACTAGTCAGGTACATTCTTAGGCGTTTAATATGCGGTGTTGATTCCATTTCGTTGAGCAAGGAGTAGCTCTTGTCTATTCCATATTTGACTTAAGGAACTTTATCTGTGCTCATTTCAATCTCTGGTTTTATGCAGCACCCCAACTCACCTTTCCCCTTAAGCAAGCATAAGTTGGTTTTCTAAATTTGAGACCCTGTTCTGTTCTGTAATTCAGTTCCTGTGTAGCCAAGTTTACATTCCGTGTATTACTGATATCTTATGATGTTTCTTTTTCTGTGTGACTTATTTCAGTTAGAATCATCATACCTGAATCCACTCATTGTGCTGCTAAGGGCCTGATGACACAGATTTCATTGCTGAGTGATATTGCTTTGTAAGTAAATACCACAAGTTCTTTATCCATTTTTCACTTTCTGCGATGTTGAACTTGTACTGTAAACGAGGTTCTTGTAAACAGAGCCGTTCCAAACTTTGGGGTGGCTGTGTCTTTTTGATTTTAATTTCCCTAAGCTATAGGACCATAAGTGGAAGTGCCCTAGGTTCTGTTGCTTTGTTTTTTAGATGTTTCAGGAAACACCATACACTTCTCCCGAGTGGTTGTTGGCAATTTACATCCCGCCCATCAGCATAACAAGGCTCCCAGTTCTCCATGGCCTCTCCTGCCTTTCTGGATTTTACACTTTTTTCAGATGGCCCTTTTGACCGGGGGGAAGTGAGACTTCATTGTAGTGCAGATTTCCTTTGCAAGCTTGCTTGGTTGGCCAAAAAGGGCGTATGCGTTTTTTCCTGAATATATTCAGGAAAAAACGCATACGCCCTTTTTGGCCAAGTGCATCATTGTGGACGTTCTGCCTCTTTCCTATGCTTTCAATGCAATTCCAGTCTACCTCCTGAAATCGGTTTCCTGCAATTCTGTCCCGCTTTCAAGTCCTCTTGGCAGCCTTACTTCAGTCTATTTTTGGACGATAGCTGTCATTTATAACTCTGCAGGTTTGTGAATTACAGTGCCCCTGAGCTCCTTTCTTCAACTTGCTTTCTTGTGACCTGGCCGCAACACCACAAGATGGCTTCAGGCCCTAATCTGGTTCCGGCACGGCACGCTGAGCCTTTGGTTAATTCCTCTTCCTGGTGGGAAATGAGAGTTAAATTTGCCCGTCCAGACACCTCCAGCTAGCCTCTCATTGTTTCTCGCTATTCCTGTTCATCTTCCGCAGAAATTGCAAACTGGGCCAAACAGGAGGTTAAAGGGACTGACTCTCCAATTCGGGAGAGTGTTAGTAAAGTGTCTGGAATGTTGCACCCGAGTACCAGGGTACGAAAACTGAGACATATTTGAACACGTCTCCCGATCACATGGTTGATCATACTCTAGGTTCCACATGCATGTTTTAGCTGAAGGAAGAATACCTTAAACCTGGAGAGTTAAGACCCGTGTAATGGGTACCATGCAATATGACTTCAAAGGGTCTTCATTTGCTCACCGAACCTCTCCAATCCTATCACTGCTACGTTTATGCCCCTGTACACATGCTTGATTCTCTTTCGGAGTCATAGCAATCCATAGGTTTTAAGATACTTACTAGTCAGGTACATTCTTAGGCGTTTAATATGCGGTGTTGAGTCCATTTCGTTGAGCAAGGAGTAGCTCTTGTCTATTCCATATTTGGCTTAAGGAACTTTATCTGTGCTCATTTCAATCTCTGGTTTTATGCAGCACCACAACTCACCTTTCCCCTTAAGCAAGCATAAGTTGGTTTTCTAAATTTCAGACCCTGTTCTGTTCTGTAATTCAGTTCCTGTGTAGCCAAGTTTACATTCCGTGTATTACTGATATCTTATGATGTTTCTTTTTCTGTGTGACTTATTTCAGTTAGAATCATCATACCTGAATCCACTCATTGTGCTGCTAAGGGCCTGATGACACAGATTTCATTGCTGAGTGATATTGCTTTGTAAGTAAATACCACAAGTTCTTTATCCATTTTTCACTTTCTGCGATGTTGAACTTGTACTGTAAACGAGGTTCTTGTAAACAGAGCCGTTCCAAACTTTGGGGTGTCTGTGTCTTTTTGATTTTAATTTCCCTAAGCTATAGGACCATAAGTGGAAGTGCCCTAGGTTCTGTTGCTTTGTTTTTTAGATGTTTCAGGAAACACCATAAACTTCTCCCGAGTGGTTGTTGGCAATTTACATCCCGCCCATCAGCATAACAAGGCTCCCAGTTCTCCATGGCCTGTCCTGCCTTTCTGGATTTTACACTTTTTTCAGATGGCCCTTTTGACCGGGGGGAAGTGAGACTTCATTGTAGTGCAGATTTCCTTTGCAAGCTTGCTTGGTTGGCCAAAAAGGGCGTATGCGTTTTTTCCTGAATATATTCAGGAAAAAACGCATACGCCCTTTTTGGCCAAGTGCATCATTGTGGACGTTCTGCCTCTTTTCCTATGCTTTCAATGCAATTCCAGTCTACCTCCTGAAATCGGTTTCCTGCAATTCTGCACCGCTTTCAAGTCCTCTTGGCAGCCTTACTTCAGTCTATTTTTGGACGATAGCTGTCATTTATAACTCTGCAGGTTTGTGAATTACAGTGCCCCTGAGCTCCTTTCTTCAACTCGCTTTCTTTTGAGCTGGCCGCAACACCGCAGGATGGCTTCAGGCCGTAATCTGGTTCCGGCACGGCACGCTGAGCCTTTGGTTATTTCCTCTTCCTGGTGGGAAATGAGAGTTAAATTTGCCCGTCCAGACACCTCCAGCTAGTCTCTCATTGGTTCTCGCTATTCCTGTTCATCTTCTGCAGAAATTGCAAACTGGGCCAAACAGGAGGTTAAAGGCGCTGACTCTCCAAGTCGGGAGAGTGTTATTAAAGCATCTGGAATGTTGCACCCGAGTACCAGGGGAGGAAAACTGAGACTTATTTGAACACGTCTCCCGATCACATGGTTGATCATACTCTAGGTTCCACATGCATGTTTTAGCTGAAGGAAGAATACCTTAAACCTGGAGAGTTAAGACCCGTGTAATGGGTACCATGCAATATGACTTCAAAGGGTCTTCATTTGCTCACCGAACCTCTCCAATCCTATCACTGCTGCGTTTATGCCCCTGTACACATGCTTGATTCTCTTTCGGAGTCATAGCAATCCATAGGTTTTAAGATACTTACTAGTCAGGTACATTCTTAGGCGTTTAATATGCGGTGTTGAGTCCATTTCGTTGAGCAAGGAGTAGCTCTTGTCTATTCCATATTTGACTTAAGGAACTTTATCTGTGCTCATTTCAATCTCTGGTTTTATGCAGCACCCCAACTCACCTTTCCCCTTAAGCAAGCATAAGTTGGTTTTCTAAATTTGAGACCCTGTTCTGTTCTGTAATTCAGTTCCTGTGTAGCCAAGTTTACATTCCGTGTATTACTGATATCTTATGATGTTTCTTTTTCTGTGTGACTTACTTCAGTTAGAATCATCATACCTGAATCCACTCATTGTGCTGCTAAGGGCCTGATGACACAGATTTCATTGCTGAGTGATATTGCTTTGTAAGTAAATACCACAAGTTCTTTATCCATTTTTCACTTTCTCAGATGTTGAACTTGTACTGTAAACGAGGTTCTTGTAAACAGAGCCGTTCCAAACTTTGGGGTGGCTGTGTCTTTTTGATTTTAATTTCCCTAAGCTATAGGACCATAAGTGGAAGTGCCCTAGGTTCTGTTGCTTTGTTTTTTAGATGTTTCAGGAAACACCATAAACTTCTCCCGAGTGGTTGTTGGCAATTTACATCCCGCCCATCAGCATAACAAGGCTCCCAGTTCTCCATGGCCTGTCCTGCCTTTCTGGATTTTACACTTTTTTCAGATGGCCCTTTTGACCGGGGGGAAGTGAGACTTCATTGTAGTGCAGATTTCCTTTGCAAGCTTGCTTGGTTGGCCAAAAAGGGCGTATGCGTTTTTTCCTGAATATATTCAGGAAAAAACGCATACGCCCTTTTTGGCCAAGTGCATCATTGTGGACGTTCTGCCTCTTTTCCTATGCTTTCAGTGCAATTCCAGTCTACATCCTGAAATTGGGTTCCTGCAATTCTGCCCCGCTTTCAAGTCCTCTTGGCAGCCTTACTTCAGTCTATTTTTGGACGATAGCTGTCATTTATAACTCTGCAGGTTTGTGAATTACAGTGCCCCTGAGCTCCTTTCTTCAACTCGCTTTCTTTTGAGCTGGCCGCAACACCGCAGGATGGCTTCAGGCCGTAATCTGGTTCCGGCACGGCACGCTGAGCCTTTGGTTAATTCCTCTTCCTGGTGGGAAATGAGAGTTAAATTTGCCCGTCCAGACACCTCCAGCTAGCCTCTCATTGGTTCTCGCTATTCCTGTTCATCTTCCGCAGAAATTGCAAACTGGGCCAAACAGGAGGTTAAAGGGACTGACTCTCCAAGTCGGGAGAGTGTTAGTAAAGCGTCTGGAATGTTGCACCCGAGTACCAGGGTATGAAAACTGAGACATATTTGAACACGTCTCCCGATCACATGGTTGATCATACTCTAGGTTCCACATGCATGTTTTAGCTGAAGGAAGAATACCTTAAACCTGGGTAGTTGAAACCCGTGGAATGGGTACCATGCAATATGACTTCAAAGGGTCTTCATTTGCTCACCGAACCTCTCCAATCCTATCACTGCTGCGTTTATGCCCCTGTACACATGCTTGATTCTCTTTCGGAGACATAGCAATCCATAGGTTTTAAGATACTTACTAGTCAGGTACATTCTTAGGCGTTTAATATGGGGTGTTGAGTCCATTTCATTGAGCAAGGAGTAGCTCTTGTCTATTCCATATTTGGCTTAAGGAACTTTATCTGTGCTCATTTCAATCTCTGGTTTTATGCAGCACCCCAACTCACCTTTACCCTTAAGCAAGAATAAGTTGGTTTTCTAAATTTGAGACCCTGTTCTGTTCTGTAATTCAGTTCCTGTGTAGCCAAGTTTCCATTCCGTGTATTACTGATATCTTATGATGTTTCTTTTTCTGTGTGACTTATTTCAGTTAGAATCATCATACCTGAATCCACTCATTGTGCTGCTAAGGGCCTGATGACACAGATTTCATTGCTGAGTGATATTGCTTTGTAAGTAAATACCACAAGTTCTTTATCCATTTTTCACTTTCTGCGATGTTGAACTTGTACTGTAAACGAGGTTCTTGTAAACAGAGCCGTTCCAAACTTTGGGGTGGCTGTGTCTTTTTGATTTTAATTTCCCTAAGCTATAGGACCATAAGTGGAAGTGCCCTAGGTTCTGTTGCTTTGTTTTTTAGATGTTTCAGGAAACACCATAAACTTCTCCCGAGTGGTTGTTGGCAATTTACATCCCGCCCATCAGCATAACAAGGCTCCCAGTTCTCCATGGCTTGTCCTGCCTTTCTGGATTTTACACTTTTTTCAGATGGCCCTTTTGACCGGGGGGAAGTGAGACTTCATTGTAGTGCAGATTTCCTTTGCAAGCTTGCTTGGTTGGCCAAAAAGGGCGTATGCGTTTTTTCCTGAATATATTCAGGAAAAAACGCATACGCCCTTTTTGGCCAAGTGCATCATTGTGGACGTTCTGCCTATTTTCCTATGCTTTCAATGCAATTCCAGTCTAGCTCCTGAAATCGGTTTCCTGCAATTCTGCCCCGCTTTCAAGTCCTCTTGGCAGCCTTACTTCAGTCTATTTTTGGACGATAGCTGTCATTTATAACTCTGCAGGTTTGTGAATTACAGTGCCCCTGAGCTCCTTTCTTCAACTCGCTTTCTTTTGAGCTGGCCGCAACACCGCAGGATGGATTCAGGCCGTAATCTGGTTCCGGCACGGCACGCTGAGCCTTTGGTTAATTCCTCTTCCTGGTGGGAAATGAGAGTTAAATTTGCCCGTCCAGACACCTCCAGCTAGCCTCTCATTGGTTCTCGCTATTCCTGTTCATCTTCCGCAGAAATTGCAAACTGGGCCAAACAGGAGGTTAAAGGGACTGACTCTCCAAGTCGGGAGAGTGTTAGTAAAGCGTCTGGAATGTTGCACCCGAGTACCAGGGTACGAAAACTGAGACATATTTGAACACGTCTCCCGATCACATGGTTGATCATACTCTAGGTTCCACATGCATGTTTTAGCTGAAGGAAGAATACCTTAAACCTGGAGAGTTAAGACCCGTGTAATGGGTACCATGCAATATGACTTCAAAGGGTCTTCATTTGCTCACCGAACCTCTCCAATCCTATCACTGCTACGTTTATGCCCCTGTACACATGCTTGATTCTCTTTCGGAGTCATAGCAATCCATAGGTTTTAAGATACTTACTAGTCAGGTACATTCTTAGGCGTTTAATATGCGGTGTTGAGTCCATTTCGTTGAGCAAGGAGTAGCTCTTGTCTATTCCATATTTGCCTTAAGGAACTTTATCTGTGCTCATTTCAATCTCTGGTTTTATGCAGCACCACAACTCACCTTTCCCCTTAAGCAAGCATAAGTTGGTTTTCTAAATTTCAGACCCTGTTCTGTTCTGTAATTCAGTTCCTGTGTAGCCAAGTTTACATTCCGTGTATTACTGATATCTTATGATGTTTCTTTTTCTGTGTGACTTATTTCAGTTAGAATCATCATACCTGAATCCACTCATTGTGCTGCTAAGGGCCTGATGACACAGATTTCATTGCTGAGTGATATTGCTTTGTAAGTAAATACCACAAGTTCTTTATCCATTTTTCACTTTCTGCGATGTTGAACTTGTACTGTAAACGAGGTTCTTGTAAACAGAGCCGTTCCAAACTTTGGGGTGTCTGTGTCTTTTTGATTTTAATTTCCCTAAGCTATAGGACCATAAGTGGAAGTGCCCTAGGTTCTGTTGCTTTGTTTTTTAGATGTTTCAGGAAACACCATAAACTTCTCCCGAGTGGTTGTTGGCAATTTACATCCCGCCCATCAGCATAACAAGGCTCCCAGTTCTCCATGGCCTGTCCTGCCTTTCTGGATTTTACACTTTTTTCAGATGGCCCTTTTGACCGGGGGGAAGTGAGACTTCATTGTAGTGCAGATTTCCTTTGCAAGCTTGCTTGGTTGGCCAAAAAGGGCGTATGCGTTTTTTCCTGAATATATTCAGGAAAAAACGCATACGCCCTTTTTGGCCAAGTGCATCATTGTGGACGTTCTGCCTCTTTTCCTATGCTTTCAATGCAATTCCAGTCTACCTCCTGAAATCGGGTTCCTGCAATTCTGCCCCGCTTTCAAGTCCTCTTGGCAGCCTTACTTCAGTCTATTTTTGGACGATAGCTGTCATTTATAACTCTGCAGGTTTGTGAATTACAGTGCCCCTGAGCTCCTTTCTTCAACTCGCTTTCTTTTGAGCTGGCCGCAACACCGCAGGATGGCTTCAGGCCGTAATATGGTTCCGGCACGGCACGCTGAGCCTTTGGTTATTTCCTCTTCCTGGTGGGAAATGAGAGTTAAATTTGCCCGTCCAGACACCTCCAGCTAGTCTCTCATTGGTTCTCGCTATTCCTGTTCATCTTCTGCAGAAATTGCAAACTGGGCCAAACAGGAGGTTAAAGGCGCTGACTCTCCAAGTCGGGAGAGTGTTATTAAAGCATCTGGAATGTTGCACCCGAGTACCAGGGGAGGAAAACTGAGACATATTTGAACACGTCTCCCGATCACATGGTTGATCATACTCTAGGTTCCACATGCATGTTTTAGCTGAAGGAAGAATACCTTAAACCTGGAGAGTTAAGACCCGTGTAATGGGTACCATGCAATATGACTTCAAAGGGTCTTCATTTGCTCACCGAACCTCTCCAATCCTATCACTGCTGCGTTTATGCCCCTGTACACATGCTTGATTCTCTTTCGGAGTCATAGCAATCCATAGGTTTTAAGATACTTACTAGTCAGGTACATTCTTAGGCGTTTAATATGCGGTGTTGAGTCCATTTCGTTGAGCAAGGAGTAGCTCTTGTCTATTCCATATTTGACTTAAGGAACTTTATCTGTGCTCATTTCAATCTCTGGTTTTATGCAGCACCACAACTCACCTTTCCCCTTAAGCAAGCATAAGTTGGTTTTCTAAATTTGAGACCCTGTTCTGTTCTGTAATTCAGTTCCTGTGTAGCCAAGTTTACATTCCGTGTATTACTGATATCTTATGATGTTTCTTTTTCTGTGTGACTTACTTCAGTTAGAATCATCATACCTGAATCCACTCATTGTGCTGCTAAGGGCCTGATGACACAGATTTCATTGCTGAGTGATATTGCTTTGTAAGTAAATACCACAAGTTCTTTATCCATTTTTCACTTTCTCAGATGTTGAACTTGTACTGTAAACGAGGTTCTTGTAAACAGAGCCGTTCCAAACTTTGGGGTGGCTGTGTCTTTTTGATTTTAATTTCCCTAAGCTATAGGACCATAAGTGGAAGTGCCCTAGGTTCTGTTGCTTTGTTTTTTAGATGTTTCAGGAGACACCATACACTTCTCCCGAGTGGTTGTTGGCAATTTACATCCCGCCCATCAGCATAACAAGGCTCCCAGTTCTCCATGGCCTGTCCTGCCTTTCTGGATTTTACACTTTTTTCAGATGGCCCTTTTGACCGGGGGGAAGTGAGACTTCATTGTAGTGCAGATTTCCTTTGCAAGCTTGCTTGGTTGGCCAAAAAGGGCGTATGCGTTTTTTCCTGAATACATTCAGGAAAAAACGCATACGCCCTTTTTGGCCAAGTGCATCATTGTGGACGTTCTGCCTCTTTTCCTATGCTTTCAGTGCAATTCCAGTCTACATCCTGAAATCGGGTTCCTGCAATTCTGCCCCGCTTTCAAGTCCTCTTGGCAGCCTTACTTCAGTCTATTTTTGGACGATAGCTGTCATTTATAACTCTGCAGGTTTGTGAATTACAGTGCCCCTGAGCTCCTTTCTTCAACTCGCTTTCTTTTGAGCTGGCCGCAACACCGCAGGATGGCTTCAGGCCGTAATCTGGTTCCGGCACGGCACGCTGAGCCTTTGGTTAATTCCTCTTCCTGGTGGGAAATGAGAGTTAAATTTGCCCGTCCAGACACCTCCAGCTAGCCTCTCATTGGTTCTCGCTATTCCTGTTCATCTTCCGCAGAAATTGCAAACTGGGCCAAACAGGAGGTTAAAGGGACTGACTCTCCAAGTCGGGAGAGTGTTAGTAAAGCGTCTGGAATGTTGCACCCGAGTACCAGGGTATGAAAACTGAGACATATTTGAACACGTCTCCCGATCACATGGTTGATCATACTCTAGGTTCCACATGCATGTTTTAGCTGAAGGAAGAATACCTTAAACCTGGGTAGTTGAAACCCGTGGAATGGGTACCATGCAATATGACTTCAAAGGGTCTTCATTTGCTCACCGAACCTCTCCAATCCTATCACTGCTGCGTTTATGCCCCTGTACACATGCTTGATTCTCTTTCGGAGACATAGCAATCCATAGGTTTTAAGATACTTACTAGTCAGGTACATTCTTAGGCGTTTAATATGGGGTGTTGAGTCCATTTCATTGAGCAAGGAGTAGCTCTTGTCTATTCCATATTTGGCTTAAGGAACTTTATCTGTGCTCATTTCAATCTCTGGTTTTATGCAGCACCCCAACTCACCTTTACCCTTAAGCAAGAATAAGTTGGTTTTCTAAATTTGAGACCCTGTTCTGTTCTGTAATTCAGTTCCTGTGTAGCCAAGTTTACATTCCGTGTATTACTGATATCTTATGATGTTTCTTTTTCTGTGTGACTTATTTCAGTTAGAATCATCATACCTGAATCCACTCATTGTGCTGCTAAGGGCCTGATGACACAGATTTCATTGCTGAGTGATATTGCTTTGTAAGTAAATACCACAAGTTCTTTATCCATTTTTCACTTTCTGCGATGTTGAACTTGTACTGTAAACGAGGTTCTTGTAAACAGAGCCGTTCCAAACTTTGGGGTGGCTGTGTCTTTTTGATTTTAATTTCCCTAAGCTATAGGACCATAAGTGGAAGTGCCCTAGGTTCTGTTGCTTTGTTTTTTAGATGTTTCAGGAAACACCATAAACTTCTCCCGAGTGGTTGTTGGCAATTTACATCCCGCCCATCAGCATAACAAGGCTCCCAGTTCTCCATGGCTTGTCCTGCCTTTCTGGATTTTACACTTTTTTCAGATGGCCCTTTTGACCGGGGGGAAGTGAGACTTCATTGTAGTGCAGATTTCCTTTGCAAGCTTGCTTGGTTGGCCAAAAAGGGCGTATGCGTTTTTTCCTGAATATATTCAGGAAAAAACGCATACGCCCTTTTTGGCCAAGTGCATCATTGTGGACGTTCTGCCTCTTTTCCTATGCTTTCAATGCAATTCCAGTCTAGCTCCTGAAATCGGTTTCCTGCAATTCTGCCCCGCTTTCAAGTCCTCTTGGCAGCCTTACTTCAGTCTATTTTTGGACGATAGCTGTCATTTATAACTCTGCAGGTTTGTGAATTACAGTGCCCCTGAGCTCCTTTCTTCAACTCGCTTTCTTTTGAGCTGGCCGCAACACCGCAGGATGGATTCAGGCCGTAATCTGGTTCCGGCACGGCACGCTGAGCCTTTGGTTAATTCCTCTTCCTGGTGGGAAATGAGAGTTAAATTTGCCCGTCCAGACACCTCCAGCTAGCCTCTCATTGGTTCTCGCTATTCCTGTTCATCTTCCGCAGAAATTGCAAACTGGGCCAAACAGGAGGTTAAAGGGACTGACTCTCCAAGTCGGGAGAGTGTTAGTAAAGCGTCTGGAATGTTGCACCCGAGTACCAGGGGAGGAAAACTGAGACATATTTGAACACGTCTCCCGATCACATGGTTGATCATACTCTAGGTTCCACATGCATGTTTTAGCTGAAGGAAGAATACCTTAAACCTGGGTAGTTGAAACCCGTGGAATGGGTACCATGCAATATGACTTCAAAGGGTCTTCATTTGCTCACCGAACCTCTCCAATCCTATCACTGCTGCGTTTATGCCCCTGTACACATGCTTGATTCTCTTTCGGAGACATAGCAATCCATAGGTTTTAAGATACTTACTAGTCAGGTACATTCTTAGGCGTTTAATATGGGGTGTTGAGTCCATTTCATTGAGCAAGGAGTAGCTCTTGTCTATTCCATATTTGGCTTAAGGAACTTTATCTGTGCTCATTTCAATCTCTGGTTTTATGCAGCACCCCAACTCACCTTTACCCTTAAGCAAGAATAAGTTGGTTTTCTAAATTTGAGACCCTGTTCTGTTCTGTAATTCAGTTCCTGTATAGCCAAGTTTACATTCCGTGTATTACTGATATCTTATGATGTTTCTTTTTCTGTGTGACTTATTTCAGTTAGAATCATCATACCTGAATCCACTCATTGTGCTGCTAAGGGCCTGATGACACAGATTTCATTGCTGAGTGATATTGCTTTGTAAGTAAATACCACAAGTTCTTTATCCATTTTTCACTTTCTGCGATGTTGAACTTGTACTGTAAACGAGGTTCTTGTAAACAGAGCCGTTCCAAACTTTGGGGTGGCTGTGTCTTTTTGATTTTAATTTCCCTAAGCTATAGGACCATAAGTGGAAGTGCCCTAGGTTCTGTTGCTTTGTTTTTTAGATGTTTCAGGAAACACCATAAACTTCTCCCGAGTGGTTGTTGGCAATTTACATCCCGCCCATCAGCATAACAAGGCTCCCAGTTCTCCATGGCCTGTCCTGCCTTTCTGGATTTTACACTTTTTTCAGATGGCCCTTTTGACCGGGGGGAAGTGAGACTTCATTGTAGTGCACATTTCCTTTGCAAGCTTGCTTGGTTGGCCAAAAAGGGCGTATGCGTTTTTTCCTGAATATATTCAGGAAAAAACGCATACGCCCTTTTTGGCCAAGTGCATCATTGTGGACGTTCTGCCTCTTTTCCTATGCTTTCAATGCAATTCCAGTCTACCTCCTGAAATCGGTTTCCTGCAATTCTGCCCCGCTTTCAAGTCCTCTTGGCAGCCTTACTTCAGTCTATTTTTGGACGATAGCTGTCATTTATAACTCTGCAGGTTTGTGAATTACAGTGCCCCTGAGCTCCTTTCTTCAACTCGCTTTCTTTTGAGCTGGCCGCAACACCGCAGGATGGCTTCAGGCCGTAATCTGGTTCCGGCACGGCACGCTGAGCCTTTGGTTAATTCCTCTTCCTGGTGGGAAATGAGGGTTAAATTTGCCCGTCCAGACACCTCCAGCTAGCCTCTCATTGGTTCTCGCTATTCCTGTTCATCTTCCGCAGAAATTGCAAACTGGGCCAAACAGGAGGTTAAAGGGACTGACTCTCCAAGTCGGGAGAGTGTTAGTAAAGCGTCTGGAATGTTGCACCCGAGTACCAGGGGAGGAAAACTGAGACATATTTGAACACGTCTCCCGATCACATGGTTGATCATACTCTAGGTTCCACATGCATGTTTTAGCTGTAGGAAGAATACCTTAAACCTGGGTAGTTGAAACCCGTGGAATGGGTACCATGCAATATGACTTCAAAGGGTCTTCATTTGCTCACCGAACCTCTCCAATCCTATCACTGCTGCGTTTATGCCCCTGTACACATGCTTGATTCTCTTTCGGAGACATAGCAATCCATAGGTTTTAAGATACTTACTAGTCAGGTACATTCTTAGGCGTTTAATATGGGGTGTTGAGTCCATTTCATTGAGCAAGGAGTAGCTCTTGTCTATTCCATATTTGGCTTAAGGAACTTTATCTGTGCTCATTTCAATCTCTGGTTTTATGCAGCACCCCAACTCACCTTTCCCCTTAAGCAAGCATAAGTTGGTTTTCGAAATTTGAGACCCTGTTCTGTTCTGTAATTCAGTTCCTGTGTAGCCAAGTTTACATTCCGTGTATTACTGATATCTTATGATGTTTCTATTTCTGTGTGACTTATTTCAGTTAGAATCATCATACCTGAATCCACTCATTGTGCTGCTAAGGGCCTGATGACACAGATTTCATTGCTGAGTGATATTGCTTTGTAAGTAAATACCAGAACTTCTTTATCCATTTTTCACTTTCTGCGATGTTGAACTTGTACTGTAAACGAGGTTCTTGTAAACAGAGGCGTCCCAAACTTTGGGGTGGCTGTGTCTTTTTGATTTTAATTTCCCTAAGCTATAGGACCATAAGTGGAAGTGCCCTAGGCTCTGTTGCTTTGTTTTTTAGATGTTTCAGGAAACACCATACACTTCTCCCGAGTGTCTGTTGGCAAATTACATCCCACCCATCACCATAACAAGGCTCCCAGTTCTCCATGGCCTGTCCTGCCTTTCTGGATTTTACACTTTTTTCAGATGGCCCTTTTGACCGGGGGGGGGGGGGGAAGTGAGACTTCATTGTAGTGCAGATTTCCTTTGCAAGCTTGTTTGGTTGGCCAAAAAGGGCGTATGCGTTTTTTCCTGAATATATTCAGGAAAAAACGCATACGCCCTTTTTGGCCAAGTGCATCATTGTGGACGTTCTGCCTCTTTTCCTATGCTTTCAATGCAATTCCAGTCTACCTCCTGAAATCGGTTTCCTGCAATTCTGCCCCGCTTTCAAGTCCTCTTGGCAGCCTTACTTCAGTCTATTTTTGGACGATAGCTGTCATTTATAACTCTGCAGGTTTGTGAATTACAGTGCCCCTGAGCTCCTTTCTTCAACTCGCTTTCTTGTGACCTGGCTGCAACACCGCAGGATGGCTTCAGGCCCTAATCTGGTTCTGGCCCGGCATGCTGAGCCTTTGGTTAATTCCTCTTCCTGGTGGGAAATGAGAGTTAAATTTGCCCGTCCAGACACCTCCAGCTAGCCTCTCATTGGTTCTCGCTATTCCTGTTCATCTTCCGCAGAAATTGCAAACTGGGCCAAACAGGAGGTTAAAGGGACTGACTCTCCAAGTCGGGAGAGTGTTAGTAAAGCGTCTGGAATGTTGCACCCGAGTACCAGGGGAGGAAAACTGAGACATATTTGAACACGTCTCCCGATCACATGGTTGATCATACTCTGGGTTCCACATGCATGTTTTAGCTGAAGTAAGAATACCTAAAACCTGGGTAGTTGAAACCCGTGGAATGGGTACCATGCAATATGACTTCAAAGGGTCTTCATTTGCTCACGGAACCTCTCCAATCCTATCACTGCTGCGTTTATGCCCCTGTACACATGCTTGATTCTCTTTCGGAGACATAGCAATCCATAGGTTTTAAGATACTTACTAGTCAGGTACATTCTTAGGCGTTTAATATGCGGTGTTGAGTCCATTTCGTTGAGCAAGGAGTAGCTCTTGTCTATTCCATATTTGGCTTAAGGAACTTTATCTGTGCTCATTTCAATCTCTAGTTTTATGCAGCACCCCAACTCACCTTTCCCCTTAAGCAAGCATAAGTTGATTTTCTAAATTTGAGACCCTGTTCTGTTCTGTAATTCAGTTCCTGTGTAGCCAAGTTTACATTCCGTGTATTACTGATATCTTATGATGTTTCATTTTCTGTGTGACTTATTTCAGTTAGAATCATCATACCTGAATCCACTCATTGTGCTGCTACGGGCCTGATGACACAGATTTCATTGCTGAGTGATATTGCTTTGTAAGTAAATACCACAACTTCTTTATCCATTTTTCACTTTCTGCGATGTTGAACTTGTACTGTAAACGAGGTTCTTGTAAACAGAGCCGTTCCAAACTTTGGGGTGGCTGTGTATTTTTGATTTTAAATTCCCTAAGCTATAGGACCATAAGTGGAAGTGCCCTAGGCTCTGTTGCTTTGTTTTTTAGATGTTTCAGGAAACACCATACACTTCTCCCGAGTGGTTGTTGGCAATTTACATCCCGCCCATCAGCATAACAAGGCTCCCAGTTCTCCATGGCCTGTCCTGTCTTTCTGGATTTTACACTTTTTTCAGATGGCCCTTTTGACCGGGGGGAAGTGAGACTTCATTGTAGTGCAGATTTCCTTTGCAAGCTTGCTTGGTTGGCCAAAAAGGGCGTATGCGTTTTTTCCTGAATATATTCAGGAAAAAACGCATACGCCCTTTTTGGCCAAGTGCATCATTGTGGACGTTCTGCCTCTTTTCCTATGCTTTCAATGCAATTCCAGTCTACCTCCTGAAATCGGTTTCCTGCAATGCTGCCCCGCTTTCAAGTCCTCTTGGCAGCCTTACTTCAGTCTATTTTTGGACGATAGCTGTCATTTATAACTCTGCAGGTTTGTGAAATACAGTGCCCCTGAGCTCCTTTCTTCAACTCGCTTTCTTGTGACCTGGCCGCAACACCGCAGCATGGCTTCAGGCCCTAATCTGGTTCTGGCACGGCACGCTGAGCCTTTGGTTAATTCCTCTTCCTGGTGGGAAATGAGAGTTAAATTTGCCCGTCCAGACACCTCCAGCTAGTCTCTCATTGGTTCTCGCTATTCCTGTTCATCTTCCGCAGAAATTGCAAACTGGGCCAAACAGGAGGTTAAAGGGACTGACTCTCCAAGTCGGGAGAGTGTTAATAAAGCGTCTGGAATGTTGCACCCGAGTACCTGGGTACGAAAACTGAGACATATTTGAACACGTCTCCCGATCACATGGTTGATCATACTCTGGGTTCCACATGCATGTTTTAGCTGAAGGAAGAATACCTTAAACCTGGGTAGTTGAAACCCGTGGAATGGGTACCATGCAATATGACTTCAAAGGGTCTTCATTTGCTCACCGAACCTCTCCAATCCTATCACTGCTGCGTTTATGCCCCTGTACACATGCTTGATTCTCTTTCGGAGACATAGCAATCCATAGGTTTTAAGATACTTACTAGTCAGGTACATTTTTTGGCGTTTAATATGGGGTGTTGAGTCCATTTCGTTGAGCAAGGAGTAGCTCTTGTCTATTCCATATTTGGCTTAAGGAACTTTATCTGTGCTCATTTCAATCTCTGGTTTTATGCAGCACCCCAACTCACCTTTACCCTTAAGCAAGCATAAGTTGGTTTTCTAAATTTGAGAACCTTTTCTGTTTTGGAATGCAGTTCCTGTGTAGCCAAGTTTACATTCCGTGTATTACTGATATCTTATGATGTTTCTTTTTCTGTGTGACTTATTTCAGTTAGAATCATCGTACCTGAATCCACTCATTATGCTGCTACGGGCCTGATGACATAGATTTCATTGCTGAGTGATACTGCATTGTACGTAAGTACCACAAGTTCTTTATCCATTTTTCACTTTCTGTGATATTGAACTTGTACGGTAAACGAGGTTCTTGTAAACGGAGGCGTCCCAAACTTTGGGGTGGCTGTGTCTTTTTGATTTTAATTTCCCTAAGCTATAGGACCATAAGTGGAAGTGCCCTAGGCTCTGTTGCTTTGTTTTTTAGATGTTTCAGGAAACACCATACACTTCTCCCGAGTGTCTGTTGGCTATTTACATCCTGCCCATCAGCATAACAAGGCTCCCAGTTCTCCATGGCCTGTCCTGCCTTTCTGGATTTTACACTTTTTTCAGATGGCCCTTTTGACCCGGGGGGAAGTGAGACTTCATTGTAGTGCAGATTTCCTTTGCAAGCTTGCTTGGTTGGCCAAAAAGGGCGTATGCGTTTTTTCCTGAATATATTCAGGAAAAAACGCATACGCCCTTTTTGGCCAAGTGCATCATTGTGGACGTTCTGCCTCTTTTCCTATGCTTTCAATGCAATTCCAGTCTACCTCCTGAAATCGGTTTCCTGCAATTCTGCCCCGCTTTCAAGTCCTCTTGGCAGCCTTACTTCAGTCTATTTTTGGACGATAGCTGTCATTTATAACTCTGCAGGTTTGTGAATTACAGTGCCCCTGAGCTCCTTTCTTCAACTCGCTTTCTTGTGACCTGGCCGCAACACCGCAGGATGTCTTCAGGCCCTAATCTGGTTCTGGCACGGCACGCTGAGCCTTTGGTTAATTCCTCTTCCTGGTGGGAAATGAGAGTTAAATTTGCCCATCCAGACACCTCCAGGTAGTCTCTCATTGATTCTCGCTATTCCTGTTCATCTTCCGCAGAAATTGCAAACTGGGCCAAACAGGAGGTTAAAGGGACTGACTCTCCAAGTGGGGAGAGTGTTAGTAAGCGTCTGGAATGTTGCACCCGAGTACCAGGGGAGGAAAACTGAGACATATTTGAACATGTCTCCCGTTCACACGGTTGATCATACTCTGGGTTCCACATGCATGTTTTAGCTGAAGGAAGAATACCTTAAACCTGGAGAGTTGAGACCCGTGTAATGGGTACCATGCAATATGACTTCAAAGGGTCTTCATTTGCTCACCTAACCTCTCCAATCCTATCACTGCTGCGTTTATGCCCCTGTACACACGCTTGATTCTCTTTTGGAGACATAGCAATCCATAGGTTTTAAGATACTTACTAGTCAGGTACATTCTTAGGCGTTTAATATGGGGTATTGAGTCCATTTCGTTGAACAAGGAGTAGCTCTTGTCTATTCCATATTTGGCTTAAGGAACTTTATCTGTGCTCATTTCAATCTCTGGTTTTATGCAGCACCCCAACTCACCTTCCCCCTTAAGCAAGCATAAGTTGGTTTTCTAAACTTGAGACACTGTTCTGTTTTGTAATTCAGTTCATGTGTAGCCAAGTCGACATTCTGTTTATTAATGATACCTTATGATGTTTCTTTTCTGTGTGACTTATTTCAGTTCGAATCATCATACCTGAATCCACTCATTATGCTGCTACGGGCCTGATGACATAGATTTCATTGCTGAGTGATATTGCATTGTACGTAAGTACCACAAGTTCTTTATCCATTTTTCACTTTCTGCGATATTGAACTTGTACTGTAAACGAGGTTCTTGTAAACAGAGCCGTCCCAAACTTTGGGGTGGCTGTGTCTTTTTGATTTTAATTTCCCTAAGCTATAGGACCATAAGTGGAAGTGCCCTAGGTTCTGTTGCTTTGTTTTTTAGATGTTTCAGGAAACACCATACACTTCTCCAGAGTGGCTGTTGGCAATTTACATCCCGCCCATCAGCATAAGAAGGCTCCCAGTTCTCCATGGCCTGTCGTGCCTTTATGGATTTTACACTTTTTTCAGATGGCCCTTTTGACCAGGTGGAAATGAGACTTCATTGTAGTGCAGATTTCCTTTGCAAGCTTGCTTGGTTGGCCAAAAAGGGCGTATGCGTTTTTTCCTGAATATATTCAGGAAAAAACACATACGCCCTTTTTGGCCAAGTGCATCATTGTCGAGTTTCTGACTCTCTTCATATGCTTTCAATGCAATTCCAGTCTACCTCCTGAAATCGGTTTCCTGCAATTCTGCCTTGCTTTCAATGCCTCTTCATAGCCTTACCTCAATATATTTTTTAAAAATAGTTGGCCTTTATAACTCTGCAGGTTTTTGAATTGCAGTGGCCCTTAGCTCCATTTTTTAGCTCTTATTTTTGTGGTATTGCCCCATAACCACAGGATTCCTTGAAACCCTATTTTTCTTCTGGGGCACCTGCTGTGCCTTTGGTTAATTCTTCTTACTGATGTGATATTAGAGTGACATGTGCCCATTGAAACCGCTACAGCTAGTTTCTCACTGGTTCCCCCTATTCCCATTCATCCTCTGCACTAACTGCAGACTGTGCGATACCAGAACTTAAAGGCATTGACTCCATGTGGGGATGTTGTTAGTAAAGCGGCTGGAATGTCGATCCGGAGCCCCAGGAGAGGAAAAATGAGGTGCGTTTTAGAAACCTTTCCCGATCATATGGTATACCAGTCGCTGGGTTTCCCAAGCATGGTTTAGCTGTAGGAAGATTCCCTTCAACCTGGAGTGTTGGGACCCTTGGACTGAGTAGCATGAAGTATTGCATTAAACTTTCGGCAGTTGCTCACCAAAGCTCACCAATCCTGTCAGCCCCAAGTGTCCAGCCTTACGTCTTATCCAGCTGTGGGTTTATATGTGGTCAATCCAGGTTGCATCACAGCCCCTGAGCGAATTTTGTAAGAATTTTTCTCTCTTTCATTGTTTCAGCGTTTTGTTTTTAAAATTTATTTCTATAATGGGGTTTAGCTCCTTTTCACTGCTGTGTTTGTGCCGCTCTGCACACACTTGATTCCCTTATGGAGATATATCAATACATGGGTTTTAAGATTCTTATTCCTCAGATATATTTCTCTGTGGTGTATAGGGTGTGTTGAGGCCTGTTCATTGAGCAAGGTGTAGATCTTGTCTAATACCTATTTGGTTTATTGAACGGTATCTGTGCTAATTTCAAACTCTGGTTTTATGCATCACCCCACCTCTCCTTTCCCCTTAAGCTGACATAAGTGTGTTTTCTAAATGTGAGACACTGTTCTGTTCTGTAATTCATTTCTTGTGCAGCCATATTTACCCTCCCTCTATAAGTGATATCTTATGATATGTTTCTTTTTCTGTTTGACTTATTTCAAGTAGTATTATCGGACCTAAATCCACTCTTTATCCTTCTACTAGCCTTATTACATTGATTTCATGGTGAAGAGATATTCCATTGTACATAAGTACCACATCTTCTTTATCCATTGTTCTCTTTCCTGGGATATTTAAGGTGTACTGAAGTTGAGGTTCTTGTAAACAGAGTAGCCCTAAACTGTGGTGTGCTTGTGTCTTGTTGATTTTTAGACTTCCCTAGATATACTCCCATGATTGGAAGAGTCCTATGCTCTGTAGCTCTGTTTTTTAGATGATTTAGGAACCACCATACACTTCTCCAGAGTGGCTCTCGGCAGTTCACACACTGCCCATCAGCGTATAAAGGCTCCCTGTTCTCCATGGCCTGTCCTGCATTTCTGGTTTTTACAATTTTTTAGGATGGCCCTTTTGACCGGTGGGAAGTGAGACTTCTTTGTTGTGCACATTTGCATTGCTTGCTTGCTTCGTTGCCCATAAAGTGCGTATGCGTTTTTTCCTGGATATAATCAGGAAAAAACGCATACGCCCTTTTGGGCCAACTGCATCATTGTCGAAATTCTGCCGCTTTTCATGTGCGTTAAAGACGAGTCCAATCTATCTCTTGAAATCTGTTTCTTGCAATTCTGTCTTGCATTCAGATCCTCTTCTTTGCCTTACCTCAACATATTTTTGGACGTTAGTTTTCATTTATAACTCTGCAGGTTTGTGAATTGCAGTGACCCTGAGCTCCATTTTTTAAGTTGCTCTTTTGTGAGCTGGCCTCAAACCCGCAGGATTGCTTCAGGCCCTATTTTGGCTCCGGCGAGGCAGGCTGAGCCTTCCTTTAATTCTTACTCTTAATGGGAAATTAGAGTGATATGTGCCCGTCCAAACCCCTACAACTCTTCTCTCATTGGTTCCCCCTCTTCCCGTTCATCCTCCTCACAATTTGCAAAATGTGTGAAACAGAAGTTTAAATGTGCTGATTCTCCAAGTGGGGAGATTCTAAGTAGCGTGGCTGGAATGGTGAACAGGAGCACCAGGAGAGGATAAATGAGGTGCATTTTAGACACATCTCCCGATCACATGGTGTACAGTCCTCTGGGTTTTCCATGCATGTTTTAGCTGTAGGAAGATCCCTTGAACCTGCAGATTTGGGACCCATTGAATGGGTACCAGGTAGTATTACTTTAAAGGGTGTGCATTTCCTCACCCAACCTCACATTTCTCTTAGCGCAAACAGTTTCCAGCCTTATGTCTCATCCTGCTGTGGGTCTAGATGTGTTCAATCCATGTTGCATCACCGTCCCTGAGGAAAAGTTGTAAGAGGTTTTCTCTGTCTCTCTGTCGTTTATTTTTTTCAATTTATTACTATATTGGTTACAGCTGATTTTCAAAGCTCTGTTTCTTGCTGCTGTACATCCACTTGATTCACGTACAGAGAGACATCAATAAATTCTTTTTCAGATTCTTACCAGTCGTATATATTCTTTTCCGGTGACTTGAGTGTGCTGAGTGCAGTTCTTTTAGCTACCGTGTAGGCCTTGTTGATTATCAGTTTGGTATTTGGAATGGTATCTTTGCTAATTTCAACCTCCTGGATGATGCCTCACCCCTCCCCACCTTTCCCGTTTAGCAGCCTTATGCGTGTTTTCTACATATTTGACTATGTTTTTGTTTTGTAATTTATTTCATGTGTAGCCATTTTGGATTCCACCTTTAAGTGATATCTTATGATATGTGTCTTTTTCTTTTTGAATTCTGTCACTTAGAATGATCATACGTAACTCCTCTGGAGTTGTTACAACTGGCCATATTTCATTGATTTCCAGGCTGAATAATATTCCACTCTACCTAAGTACCACATCTCTATCCATTTTTTCCCTCCAGAGACATTTAAGTTATATCCTAGTCGAGGATCTTTTAAACAGAGAGGGGGTAAACATTGGGGTGCCTGTGTCCTCTCGATTTTTGTTTTTCCCAAGATATACGCCCATGAGTGCAAGTGCCCTATGCTCTGTAGCTCATTTTTTAGATGCTTTAGTAAACACAATACACTTCTCCAGAATGGCCGTTGGCAATATACATTTCCACTATAAGTCTCACAGGGCTCCCTCTTCTCGTTGCCCTGTCCTGCATTTCTGTTGTTTACGCTTTATGAGGATGGCTCTTCTGACTGATACGAAGTGATATCTTTTGTAGTATTGACTTCCAGTGCCCACCTGTTTGGTTGGCTAAAAAAGTGTATGCCCTTTTCTTGAATATATACAGAAAAGAACGCATACACCCTTTTTGGCCAACTGCAATGTTGGCAATGTTGGCAATCTTCAGCTCCTTTTCTTGTGCTTAATGGCGAGTCCTTTCTACCTCCTCAAATCCCTTTCCTGCCATTCTCCCTTGCTTACAAGTCCTTTTCTCTGACTTTCCTCAAGACATTTTTCAGTGATGGATATTTTCAACTCTGCAGTTTTGTGAATTTTACTGCCCCTGAGTTCCATTGTTCAACTCGTGTTTATGGGAACTGGCCACAAAGCAGCGGGATTTCCTCAAGCCCTATACTGTTTCCATGGGCAACCCTAGCCTTTGGTCAATTCGTCTTCCTGATTGGAAATTAGAGTGACATGTGCCTGTCTGAACACCTAGGACTTGTCTCTCATTGTTCCTCATCCTTCCGCTTCATCCTCTGGACAAATTCCAAACTGTACGCAACAGGATGTTGACAGTGCTGACATCTCCAAGTGGGGAGACTGTTAGTAAAGACGCTGGAGGGGTGAACCCGAGCACCAGGAGATGAGGAGATGAGATGCCTTTTCCAAACTCTTCCTGATCAGACGGTATACCATCCTCTGGGTGTGACAGACATGTTTTAGCAGTAGGAAGAGTCCCATTCATGTAAGGAGAACACCAGGGCTTTTTCAAAATCAGTGTCTCCCCGAAACCCAAACTGGGGAAGTTTTTAAGCTACAGCTACACATATGTTCATTAAGGGCCTTGGGAAGTAGGCAGAGTCCAAACTTTAGATGATTGAAGTCTTCAGGGTCAGAAGCACTCACCACCAGCTTCCCTTAGGCTACACTTTAACTGTCATTGATAGATGATGTCAATAAAAATATCTATTCTTTTTCAGATTATTTCCCCTTATAGGTTATTGCAAAATGTTGAGTGTAGTTCCCTGTGCTATACAGTAGTTCCTTGTTGATGATCTATTTTATACATAGCAGTGTGTATGTGTTCATTCCAAACTGTTAATTTATCCCTCCTCCCACCTTTCCCCTTTGGTAATAATAAATTATAAGATTTTATACTTCTCAGAAATGGGGGAGCTGAAAGAGAGGTATCATTTTCAATGGAAAAGCATTTAAAACAAGATTGAAGGTTTAACCAAGATTATTAGCTGTACATCCTTGGAAAGAAATCACTTCGTTTCTCTAATATTGACCTGACAAATAAGACAAACCTTTTCACTGAACTTGCTTATAAAAAGTGATGGAAATATCAAATGGAAGTGTTAAAAACATCTTATTTTACCCGAGCCTTATACACTGTTCTATGTTAACTACAGTTTGGCTCACACATCTGTTCATTGAGGTTACAATAGTCTCAATTTCTGTTACTGATCCTCCAGAGTGGACCCCAACAAGTGTCCCCCTGCCCAGTGTCATTGGGGCCAACAGATCGAGACTGAGTTTGGTTCACAAGCAAAGGAAACTTTATATTTTGATCAGAGAATGGAGAGGTGAGAGCATGCACTACCCCGTGGGCTGTGGGCTGGGCTGCTGTGTAGAGATCCTGTCAGAGTCAGTGGGAGGGAGGGAGGCGGCGGAGCTCTCGAGGGCCAGGTTGGCTGTAGCTCAGGCTCTATATCGTGGAGTCTGCACTGGGCCCCAGGAGCTGAGGTGTCGACCCAGCCATTCTGCACTAGGAAATCTGGTCTGAAGTGCCGGGTGTGGAACCTCTGCATGCGGGACCCTAGGAGCACGTGAAATTAGACAAAGCACAAAGGATAAAAAAGGTTAGACTTGACTTTATTGCCCAGATTCTATTTTTATCTCCCAGGGATTTTTAATGGGCTTTGCTGGGGACAAACCCCTCCTCTGCTTTTTGTCCCGTTCCTCATTCTTGGAGTGCTGAGGGTGCAGACCCTTCTTCTGTAACTGCTGAGTGCTGAGTTGGGAGCCCTCATACCCTGGGGCGAGGGTCAGAGCTTCTCCCCAGCAGCCTCCCGGTGACGTTGATTGTCCCCAGGACCCCTGCCTCCCTGCTCGTCCACCTGAGCACCAGCATTGGAAGTGTTATAGATTCTAATGACCTTTAAGGGTCCAGGAAAGAGATGTGCAGAGACGCTGTGGGGGCCGGTTTCACCCCGCCCCACATTTGTTCGGCCACCTTAGGCTGACCGTCTCTGCCAGCCTAGATGCTCTGACCAGTAGTCTGCGCTTTCTTCAGTTAGGCCCCTGAATTAACGTACAAACAGCACCAGGTGTCAGAGCCCTGCCCGCTCAACTCCCAGACAGTCCAGGGTCAGTGGTGACCAAGGACCATGATGGCTACTGAGTCAACAGCCTTTTGAAGTAAACAGGAGTCCAGCCGGTCTTATTGGCCACCATCATCACGGTGTCTGTCGGCTTTTCTATGGTGACAGTGTGGTATACTGTTCCCCCGCCAAGATTATTAGCTCCCCTCTGGGTGCAGTAAGTCCTGCAAGCAGTAGTCTACTCTTTTGGGACACACTCTTGTTGTTTTATGAGAGAAACTCCAGGTCAAGTGATGTTCACACGAGTCGTCATGGTGCCCTGTTGCCCCCGGTTATCTCTCTGGATGTTGGAGTTGGAGGGCCTCCTCACTCGAGGTCGGTGTGCCCACGGAGCGAACCCTGCAACTTCAGGGCATGGTTGGTGGTTAGGATCACCACGTGGGGTCCTTTTCCCTTAGGAGGGAGGTGGCCTTTTGGGCTGCTGATTTCCAGGTTGTTAGATACCGCCAGTATCTTGGCCAGATGTGGCAGTGGGCCAAGCCCCTTAGTGACCGTAGTTTATCCTACCTGGATGGCATTCTTGCATTGTTCCATTTCAAGTGGTCCCAGTTTTTGCACTAATTCTCCAATGGCGATTCACCTTTCACCGGGAATGTAAAGGTCAAAGGGTTTAGCTAAATTAGGGAGTTCCAGGGCAAGGGTCTGAATTGACTGCTCTTTCCATTCTTGAAAGGCCACTTCTGGATTCTATTCAAAAGGATCATCATCTTTTCCTTTCAGTGTTTCATATAGAGGCCCAGCTAGTAGACTGTAGTTAGGGATCCAGAAGCAGCAAACCCTGGCCTCCCCAGGAACCCCTAAGCTGTCTTCTAGTTTTAGAAAGGGGTAAGGCTGAAAATGGTTTCTTCCCTTTCCTGGGATGGGCTTCTCTGACCTTCTGTGAGAATGAAGCCCAGGCAGGTCACCGCAGTCTGTGATATTTGAGCTTTTTCTTGGACAACTTCTATCCTTTATTGGCTTGGTAGTTCAGAGGCCTCCTTAGTAGGGCTGGTGATCAGAATGTCGTCTGCATATTGAAGGAGGGTTTCCTTTTCCAGAGGTAGAACTTTTAGGTCTTTAGCTAAGCTTTCCCCAAAGATGGTGTGGGAATTTTTGCACCCTTGGGGCCAGACGGCCCGGAAGTATTGTTTTAGTTGTATGTGGAGTCCTGCCACTCACAAGCCAAAATTTCTTGTGACTCTGGGACTAATGGAATACAAAAGAAGGCATCATTGAAGACTAATACAGAATACCATGTCCTGGTGGTTGGTAGAATGACCAGCAGGGTGTAGGAATTAGGAGCAACTGGAGGTATATCCTCGGTGGCTTCACTGACTGTCCTGACATCCTTTACCAGGTCCCCAGTGGCCCATGGGGCTCTCGTGGTCAGACCAATCCCAGAATATGGAGCTCACCTGGGCAGGTACCCCACCCCCACCCCAGCCCACGGGGCTCTCGTGGTCAGGCCCCTCCCAGGATACAGAGCTACCCTTGCAGGTACCGTGGCAGGGCTGGGCACACAGGAACCATGCACATAGCCCTCATTGCAGAGCACCCCCAGCTCACCTGTCGCTCAGAGCTGACACAGAGCACCTCAGAGCAGGACTTGAACTAACAAACAGCAGCTGCGACAGGTCTGTGACCCTGGGCATCACTCCGTGAGGCCTCCCTCCACCTGGTCTTCCAGAGACTTCCACTGCACCCGGGGCACCAGGCCTCTGTCTCCAACCACCACCCACCCCTCCTCTCCCTGACTCCTGGGTTCCTCTCATTAGGAGAGGGTTTTCTTGAAGTTGTCTCCCACTCATGGGCCAGATAAAATGATTAGAAAACAAGCCAAAGCTGCAGCCCCTTGTCTATCCTGACTCTCAGGAGCCCACACCTGTTCCTTGGACCTGGCCGGTTCAGCAAGTTCCATTTTCTGCAACTGTGAGCCCCTGAGGGGTGATGATTGGCTGACCTGGGCAGCCTTACCGTGCCGGCCAGCCCTCCCCAGGTGTGCCTGGGTTGAGATCAATATAAATACCACTCCAGGCAGCAAGAGCCCCTGCAGCCGTGCCTGACGCCATTTTCTCTGCCCTGTCAGCAGTCTCGGGGCTGGGCTGGTGGGAGGGAGTGAGAGGCCACGGCTTTGTGGGTGGCCCAGTGTGAGTGGGGCTCTGCTGGACTTTCTGCAGCAGTTGCCAGGCTGCCACCTGCTAAAGAAGAGGATGTGTCACCCATACCTGCTGCTGGAATTTCTCCCTGGGCAGAGGTGAGGAAGGAAAAAAGCAGTGGGGGCAGGGACAGGACGGGTATCTCAGGCAGGGAAATGGAAATCTTCCAGAAGAGCACCCAGGGCCAGGACCATCCTGGCTGGCCTGCAGGCACCAAGTCGGCCGGCATGCTGTCACTCGTGTGGCTCTATGGCCCTTCCTCTAGGCTTTCAAGTCCTTGTATATATTCAGGTGTTTTACCTGGGACGGGTGGGAATAGTTCAGCAGCAACTGGCCTGGGGCTCAGCTCACGTTTACTCACAGATGCCTCGGCACGGTGCCCCAGCTTTGCAATGAGGACGCTTGTTGCGTGGGGGCTGCTGGCTGAATGGGAGACGATTCCCCACCACTGACCAACTTCAGAATTGTTTACAACTGGAGCAAGTGCCCTGATACGGTTTTCCTCTGTGTAACTGGTGGGTTCTGTGTTTTTTTTCTCTTTTTCGTTTTTGGTTCAAGGTAGATTTTATTCCTCTTTTTTGTATTTACAGATATAAGCATGGAAATAATTTATTCATATAAATACATGTATGTGCAGGGAATAATTGTTTTTTCTGTTTTATTTTTTAAATTTTACTTCTTTTTAATTTTGAATTTTATTTTATATTTTTATACAGCAGGTTCTTATTGGTTATCTATTTTATACATATAAATGTATACATGCCAATCCCAGTCTCTCAACTCCTCCCACCACCACCCCCCCAACAGCTTTCCCCCCTTGTTGTCCATACGTTTGTTGTCTACATCTGTTGCTCTATTTATGCCTTGCAAAATGGTTAATCTGTACAGTTTTTCTAGGTTCCACATATATGCATGAATATACAAGATTTGTTTTTCTCTTTCTGACTTACTTCACTCTGTATGACAGTCTCTAGATCCATCGACGTCTCTACAAATGACCCAATTTCATTCCTTTTCATGGCTGAGTAATATTCCATTTTATATATGTACCACAGCTTTATGCATTCGTCTGTCTGTGGGCATTTAGGTTGCTTCCATTACCTCGATATTGTAAATAGTGATGCAATGAACATTGCGGTGAATGACTCTTTTTGATTTATGGTTTTGTCTGGGTATATGTCCAGTACTGGGATTGCTGTATCATATGGTAATTCTATTGTTAGTTTCTTAAGAAATTCCATATAGTTCTCCATAATGACTGTATCAATTTATATTCCCAACAATAGTGGAAGAGGGTTCCTTTTCTCCACACCCTTTCCAGCATTTTTTGTTTGTAGATTTTCAATGATGCCTATTCTATCAGGTGTGAGGTGATACCTCATTGTTGAATCCATTTCGTTGAGCAAGGGGTAGCTCTTGTCTATTACATATTTGGCTTATGGAACGGTATCTGTGCTAATTTCAAACTCTGCTTTTATGCAGTACCCCAACTCACCTTCCCCCTTAAGCAGGCATAAGTTGGTTTTCTAAACTTGAGACCCTGTTCTGTTTTGTAATTCAGTTCATGTGTAGCCAAGATCACATTCCGTGTATTAGTGATACCTTATGATGTTTCTTTTTCTGTGTGACTTATTTCAGTTAGAATCATCGTGCCTCAATCCACTCATTATGCTGGTACGGGCCTGGTGACATAGATTTCATTGCTGAGTGGTATTCTGTTGTACATAAGTACCGCAACTTCTTTATCCATTATTTGCTCTCTGGGATATTTAACTTGTGCCGTAGAAGAGATTTCTGTAAAAAGACCCATCCCAAATTTTGGGGTTGCTGTGTCTTTTTGATAATAATTTCCCTAAGCTATAGGACCATAAGTGGAAGTGCCCTAGGCTCTGTTGCTTTGTTTTTTAGATGTTTCAGGAAACACAATACACATCTCCCGAGTGTCTGTTGGCAATTTACATCCCGCCCATCAGCATAACAAGGCTCCCAGTTCTCCATGGCCTGTCCTGCCTTTCTTGGTTTTACACTTTTTTCAGATGGCCCTTTTGACCGGGGGGAAGTGAGACTTCATTGTAGTGCAGATTTCCTTTGCAAGCTTGCTTGGTTGGCCAAAAAGGGCATATGCGTTTTTTCCTGAATATATTCAGGAAAAAACGCATACGCCCTTTTGGCAAAGTGCATCATTGTGGACGTTCTGCCTCTTTTCCTGTGCTTTCAATGCAATTCCAGTCTACCTCCTGAAATCGGGTTCCTGCAATTCTGCCCCGCTTTCAAGTCCTCTTGGCAGCCTTACTTCAGTATATTTTTGGACGATAGCTGTCATTTATAACTCTGCAGGTTTGTGAATTACAGAGACCCTGAGCTCCTTTCTTCAACTCGCTTTCTTTTGAGCTGGCCGCAACACCGCAGGATGGCTTCAGGCCCTAATCTGGTTCCGGCACGGCATGCTGAGCCTTTGGTTATTTCCTCTTCCTGGTGGGAAATGAGAGTTAAATTTGCCCGTCCAGACACCTCCAGCTAGTCTCTCATTGGTTCTCCCTATTCCTGTTCATCTTCCGCAGAAATTGCAAACTGGGCCAAACAGGAGGTTAAAGGCGCTGACTCTCCAAGTGGGGAGAGTGTTAGTAAAGGGTCTGGAATGTTGCACCCGAGTACCAGGGGAGGAAAACTGAGACATATTTGAACACGTCTCCCGTTCACATGGTTGATCATACTCGGGGTTCCACATGCATGTTTTAGCTGAAGGAAGAATACCTGAAACCTGGAGAGTTGAGACCCGTGTAATGGGTACCATGCAATATGACTTCAAAGGGTCTTCATTTGCTCACCGAACCTCTCCAATCCTATCACTGCTGCGTTCATGCCCCTGTACACATGCTTGATTCTCTTTCGGAGACATAGCAATCCATAGGTTTTAAGATACTTACTAGTCAGGTACATTCTTAGGCGTTTAATATGCGGTGTTGAGTCCATTTCGTTGAGCAAGGAGTAGCTCTTGTCTATTCCATATTTGGCTTAAGGAACTTTATCTGTGCTCATTTCAATCTCTGGTTTTATGCAGCACCCCAACTCACCTTTCCCCTTAAGCAAGCATAAGTTGGTTTTCTAAATTTGAGACCCTGTTCTGTTCTGTAATTCAGTTCCTGTGTAGCCAAGTTTACATTCCGTGTATTACTGATATCTTATGATGTTTCTTTTTCTGTGTGACTTATTTCAGTTAGAATCATCATACCTGAATCCACTCATTGTGCTGCTAAGTGCCTGATGACACAGATTTCATTGCTGAGTGATATTGCTTTGTAAGTGAATACCACAACTTCTTTATCCATTTTTCACTTTCTGCGATGTTGAACTTGTACTGTAAACGAGGTTCTTGTAAACAGAGGCGTCCTAAACTTTGGGGTGGCTGTGTCTTTTTGATTTTAATTTCCCTAAGCTATAGGACCATAAGTGGCAGTGCCCTAGGCTCTGTTGCTTTGTTTTTTAGATGTTTCAGGAAACACCATACACTTCTCCCGAGTGTCTGTTGACAATTTACATCCCGCCCATCAGCATAACAAGGCTCCCAGTTCTCCATGGCCTGTCCTGCCTTTCTGGATTTTAAACTTTTTTCAGATGGCCCTTTTGACCGGGGGGAAGTGAGACTTCATTGTAGTGCAGATTTCCTTTGCAAGCTTGCTTGGTTGGCCAAAAAGGGCGTATGCGTTTTTTCCTGAATATATTCAGGAAAAAACGCATACGCCCTTTTTGGCCAAGTGCATCATTGTGGACGTTCTGCCTCTTTTCCTATGCTTTCAATGCAATTCCAGTCTACCTCCTGAAATCGGTTTCCTGCAATTCTGCCCCGCTTTCAAGTCCTCTTGGCAGCCTTACTTCAGTCTATTTTTGGACGATAGCTGTCATTTATAACTCTGCAGGTTTGTGAAATACAGAGACCCTGAGCTCCTTACTTCAACTCGCTTTCTTGTGACCGGGCCGCAACACTGCAGCATGGCTTCAGGCCCTAATCTGGTTCTGGCACGGCACGCTGAGCCTTTGGTTATTTCCTCTTCCTGGTGGGAAATGAGAGTTAAATTTGCCCGTCCAGACACCTCCAGCTAGCCTCTCATTGGTTCTCGCTATTCCTGTTCATCTTCCGCAGAAATTGCAAACGGGACCAAACAGGTGGTTAAAGGGACTGACTCTCCACGTGGGGAGAGTGTTAGTAAAGCGTCTGGAATGTTGCACCCGAGTACCAGGGTACGAAAACTGAGACATATTTGAACACATCTCCCGATCACATGGTTGATCATACTCTAGGTTCCACATGCATGTTTTAGCTGAAGGAAGAATACCTTAAACCTGGGTAGTTGAAACCCGTGGAATGGGTACCATGCAATATGACTTCAAAGGGTCTTCATTTGCTCACCGAACCTCTCCAATCCTATCACTGCTGCGTTTATGCCCCTGTACACATGCTTGATTCTCTTTCGGAGACATAGCAATCCATAGGTTTTAAGATACTTACTAGTCAGGTACATTCTTAGGCGTTTAATATGGGGTGTTGAGTCCATTTCATTGAGCAAGGAGTACCTCTTGTCTATTCCATATTTGGCTTAAGGAACTTTATCTGTGCTCATTTCAATCTCTGGTTTTATGCAACACCCCAACTCACCTTTACCCTTAAGCAAGAGTAAGTTGGTTTTCTAAATTTGAGACCCTGTTCTGTTCTGTAATTCAGTTCCTGTGTAGCCAAGTTTCCATTCCGTGTATTACTGATATCTTATGATGTTTCTTTTTCTGTGTGACTTATTTCAGTTAGAATCATCGTACCTGAATCCACTCATTATGCTGCTAAGGGCCTGATGACACAGATTTCATTGCTGAGTGATATTGCTTTGTAAGTAAATACCACAACTTCTTTATCCATTTTTCACTTTCTGCGATGTTGAACTTGTACTGTAAACGATTTTCTTGTAAACAGAGGCGTCCCAAACATTGGGGTGGCTGTGTCTTTTTTATTTTAATTTCCCTAAGCTATAGAACCATAAGTGGCAGTGCCCTAGGCTCTGTTGCTTTGTTTTTTAGATGTTTCAGGAAACACCATACATTTCTCCCGAGTGTCTGTTGGCAATTTACATCCCGCCCATCAGCATAACAAGGCTCCCAGTTCTCCATGGCCTGTCCTGCCTTTCTGGATTTTACACTTTTTTCAGATGGCCCTTTTGACCGGGGGGAAGTGAGACTTCATTGCAGTGCAGATTTTCTTTGCAAGCTTGCTTGGTTGGCCAAAAAGGGCGTATGCGTTTTTTCCTGAATATATTCAGGAAAAAACGCATACGCCCTTTTTGGCCAAGTGCATCATTGTGGACGTTCTGCCTCTTTTCCTATGCTTTCAATGCAATTCCAGTCTACCTCCTGAAATCGGTTTCCTGCCATTCTGCCCCGCTTTCAAGTCCTCTTGGCAGCCTTACTTCAGTCTATTTTTGGACGATAGCTGTCATTTATAACTCTGCAGGTTTGTGAATTACAGTGCCCCTGAGCTCCTTTCTTCAACTCGCTTTCTTGTGACCTGGCCGCAACACCGCAGGATGGCTTCAGGCCCTAATCTGGTTCTGGCACGGCACCCTGAGCCTTTGGTTATTTCCTCCTCCTGGTGGGAAATGAGAGTTAAATTTGCCCGTCCAGACACCTCCAGCTAGCCTGTCATTGGTTCTCGCTATTCCTGTTCATCTTCCGCAGAAATTGCAAACGGGGGCAAACAGGAGGTTAAAGGGACTGACTCTCCAAGTGGGGAGAGTGTTAGTAAAGCGTCTGGAATGTTGCACCCGAGTACCAGGGGAGGAAAACTGAGACATATTTGAACACGTCTCCCGATCACATGGTTGATCATACTCTAGGTTCCACATGCATGTTTTAGCTGAAGGAAGAATACCTTAAACCTGGGTAGTTGAAACCCGTGGAATGGGTACCATGCAATATGACTTCAAAGGGTCTTCATTTGCTCACCGAACCTCTCCAATCCTATCACTGCTGCGTTTATGCCCCTGTACACATGCTTGATTCTCTTTCGGAGACATAGCAATCCATAGGTTTTAAGATACTTACTAGTCAGGTACATTCTTAGGCCTTTAATATGGGGTGTTGAGTCCATTTCGTTGAGCAAGGAGTAGCTCTTGTCTATTCCGTATTTGGCTTAAGGAACTTTATCTGTGCTCATTTCAATCTCTGGTTTTATGCAGCACCCCAACTCACCTTTACCATTAAGCAAGCATAAGTTGGTTTTCTAAATTTGAGACCCTGTTCTGTTTTGGAATGCAGTTCCTGTGTAGCCAAGTTTACATTCCGTGTATTAGTGATATCTTATGATGTTTCTTTTTCTGTGTGACTTATTTCAGTTAGAATCATCGTACCTGAATCCACTCATTATGCTGCTACGGGCCTGATGACATAGATTTCATTGCTGAGTGATACTGCATTGTACGTAAGTACCACAAGTTCTTTATCCATTTTTCACTTTCTGTGATATTGAACTTGTACGGTAAACGAGGTTCTTGTAAACGGAGGCGTCCCAAACTTTGGGGTGGCTGTGTCTTTTTGATTTTAATTTCCCTAAGCTATAGGACCATAAGTGGAAGTGCCCTAGGCTCTGTTGCTTTGTTTTTTAGATGTTTCAGGAAACACCATACACTTCTCCCGAGTGGTTGTTGGCAATTTACATCCCGCCCATCAGCATAACAAGGCTCCCAGTTCTCCATGGCCTGTCCTGCCTTTCTGGATTTTACACTTTTTTCAGATGGCCCTTTTGACCGGGGGGAAGTGAGACTTCATTGTAGTGCAGATTTCCTTTGCAAGCTTGCTTGGTTGGCCAAAAAGGGCGTATGCGTTTTTTCCTGAATATATTCAGGAAAAAACGCATACGCCCTTTTTGGCCAAGTGCATCATTGTGGACGTTCTGCCTCTTTTCCTATGCTTTCAATGCAATTCCAGTCTACCTCCTGAAATCGGTTTCCTGCAATTCTGCCCCGCTTTCAAGTCCTCTTGGCAGCCTTACTTCAGTCTATTTTTGGACGATAGCTGTCATTTATAACTCTGCAGGTTTGTGAATTACAGTGCCCCTGAGCTCCTTTCTTCAACTCGCTTTCTTGTGAGCTGGCCGCAACACCGCAGGATGGCTTCAGGCCCTAATCTGGTTCCGGCACGGCACGCTGAGCCTTTGGTTATTTCCTCTTCCTGGTGGGAAATGAGAGTTAAATTTGCCCGTCCAGACACCTCCAGCTAGTCTCTCATTGGTTCTCGCTATTCCTGTTCATCTTCCGCAGAAATTGCAAACTGGGCCAAACAGGAGGTTAAAGGCGCTGACTCTCCAAGTGGGGAGAGTGTTAGTAAAGCGTCTGGAATGTTGCACCCGAGTACCAGGGGAGGAAAACTGAGACATATTTGAACACGTCTCCCGTTCACATGGTTGATCATACTTGGGTTCCACATGCATGTTTTAGCTGAAGGAAGAATACCTTAAACCTGGAGAGTTAAGACCCGTGTAATGGGTACCATGCAATATGACTTCAAAGGGTCTTCATTTGCTCACCGAACCTCTCCAATCCTATCACTGCTGCGTTTATGCCCCTGTACACATGCTTGATTCTCTTTCGGAGACATAGCAATCCATAGGTTTTAAGATACTTACTAGTCAGGTACATTCTTAGGCCTTTAATATGGGGTGTTGAGTCCATTTCGTTGAGCAAGGAGTAGCTCTTGTCTATTCCGTATTTGGCTTAAGGAACTTTATCTGTGCTCATTTAAATCTCTGGTTTTATGCAGCACCCCAACTCACCTTTACCCTTAAGCAAGAATAAGTTGGTTTTCTAAATTTGAGACCCTGTTCTGTTCTGTAATTCAGTTCCTGTGTAGCCAAGTTTCCATTCCGTGTATTAGTGATATCTTATGATGTTTCTTTTTCTGTGTGACTTATTTCAGTTAGAATCATCATACCTGAATCCACTCATTGTGCTGCTAAGGGCCTGATGACATAGAATTCATTGCTGAGTGATATTGCTTTGTAAGTAAATACCACACTTCTTTATCCATTTTTCACTTTCTGCGATGTTGAACTTGTACTGTAAACGAGGTTCTTGTAAACAGAGCCGTTCCAAACTTTGGGGTGGCTGTGTCTTTTTGATTTTAATTTCCCTAAGCTATAGGACCTTAAGTGGATGTGCCCTAGGTTCTGTTGCTTTGTTTTTTAGATGTTTCAGGAAACACCATACACTTCTCCCGAGTGTCTGTTGGCAATTTACATCCCGCCCATCAGCATAACAAGGCTCCCAGTTCTCCATGGCCTGTCCTGCCTTTCTGGATTTTACACTTTTTTCAGATGGCCCTTTTGACCGGGGGAAGTGAGCCTTCATTGTAGTGCAGATTTCCTTTGCAAGCTTGCTTGGTTGGCCAAAAAGGGCGTATGCGTTTTTTCCTGAATATATTCAGGAAAAAACGCATACGCCCTTTTTGTCCAAGTGCATCATTGTGGACGTTCTGCCCCTTTTCCTATGCTTTCAATGCAATTCCAGTCTACCTCCTGAAATCGGTTTCCTGCAATTCTGCCCCGCTTTCAAGTCCTCTTGGCAGCCTTACTTCAGTCTATTTTTGGACGATAGCTGTCATTTATAACTCTGCAGGTTTGTGAATTACAGTGCCCCTGAGCTCCTTTCTTCAACTCGCTTTCTTTTGAGCTGGCCGCAACACCGCTGGATGGCTTCAGGCCCTAATCTGGTTCCGATACGGCACGCTGAGCCTTTGGTTATTTCCTCTTCCTGGTGGGAAATGAGAGTTAAATTTGCCCGTCCAGACACCTCCAGCAAGCCTCTCATTGGTTCTCGCTATTCCTGTTCATCTTCCGCAGAAATTGCAAACTGGGCCAAACAGGAGGTTAAAGGGACTGACTCTCCAACTGTGGAGAGTGTTAGTAAAGCGTCTGGAATGTTGCACCCGAGTACCAGGGGAGGAAAACTGAGACATATTTGAACACGTCTCCCGATCACATGGTTGATCATACTCTGGGTTCCACATGCATATTTTAGATGAAGGAAGAATACCTAAAACCTGGGTAGTTGAAACCCGTGGAATGGGTACCATGCAATATGACTTCAAAGGGTCTTCATTTGCTCACCGAACCTCTCCAATCCTATCACTGCTGCGTTTATGCCCCTGTACACATGCTTGATTCTCTTTCGGAGACATAGCAATCCATAGGTTTTAAGATACTTACTAGTCAGGTACATTCTTAGGCGTTTAATATGCGGTGTTGAGTCCATTTCGTTGAGCAAGGAGTAGCTCTTGTCTATTCCATATTTGGCTTAAGGAACTTTATCTGTGCTCATTTCAATCTCTGGTTTTATGCAGCACCCCAACTCACCTTTCCCCTTAAGCAAGCATAAGTTGGTTTTCTAAATTAGAGACCCTGTTCTGTTTTGGAATGCAGTTCCTGTGTAGCCAAGTTTCCATTCCGTGTATTACTGATATCTTATGATGTTTCTTTTTCTGTGTGACTTATTTCAGTTAGAATCATCATACCTGAATCCACTCATTGTGCTGCTAAGGGCCTGATGACATAGAATTCATTGCTGAGTGATATTGCTTTGTAAGTAAATACCACAACTTCTTTATCCATTTTTCACTTTCTGCGATGTTGAACTTGTACTGTAAACGAGGTTCTTGTAAACAGAGCCGTTCCAAACTTTGGGGTGGCTGTGTCTTTTTGATTTTAATTTCCCTAAGCTATAGGACCATAAGTGGATGTGCCCTAGGTTCTGTTGCTTTGTTTTTTAGATGTTTCAGGAAACACCATACACTTCTCCCGAGTGTCTGTTGGCAATTTACATCCCGCCCATCAGCATAACAAGGCTCCCAGTTCTCCATGGCCTGTCCTGCCTTTCTGGATTTTACACTTTTTTCAGATGGCCCTTTTGACCGGGGGAAGTGAGCCTTCATTGTAGTGCAGATTTCCTTTGCAAGCTTGCTTGGTTGGCCAAAAAGGGCGTATGCGTTTTTTCCTGAATATATTCAGGAAAAAACGCATACGCCCTTTTTGGCCAAGTGCATCATTGTGGACGTTCTGCCTCTTTTCCTATGCTTTCAATGCAATTCCAGTCTACCTCCTGAAATCGGTTTCCTGCAATTCTGCCCCGCTTTCAAGTCCTCTTGGCAGCCTTACTTCAGTCTATTTTTGGACGATAGCTGTCATTTATAACTCTGCAGGTTTGTGAATTACAGTGCCCCTGAGCTCCTTTCTTCAACTCGCTTTCTTTTGAGCTGGCCGCAACACCGCAGGATGGCTTCAGGCCCTAATCTGGTTCCGGTACGGCACGCTGAGCCTTTGGTTATTTCCTCTTCCTGGTGGGAAATGAGAGTTAAATTTGCCCGTCCAGACACCTCCAGCAAGCCTCTCATTGGTTCTCACTATTCCTGTTCATCTTCCGCAGAAATTACAAACTGGGCCAAACAGGAGGTTAAAGGGACTGACTCTCCAACTGGAGAGAGTGTTAGTAAAGCGTCTGGAATGTTGCACCCGAGTACCAGGGGAGGAAAACTGAGACATATTTGAACACGTCTCCCGATCACATGGTTGATCATACTCTGGGTTCCACATGCATATTTTAGCTGAAGGAAGAATACCTAAAACCTGGGTAGTTGAAACCCGTGGAATGGGTACCATGCAATATGACTTCAAAGGGTCTTCATTTGCTCACCGAACCTCTCCAATCCTATCACTGCTGCGTTTATGCCCCTGTACACATGCTTGATTCTCTTTCGGAGACATAGCAATCCATAGGTTTTAAGATACTTACTAGTCAGGTACATTCTTAGGCGTTTAATATGCGGTGTTGAGTCCATTTCGTTGAGCAAGGAGTAGCTCTTGTCTATTCCATATTTGGCTTAAGGAACTTTATCTGTGCTCATTTCAATCTCTGGTTTTATGCAGCACCCCAACTCACCTTTCCCCTTAAGCAAGCATAAGTTGGTTTTCTAAATTAGAGACCCTGTTCTGTTTTGGAATGCAGTTCCTGTTTAGCCAAGTTTACATTCCGTGTATTAGTGATATCTTATGATGTTTCTTTTTCTGTGTGACTTATTTCAGTTAGAATCATCGTACCTGAATCCACTCATTATGCTGCTACGGGCCTGATGACATAGATTTCATTGCTGAGTGATACTGCATTGTACGTAAGTACCACAAGTTCTTTATCCATTTTTCACTTTCTGTGATATTGAACTTGTACGGTAAACGAGGTTCTTGTAAACGGAGGCGTCCCAAACTTTGGGGTGGCTGTGTCTTTTTGATTTTAATTTCCCTAAGCTATAGAACCATAAGTGGAAGTGCCCTAGGCTCTGTTGCTTTGTTTTTTAGATGTTTCAGGAAACACCATACACTTCTCCCGAGTGGTTGTTGGCAATTTACATCCCGCCCATCAGCATAACAAGGCTCCCAGTTCTCCATGGCCTGTCCTGCCTTTCTGGATTTTACACTTTTTTCAAATGGCCCTTTTGACCGGGGGGAAGTGAGACTTCATTGTAGTGCAGATTTCCTTTGCAAGCTTGCTTGGTTGGCCAAAAAGGGCGTATGCGTTTTTTCCTGAATATATTCAGGAAAAAACGCATACGCCCTTTTTGGCCAAGTGCATCATTGTGGACGTTCTGCCTCTTTTCCTATGCTTTCAATGCAATTCCAGTCTACCTCCTGAAATCGGTTTCCTGCAATTCTGCCCCGTTTTCAAGTCCTCTTGGCAGCCTTACTTCAGTCTATTTTTGGACGATAGCTGTCATTTATAACTCTGCAGGTTTGTGAATTACAGTGCCCCTGAGCTCCTTTCTTCAACTTGCTTTCTTGTGACCTGGCCGCAACACCGCAGGATGGCTTCAGGCCCTAATCTGGTTCCGGCACGGCACGCTGAGCCTTTGGTTATTTCCTCTTCCTGTTGGGAAATGAGAGTTAAATTTGCCCGTCCAGACACCTCCAGCTAGTCTCTCATTGGTTCTCGCTATTCCTGTTCATCTTCCGCAGAAATTGCAAACTGGGCCAAACAGGAGGTTAAAGGCACTGACTCTCCAAGTGGGGAGAGTGTTAGTAAAGCGTCTGGAATGTTGCACCCGAGTACCAGGGGAGGAAAACTGAGACATATTTGAACACGTCTCCCGTTCACATGGTTGATCATACTTGGGTTCCACATGCATGTTTTAGCTGAAGGAAGAATACCTTAAACCTGGAGAGTTAAGACCCGTGTAATGGGTACCATGCAATATGACTTCAAAGGGTCTTCATTTGCTCACCGAACCTCTCCAATCCTATCACTGCTGCGTTTATGCCCCTGTACACATGCTTGATTCTCTTTCAGAGACATAGCAATCCATAGGTTTTAAGATACTTACTAGTCAGGTACATTCTTAGGGGTTTAATATGGGGTTTTGAGTCCATTTCGTTGAGCAAGGAGTAGCTCTTGTCTATTCCATATTTGGCTAAAGGAACTTTATCTGTGCTCATTTCAATCTCTGGATTTATGCAGCACCCCAACTCACCTTTCCCGTTAAGCAAGCATAAGTTGGTTTTCTAAATTTGAGACCCTGTTCTGTTTTGGAATGCAGTTCCTGTGTAGCCAAGTTTACATTCCGTGTATTAGTGATATCTTATGATGTTTCTTTTTCTGTGTGACTTATTTCAGTTAGAATCATCGTACCTGAATCCACTCATTATGCTGCTACGGGCCTGATGACATAGATTTCATTGCTGAGTGATACTGCATTGTACGTAAGTACCACAAGTTCTTTATCCATTTTTCACTTTCTGCGATGTTGAACTTGTACTGTAAACGAGGTTCTTGTAAACAGAGGCGTCCCAAACTTTGGGTGGCTGTGTCTTTTTGATTTTAATTTCCCTAAGCTATAGGACCATAAGTGGCAGTGCCCTAGGCTCTGTTGCTTTGTTTTTTAGATGTTTCAGGAAACACCATACACTTCTCCCGAGTGTCTGTTGGCAATTTACATCCCGCCCATCAGCATAACAAGGCTCCCAGTTCTCCATGGCCTGTCCTGCCTTTCTGGATTTTACACTTTTTTCAGATGACCCTTTTGACCGGGGGGAAGTGAGACTTCATTGTAGTGCAGATTTCCTTTGCAAGCTTGCTTGGTTGGCCAAAAAGGGCGTATGCGTTTTTTCCTGAATATATTCAGGAAAAAACGCATACGCCCTTTTTGGCCAAGTGCATCATTGTGGACGTTCTGCCTCTTTTCCTATGCTTTCAATGCAATTCCAGTCTACCTCCTGAAATCGGTTTCCTGCAATTCTGCCCCGCTTTCAAGTCCTCTTGGCAGCCTTACTTCAGTCTATTTTTGGACGATAGCTGTCATTTATAACTCTGCAGGTTTGTGAATTACAGTGCCCCTGAGCTCCTTTCTTCAACTCGCTTTCTTGTGACCTGGCCACAACACCGCAGGATGGCTTCAGGCCCTAATCTGGTTCCGGTACGGCACGCTGAGCCTTTGGTTATTTCCTCTTCCTGGTGGGAAATGAGAGTTAAATTTGCCCGTCCAGACACCTCCAGCTAGTCTCTCATTGGTTCTCGCTATTTCTGTTCATCTTCCGCAGAAATTGCAAACTGGGCCAAACAGGAGGTTAAAGGGACTGACTCTCCAAGTGGGGAGAGTGTTAGTAAAGCGTCTGGAATGTTGCACCCGAGTACCAGGGGAGGAAAACTGAGACATATTTGAACACGTCTCCCGTTCACATGGTTGATCATACTCTGGGTTCCACATGCATGTTTTAGCTGAAGGAAGAATACCTAAAACCTGGGTAGTTGAAACCCGTGGAATGGGTACCATGCAATATGACTTCAAAGGGTCTTCATTTGCTCACCGAACCTCTCCAATCCTATCACTGCTGTGTTTATGCCCCTGTACACATGCTTGATTCTCTTTCGGAGACATAGCAATCCATAGGTTTTAAGATACTTACTAGTCAGGTACATTCTTAGGCGTTTAATATGCGGTGTTGAGTCCATTTCGTTGAGCAAGGAGTAGCTCTTGTCTATTCCATATTTGGCTTAAGGAACTTTATCTGTGCTCATTTCAATCTCTGGTTTTATGCAGCACCCCAACTCACCTTTACCCTTAAGCAATCATAAGTTGGTTTTCTAAATTTGAGAACCTGTTCTGTTTTGGAATTCAGTTCCTGTGTAGCCAAGTTTACATTCCGTGTATTAGTGATATCTTATGATGTTTCTTTTTCTGTGTGACTTATTTCAGTTAGAATCATCGTACCTGAATCTACTCATTATGCTGCTACGGGCCTGATGACATAGATTTCATTGCTGAGTGATACTGCATTGTACGTAAGTACCACAAGTTCTTTATCCATTTTTCACTTTCTGCGATGTTGAACTTGTACTGTAAACGAGGTTCTTGTAAACAGAGCCATTCCAAACTTTGGGGTGGCTGTGTGTTTTTGATTTTAATTTCCCTAAGCTATAGGACCATAAGTGGCATTGCCCTAGGCTCTGTTGCTTTGTTTTTTAGATGTTTCAGGAAACACCATACACTTCTCCCAAGTGTCTGTTGGCAATTTACATCCCGCCCCTCAGCATAACAAGGCTCCCAGTTCTCAATGGCCTGTTGCCTTTCTGGATTTTACACTTTTTTCAGATGGCCCTTTTGACCGAGGGGAAGTGAGACTTCATTGTAGTGCAGATTTCCTTTGCAAGCTTGCTTGGTTGGCCAAAAAGGGCGTATGCGTTTTTTCCTGAATATATTCAGGAAAAAACGCATACGCCCTTTTTGGCCAAGTGCATCATTGTGGACGTTCTGCCTCTTTTCCTATGCTTTCAATGCAATTCCAGTCTACCTCCTGAAATCGGTTTCCTGCAATTCTGCCCCGCTTTCAAGTCCTCTTGGCAGCCTTACTTCAGTCTATTTTTGGACGATAGCTGTCATTTATAACTCTGCAGGTTTGTGAATTACAGTGCCCCTGAGCTCCTTTCTTCAACTCGCTTTCTTGTGACCTGGCCGCAACACCGCAGGATGGCTTCAGGCCCTAATCTGGTTCCGGCCCGGCATGCTGAGCCTTTGGTTCATTCCTCTTCCTGGTGGGAAATGAGAGTTAAATTTGCCCGTCCAGACACCTCCAGCTAGCCTCTCATTGGTTCTCGCTATTCCTGTTCATCTTCCGCAGAAATTGCAAACTGGGCCAAACAGGAGGTTAAAGGGACTGACTCTCCAAGTCGGGAGAGTGTTAGTAAAGCGTCTGGAATGTTGCACCCGAGTACCAGGGGAGGAAAACTGAGACATATTTGAACACGTCTCCGGTTCACATGGATGATCATACTCTGGGTTCCACATGCATGTTTAGCTGAAGGAAGAATACCTTAAACCTGGAGAATTGAGACCCGTGTAATGGGTACCATGAAATATGACTTCAAAGGTTCTTCATTTGCTCAAGGAACCTCTCCAATCCTATCACTGCTGCGTTTATTCCCCTGTACACACGCTTGATTCTCTTTTGGAGACATAGCAATCCATAGGTTTTAAGATACTTACTAGTCAGGTACATTCTTAGGGGTTTAATATGGGGTTTTGAGTCCATTTCGTTGAGCAAGGAGTAGCTCTTGTCTATTCCATATTTGGCTTAAGGAACTTTATCTGTGCTCATTTCAATCTCTGGATTTATGCAGCACCCCAACTCACCTTTCCCCTTAAGCAAGCATAAGTTGGTTTTCTTAATTTGAGACCCTGTTTTGTTTTGGAATGCAGTTCCTATGTAGCCAAGTTTACATTCCGTGTATTAGTGATATCTTATGATGTTTCTTTTTCTGTGTGACTTATTTCAGTTAGAATCATCGTACCTGAATCCACTAATTATGCTGCTACGGGCCTGATGACATAGATTTCATTGCTGAGTGATACTGCATTGTACGTAAGTACCACAAGTTCTTTATCCATTTTTCACTTTCTGCGATGTTTAACTTGTACTGTAAACGAGGTTCTTGTAAACAGAGGCGTCCCAAACTTTGGGTGGCTGTGTCTTTTTGATTTTAATTTCCCTAAGCTATAGGACCATAAGTGGCAGTGCCCTAGGCTCTGTTGCTTTGTTTTTTAGATGTTTCAGGAAACACCATACACTTCTCCTGAGTGTCTGTTGGTAATTTACATCCCGCCCATCAGCATAACAAGGCTCCCAGTTCTCCATGGCCTGTCCTGCCTTTCTGGATTTTACACTTTTTTCAGATGGCCCTTTTGACCGGGGGGAAGTGAGACTTCATTGTAGTGCAGATTTCCTTTGCAAGCTTGCTTGGTTGGCCAAAAAGGGCGTATGCGTTTTTTCCTGAATATATTCAGGAAAAAACGCATACGCCCTTTTTGGCCAAGTGCATCATTGTGGACGTTCTGCCTCTTTTCCTATGCTTTCAATGCAATTCCAGTCTACCTCCTGAAATCGGTTTCCTGCAATTCTGCCCCGCTTTCAAGTCCTCTTGGCAGCCTTACTTCAGTCTATTTTTGGACGATAGCTGTCATTTATAACTCTGCAGGTTTGTGAATTACAGTGCCCCTGAGCTCCTTTCTTCAACTCGCTTTCTTGTGACCTGGCCACAACACCGCAGGATGGCTTCAGGCCCTAATCTGGTTCCGGTACGGCACGCTGAGCCTTTGGTTATTTCCTCTTCCTGGTGGGAAATGAGAGTTAAATTTGCCCGTCCAGACACCTCCAGCTAGTCTCTCATTGGTTCTCGCTATTTCTGTTCATCTTCCGCAGAAATTGCAAACTGGGCCAAACAGGAGGTTAAAGGGACTGACTCTCCAAGTGGGGAGAGTGTTAGTAAAGCGTCTGGAATGTTGCACCCGAGTACCAGGGGAGGAAAACTGAGACATATTTGAACACGTCTCCCGTTCACATGGTTGATCATACTCTGGGTTCCACATGCATGTTTTAGCTGAAGGAAGAATACCTAAAACCTGGGTAGTTGAAACCCGTGGAATGGGTACCATGCAATATGACTTCAAAGGGTCTTCATTTGCTCACCGAACCTCTCCAATCCTATCACTGCTGTGTTTATGCCCCTGTACACATGCTTGATTCTCTTTCGGAGACATAGCAATCCATAGGTTTTAAGATACTTACTAGTCAGGTACATTCTTAGGCGTTTAATATGCGGTGTTGAGTCCATTTCGTTGAGCAAGGAGTAGCTCTTGTCTATTCCATATTTGGCTTAAGGAACTTTATCTGTGCTCATTTCAATCTCTGGTTTTATGCAGCACCCCAACTCACCTTTACCCTTAAGCAATCATAAGTTGGTTTTCTAAATTTGAGAACCTGTTCTGTTTTGGAATTCAGTTCCTGTGTAGCCAAGTTTACATTCCGTGTATTAGTGATATCTTATGATGTTTCTTTTTCTGTGTGACTTATTTCAGTTAGAATCATCGTACCTGAATCTACTCATTATGCTGCTACGGGCCTGATGACATAGATTTCATTGCTGAGTGATACTGCATTGTACGTAAGTACCACAAGTTCTTTATCCATTTTTCACTTTCTGCGATGTTGAACTTGTACTGTAAACGAGGTTCTTGTAAACAGAGCCATTCCAAACTTTGGGGTGGCTGTGTGTTTTTGATTTTAATTTCCCTAAGCTATAGGACCATAAGTGGCATTGCCCTAGGCTCTGTTGCTTTGTTTTTTAGATGTTTCAGGAAACACCATACACTTCTCCCAAGTGTCTGTTGGCAATTTACATCCCGCCCCTCAGCATAACAAGGCTCCCAGTTCTCAATGGCCTGTTGCCTTTCTGGATTTTACACTTTTTTCAGATGGCCCTTTTGACCGAGGGGAAGTGAGACTTCATTGTAGTGCAGATTTCCTTTGCAAGCTTGCTTGGTTGGCCAAAAAGGGCGTATGCGTTTTTTCCTGAATATATTCAGGAAAAAACGCATACGCCCTTTTTGGCCAAGTGCATCATTGTGGACGTTCTGCCTCTTTTCCTATGCTTTCAATGCAATTCCAGTCTACCTCCTGAAATCGGTTTCCTGCAATTCTGCCCCGCTTTCAAGTCCTCTTGGCAGCCTTACTTCAGTCTATTTTTGGACGATAGCTGTCATTTATAACTCTGCAGGTTTGTGAATTACAGTGCCCCTGAGCTCCTTTCTTCAACTCGCTTTCTTGTGACCTGGCCGCAACACCGCAGGATGGCTTCAGGCCCTAATCTGGTTCCGGCCCGGCATGCTGAGCCTTTGGTTAATTCCTCTTCCTGGTGGGAAATGAGAGTTAAATTTGCCCGTCCAGACACCTCCAGCTAGCCTCTCATTGGTTCTCGCTATTCCTGTTCATCTTCCGCAGAAATTGCAAACTGGGCCAAACAGGAGGTTAAAGGGACTGACTCTCCAAGTCGGGAGAGTGTTAGTAAAGCGTCTGGAATGTTGCACCCGAGTACCAGGGGAGGAAAACTGAGACATATTTGAACACGTCTCCGGTTCACATGGATGATCATACTCTGGGTTCCACATGCATGTTTAGCTGAAGGAAGAATACCTTAAACCTGGAGAATTGAGACCCGTGTAATGGGTACCATGAAATATGACTTCAAAGGTTCTTCATTTGCTCAAGGAACCTCTCCAATCCTATCACTGCTGCGTTTATTCCCCTGTACACACGCTTGATTCTCTTTTGGAGACATAGCAATCCATAGGTTTTAAGATACTTACTAGTCAGGTACATTCTTAGGGGTTTAATATGGGGTTTTGAGTCCATTTCGTTGAGCAAGGAGTAGCTCTTGTCTATTCCATATTTGGCTTAAGGAACTTTATCTGTGCTCATTTCAATCTCTGGATTTATGCAGCACCCCAACTCACCTTTCCCCTTAAGCAAGCATAAGTTGGTTTTCTTAATTTGAGACCCTGTTTTGTTTTGGAATGCAGTTCCTATGTAGCCAAGTTTACATTCCGTGTATTAGTGATATCTTATGATGTTTCTTTTTCTGTGTGACTTATTTCAGTTAGAATCATCGTACCTGAATCCACTAATTATGCTGCTACGGGCCTGATGACATAGATTTCATTGCTGAGTGATACTGCATTGTACGTAAGTACCACAAGTTCTTTATCCATTTTTCACTTTCTGCGATGTTTAACTTGTACTGTAAACGAGGTTCTTGTAAACAGAGGCGTCCCAAACTTTGGGTGGCTGTGTCTTTTTGATTTTAATTTCCCTAAGCTATAGGACCATAAGTGGCAGTGCCCTAGGCTCTGTTGCTTTGTTTTTTAGATGTTTCAGGAAACACCATACACTTCTCCTGAGTGTCTGTTGGTAATTTACATCCCGCCCATCAGCATAACAAGGCTCCCAGTTCTCCATGGCCTGTCCTGCCTTTCTGGATTTTACACTTTTTTCAGATGGCCCTTTTGACCGGGGGGAAGTGAGACTTCATTGTAGTGCAGATTTCCTTTGCAAGCTTGCTTGGTTGGCCAAAAAGGGCGTATGCGTTTTTTCCTGAATATATTCAGGAAAAAACGCATACGCCCTTTTTGGCCAAGTGCATCATTGTGGACGTTCTGCCTCTTTTCCTATGCTTTCAATGCAATTCCAGTCTACCTCCTGAAATCGGTTTCCTGCAATTCTGCCCCGCTTTCAAGTCCTCTTGGCAGCCTTACTTCAGTCTATTTTTGGACGATAGCTGTCATTTATAACTCTGCAGGTTTGTGAATTACAGTGCCCCTGAGCTCCTTTCTTCAACTCGCTTTCTTGTGACCTGGCCGCAACACCGCAGGATGGCTTCAGGCCCTAATCTGGTTCCGGGACGGCACGCTGAGCCTTTGGTTATTTCCTCTTCCTGGTGGGAAATGAGAGTTAAATTTGCCCGTCCAGACACCTCCAGCTAGTCTCTCATTGGTTCTCGCTATTTCTGTTCATCTTCCGCAGAAATTGCAAACTGGGCCAAACAGGAGGTTTAAGGCGCTGACTCTCCAAGTGGGGAGAGTGTTAGTAAAGCGTCTGGAATGTTGCACCCGAGTACCAGGGGAGGAAAACTGAGACATATTTGAACACGTCTCCCGTTCACATGGTTGATCATACTTGGGTTCCACATGCATGTTTTAGCTGAAGGAAGAATACCTTAAACCTGGAGAGTTAAGACCCGTGTAATGGGTACCATGCAATATGACTTCAAAGGGTATTCATTTGCTCACCGAACCTCTCCAATCCTATCACTGCTGCGTTTATGCCCCTGTACACATGCTTGATTCTCTTTCGGAGACATAGCAATCCATAGGTTTTAAGATATTTACTAGTCAGGTACATTCTTAGGCGTTTAATATGTGGTGTTGAGTCCATTTCGTTGAGCAAGGAGTAGCTCTTCTCTATTCCATATTTGACTTAAGGAACTTTATCTGTGCTCATTTAAATCTCTGGTTTTATGCAGCACCCCAACTCACCTTTACCCTTAAGCAAGCATAAGTTGGTTTTCTAAATTTGAGACCCTGTTCTGTTCTGTAATTCAGTTCCTGTGTAGCCAAGTTTACATTCCGTGTATTACTGATATCTTATGATGTTTCTTTTTCTGTGTGACTTACTTCAGTTAGAATCATCATACCTGAATCCACTCATTGTGCTGCTAAGGGCCTGATGACACAGATTTCATTGCTGAGTGATATTGCTTTGTAAGTAAATACCACAACTTCTTTATCCATTTTTCACTTTCTGCGATGTTGAACTTGTACTGTAAATGAGGTTCTTGTAAACAGAGGCGTCCCAAACTTTGGGGTGGCTGTGTCTTTTTGATTTTAATTTCCCTAAGCTATAGGACCATAAGTGGCAGTGCCCTAGGTTCTGTTGCTTTGTGTTTTAGATGTTTCAGGAAACACCATACACTTCTCCCAAGTGGTTGTTGGCAATTTACATCCCGCCCATCAGCATAACAAGGCTCCCAGTTCTCCATGGCCTGTCCTGCCTTTCTGGATTTTACACTTTTTTCAGATGGCCCTTTTGACCGGGGGGAAGTGAGACTTCATTGTAGTGCAGATTTCCTTTGCAAGCTTGCTTGGTTGGCCAAAAAGGGCGTATGCGTTTTTTCCTGAATATATTCAGGAAAAAACGCATACGCCCTTTTTGGCCAAGTGCATCATTGTGGACGTTCTGCCTCTTTTCCTATGCTTTCAATGCAATTCCAGTCTACCTCCTGAAATCGGTTTCCTGCAATTCTGCCCCGCTTTCAAGTCCTCTTGGCAGCCTTACTTCAGTCTATTTTTGGACGATAGCTGTCATTTATAACTCTGCAGGTTTGTGAATTACAGTGACCCTGAGCTCCTTTCTTCAACTCGCTTTCTTTTGAGCTGGCCGCAACACCGCAGGATGGCTTCAGGCCCTAATCTGGCTCCGGTACGGCACGCTGAGCCTTTGGTTATTTCCTCTTCCTGGTGGGAAATGAGAGTTAAATTTGCCCGTCCAGACACCTCCAGCTAGCCTCTCATTGGTTCTCGCTATTCCTGTTCATCTTCCGCAGAAATTGCAAACTGGGCCAAACAGGAGGTTAAAGGCGCTGACTCTCCAAGTGGGGAGAGTGTTAGTAAAGCGTCTGGAATGTTGCACCCGAGTACCAGGGGAGGAAAACTGAGACATATTTGAACACGTCTCCCGTTCACATGGTTGATCATACTCTGGGTTCCACATGCATGTTTTTGCTGAAGGAAGAATACCTTAAACCTGGGTAGTTGAAACCCGTGGAATGGGTACCATGCAATATGACTTCAAAGGGTCTTCATTTGCTCACGAACCTCTCCAATCCTATCACTGCTGCGTTTATGCCCCTGTACACATGCTTGATTCTCTTTCGGAGACATAGCAATCCATAGGTTTTAAGATACTTACTAGTCAGGTACATTCTTAGGCATTTAATATGGGGTGTTGAGTCCATTTCGTTGAGCAAGGAGTAGCTCTTGTCTATTCCATATTTGGCTTAAGGAACTTTATCTGTGCTCATTTCAATCTCTGGTTTTATGCAACACCCCAACTCACCTTTCCCCTTAAGCAAGCATAAGTTGGTTTTCTAAATTTGAGACCCTGTTCTGTTCTGTAATTCAGTTCCTGTGTAGCCAAGTTTACATTCCGTGTATTACTGATATCTTATGATGTTTCTTTTTCTGTGTGACTTATTTCAGTTAGAATCATCATACCTGGATCCACTCATTGTGCTGCTAAGGGCCTGATGACATAGATTTCATTGCTGAGTGATATTGCTTTGTAAGTAAATACCACAACTTCTTTATCCATTTTTCACTTTCTGCGATGTTGAACTTGTACTGTAAACGAAGTTCTTGTAAACAGAGGCGTCCCAAACTTTGGGGTGGCTGTGTCTTTTTGATTTTAATTTCCCTAAGCTATAGGACCATAAGTGGCAGTGCCCTAGGCTCTGTTGCTTTGTTTTTTAGATGTTTCAGGAAACACCATACAATTCTCCTGAGTGTCTGTTGGTAATTTACATCCCGCCCATCAGCATAACAAGGCTCCCAGTTCTCCATGGCCTGTCCTGCCTTTCTGGATTTTACACTTTTTTCAGATGGCCCTTTTGACCGGGGGGAAGTGAGACTTCATTGTAGTGCAGATTTCCTTTGCAAGCTTGCTTGGTTGGCCAAAAAGGGCGTATGCGTTTTTCCCTGAATATATTCAGGAAAAAACGCATACGCCCTTTTTGGCCAAGTGCATCATTGTGGACGTTCTGCCTCTTTTCCTATGCTTTCAATGCAATTCCAGTCTACCTCCTGAAATCGGTTTCCTGCAATTCTGCCCCGCTTTCAAGTCCTCTTGGCAGCCTTACTTCAGTCTATTTTTGGACGATAGCTCTCATTTATAACTCTGCAGGTTTGTGAATTACAGTGCCCCTGAGCTCCTTTCTTCAACTCGCTTTCTTGTGACCTGGCCGCAACACTGCAGGATGGCTTCAGGCCCTAATCTGGTTCCGGTACGGCAGGCTGAGCCTTTGGTTATTTCCTCTTCCTGGTGGGAAATGAGAGTTAAATTTGCCCGTCCAGACACCTACAGCTAGCCTCTCATTGGTTCTCGCTATTCCTGTTCATCTTCCGCAGAAATTGCAAACTGGGCCAAACAGGAGGTTAAAGGCGCTGACTCTCCAAGTGGGGAGAGTGTTAGTAAAGTGTCTGGAATGTTGCACCCGAGTACCAGGGGAGGAAAACTGAGACATATTTGAACACGTCTCCCGTTCACATGGTTGATCATACTCTGGGTTCCACATGCATGTTTTAGCTGAAGGAAGAATACCTTAAACCTGGAGAGTTGAGACCCGTGTAATGGGTACCATACAATATGACTTCAAAGGGTCTTCATTTGCTCACCGAACCTCTCCAATCCTATCACTGCTGCGTTTATGCCTCTGTACACATGCTTGATTCTCTTTTGGAGACATAGCAATCCATAGGTTTTAAGATACTTACTAGTCAGGTACATTCTTAGGCGTTTAATATGGGGTTTTGAGTCCATTTTGTTGAGCAAGGAGTAGCTCTTGTCTATTCCATATTTGGCTTAAGGAACTTTATCTGTTCTCATTTCAATCTCTGGTTTTATGCAGCACCCCAACTCACCTTTCCCCTTAAGCAAGCATAAGTTGGTTTTCTAAATTTGAGACCCTGTTCTGTTTTGGAATGCAGTTCCTGTGTAGCCAAGTTTACATTCCGTGTATTAGTGATATCTTATGATGTTTCTTTTTCTGTGTGACTTATTTTAGTTAGAATCATCATACCTGAATCCACTCATTGTGCTGCTAAGGGCCTGATGACACAGATTTCATTGCTGAGTGATATTGCTTTGTAAGTAAATACCACAACTTCTTTATCCATTTTTCACTTTCTGCAATGTTGAACTTGTACTGTAAACGAGGTTCTTGTAAACAGAGCCGTTCCAAACTTTGGGGTGGCTGTGTCTTTTTCATTTTAATTTCCCTAAGCTATAGGACCATAAGTGGAAGTGCCCTAGGTTCTGTTGCTTTGTTTTTTAGTTGTTTCAGGAAACACCATACACTTCTCCCAAGTGGTTCTTGGCAATTTACATCCCGCCCATCAGCATAACAAGGCTCCCAGTTCTCCATGGCCTGTCCTGCCTTTCTGGATTTTACACTTTTTTCAGATGGCCCTTTTGACCGGGGGGAAGTGAGACTTCATTGTAGTGCAGATTTCCTTTGCAAGCTTGCTTGGTTGGCCAAAAAGGGCGTATGCGTTTTTTCCTGAATATATTCAGGAAAAAACGCATACGCCCTTTTTGGCCAAGTGCATCATTGTGGACGTTCTGCCTCTTTTCCTATGCTTTCAATGCAATTCCAGTCTACCTCCTGAAATCGGTTTCCTGCAATTCTGCCCCGCTTTCAAGTCCTCTTGGCAGCCTTACTTCAGTCTATTTTTGGACGATACCTGGCATTTATAACTCTGCAGGTTTGTGAATTACAGTGCTCCTGAGCTCCTTTCTTTAACTCGCTTTCTTGTGACCTGGCCGCAACACCGCAGGATGTCTTCAGGCCCTAATCTGGTTCTGGCACGGCACACTGAGCCTTTGGTTAATTCCTCTTCCTGGTGAAAATGAGAGTTAAATTTGCCCATCCAGACACCTCCAGCTAGTCTCTCATTGGTTCTCGCTATTTCTGTTCATCTTCCACAGAAATTGCAAACTGGGCCAAACAGGAGGTTAAAGGGACTGACTCTCCAAGTGGGGAGAGTGTTAGTAAAGCGTCTGGAATGTTGCACCCGAGTACCAGGGTACGAAAACTGAGACATATTTGAACACGTCTCCCGATCACATGGTTGATCATACTCTAGGTTCCACATGCATGTTTTAGCTGAAGGAAGAATACCTTAAACCTGGGTAGTTGAAACCCGTGGAATGGGTACCATGCAATACGACTTCAAAGGGTCTTCATTTGCTCACCGAACCTCTCCAGTCCTATCACTGCTGTGTTTATGCCCCTGTACACACGCTTGATTCTCTTTTGGAGACATAGCAATCCATAGGTTTTAAGATACTTACTAGTCAGGTACATTCTTAGGCGTTTAATATGGGGTGTTGAGTCCATTTCGTTGAGCAAGGAGTAGCTCTTGTCTATTCCATATTTGGCTTAAGGAACTTTATCTGTGCTCATTTCAATCTCTGGTTTTATGCAGCACCCCAACTCACCTTTCCCCTTAAGCAAGCATAAGTTGGTTTTCTAAATTTGAGACCCTGTTCTGTTTTGGAATGCAGTTCCTGTGTAGCCAAGTTTACATTCCGTGTATTAGTGATATCTTATGATGTTTCTTTTTCTGTGTGACTTATTTCAGTTAGAATCATCGTACCTGAATCCACTCATTATGCTGCTACGGGCCTGATGACATAGATTTCATTGCTGAGTGATACTGCATTGTACGTAAGTACCACAAGTTCTTTATCCATTTTTCACTTTCTGTGATATTGAACTTGTACGGTAAACGAGGTTCTTGTAAACAGAGGCGTCCCAAACTTTGGGGTGGCTGTGTCTTTTTGATTTTAATTTCCCTAAGCTATAGGACCATAAGTGGAAGTGCCCTAGGCTCTGTTGCTTTGTTTTTTAGATGTTTCAGGAAACACCATACACTTCTCCCGAGTGTTTGTTGGCAATTTACATCCCACCCTTCAGCATAACAAGGCTCCCAGTTCTCCATGGCCTGTCCTGCCTTTCTGGATTTTACACTTTTTTCAGATGGCCCTTTTGACCGGGAGAAGTGAGACTTCATTGTAGTGCAGATTTCCTTTGCAAGCTTGCTTGGTTGGCCAAAAAGGGCGTATGCGTTATTTCCTGAATATATTCAGGAAAAAACGCATACGCCCTTTTTGGCCAAGTGCATCATTGTGGACGTTCTGCCTCTTTTCCTATGCTTTCAATGCAATTCCAGTCTACCTCCTGAAATCGGTTTCCTGCAATTCTGCCCCGCTTTCAAGTCCTCTTGGCAGCCTTACTTCAGTCTATTTTTGAACGATAGCTCTCATTTATAACTCTGCAGGTTTGTGAATTACAGTGCCCCTGAGCTCCTTTCTTCAACTCGCTTTCTTGTGACCTGGCCGCAACACTGCAGGATGGCTTCAGGCCCTAATCTGGTTCCAGTACGGCACGCTGAGCCTTTGGTTAATTCCTCTTCCTGGTGGGAAATGAGAGTTAAATTTGCCCGTTCAGACACCTCCAGCTAGTCTCTCATTGGTTCTCGCTATTCCTGTTCATCTTCCACAGAAATTGCAAACTGGGCCAAACAGGAGGTTAAAGGGACTGACTCTCCAAGTCGGGAGAGTGTTAGTAAAGCATCTGGAATGTTGCACCCGAGTACCAGGGTACGAAAACTGAGATATATTTGAACACGTCTCCCGATCACATGGTTGATCATACTCTAGGTTCCACATGCATGTTTTAGCTGAAGGAAGAATACCTTAAACCTGGGTAGGTGAAACCCGTGGAATGGGTACCATGCAATATGACTTCAAAGGGTCTTCATTTGCTCACCGAACCTCTCCAATCCTATCACTGCTGCGTTTATGCCCCTGTACACATGCTTGATTCTCTTTCGGAGACATAGCAATCCATAGGTTTTAAGATACTTACTAGTCAGGTACATTCTTAGGCGTTTAATATGCGGTGTTGAGTCCATTTCGTTGAGCAAGGAGTAGCTCTTGTCTATTCCATATTTGGCTTAAGGAACTTTATCTGTGCTCATTTCAATCTCTGGTTTTATGCAGCACCCCAACTCACCTTTCCCCTTAAGCAAGCATAAGTTGGTTTTCTAAATTTCAGATCCTGTTCTGTTCTGTAATTCAGTTCCTGTGTAGCCAAGTTTCCATTCCGTGTATTACTGATATCTTATGATGTTTCTTTTTCTGTGTGACTTATTTCAGTTAGAATCATCATACCTGAATCCACTCATTGTGCTGCTAAGGCCCTGATGACATAGATTTCATTGCTGAGTGATATTGCTTTGTAAGTAAATACCACAACTTCTTTATCCATTTTTCACTTTCTGCGATGTTGAACTTGTACTGTAAACGAGGTTCTTGTAAACAGAGGCGTCCCAAACTTTGGGGTGGCTGTGTCTTTTTGATTTTAATTTCCCTAAGCTATAGGACCATAAGTGGCAGTGCCATAGGCTCTGTTGCTTTGTTTTTTAGATGTTTAAGGAAACACCATACACTTCTCCGGAGTGTCTGTTGGCAATTTACATCCCGCCCATCAGCATAACAAGGCTCCCAGTTCTCCATGGCTTGTCCTGCCTTTCTGGATTTTACCCTTTTTTCAGATGGCCCTTTTGACCTGGGGGAAGTGAGACTTCATTGTAGTGCAGATTTCCTTTGCAAGCTTGCTTGGTTGGCCAAAAAGTGCGTATGCGTTTTTTCCTGAATATATTCAGGAAAAAACACATACGCCATTTTGTCCAAGTGCATCATTGCGGACGTTCTGCCTCTTTTCCTATGCTTTCAATGCAATTCCAGTCTACCTCCTGAAATCGGTTTCCTGCAATTCTGCCCCGCTTTCAAGTCCTCTTGGCAGCCTTACTTCAGTGTGTTTTTGGACGATAGCTGTCATTTATAACTCTGCAGGTTTGTGAATTACAGTGCCCCTGAGCTCCTTTCTTCAACTCGCTTTCTTGTGACCTGGCCGCAACACCGCAGGATGTCTTCAGGCCCTAATCTGGTTCCGGCACGGCACGCTGAGCCTTTGGTTAATTCCTCTTCCTGGTGGGAAATGAGAGTTAAATTTGCCCATCCAGACACCTCCAGCTAGTCTCTCATTGGTTCTCTCTATTCCTGTTCATCTTCTAAAGAAATTGCAAACTAGGCAAAACAGGAGGTTAAAGGGACTGACTCTCCAAGTCGGGAGAGTGTTAGTAAAGCGTCTGGAATGTTGCACCCGAGTACCAGGGTATGAAAACTGAGACATATTTGAACACGTCTCCCGTTCACATGGTTGATCATACTCTGGGTTCCACATGCATGTTTTAGCTGAAGGAAGAATACCTTAAACCTGGAGAGTTGAGACCCGTGTAATGGGTACCATACAATATGACTTCAAAGGGTCTTCATTTGCTCACCGAACCTCTCCAATCCTATCACTGCTGCGTTTATGCCCCTGTACACATGCTTGATTCTCTTTTGGAGACATAGCAATCCATAGGTTTTAAGATACTTACTAGTCAGGTACATTCTTAAGCGTTTAATATGGGGTTTTGAGTCCATTTCGTTGAGCAAGGAGTAGCTCTTGTCTATTCCATATTTGGCTTAAGGAACTTTATCTGTTCTCATTTCAATCTCTGGTTTTATGCAGCACCCCAACTCACCTTTCCCCTTAAGCAAGCATAAGTTGGTTTTCTAAATTTGAGACCCTGTTCTGTTTTGGAATGCAGTTCCTGTGTAGCCAAGTTTACATTCCGTGTATTAGAGATATCTTATGATGTTTCTTTTTCTGTGTGACTTATTTCAGTTAGAATCATCATACCTGAATCCACTCATTGTGCTGCTAAGGGCCTGTTGAAACAGATTTTATTGCTGAGTGATATTGCTTTGTAAGTAAATACCACAACTTCTTTCTCCATTTTTCACTTTCTGCGATGTTGAACTTGTACTGTAAACGAGGTTCTTGTAAACAGAGCCGTCCCAAACTTTGGGGTGGCTGTGTCTTTTTGATTTTAATTTCCCTAAGCTATAGGACCATAAGTGGAAGTGCCCTAGGTTCTGTTGCTTTGTTTTTTAGATGTTTCGGGAAACACCATACACTTCTCCCGAGTGGTTGTTGGCAATTTACATCCCGCCCATCAGCATAACAAGGCTCCCAGTTCTCAATGGCCTGTCCTGCCTTTCTGGATTTTACACTTTTTTCAGATGGCCCTTTTGACCGGGGGGAAGTGAGACTTCATTGTAGTGCAGATTTCCTTTGCAAGCTTGCTTGGTTGGCCAAAAAGGGCGTATGCGTTTTTTCCTGAATATATTCAGGAAAAAACGCATACGCCCTTTTTGGCCAAGTGCATCATTGTGGACGTTCTGCCTCTTTTCCTATGCTTTCAATGCAATTCCAGTCTACCTCCTGAAATCGGTTTCCTGCAATTCTGCCCCGCTTTCAAGTCCTCTTGGCAGCCTTACTTCAGTCTATTTTTGGACGATAGCTCTCATTTATAACTCTGCAGGTTTGTGAATTACAGTGCCCCTGAGCTCCTTTCTTCAACTCGCTTTCTTTTGAGCTGGCCGCAACACCGCAGGATGGCTTCAGGCCCTAATCTGGTTCCGGCACGGCATGCTGAGCCTTTGTTTAATTCCTCTTCCTGGTGGGAAATGAGAGTTAAATTTGCCCGTCCAGACACCTCCAGCTAGCCTCTCATTTGTTCTCGCTATTCCTGTTCATCTTCCGCAGAAATTACAAACTGGGCCAAACAGGAGGTTAAAGGGACTGACTCTCCGGGTCGGGAGAGTGTTAGTAAAGCGTCTGGAATGTTGCACCCGAGTACCAGGGTAGGCAAACTGAGACATATTTGAACACGTCTCCCGTTCACATGGTTGATCATACTCTGGGTTCCACATGCATGTTTTAGCTGAAGGAAGAATACCTTAAACCTGGAGAGTTGAGACCCGTGGAATGGGTACCATGCAATATGACTTCAAAGGGTCTTCATTTGCTCACCGAACCTCTCCAATCCTATCACTGCTGCATTTATGCCCCTGTACACACGCTTGATTCTCTTTTGGAGACATAGCAATCCATAGGTTTTAGATACTTACTAGTCAGGTACATTCTTAGGCGTTTAATATGGGGTTTTGAGTCCATTTCGTTGAGCAAGGAGTAGCTCTTGTCTATTCCATATTTGGCTTAAGGAACTTAATCTGTGCTCATTTCAATCTCTGGTTTTATGCAGCACCCCAACTCAACTTTCCCCTTAAGCAAGCATAAGTTGGTTTTCTAAATTTGAGACCCTGTTCTGTTTTGGAATGCAGTTCCTTTGTAGCCAAGTTTACATTCCGTGTATTAGTGATATCTTATGATGTTTCTTTTTCTGTGTGACTTATTTCAGTTAGAATCATCGTACCTGAATCCACTCATTATGCTGGTAAGGGCCTGATGACATAGATTTCATTGCTGAGTGATACTGCATTGTACGTAAGTACCACAAGTTCTTTATCCATTTTTCACTTTCTGTGATATTGAACTTGTACGGTAAACGAGGTTCTTGTAAACAGAAGCGTCCCAAACTTTGGGGTGGCTGTGTCTTTTTGATTTTAATTTCCCTAAGCTATAGGACCATAAGTGGAAGTGCCCTAGGCTCTGTTGCTTTGTTTTTTAGATGTTTCAGGAAACACCATACACTTCTCCCAAGTGTCTGTTGGCAATTTACATCCCACCCATCAGCATAACAAGGCTCCCAGTTCTCAATGGCCTGTCCTGCCTTTCTGGATTTTACACTTTTTTCAGATGGCCCTTTTGACCGAGGGGAAGTGAGACTTCATTGTACTGCAGATTTCCTTTGCAAGCTTGCTTGGTTGGCCAAAAAGGGCGTATGCGTTTTTTCCTGAATATATTCAGGAAAAAACGCATACGCCCTTTTTGGCCAAGTGCATCATTGTGGACGTTCTGCCTCTTTTCCTATGCTTTCAATGCAATTCCAGTCTACCTCCTGAAATCGGTTTCCTGCAATTCTGCCCCGCTTTCAAGTCCTCTTGGCAGCCTTACTTCAGTCTATTTTTGGACGATAGCTCTCATTTATAACTCTGCAGGTTTGTGAATTACAGTGCCCCTGAGCTCCTTTCTTCAACTCGCTTTCTTTTGAGCTGGCCGCAACACCGCAGGATGGCTTCAGGCCCTAATCTGGTTCCGGCACGGCACGCTGAGCCTCTGGTTATTTCCTCTTCCTGGTGGGAAATGAGAGTTAAATTTGCCCGTCCAGACACCTCCAGCTAGCCTCTCATTGGTTCTCGCTATTCCTGTTCATCTTCCGCAGAAATTGCAAACTGTGCCAAACAGGAGGTTAAAGGCGCTGACTCTCCAAGTGGGGAGAGTGTTAGTAAAGCATCTGGAATGTTGCACCCGAGTACCAGGGGAGGAAAACTGAGACATATTTGAACACGTCTCTCGTTCACATGGTTGATCATACTTGGGTTCCACATGCATGTTTTAGCTGAAGGAAGAATACCTTAAACCTGGAGAGTTGAGACCCGTGAAATGGGTACCATGCAATATGACTTCAAAGGGTCTTCATTTGCTCACCGAACCTCTCCAATCCTATCACTGCTGCGTTTATGCCCCTGTACACACGCTTGATTCTCTTTCGGAGACATAGCAATCCATAGGTTTTAAGATACTTACTAGTCAGGTACATTCTTAGGCGTTTAATATGCGGTGTTGAGTCCATTTCATTGAGCAAGGAGTAGCTCTTGTCTATTCCATATTTGGCTTAAGGAACTTTATCTGTGCTCATTTCAATCTCTGGTTTTATGCAGTACCCCAACTCACCTTTCCCCTTAAGCAAGCATAAGTTGGTTTTCTAAATTTGAGACCCTGTTCTGTTCTGTAATTCAGTTCCTGTGTAGCCAAGTTTACATTCCGTGTATTACTGATATCTTATGATGTTTCTTTTTCTGTGTGACTTATTTCAGTTAGAATCATCATACCTGAATCCACTCATTGTGCTGCTAAGGGCCTGATGACATAGATTTCATTGCTGAGTGATATTGCTTTGTAAGTAAATACCACAACTTCTTTATCCATTTTTCACTTTCTGCGATGTTGAACTTGTACTGTAAACGAGGTTCTTGTAAACAGAGGCGTCCCAAACTTTGGGGTGGCTGTGTCTTTTTGATTTTAATTTCCCTAAGCTATAGGACCATAAGTGGCAGTGCCCTAGGCTCTGTTGCTTTGTTTTTTAGATGTTTCAGGAAACACCATACACTTCTCCCGAGTGTCTGTTGGCAATTTACATCCCGCCCATCAGCATAACAAGGCTCCCAGTTCTCCATGGCCTGTCCTGCCTTTCTGGATTTTACACTTTTTTCAGATGGCCCTTTTGACCGAGGGGAAGTGAGACTTCATTGTAGTGTAGATTTCCTTTGCAAGCTTGCTTGGTTGGCCAAAAAGGGCGTATGCGTTTTTTCCTGAATATATTCATGAAAAAACGCATACGCACTTTTTGGCCAAGTGCATCATTGTGGACGTTCTGCCTCTTTTCCTATGCTTTCAATGCAATTCCAGTCTACCTCCTGAAATCGGTTTCCTGCAATTCTGCCCCGCTTTCAAGTCCTCTTGGCAGCCTTACTTCAGTCTATTTTTGGACAATAGCTGTCATATATAACTCTGCAGGTTTGTGAATTACAGTGCCCCTGAGCTCCTTTCTTCAACTCGCTTTCTTTTGAGCTGGCCGCAACACCGCAGGATGTCTTCAGGCCCTAATCTGGTTCCGGCCCGGCATGCTGAGCCTTTGGTTAATTCCTCTTCCTGGTGGGAAATGAGAGTTAAATTTGCCCGTCCAGACACCTCCAGCTAGCCTCTCATTTGTTCTCGCTATTCCTGTTCATCTTCCGCAGAAATTACAAACTGGGCCAAACAGGAGGTTAAAGGGACTGACTCTCCAAGTCGGGAGAGTGTTAGTAAAGCGTCTGGAATGTTGCACCCGAGTACCAGGGTAGAAAAACTGAGACATATTTGAACACGTCTCCCTTTCACATGGTTGATCATACTCTGGGTTCCACATGCATGTTTTAGCTGAAGGAAGAATACCTTAAACCTGGAGAGTTGAGGCCCGTGGAATGGGTACCATGCAATATGACTTCAAAGGGTCTTCATTTGCTCACCGAACCTCTCCAATCCTATCACTGCTGCATTTATGCCCCTGTACACACGCTTGATTCTCTTTTGGAGACATAGCAATCCATAGGTTTTAGATACTTACTAGTCAGGTACATTCTTAGGCGTTTAATATGGGGTTTTGAGTCCATTTCGTTGAGCAAGGAGTAGCTCTTGTCTATTCCATATTTGGCTTAAGGAACTTTATCTGTGCTCATTTCAATCTCTGGTTTTATGCAGCACCCCAACTCAACTTTCCCCTTAAGCAAGCGTAAGTTGGTTTTCTAAATTTGAGACCCTGTTCTGTTTTGGAATGCAGTTCCTGTGTAGCCAAGTTTACATTCCGTGTATTAGTGATATCTTATGATGTTTCTTTTTCTGTGTGACTTATTTCAGTTAGAATCATCATACCTGAATCCACTCATTATGCTGGTACGGGCCTGATGACATAGATTTCATTGCTGAGTGATACTGCATTGTACGTAAGTACCACAAGTTCTTTATCCATTTTTCACTTTCTGTGATATTGCACTTGTACGGTAAACGAGGTTCTTGTAAACGGAGGTGTCCCAAACTTTGAGGTGGCTGTGTCTTTTTGATTTTAATTTCCCTAAGCTATAGGACCATAAGTTGAAGTGCCCTAGGCTCTGTTGCTTTGTTTTTCAGATGTTTCAGGAAACACCATACACTTCTCCTGAGTGTCTGTTGGCAATTTACATCCCGCCCATCAGCATAACAAGGCTCCCAGTTCTCCATGGCCTGTCCTGCCTTTCTGGATTTTACACTTTTTTCAGATGGCCCTTTTGACCGGGGGGAAGTGAGACTTCATTGTAGTGCAGATTTCCTTTGCAAGTTTGCTTGGTTGGCCAAAAAGTGCGTATGCGTTTTTTCCTGAATATATTCAGGAAAAAACGCATACGCCCTTTTTGGCCAAGTGCATCATTGTGGACGTTCTGCCTCTTTTCCTATGCTTTCAATGCAATTCCAGTCTACCTCCTGAAATCGGTTTCCTGCAATTCTGCCCCGCTTTCAAGTCCTCTTGGCAGCCTTACTTCAGTCTATTTTTGGACGATAGCTGTCATTTATAACTCTGCAGGTTTGTGAATTACAGTGCCCCTGAGCTCCTTTCTTCAACTCGCTTTCTTGTGACCTGGCCGCAACACCGCAGGATGTCTTCAGGCCCTAATCTGGTTCTGGCACAGCACGCTGAGCCTTTGGTTAATTCCTCTTCCTGGTGGGAAATGAGAGTTAAATTTGCCCATCCAGACACCTCCAGCTAGTCTCTCATTGATTTTCGCTATTCCTGTTCATCTTCCACAGAAATTGCAAACTGGGCCAAACAGGAGGTTAAAGGGACTGACTCTCCAAGTGGGGAGAGTGTTAGTAAAGCGTCTGGAATGTTGCACCCGAGTACCAGGGTACGAGAACTGAGACATATTTGAACACGTCTCCCGATAACATGGTTGATCATACTCTAGGTCCCACATGCATGTTTTAGCTGAAGGAAGAATACCTTAAACCTGGGTAGTTGAAACCCGTGGAATGGGTACCATGCAATATGACTTCAAAGGGTCTTCATTTGCTCACGAACCTCTCCAATCCTATCACTGCTGCGTTTATGCCCCTGTACCCATGCTTGATTCTCTTTCGGAGACATAGCAATCCATAGGTTTTAAGATACTTACTAGTCAGGTACATTCTTAGGCGTTTAATATGCGGTGTTGAGTCCATTTCGTTGAGCAAGGAGTAGCTCTTGCCTATTCCATATTTGGCTTAAGGAACTTTATCTGTGCTCATTTCAATCTCTGGTTTTATGCAGCACCCCAACTCCCCTTTCCCCTTAAGCAAGCATAAGTTGGTTTTCTAAATTTGAGACCCTGTTCTGTTCTGTAATTCAGTTCCTGTGTAGCCAAGTTTACATTCCGTGTATTACTGATATCTTATGATGTTTCTTTTTCTGTGTGACTTATTTCAGTTAGAATCATCATACCTGAATCTACTCATTGTGCTGCTAAGGGCCTGATGACGTAGATTTCATTGCAGAGTGATATTGCTTTGTAAGTAAATACCACAACTTCTTTATCCATTTTTCACTTTCTGCGATGTTGAACTTGTACTGTAAACGAGGTTCTTGTAAACAGAGGCGTCCCAAACTTTGGGGTGGCTGTGTCTTTTTGATTTTAATTTCCCTAAGCTATAGGACCATAAGTGGCAGTGCCCTAGGCTCTGTTGCTTTTTTTTTAGATGTTTCAGGAAACACCATACACTTCTCCCGAGTGGCTGTTGGCAATTTACATCCCACCCATCAGCATAACAAGGCTCCCAGTTCTCCATGGCCTGTCCTACCTTTCTGGATTTTACACTTTTTTCAGATGGCCCTTTTGACCGGGGGGAAGTGAGACTTCATTGTAATGCAGATTTCCTTTGCAAGTTTGCTTGGTTGGCCAAAAAGGGCGTATGCGTTTTTTCCTGAATATATTCAGGAAAAAACGCATACGCCCTTTTTGGCCAAGTGCATCATTGTGGACGTTCTGCCTCTTTTCCTATGCTTTCAATGCAATTCCAGTCTACCTCCTGAAATCGGTTTCCTGCAATTCTGCCCCGCTTTCAAGTCCTCTTGGCAGCCTTACTTCAGTATATTTTTGGACGATAGCTGTCATTTATAACTCTGCAGGTTTGTGAATTACAGTGCCCCTGAGCTCTTTCTTCAACTCGCTTTCTTGTGAGCTGGCCGCAACACCGCAGGATGGCTTCAGGCCCTAATCTGGTTCCGGCACTGCACGCTGAGCCTTTGGTTATTTCCTCTTCCTGGTGGGAAATGAGAGTTAAATTTGCCCGTCCAGACACCTCCAGCTAGTCTCTCATTGGTTCTCGCTATTCCTGTTCATCTTCCGCAGAAATGGCAAACTGGGCCAAACAGGAGGTTAAAGGCGCTGACTCTCCAAGTACGGAGAGTGTTAGTAAAACGTCTGGAATGTTGCACCCGAGTACCAGGGGAAGAAAACTGAGACATATTTGAACACGTCTCCCGTTCACACGGATGATCATACTCTGGGTTCCACATGCATGTTTTAGCTGAAGGAAGAATACCTTAAACCTGGGTAGTTGAAACCCGTGGAATGGGTACCATGCAATATGACTTCAAAGGGTCTTCATTTGCTCACCGAACCTCTCCAATCCTATCACTGCTGCGTTTATGCCCCTGTACACACGCTTGATTCTCTTTTGGAGACATAGCAATCCATAGGTTTTAAGATACTTACTAGTCAGGTACATTCTTAGGCGTTTAATATGGGGTGTTGAGTCCATTTCGTTGAGCAAGGAGTAGCTCTTGTCTATTCCATATTTGGCTTAAGGAACTTTATCTGTGCTCATTTCAATCTCTGGTTTTATGCAGCACCCCAACTCACCTTCCCCCTTAAGCAAGCATAAGTTGGTTTTCTAAAGTTGAGACACTGTTCTGTTTTGTAATTCAGTTCATGTGTAGCCAAGTCGACATTCTGTGTATTAATGATACCTTATGATGTTTCTTTTCTGTGTGACTTATTTCAGTTCGAATCATCATACCTGAATCCACTCATTATGCTGCTACGGGCCTGATGACATAGATTTCATTGCTGAGTGATATTGCATTGTACGTAAGTACCACAAGTTCTTTATCCATTTTTCACTTTCTGCGATATTGAACTTGTACCGTAAATGAGGTTCTTGTAAACAGAAGCGTCCCAAACTTTGGGGTGGCTGTGTCTTTTTGATTTTAATTTCCCTAAGCTATAGGACCATAAGTGGAAGTGCCCTAGGCTCTGTTGCTTTGTTTTTTAGATGTTTCAGGAAACACCATACACTTCTCCAGAGTGGCTGTTGGCAATTTACATCCCGCCCATCAGCATAAGAAGGCTCCCAGTTCTCCATGGCCTGTCGTGCCTTTATGGATTTTACACTTTTTTCAGATGGCCCTTTTGACCGGGGGGAAGTGAGACTTCATTGTAGTGCAGATTTCCTTTGCAAGCTTGCTTGGTTGGCCAAAAAGGGCGTATGCGTTTTTTCCTGAATATATTCAGGAAAAAACGCATACGCCCTTTTTGGCCAAGTGCATCATTGTCGAGTTTCTGACTCTCTTCATATGCTTTCAATGCAATTCCAGTCTACCTCCTGAAATCGGTTTCCTGCAATTCTGCCTTGCTTTCAATGCCTCTTCATAGCCTTACCTCAATATATTTTTTAAAAATAGTTGGCCTTTATAACTCTGCAGGTTTTTGAATTGCAGTGGCCCTTAGCTCCATTTTTTAGCTCTTATTTTTGTGGTCTTGCCCCATAACCACAGAATTCCTTGAAGCCCTATTTTTCTTCTGGGGCACCTTGCTGTGCCTTTGGTTAATTCTTCTTACTGATGTGATATTAGAGTGACATGTGCCCATTGAAACCGCTACAGCTAGTTTCTCACTGGTTCCCCCTATTCCCGTTCATCCTCTGCACTAACTGCAGACTGTGCGATACCAGAACTTAAAGGCATTGACTCCATGTGGGGATGTTGTTAGTAAAGCGGCTGGAATGTCGATCCGGAGCCCCAGGAGAGGAAAAATGAGGTGCGTTTTAGAAACCTTTCCCGATCATATGGTATACCAGTCGCTGGGTTTCCCAAGCATGGTTTAGCTGTAGGAAGATTCCCTTCAACCTGGAGTGTTGGGACCCTTGGACTGAGTAGCATGAAGTATTGCATTAAACTTTCGGCAGTTGCTCACCAAAGCTCACCAATCCTGTCAGCCCCAAGTGTCCAGCCTTATGTCTTATCCAGCTGTGGGTTTATATGTGGTCAATCCAGGTTGCATCACAGCCCCTGAGCGAATTTTGTAAGAATTTTTCTCTCTTTCATTGTTTCAGCGTTTTGTTTTTAAAATTTATTTCTATAATGGGGTTTAGCTCCTTTTCACTGCTGTGTTTGTGCCGCTCTGCACACACTTGATTCCCTTATGGAGATATATCAATACATGGGTTTTAAGATTCTTATTCCTCAGATATATTTCTCTGCGGTGTATAGGGTGTGTTGAGGCCAGTTCATTGAGCAAGGTGTAGATCTTGTCTAATACCTATTTGGTTTATTGAACGGTATCTGTGCTAATTTCAAACTCTGGTTTTATGCATCACCCCACCTCTCCTTTCCCCTTAAGCTGACATAAGTGTGTTTTCTAAATGTGAGACACTGTTCTGTTCTGTAATTCATTTCTTGTGCAGCCATATTTACCCTCCCTCTATAAGTGATATCTTATGATATGTTTCTTTTTCTGTTTGACTTATTTCAAGTAGTATTATCGGACCTAAATCCACTCTTTATCCTTCTACTAGCCTTATTACATTGATTTCATGGTGAAGAGATATTCCATTGTACATAAGTACCACATCTTCTTTATCCATTGTTCTCTTTCCTGGGATATTTAAGGTGTACTGAAGTTGAGGTTCTTGTAAACAGAGTAGCCCTAAACTGTGGTGTGCTTGTGTCTTGTTGATTTTTAGACTTCCCTAGATATACTCCCATGATTGGAAGTGTCCTATGCTCTGTAGCTCTGTTTTTTAGATGATTTAGGAACCACCATACACTTCTCCAGAGTGGCTCTCGGCAGTTCACACACTGCCCATCAGCGTATAAAGGCTCCCTGTTCTCCATGGCCTGTCCTGCATTTCTGGTTTTTACAATTTTTTAGGATGGCCCTTTTGACCGGTGGGAAGTGAGACTTCTTTGTTGTGCACATTTGCATTGCTTGCTTGCTTCGTTGCCCATAAAGTGCGTATGCGTTTTTTCCTGGATATAATCAGGAAAAAACGCATACGCCCTTTTGGGCCAACTGCATCATTGTCGAAATTCTGCCGCTTTTCATGTGCGTTAAAGACGAGTCCAATCTATCTCTTGAAATCTGTTTCTTGCAATTCTGTCTTGCATTCAGATCCTCTTCTTTGCCTTACCTCAACATATTTTTGGACGTTAGTTTTCATTTATAACTCTGCAGGTTTGTGAATTGCAGTGACCCTGAGCTCCATTTTTTAAGTTGCTCTTTTGTGAGCTGGCCTCAAACCCGCAGGATTGCTTCAGGCCCTATTTTGGCTCCGGCGAGGCAGGCTGAGCCTTTCTTTAATTCTTACTCTTAATGGGAAATTAGAGTGATATGTGCCCGTCCAAACCCCTACAACTCTTCTCTCATTGGTTCCCCCTCTTCCCGTTCATCCTCCTCACAATTTGCAAAATGTGTGAAACAGAAGTTTAAATGTGCTGATTCTCCAAGTGGGGAGATTCTAAGTAGCGTGGCTGGAATGGTGAACAGGAGCACCAGGAGAGGATAAATGAGGTGCATTTTAGACACATCTCCCGATCACATGGTGTACAGTCCTCTGGGTTTTCCATGCATGTTTTAGCTGTAGGAAGATCCCTTGAACCTGCAGATTTGGGACCCATTGAATGGGTACCAGGTAGTATTACTTTAAAGGGTGTGCATTTCCTCACCCAACCTCACATTTCTCTTAGCGCAAACAGTTTCCAGCCTTATGTCTCATCCTGCTGTGGGTCTAGATGTGTTCAATCCATGTTGCATCACCGTCCCTGAGGAAAAGTTGTAAGAGGTTTTCTCTGTCTCTCTGTCGTTTATTTTTTTCAATTTATTACTATATTGGTTACAGCTGATTTTCAAAGCTCTGTTTCTTGCTGCTGTACATCCACTTGATTCACGTACAGAGAGACATCAATAAATTCTTTTTCAGATTCTTACCAGTCGTATATATTCTTTTCCGGTGACTTGAGTGTGCTGAGTGCAGTTCTTTTAGCTACCGTGTAGGCCTTGTTGATTATCAGTTTGGTATTTGGAATGGTATCTTTGCTAATTTCAACCTCCTGGATGATGCCTCACCCCTCCCCACCTTTCCCGTTTAGCAGCCTTATGCGTGTTTTCTACATATTTGACTATGTTTTTGTTTTGTAATTTATTTCATGTGTAGCCATTTTGGATTCCACCTTTAAGTGATATCTTATGATATGTGTCTTTTTCTTTTTGAATTCTGTCACTTAGAATGATCATACGTAACTCCTCCGGAGTTGTTACAACTGGCCATATTTCATTGATTTCCAGGCTGAATAATATTCCACTCTACCTAAGTACCACATCTCTATCCATTTTTCCCCTCCAGAGACATTTAAGTTATATCCTAGTCGAGGATCTTTTAAACAGAGAGGGGGTAAACATTGGGGTGCCTGTGTCCTCTCGATTTTTGTTTTTCCCAAGATATACGCCCATGAGTGCAAGTGCCCTATGCTCTGTAGCTCATTTTTTAGATGCTTTAGTAAACACAATACACTTCTCCAGAATGGCCGTTGGCAATATACATTTCCACTATAAGTCTCACAGGGCTCCCTCTTCTCGTTGCCCTGTCCTGCATTTCTGTTGTTTACGCTTTATGAGGATGGCTCTTCTGACTGATGCGAAGTGATATCTTTTGTAGTATTGACTTCCAGTGCCCACCTGTTTGGTTGGCTAAAAAAGTGTATGCCCTTTTCTTGAATATATACAGAAAAGAACGCATACACCCTTTTTGGCCAACTGCAATGTTGGCAATGTTGGCAATGTTCAGCTCCTTTTCTTGTGCTTAATGGCGAGTCCTTTCTACCTCCTCAAATCCCTTTCCTGCCATTCTCCCTTGCTTACAAGTCCTTTTCTCTGACTTTCCTCAAGACATTTTTCAGTGATGAATATTTTCAACTCTGCAGTTTTGTGAATTTTACTGCCCCTGAGTTCCATTGTTCAACTCGTGTTTATGGGAACTGGCCACAAAGCAGCGGGATTTCCTCAAGCCCTATACTGTTTCCATGGGCAACCCTAGCCTTTGGTCAATTCGTCTTCCTGATTGGAAATTAGAGTGACATGTGCCTGTCTGAACACCTAGGACTTGTCTCTCATTGTTCCTCATCCTTCCGCTTCATCCTCTGGACAAATTCCAAACTGTACGCAACAGGATGTTGACAGTGCTGACATCTCCAAGTGGGGAGACTGTTAGTAAAGACGCTGGAGGGGTGAACCCGAGCACCAGGAGATGAGGAGATGAGATGCCTTTTCCAAACTCTTCCCGATCAGACGGTATACCATCCTCTGGGTGTGACAGACATGTTTTAGCAGTAGGAAGAGTCCCATTCATGTAAGGAGAACACCAGGGCTTTTTCAAAATCAGTGTCTCCCCGAAACCCAAACTGGGGAAGTTTTTAAGCTACAGCTACACATATGTTCATTAAGGGCCTTGGGAAGTAGGCAGAGTCCAAACTTTAGATGATTGAAGTCTTCAGGGTCAGAAGCACTCACCACCAGCTTCCCTTAGGCTACACTTTAACTGTCATTGATAGATGATGTCAATAAAAATATCTATTCTTTTTCAGATTATTTCCCCTTATAGGTTATTGCAAAATGTTGAGTGTAGTTCCCTGTGCTATACAGTAGTTCCTTGTTGATGATCTATTTTATACATAGCAGTGTGTATGTGTTCATTCCAAACTGTTAATTTATCCCTCCTCCCACCTTTCCCCTTTGGTAATAATAAATTATAAGATTTTATACTTCTCAGAAATGGGGGAGCTGAAAGAGAGGTATCATTTTCAATGGAAAAGCATTTAAAACAAGATTGAAGGTTTAACCAAGATTATTAGCTGTACATCCTTGGAAAGAAATCACTTCGTTTCTCTAATATTGACCTGACAAATAAGACAAACCTTTTCACTGAACTTGCTTATAAAAAGTGATGGAAATATCAAATGGAAGTGTTAAAAACATCTTATTTTACCCGAGCCTTATACACTGTTCTATGTTAACTACAGTTTGGCTCACACATCTGTTCATTGAGGTTACAATAGTCTCAATTTCTGTTACTGATCCTCCAGAGTGGACCCCAACAAGTGTCCCCCTGCCCAGTGTCATTGGGGCCAACAGATCGAGACTGAGTTTGGTTCACAAGCAAAGGAAACTTTATATTTTGATCAGAGAATGGAGAGGTGAGAGCATGCACTACCCCGTGGGCTGTGGGCTGGGCTGCTGTGTAGAGATCCTGTCAGAGTCAGTGGGAGGGAGGGAGGCGGCGGAGCTCTCGAGGGCCGGGTTGGCTGTAGCTCAGGCTCTATATCGTGGAGTCTGCACTGGGCCCCAGGAGCTGAGGTGTCGACCCAGCCATTCTGCACTAGGAAATCTGGTCTGAAGTGCCGGGTGTGGAACCTCTGCATGCGGGACCCTAGGAGCACGTGAAATTAGACAAAGCACAAAGGATAAAAAAGGTTAGACTTGACTTTATTGCCCAGATTCTATTTTTATCTCCCAGGGATTTTTAATGGGCTTTGCTGGGGACAAACCCCTCCTCTGCCTTTTGTCCCGTTCCTCATTCTTGGAGTGCTGAGGGTGCAGACCCTTCTTCTGTAACTGCTGAGTGCTGAGTTGGGAGCCCTCATACCCTGGGGCGAGGGTCAGAGCTTCTCCCCAGCAGCCTCCCGGTGACGTTGATTGTCCCCAGGACCCCTGCCTCCCTGCTCGTCCACCTGAGCACCAGCATTGGAAGTGTTATAGATTCTAATGACCTTTAAGGGTCCAGGAAAGAGATGTGCAGAGACGCTGTGGGGGCCGGTTTCACCCCGCCCCACATTTGTTCGGCCACCTTAGGCTGACCGTCTCTGCCAGCCTAGATGCTCTGACCAGTAGTCTGCGCTTTCTTCAGTTAGGCCCCTGAATTAACGTACAAACAGCACCAGGTGTCAGAGCCCTGCCCGCTCAACTCCCAGACAGTCCAGGGTCAGTGGTGACCAAGGACCATGATGGCTACTGAGTCAACAGCCTTTTGAAGTAAACAGGAGTCCAGCCGGTCTTATTGGCCACCATCATCACGGTGTCTGTAGGCTTTTCTATGGTGACAGTGTGGTATACTGTTCCCCCGCCAAGATTATTAGCTCCCCTCTGGGTGCAGTAAGTCCTGCAAGCAGTAGTCTACTCTTTTGGGACACACTCTTGTTGTTTTATGAGAGAAACTCCAGGTCAAGTGATGTTCACACGAGTCGTCATGGTGCCCTGTTGCCCCCGGTTATCTCTCTGGATGTTGGAGTTGGAGGGCCTCCTCACTCGAGGTCGGTGTGCCCACGGAGCGAACCCTGCAACTTCAGGGCATGGTTGGTGGTTAGGATCACCACGTGGGGTCCTTTTCCCTTAGGAGGGAGGTGGCCTTTTGGGCTGCTGATTTCCAGGTTTTTAGATACCGCCAGTATCTTGGCCAGATGTGGCAGTGGGCCAAGCCCCTTAGTGACCGTAGTTTATCCTACCTGGATGGCATTCTTGCATTGTTCCATTTCAAGTGGTCCCAGTTTTTGCACTAATTCTCCAATGGCGATTCACCTTTCACCGGGAATGTAAAGGTCAAAGGGTTTAGCTAAATTAGGGAGTTCCAGGGCAAGGGTCTGAATTGACTGCTCTTTCCATTCTTGAAAGGCCACTTCTGGATTCTATTCAAAAGGATCATCATCTTTTCCTTTCAGTGTTTCATATAGAGGCCCAGCTAGTAGACTGTAGTTAGGGATCCAGAAGCAGCAAACCCTGGCCTCCCCAGGAACCCCTAAGCTGTCTTCTAGTTTTAGAAAGGGGTAAGGCTGAAAATGGTTTCTTCCCTTTCCTGGGATGGGCTTCTCTGACCTTCTGTGAGAATGAAGCCCAGGCAGGTCACCGCAGTCTGTGATATTTGAGCTTTTTCTTGGACAACTTCTATCCTTTATTGGCTTGGTAGTTCAGAGGCCTCCTTAGTAGGGCTGGTGATCAGAATGTCGTCTGCATATTGAAGGAGGGTTTCCTTTTCCAGAGGTAGAACTTTTAGGTCTTTAGCTAAGCTTTCCCCAAAGATGGTGTGGGAATTTTTGCACCCTTGGGGCCAGACGGCCCGGAAGTATTGTTTTAGTTGTATGTGGAGTCCTGCCACTCACAAGCCAAAATTTCTTGTGACTCTGGGACTAATGGAATACAAAAGAAGGCATCATTGAAGACTAATACAGAATACCATGTCCTGGTGGTTGGTAGAATGACCAGCAGGGTGTAGGAATTAGGAGCAACTGGAGGTATATCCTCGGTGGCTTCACTGACTGTCCTGACATCCTTTACCAGGTCCCCAGCAGCCCATGGGGCTCTCGTGGTCAGACCAATCCCAGAATATGGAGCTCACCTGGGCAGGTACCCCACCCCCACCCCAGCCCACGGGGCTCTCGTGGTCAGGCCCCTCCCAGGATACAGAGCTACCCTTGCAGGTACCGTGGCAGGGCTGGGCACACAGGAACCGTGCACATAACCCTCATTGCAGAGCACCCCCAGCTCACCTGTCGCTCAGAGCTGACACAGAGCACCTCAGAGCAGGACTTGAACTAACAAACAGCAGCTGCGACAGGTCTGTGACCCTGGGCATCACTCCGTGAGGCCTCCCTCCACCTGGTCTTCCAGAGACTTCCACTGCACCCGGGGCACCAGGCCTCTGTCTCCAACCACCACCCACCCCTCCTCTGCCTGACTCCTGGGTTCCTCTCATTAGGAGAGGGTTTTCTTGAAGTTGTCTCCCACTCATGGGCCAGATAAAATGATTAGAAAACAAGCCAAAGCTGCAGCCCCTTGTCTATCCTGACTCTCAGGAGCCCACACCTGTTCCTTGGACCTGGCCGGTTCAGCAAGTTCCATTTTCTGCAACTGTGAGCCCCTGAGGGGTGATGATTGGCTGACCTGGGCAGCCTTACCGTGCCGGCCAGCCCTCCCCAGGTGTGCCTGGGTTGAGATCAATATAAATACCACTCCAGGCAGCAAGAGCCCCTGCAGCCGTGCCTGACGCCATTTTCTCTGCCCTGTCAGCAGTCTCGGGGCTGGGCTGGTGGGAGGGAGTGAGAGGCCACGGCTTTGTGGGTGGCCCAGTGTGAGTGGGGCTCTGCTGGACTTTCTGCAGCAGTTGCCAGGCTGCCACCTGCTAAAGAAGAGGATGTGTCACCCATACCTGCTGCTGGAATTTCTCCCTGGGCAGAGGTGAGGAAGGAAAAAAGCAGTGGGGGCAGGGACAGGATGGGTATCTCAGGCAGGGAAATGGAAATCTTCCAGAAGAGCACCCAGGGCCAGGACCATCCTGGCTGGCCTGCAGGCACCAAGTCGGCCGGCATGCTGTCACTCGTGTGGCTCTATGGCCCTTCCTCTAGGCTTTCAAGTCCTTGTATATATTCAGGTGTTTTACCTGGGACGGGTGGGAATAGTTCAGCAGCAACTGGCCTGGGGCTCAGCTCACGTTTACTCACAGATGCCTCGGCACGGTGCCCCAGCTTTGCAATGAGGACGCTTGTTGCGTGGGGGCTGCTGGCTGAATGGGAGACGATTCCCCACCACTGACCAACTTCAGAATTATTTACAACTGGAGCAAGTGCCCTGATACGGTTTTCCTCTGTGTAACTGGTGGGTTCTGTGTTTTTTTTCTCTTTTTCGTTTTTGGTTCAAGGTAGATTTTATTCCTCTTTTTTGTATTTACAGATATAAGCATGGAAATAATTTATTCATATAAATACATGTATGTGCAGGGAATAATTGTTTTTTCTGTTTTATTTTTTAAATTTTATTTCTTTTTAATTTTGAATTTTATTTTATATTTTTATACAGCAGGTTCTTATTGGTTATCTATTTTATACATATAAATGTATACATGCCAATCCCAGTCTCTCAACTCCTCCCACCACCACCCCCCCAACAGCTTTCCCCCCTTGTTGTCCATACGTTTGTTGTGTACATCTGTTGCTCTATTTATGCCTTGCAAAATGGTTAATCTGTACAGTTTTTCTAGGTTCCACATATATGCATGAATATACAAGATTTGTTTTTCTCTTTCTGACTTACTTCACTCTGTATGACAGTCTCTAGATCCATCGACGTCTCTACAAATGACCCAATTTCATTCCTTTTCATGGCTTAGTAATATTCCATTTTATATATGTACCACAGCTTTATGCATTCGTCTGTCTGTGGGCATTTAGGTTGCTTCCATTACCTCGATATTGTAAATAGTGATGCAATGAACATTGCGGTGAATGACTTTTTGATTTATGGTTTTGTCTGGGTATATGTCCAGTACTGGGATTGCTGTATCATATGGTAGTTCTATTGTTAGTTTCTTAAGAAATTCCATATTGTTCTCCATAATGACTGTATCAATTTATATTCCCAACAATAGTGGAAGAGGGTTCCTTTTCTCCACACCCTTTCCAGCATTTTTTGTTTGTAGATTTTCAATGATGCCTATTCTACCAGGTGTGAGGTGATACCTCATTGTTGAATCCATTTCGTTGAGCAAGGGGTAGCTCTTGTCTATTACATATTTGGCTTATGGAACGGTATCTGTGCTAATTTCAAACTCTGCTTTTATGCAGCACCCCAACTCACCTTCCCCCTTAAGCAGGCATAAGTTGGTTTTCTAAACTTGAGACCCTGTTCTGTTTTGTAATTCAGTTCATGTGTAGCCAAGTTCACATTCCGTGTATTAGTGATACCTTATGATGTTTCTTTTTCTGTGTGACTTATTTCACTTAGAATCATCGTGCCTCAATCCACTCATTATGCTGGTACGGGCCTGGTGACATAGATTTCATTGCTGAGTGGTATTCTGTTGTACATAAGTACCGCAACTTCTTTATCCATTATTTGCTCTCTGGGATATTTAACTTGTGCCGTAGAAGAGATTCCTGTAAAAAGAGCCGTCCCAAATTTTGGGGTTGCTGTGTCTTTTTGATATTAATTTCCCTAAGCTATAGGACCATAAGTGGAAGTGCCCTAGGCTCTGTTGCTTTGTTTTTTAGATGTTTCAGGAAACACCATACACTTCTCCTGAGTGGTTGTTGGCAATTTACATCCTGCCCATCAGCATAACAAGGCTCCCAGTTCTCCATGGCCTGTCCTGCCTTTCTGGATTTTACACTTTTTTCAGATGGCCCTTTTGACCGGGGGGAGTGAGACTTCATTGTAGTGCAGATTTCCTTTGCAAGCTTGCTTGGTTGGCCAAAAAGGGCGTATGCGTTTTTTCCTGAATATATTCAGGAAAAAACGCATACGCCCTTTTTGGCCAAGTGCATCATTGTGGACGTTCTGCCTCTTTTCCTATGCTTGAAATGCAATTCCAGTCTACCTCCTGAAATCGGTTTCCTGCAATTCTGCCCCGCTTTCAAGTCCTCTTGGCAGCCTTACTTCAGTCTACTTTTGGACGATAGCTGTCATTTATAACTCTGCAGGTTTGTGAATTACAGTGCCCCTGAGCTCCTTTCTTCAACTCGTTTTCTTGTGATCTGGCCGCCACACCGCAGGATGGCTTCAGGCCCTAATCTGGTTCCGGCATGGCACGCTGAGCCTTTGGTTAATTCCTCATGCTGGTGGGAAATTAGAGTTAAATTTGCCCGTCCAGACACCTCCAGCTAGTCTCTCATTGGTTCTCGCTATTCCTGTTCATCTTCCGCAGAAATTGCAAACTGGGCCAAACAGCAGGTTAAAGGGACTGACTCTCCAAGTCGGGAGACTGTTAGTAAAGCGTCTGGAATGTTGCACCCGAGTACCAGGGTACGAAAACTGAGACATATTTGAACACGTCTCCCGATCACATGGTTGATCATACTCTAGGTTCCACATGCATGTTTTAGCTGAAGGAAGAATACCTTAAACCTGGGTAGTTGAAACCCGTGGAATGGGTACCATGCAATATGACTTCAAAGGGTCTTCATTTGCTCACCGAACCTCTCCAATCCGATCACTGCTGCGTTTATGCCCCTGTACACATGCTTGATTCTCTTTCGGAGACATAGCAATCCATAGGTTTTAAGATACTTACTAGTCAGGTACATTCTTAGGCGTTTAATATGCGGTGTTGAGTCCATTTCGTTGAGCAAGGAGTAGCTCTTGTCTATTCCATATTTGGCTTAAGGAACTTTATCTGTGCTCATTTCAATCTCTGGTTTTATGCAGCACCCCAACTCACCTTTCCCCTTAAGCAAGCATAAGTTGGTTTTCTAAATTTGAGACCCTGTTCTGTTTTGGAATGCAGTTCCTGTGTAGCCAAGTTTACATTCCGTGTATTAGTGATATCTTATGATGTTTCTTTTTCTGTGTGACTTATTTCAGTTAGAATCATCGTACCTGAATCCACTCATTATGCTGCTACGGGCCTGATGACATAGATTTCATTGCTGAGTGATACTGCATTGTACGTAAGTACCACAAGTTCTTTATCCATTTTTCACTTTCAGTGATATTGAACTTGTACGGTAAACGAGGTTCTTGTAAACGGAGGCGTCCCAAACTTTGGGGTGGCTGTGTCTTTTTGATTTTAATTTCCCTAAGCTATAGGACCATAAGTGGAAGTGCCCTAGGCTCTGTTGCTCTGTTTTTTAGATGTTTCAGGAAACACCATACACTTCTCCTGAGTGTCTGTTGGCAATTTGCATCCCGCCCATCAGCATAACAAGGCTCCCAGTTCTCCATGGCCTGTCCTGCCTTTCTGGATTTTACACTTTTTTCAGATGGCCCTTTTGACCGGGGGAAGTGAGACTTCATTGTAGTGCAGATTTCCTTTGCAAGTTTGCTTGGTTGGCCAAAAAGGGCGTATGCGTTTTTTCCTGAATATATTCAGGAAGAAACGCATACGCCCTTTTTGGCCAAGTGCATCATTGTGGACGTTCTGCCTCTTTTCCTATGCTTTCAATGCAATTCCAGTCTACCTCCTGAAATCGGTTTCCTGCAATTCTGCCCCGCTTTCAAGTCCTCTTGGCAGCCTTACTTCAGTCTATTTTTGGACGATAGCTGTCATTTATAACTCTGCAGGTTTGTGAATTACAGTGCCCCTGAGCTCCTTTCTTCAACTCGCTTTCTTTTGAGCTGGCCGCAACACTGCAGGATGGCTTCAGGCCCGAATCTGGTCCGGCACGGCACACTGAGCCTTTGGTTATTTCCTCTTCCTGGTGGGAAATGAGAGTTAAATTTGCCCGTCCAGACACCTCCAGCTAACCTCTCATTGTTTCTCGCTATTCCTGTTCATCTTCCGCAGAAATTGCAAACTGGGCCAAACAGGAGGTTAAAGGCACTGACTCTCCAAGTGGGGAGAGTGTTAGTAAAGCGTCTGGAATGTTGCACCGAAGTACCAGAGGACGAAAACTGAGACATATTTGAACATCTCTCCCGATCACACGGTTGATCATACTCTGGGTTCCACATGCATGTTTTAGCTGAAGAAAGAATACCTTAAACCTGGAGAGTTGAGACCCGTGGAATGGGTACCATGCAATATGACTTCAAAGGGTCTTCATTTGCTCACCGAACCTCTCCAATGCTATCACTGCTGCGTTTATGCCCCTGTACACATGCTTGATTCTCTTTCGGAGACATAGCAATCCATAGGTTTTAAGATACTTACTAGTCTGGTATATTCTTAGGCGTTTAATATGGGGTGTGGAGTCCATTTCGTTGAGCAAGGAGTAGCTCTTGTCTATTCCATATTTGGCTTAAGGAACTTTATCTGTGCTCATTTCAGTCTCTGGTTTTATGCAGCACCCCAACTCACCTTTCCACTTAAGCAAGCATAAGTTGGTTTTCTAAATTTGAGACCCTGTTCTGTTCTGTACTTCAGTTCCTCTGTAGCCAAGTTTAAATTCCATGTATTAGTGATATTTTTTGATGTTTCTTTTTCTGTTAGACTTATCTCAGTTAGAATCACCATACCCGAATCCACTCATTATGCTGCTACGGGCCTGGTGACATAGATTTCATTGCTGAGTGATATTGCTTTGTACATGAGTACCACAACTTCTTTATCCATTTTTCACTTTCTGTGATATGGAACTTGTACGGTAAACGAGGTTCTTGTAAACAGAGGCGTCCCAAACTTTGGGGTGGCTGTGTCTTTTTGATTTTAATTTCCCTAAGCTATAGGACCATAAGTGGAAGTGCACTAGGCTCTGTTGCTTTGTTTTTTAGATGTTTCAGGAAACACCATACACTTCTCCGGAGTGGCTGTTGGCAATTTACATCCCACCCATCAGCATAACAAGGCTCCCAGTTCTCCATGGCCTGTCCTGCCTTTCTGGATTTTACACTTTTTTCAGATGGCCCTTTTGACCGGGGGGAAGTGAGACTTCATTGTAGTGCAGATTTCCTTTGCAAGCTTGCTTGGTTGGCCAAAAAGGGCGTATGCGTTTTTTCCTGAATATATTCAGGAAAAAACGCATACGCCCTTTTTGGCCAAGTTCATCACTGTGGACGTTCTGCCTCTTTTCCTATGCTTGAAATGCAATTCCTGTCTACCTCCTGAAATCGGTTTCCTGCAATTCTGCCCCGCTTTCAAGTCCTCTTGGCAGCCTTACTTCAGTCTATTTTTGGACGATAGCTGTCATTTATAACTCTGCAGGTTTGTGAATTACAGTGCCCCTGAGCTCCTTTCTTCAACTCGCTTTCTTGTGACCTGGCTGCAACACCGCAGGATGTCTTCAGGCCCTAATGTGGTTCCGGCATGGCACGCTGAGCCTTTGGTTAATTCCTCTTCCTGGTGGGAAATGAGAGTTAAATTTGCCCATCCAGACACCTCCAGCTAGTCTTTCATTGGTTCTCGCTATTCCTGTTCATCTTCCACAGAAATTGCAAACTGGGCCAAACAGGTGGTTAAAGGGACTGACTCTCCAAGTCGGGAGAGTGTTAGTAAAGCGTCTGGAATGTTGCACCCGAGTACCAGGGTACGAAAACTGAGACATATTTGAACACGTCTCCCGATCACATGGTTGATCATACTCTAGGTTCCACATGCATGTTTTAGATGAAGGAAGAATACCTTAAACCTGGGTAGTTGAAACCTGTGGAATGGGTACCATGCAATATGACTTCAAAGGGTCTTCATTTGCTCACGAACCTCTCCAATCCTATCACTGCTGCGTTTATGCCCCTGTACACATGCTTGATTCTCTTTCGGAGACATAGCAATCCATAGGTTTTAAGATACTTACTAGTCAGGTACATTCTTAGGCGTTTAATATGGGGTGTTGAGTCCATTTCGTTGAGCAAGGAGTAGCTCTTGTCTATTCCATATTTGGCTTAAGGAACTTTATCTGTGCTCATTTCAATCTCTGGTTTTATGCAGCACCCCAACTCACCTTTCCCCTTAAGCAAGCATAAGTTGGTTTTCTAAATTTGAGACCCTGTTCTGTTCTGTAATTCAGTTCCTGTGTAGCCAAGTTCCATTCCGTGTATTACTGATATCTTATGATGTTTCTTTTTCTGTGTGACTTATTTCAGTTAGAATCATCATACCTGAATCCACTCATTGTGCTGCTAAGGGCCTGATGACACAGATTTCATTGCTGAGTGATATTGCTTTGTAAGTAAATACCACAACTTCTTTCTCCATTTTTCACTTTCTGCGATGTTGAACTTGTACTGTAAACGAGGTTCTTGTAAACAGAGCCGTTCCAAACTTTGGGGTGGCTGTGTCTTTTTGATTTTAATTTCCCTAAGCTATAGGACCATAAGTGGAAGTGCCCTAGGCTCTGTTGCTTTGTTTTTTAGATGTTTCAGGAAACACCATACACTTCTCCCGAGTGGTTGTTGGCAATTTACATCCCGCCCATCAGCATAACAAGGCTCCCAGTTCTCCATGGCCTGTCCTGCCTTTCTGGATTTTACACTTTTTTCAGATGGCCCTTTTGACCGGGGGGAAGTGAGACTTCATTGTAGTGCAGATTTCCTTTGCAAGCTTGCTTGGTTGGCCAAAAAGGGCGTATGCGTTTTTTCCTGAATATATTCAGGAAAAAACGCATACGCCCTTTTTGGCCAAGTGCATCATTGTGGACGTTCTGCCTCTTTTCCTATGCTTTCAATGCAATTCCAGTCTACCTCCTGAAATCGGTTTCCTGCAATTCTGCCCCGCTTTCAAGTCCTCTTGGCAGCCTTACTTCAGTCTATTTTTGGACGATAGCTGTCATTTATAACTCTGCTGGTTTGTCAATTGCAGTGCCCCTGAGCTCCTTTCTTCAACTCGCTTTCTTGTGACCTCGCCGCAACACCGCAGGATGGCTTCAGGCCCTAATCTGGTTCCGGCCCGGAATGCTGAGCCTTTGGTTAATTCCTCTTCCTGGTGGGAAATGAGAGTTAAATTTGCCCGTCCAGACACCTCCAGCTAGCCTCTCATTGGTTCTCGCTATTCCTGTTCATCTTCCGCAGAAATTGCAAACTGGGCCAAACAGGAGGTTAAAGGGACTGACTTTCCAAGTGGGGAGAGTGTTAGTAAAGGGTCTGGAATGTTGCACCCGAGTACCAGGGGAGGAAAACTGAGACATATTTGAACACGTCTCCCGATCACATGGTTGATCATACTCTAGGTTCCACATGCATGTTTTAGATGAAGGAAGAATACCTTAAACCTGGGTAGTTGAAACCTGTGGAATGGGTACCATGCAATATGACTTCAAAGGGTCTTCATTTGCTCACGAACCTCTCCAATCCTATCACTGCTGCGTTTATGCCCCTGTACACATGCTTGATTCTCTTTCGGAGACATAGCAATCCATAGGTTTTAAGATACTTACTAGTCAGGTACATTCTTAGGCGTTTAATATGGGGTGTTGAGTCCATTTCGTTGAGCAAGGAGTAGCTCTTGTCTATTCCATATTTGGCTTAAGGAACTTTATCTGTGCTCATTTCAATCTCTGGTTTTATGCAGCACCCCAACTCACCTTTCCCCTTAAGCAAGCATAAGTTGGTTTTCTAAATTTGAGACCCTGTTCTGTTCTGTAATTCAGTTCCTGTGTAGCCAAGTTCCATTCCGTGTATTACTGATATCTTATGATGTTTCTTTTTCTGTGTGACTTATTTCAGTTAGAATCATCATACCTGAATCCACTCATTGTGCTGCTAAGGGCCTGATGACACAGATTTCATTGCTGAGTGATATTGCTTTGTAAGTAAATACCACAACTTCTTTATCCATTTTTCACTTTCTGCGATGTTGAACTTGTACTGTAAACGAGGTTCTTGTAAACAGAGCCGTTCCAAACTTTGGGGTGGCTGTGTCTTTTTGATTTTAATTTCCCTAAGCTATAGGACCATAAGTGGAAGTGCCCTAGGCTCTGTTGCTTTGTTTTTTAGATGTTTCAGGAAACACCATACACTTCTCCCGAGTGGTTGTTGGCAATTTACATCCCGCCCATCAGCATAACAAGGCTCCCAGTTCTCCATGGCCTGTCCTGCCTTTCTGGATTTTACACTTTTTTCAGATGGCCCTTTTGACCGGGGGGAAGTGAGACTTCATTGTAGTGCAGATTTCCTTTGCAAGCTTGCTTGGTTGGCCAAAAAGGGCGTATGCGTTTTTTCCTGAATATATTCAGGAAAAAACGCATACGCCCTTTTTGGCCAAGTGCATCATTGTGGACGTTCTGCCTCTTTTCCTATGCTTTCAATGCAATTCCAGTCTACCTCCTGAAATCGGTTTCCTGCAATTCTGCCCCGCTTTCAAGTCCTCTTGGCAGCCTTACTTCAGTCTATTTTTGGACGATAGCTGTCATTTATAACTCTGCTGGTTTGTCAATTGCAGTGCCCCTGAGCTCCTTTCTTCAACTCGCTTTCTTGTGACCTCGCCGCAACACCGCAGGATGGCTTCAGGCCCTAATCTGGTTCCGGCCCGGAATGCTGAGCCTTTGGTTAATTCCTCTTCCTGGTGGGAAATGAGAGTTAAATTTGCCCGTCCAGACACCTCCAGCTAGCCTCTCATTGGTTCTCGCTATTCCTGTTCATCTTCCGCAGAAATTGCAAACTGGGCCAAACAGGAGGTTAAAGGGACTGACTTTCCAAGTGGGGAGAGTGTTAGTAAAGGGTCTGGAATGTTGAACCCGAGTACCAGGGGAGGAAAACTGAGACATATTTGAACACGTCTCCCGTTCACATGGTTGATCATACTCTGGGTTCCACATGCATGTTTTAGCTGAAGGAAGAATACCTTAAACCTGGAGAGTTGAGACCCGTGTAATGGGTACCATGCAATATGACTTCAAAGGGTCTTCATTTGCTCACCGAACCTCTCCAATCCTATCACTGCTGCGTTTATGCCCCTGTACACATGCTTTATTCTCTTTTAGAGGCATAGCAATCCATAGGTTTTAAGATACTTACTAGTCAGGTACATTCTTAGGCATTTAATATGGGGTTTTGAGTCCATTTCGTTGAGCAAGGAGTAGCTCTTGTCTATTCCATATTTGGCTTAAGGAACTTTATCTGTGCTCATTTCAATCTCTGGTTTTATGCAGCACCCCAACTCACCTTTCCCCTTAAGCAAGCATATGTTGGTTTTCTAAATTTGAGACCCTGTTCTGTTCTGTAATTCAGTTCCTGTGTAGCCAAGTTTCCATTCCGTGTATTACTGATATCTTATGATGTTTCTTTTTCTGTGTGACTTATTTCAGTTAGAATCATCGTACCTGAATCCACTCATTATGCTGCTACGGGCCTGATGACATAGATTTCATTGCTGAGTGATACTGCATTGTACGTAAGTACCACAAGTTCTTTATCCATTTTTCAATTTCTGCGATGTTGAACTTGTACTGTAAACGAGGTTCTTGTAAACAGAGCCGTTCCAAACTTTGGGGTGGCTGTGTCTTTTTGATTTTAATTTCCCTAAGCTATAGGACCATAAGTGGAAGTGCCCTAGGCTCTGTTGCTTTGTTTTTTAGATGTTTCAGGAAACACCATACACTTCTCCAGAGTGGCTGTTGGCAATTTACATCCCGCCCATCAGCATAAGAAGGCTCCCAGTTCTCCATGGCCTGTCGTGCCTTTATGGATTTTACACTTTTTTCAGATGGCCCTTTTGACCGGGGGGAAGTGAGACTTCATTGTAGTGCAGATTTCCTTTGCAAGCTTGCTTGGTTGGCCAAAAAGTGCGTATGCGTTTTTTCCTGAATATATTCAGGAAAAAACGCATACACCCTTTTTGGTCAAGTGCATCATTGTCGAGTTTCTGACTCTCTTCATATGCTTTCAATGCAATTCCAGTCTACCTCCTGAAATCGGTTTCCTGCAATTCTGCCTTGCTTTCAATGCCTCTTCTTAGCCTTACCTCAATATATTTTTAAAAATAGTTGGCCTTTATAACTCTGCAGGTTTTTGAATTGCAGTGGCCCTTAGCTCCATTTTTTAGCTCTTATTTTTGTGGTCTTGCCCCGTAACCACAGGATTCCTTGAAGCCCTATTTTTCTTCTGGGGCACCTTGCTGTGCCTTTGGTTAATTCTTCTTACTGATGTGATATTAGAGTGACATGTGCCCATTGAAACCGCTACAGCTAGCCTCTCACTGGTTCCCCCTATTCCCATTCATCCTCTGCACTAACTGCAGACTGTGCGATACCAGAACTTAAAGGCATTGACTCCATGTGGGGATGTTGTTAGTAAAGCGGCTGGAATGTCGATCCGGAGCCCCAGGAGAGGAAAAATGAGGTGCGTTTTAGAAACCTTTCCCGATCATATGGTATACCAGTCGCTGGGTTTCCCAAGCATGGTTTAGCTGTAGGAAGATTCCCTTCAACCTGGAGTGTTGGGACCCTTGGACTGAGTAGCATGAAGTATTGCATTAAACTTTCGGCAGTTGCTCACCAAAGCTCACCAATCCTGTCAGCCCCAAGTGTCCAGCCTTATGTCTTATCCAGCTGTGGGTTTATATGTGGTCAATCCAGGTTGCATCACAGCCCCTGAGCGAATTTTGTAAGAATTTTTCTCTCTTTCATTGTTTCAGCGTTTTGTTTTTAAAATTTATTTCTATAATGGGGTTTAGCTCCTTTTCACTGCTGTGTTTGTGCCGCTCTGCACACACTTGATTCCCTTATGGAGATATATCAATACATGGGTTTTAAGATTCTTATTCCTCAGATATATTTCTCTGCGGTGTATAGGGTGTGTTGAGGCCAGTTCATTGAGCAAGGTGTAGATCTTGTCTAATACCTATTTGGTTTATTGAACGGTATCTGTGCTAATTTCAAACTCTGGTTTTATGCATCACCCCACCTCTCCTTTCCCCTTAAGCTGACATAAGTGTGTTTTCTAAATGTGAGACACTGTTCTGTTCTGTAATTCATTTCTTGTGCAGCCATATTTACCCTCCCTCTATAAGTGATATCTTATGATATGTTTCTTTTTCTGTTTGACTTATTTCAAGTAGTATTATCGGACCTAAATCCACTCTTTATCCTTCTACTAGCCTTATTACATTGATTTCATGGTGAAGAGATATTCCATTGTACATAAGTACCACATCTTCTTTATCCATTGTTCTCTTTCCTGGGATATTTAAGGTGTACTGAAGTTGAGGTTCTTGTAAACAGAGTAGCCCTAAACTGTGGTGTGCTTGTGTCTTGTTGATTTTTAGACTTCCCTAGATATACTCCCATGATTGGAAGTGTCCTATGCTCTGTAGCTCTGTTTTTTAGATGATTTAGGAACCACCATACACTTCTCCAGAGTGGCTCTCGGCAGTTCACACACTGCCCATCAGCGTATAAAGGCTCCCTGTTCTCCATGGCCTGTCCTGCATTTCTGGTTTTTACAATTTTTTAGGATGACCCTTTTGACCGGTGGGAAGTGAGACTTCTTTGTTGTGCACATTTGCATTGCTTGCTTGCTTCGTTGCCCATAAAGTGCGTATGCGTTTTTTCCTGGATATAATCAGGAAAAAACGCATACGCCCTTTTGGGCCAACTGCATCATTGTCGAAATTCTGCCGCTTTTCATGTGCGTTAAAGACGAGTCCAATCTATCTCTTGAAATCTGTTTCTTGCAATTCTGTCTTGCATTCAGATCCTCTTCTTTGCCTTACCTCAACATATTTTTGGACGTTAGTTTTCATTTATAACTCTGCAGGTTTGTGAATTGCAGTGACCCTGAGCTCCATTTTTTAAGTTGCTCTTTTGTGAGCTGGCCTCAAACCCGCAGGATTGCTTCAGGCCCTATTTTGGCTCCGGCGAGGCAGGCTGAGCCTTTCTTTAATTCTTATTCTTAATGGGAAATTAGAGTGATATGTGCCCGTCCAAACCCCTACAACTCTTCTCTCATTGGTTCCCCCTCTTCCCGTTCATCCTCCTCACAATTTGCAAAATGTGTGAAACAGAAGTTTAAATGTGCTGATTCTCCAAGTGGGGAGATTCTAAGTAGCGTGGCTGGAATGGTGAACAGGAGCACCAGGAGAGGATAAATGAGGTGCATTTTAGACACATCTCCCGATCACATGGTGTACAGTCCTCTGGGTTTTCCATGCATGTTTTAGCTGTAGGAAGATCCCTTGAACCTGCAGATTTGGGACCCATTGAATGGGTACCAGGTAGTATTACTTTAAAGGGTGTGCATTTCCTCACCCAACCTCACATTTCTCTTAGCGCAAACAGTTTCCAGCCTTATGTCTCATCCTGCTGTGGGTCTAGATGTGTTCAATCCATGTTGCATCACCGTCCCTGAGGAAAAGTTGTAAGAGGTTTTCTCTGTCTCTCTGTCGTTTATTTTTTTCAATTTATTACTATATTGGTTACAGCTGATTTTCAAAGCTCTGTTTCTTGCTGCTGTACATCCACTTGATTCACGTACAGAGAGACATCAATAAATTCTTTTTCAGATTCTTACCAGTCGTATATATTCTTTTCCGGTGACTTGAGTGTGCTGAGTGCAGTTCTTTTAGCTACCGTGTAGGCCTTGTTGATTATCAGTTTGGTATTTGGAATGGTATCTTTGCTAATTTCAACCTCCTGGATGATGCCTCACCCCTCCCCACCTTTCCCGTTTAGCAGCCTTATGCGTGTTTTCTACATATTTGACTATGTTTTTGTTTTGTAATTTATTTCATGTGTAGCCATTTTGGATTCCACCTTTAAGTGATATCTTATGATATGTGTCTTTTTCTTTTTGAATTCTGTCACTTAGAATGATCATACGTAACTCCTCCGGAGTTGTTACAACTGGCCATATTTCATTGATTTCCAGGCTGAATAATATTCCACTCTACCTAAGTACCACATCTCTATCCATTTTTCCCCTCCAGAGACATTTAAGTTATATCCTAGTCGAGGATCTTTTAAACAGAGAGGGGGTAAACATTGGGGTGCCTGTGTCCTCTCGATTTTTGTTTTTCCCAAGATATACGCCCATGAGTGCAAGTGCCCTATGCTCTGTAGCTCATTTTTTAGATGCTTTAGTAAACACAATACACTTCTCCAGAATGGCCGTTGGCAATATACATTTCCACTATAAGTCTCACAGGGCTCCCTCTTCTCGTTGCCCTGTCCTGCATTTCTGTTGTTTACGCTTTATGAGGATGGCTCTTCTGACTGATGCGAAGTGATATCTTTTGTAGTATTGACTTCCAGTGCCCACCTGTTTGGTTGGCTAAAAAAGTGTATGCCCTTTTCTTGAATATATACAGAAAAGAACGCATACACCCTTTTTGGCCAACTGCAATGTTGGGCAATGTTGGCAATGTTCAGCTCCTTTTCTTGTGCTTAATGGCGAGTCCTTTCTACCTCCTCAAATCCCTTTCCTGCCATTCTCCCTTGCTTACAAGTCCTTTTCTCTGACTTTCCTCAAGACATTTTTCAGTGATGGATATTTTCAACTCTGCAGTTTTGTGAATTTTACTGCCCCTGAGTTCCATTGTTCAACTCGTGTTTATGGGAACTGTCCACAAAGCAGCGGGATTTCCTCAAGCCCTATACTGTTTCCATGGGCAACCCTAGCCTTTGGTCAATTCGTCTTCCTGATTGGAAATTAGAGTGACATGTGCCTGTCTGAACACCTAGGACTTGTCTCTCATTGTTCCTCATCCTTCCGCTTCATCCTCTGGACAAATTCCAAACTGTACGCAACAGGATGTTGACAGTGCTGACATCTCCAAGTGGGGAGACTGTTAGTAAAGACGCTGGAGGGGTGAACCCGAGCACCAGGAGATGAGGAGATGAGATGCCTTTTCCAAACTCTTCCCGATCAGACGGTATACCATCCTCTGGGTGTGACAGACATGTTTTAGCAGTAGGAAGAGTCCCATTCATGTAAGGAGAACACCAGGGCTTTTTCAAAATCAGTGTCTCCCCGAAACCCAAACTGGGGAAGTTTTTAAGCTACAGCTACACATATGTTCATTAAGGGCCTTGGGAAGTAGGCAGAGTCCAAACTTTAGATGATTGAAGTCTTCAGGGTCAGAAGCACTCACCACCAGCTTCCCTTAGGCTACACTTTAACTGTCATTGATAGATGATGTCAATAAAAATATCTATTCTTTTTCAGATTATTTCCCCTTATAGGTTATTGCAAAATGTTGAGTGTAGTTCCCTGTGCTATACAGTAGTTCCTTGTTGATGATCTATTTTATACATAGCAGTGTGTATGTGTTCATTCCAAACTGTTAATTTATCCCTCCTCCCACCTTTCCCCTTTGGTAATAATAAATTATAAGATTTTATACTTCTCAGAAATGGGGGAGCTGAAAGAGAGGTATCATTTTCAATGGAAAAGCATTTAAAACAAGATTGAAGGTTTAACCAAGATTATTAGCTGTACATCCTTGGAAAGAAATCACTTCGTTTCTCTAATATTGACCTGACAAATAAGACAAACCTTTTCACTGAACTTGCTTATAAAAAGTGATGGAAATATCAAATGGAAGTGTTAAAAACATCTTATTTTACCCGAGCCTTATACACTGTTCTATGTTAACTACAGTTTGGCTCACACATCTGTTCATTGAGGTTACAATAGTCTCAATTTCTGTTACTGATCCTCCAGAGTGGACCCCAACAAGTGTCCCCCTGCCCAGTGTCATTGGGGCCAACAGATCGAGACTGAGTTTGGTTCACAAGCAAAGGAAACTTTATATTTTGATCAGAGAATGGAGAGGTGAGAGCATGCACTACCCCGTGGGCTGTGGGCTGGGCTGCTGTGTAGAGATCCTGTCAGAGTCAGTGGGAGGGAGGGAGGCGGCGGAGCTCTCGAGGGCCGGGTTGGCTGTAGCTCAGGCTCTATATCGTGGAGTCTGCACTGGGCCCCAGGAACTGAGGTGTCGACCCAGCCATTCTGCACTAGGAAATCTGGTCTGAAGTGCCGGGTGTGGAACCTCTGCATGCGGGACCCTAGGAGCACGTGAAATTAGACAAAGCACAAAGGATAAAAAAGGTTAGACTTGACTTTATTGCCCAGATTCTATTTTTATCTCCCAGGGATTTTTAATGGGCTTTGCTGGGGACAAACCCCTCCTCTGCCTTTTGTCCCGTTCCTCATTCTTGGAGTGCTGAGGGTGCAGACCCTTCTTCTGTAACTGCTGAGTGCTGAGTTGGGAGCCCTCATACCCTGGGGCGAGGGTCAGAGCTTCTCCCCAGCAGCCTCCCGGTGACGTTGATTGTCCCCAGGACCCCTGCCTCCCTGCTCGTCCACCTGAGCACCAGCATTGGAAGTGTTATAGATTCTAATGACCTTTAAGGGTCCAGGAAAGAGATGTGCAGAGACGCTGTGGGGGCCGGTTTCACCCCGCCCCACATTTGTTCGGCCACCTTAGGCTGACCGTCTCTGCCAGCCTAGATGCTCTGACCAGTAGTCTGCGCTTTCTTCAGTTAGGCCCCTGAATTAACGTACAAACAGCACCAGGTGTCAGAGCCCTGCCCGCTCAACTCCCAGACAGTCCAGGGTCAGTGGTGACCAAGGACCATGATGGCTACTGAGTCAACAGCCTTTTGAAGTAAACAGGAGTCCAGCCGGTCTTATTGGCCACCATCATCACGGTGTCTGTCGGCTTTTCTATGGTGACAGTGTGGTATACTGTTCCCCCGCCAAGATTATTAGCTCCCCTCTGGGTGCAGTAAGTCCTGCAAGCAGTAGTCTACTCTTTTGGGACACACTCTTGTTGTTTTATGAGAGAAACTCCAGGTCAAGTGATGTTCACACGAGTCGTCATGGTGCCCTGTTGCCCCCGGTTATCTCTCTGGATGTTGGAGTTGGAGGGCCTCCTCACTCGAGGTCGGTGTGCCCACGGAGCGAACCCTGCAACTTCAGGGCATGGTTGGTGGTTAGGATCACCACGTGGGGTCCTTTTCCCTTAGGAGGGAGGTGGCCTTTTGGGCTGCTGATTTCCAGGATTTTAGATACCGCCAGTATCTTGGCCAGATGTGGCAGTGGGCCAAGCCCCTTAGTGACCGTAGTTTATCCTACCTGGATGGCATTCTTGCATTGTTCCATTTCAAGTGGTCCCAGTTTTTGCACTAATTCTCCAATGGCGATTCACCTTTCACCGGGAATGTAAAGGTCAAAGGGTTTAGCTAAATTAGGGAGTTCCAGGGCAAGGGTCTGAATTGACTGCTCTTTCCATTCTTGAAAGGCCACTTCTGGATTCTATTCAAAAGGATCATCATCTTTTCCTTTCAGTGTTTCATATAGAGGCCCAGCTAGTAGACTGTAGTTAGGGATCCAGAAGCAGCAAACCCTGGCCTCCCCAGGAACCCCTAAGCTGTCTTCTAGTTTTAGAAAGGGGTAAGGCTGAAAATGGTTTCTTCCCTTTCCTGGGATGGGCTTCTCTGACCTTCTGTGAGAATGAAGCCCAGGCAGGTCACCGCAGTCTGTGATATTTGAGCTTTTTCTTGGACAACTTCTATCCTTTATTGGCTTGGTAGTTCAGAGGCCTCCTTAGTAGGGCTGGTGATCAGAATGTCGTCTGCATATTGAAGGAGGGTTTCCTTTTCCAGAGGTAGAACTTTTAGGTCTTTAGCTAAGCTTTCCCCAAAGATGGTGTGGGAATTTTTGCACCCTTGGGGCCAGACGGCCCGGAAGTATTGTTTTAGTTGTATGTTGAGTCCTGCCACTCACAAGCCAAAATTTCTTGTGACTCTGGGACTAATGGAATACAAAAGAAGGCATCATTGAAGACTAATACAGAATACCATGTCCTGGTGGTTGGTAGAATGACCAGCAGGGTGTAGGAATTAGGAGCAACTGGAGGTATATCCTCGGTGGCTTCACTGACTGTCCTGACATCCTTTACCAGGTCCCCAGCAGCCCATGGGGCTCTCGTGGTCAGACCAATCCCAGAATATGGAGCTCACCTGGGCAGGTACCCCACCCCCACCCCAGCCCACGGGGCTCTCGTGGTCAGGCCCCTCCCAGGATACAGAGCTACCCTTGCAGGTACCGTGGCAGGGCTGGGCACACAGGAACCGTGCACATAACCCTCATTGCAGAGCACCCCCAGCTCACCTGTCGCTCAGAGCTGACACAGAGCACCTCAGAGCAGGACTTGAACTAACAAACAGCAGCTGCGACAGGTCTGTGACCCTGGGCATCACTCCGTGAGGCCTCCCTCCACCTGGTCTTCCAGAGACTTCCACTGCACCCGGGGCACCAGGCCTCTGTCTCCAACCACCACCCACCCCTCCTCTCCCTGACTCCTGGGTTCCTCTCATTAGGAGAGGGTTTTCTTGAAGTTGTCCCCCACTCATGGGCCAGATAAAATGATTAGAAAACAAGCCAAAGCTGCAGCCCCTTGTCTATCCTGACTCTCAGGAGCCCACACCTGTTCCTTGGACCTGGCCGGTTCAGCAAGTTCCATTTTCTGCAACTGTGAGCCCCTGAGGGGTGATGATTGGCTGACCTGGGCAGCCTTACCGTGCCGGCCAGCCCTCCCCAGGTGTGCCTGGGTTGAGATCAATATAAATACCACTCCAGGCAGCAAGAGCCCCTGCAGCCGTGCCTGACGCCATTTTCTCTGCCCTGTCAGCAGTCTCGGGGCTGGGCTGGTGGGAGGGAGTGAGAGGCCACGGCTTTGTGGGTGGCCCAGTGTGAGTGGGGCTCTGCTGGACTTTCTGCAGCAGTTGCCAGGCTGCCACCTGCTAAAGAAGAGGATGTGTCACCCATACCTGCTGCTGGAATTTCTCCCTGGGCAGAGGTGAGGAAGGAAAAAAGCAGTGGGGGCAGGGACAGGACGGGTATCTCAGGCAGGGAAATGGAAATCTTCCAGAAGAGCACCCAGGGCCAGGACCATCCTGGCTGGCCTGCAGGCACCAAGTCGGCCGGCATGCTGTCACTCGTGTGGCTCTATGGCCCTTCCTCTAGGCTTTCAAGTCCTTGTATATATTCAGGTGTTTTACCTGGGACGGGTGGGAATAGTTCAGCAGCAACTGGCCTGGGGCTCAGCTCACGTTTACTCACAGATGCCTCGGCACGGTGCCCCAGCTTTGCAATGAGGACGCTTGTTGCGTGGGGGCTGCTGGCTGAATGGGAGACGATTCCCCACCACTGACCAACTTCAGAATTGTTTACAACTGGAGCAAGTGCCCTGATACGGTTTTCCTCTGTGTAACTGGTGGGTTCTGTGTTTTTTTTCTCTTTTTCGTTTTTGGTTCAAGGTAGATTTTATTCCTCTTTTTTGTATTTACAGATATAAGCATGGAAATAATTTATTCATATAAATACATGTATGTGCAGGGAATAATTGTTTTTTCTGTTTTATTTTTTAAATTTTACTTCTTTTTAATTTTGAATTTTATTTTATATTTTTATACAGCAGGTTCTTATTGGTTATCTATTTTATACATATAAATGTATACATGCCAATCCCAGTCTCTCAACTCCTCCCACCACCACCCCCCCAACAGCTTTCCCCCCTTGTTGTCCATACGTTTGTTGTCTACATCTGTTGCTCTGTTTATGCCTTGCAAAATGGTTAATCTGTACAGTTTTTCTAGGTTCCACATATATGCATGAATATACAAGATTTGTTTTTCTCTTTCTGACTTACTTCACTCTGTATGACAGTCTCTAGATCCATCGACGTCTCTACAAATGACCCAATTTCATTCCTTTTCATGGCTTAGTAATATTCCATTTTATATATGTACCACAGCTTTATGCATTCGTCTGTCTGTGGGCATTTAGGTTGCTTCCATTACCTCGATATTGTAAATAGTGATGCAATGAACATTGCGGTGAATGACTCTTTTTGATTTATGGTTTTGTCTGGGTATATGTCCAGTACTGGGATTGCTGTATCCTATGGTAATTCTATTGTTAGTTTCTTAAGAAATTCCATATTGTTCTCCATAATGACTGTATCAATTTATATTCCCAACAATAGTGGAAGAGGGTTCCTTTTCTCCACACCCTTTCCAGCATTTTTTGTTTGTAGATTTTCAATGATGCCTATTCTACCAGGTGTGAGGTGATACCTCATTGTTGAATCCATTTCGTTGAGCAAGGGGTAGCTCTTGTCTATTACATATTTGGCTTATGGAACGGTATCTGTGCTAATTTCAAACTCTGCTTTTATGCAGCACCCCAACTCACCTTCCCCCTTAAGCAGGCATAAGTTGGTTTTCTAAACTTGAGACCCTGTTCTGTTTTGTAATTCAGTTCATGTGTAGCCAAGTTCACATTCTGTGTATTAGTGATACCTTATGATGTTTCTTTTTCTGTGTGACTTATTTCACTTAGAATCATCGTGCCTCAATCCACTCATTATGCTGGTACGGGCCTGGTGACATAGATTTCATTGCTGAGTGGTATTCTGTTGTACATAAGTACCGCAACTTCTTTATCCATTATTTGCTCTCTGGGATATTTAACTTGTGCCGTAGAAGAGATTCCTGTAAAAAGAGCCGTCCCAAATTTTGGGGTTGCTGTGTCTTTTTGATATTAATTTCCCTAAGCTATAGGACCATAAGTGGAAGTGCCCTAGGCTCTGTTGCATTGTTTTTTAGATGTTTCAGGAAACACCATACACTTCTCCCGAGTGGTTGTTGGCAATTTACATCCCGCCCATCAGCATAACAAGGCTCCCAGTTCTCCATGGCCTGTCCTGCCTTTCTGGATTTTACACTTTATTCTGATGGCCCTTTTGACCAGGGGGCAGTGAGACTTCATTGTAGTGCAGATTTCCTTTGCAAGCTTGCTTGGTTGGCCAAAAAGGGCGTATACGTTTTTTCCTGAATATATTCAGGAAAAAACGCATACGCCCTTTTGGCAAAGTGCATCATTGTGGACGTTCTGCCTCTTTTCCTACGCTTTCAATGCAATTCAAGTCTACCTCCTGAAATCGGTATCCTGCAATTCTGCAGCGCTTTCAAGTCCTCTTGGCAGCCTTACTTCAGTCTATTTTTGGACGATAGCTGTCATTTATAACTCTGCAGGTTTGTGAATTACAGAGCCCCTGAGCTCCTTTCTTCAACTCGCTTTCTTGTGAGCTGGCCGCAACACCGCAGGATGGCTTCAGGCCCTAATCTGGTTCCGCCACAGCACGCTGAGCCTTTGGTTAATTCCTCTTCCTAGTGGGAAATGAGAGTTAAATTTGCCCGTCCAGACACCTCCAGCTAGTCTCTCATTGGTTCTCCCTATTCCTGTTCATCTTCCGCAGAAATTGCAAACTGGGCCAAACAGGAGGTTAAAGGCACTGACTGTCCAAGTCGGGAGAGTGTTAGTAAAGCGTCTGGAATGTTGCACCCGAGTACCAGGGGAGGAAAACTGAGACATATTTGAACACGTCTCCCGATCACACGGTTGATCATACTCTGGGTTCCACATGCATGTTTTAGCTGAAGGAAGAATACCTTAAACTTGGGTAGTTGAAACCCGTGGAATGGGTACCATGCAATATGACTTCAAAGGGTCTTCATTTGCTCACTGAACCTCTCCAATCCTATCACTGCTGCGTTTATGCCCCTGTACACACGCTTGATTCTCTTTCAGAGACATAGCAATCCATAGGTTTTAAGATACTTACTAGTCAGGTACATTCTTAGGCGTTTAATATGCGGTCTTGAGTCCATTTCGTGTAGCAAGGAGTAGCTCTTGTCTATTCCATATTTGGCTTAAGGAACTTTATCTGTGCTCATTTCAATCTCTGGTTTTATGCAGCACCCCAACTCACCTTTCCCCTTAAGCAAGCATAAGTTGGTTTTCTAAATTTGAGACGCTGTTCTGTTCTTTAATTCAGTTCCTGTGTAGCCAAGTTTACATTCCGTGTATTAGTGATATCTTTTGATGTTTCTTTTTCTGTGTGACTTATTTCAGTTAGAATCATCGTACCTGAATCCACTCATTATGCTGCTATGGGCCTGATGACATAGATTTCATTGCTGAGTGATATTGCTTTGTAAGTAAATACCACAGCTTCTTTATCCATTTTTCATTTTCTGCGATGTTGAACTTGTACTGTAAACGAGGTTCTTGTAAACAGAGGCGTCCCAAACTTTGGGGTGGCTGTGTCTTTTTGATTTTAATTTCCCTAAGCTATAGGACCATAAGTGGAAGTGCCCTAGGCTCTGTTGCTTTGTTTTTTCAATGTTTCAGGAAACACCATACACTTCTCCCGAGTGTCTGTTGGCAATTTACATCCCGCCCATCAGCATAACAAGGCTCCCAGTTCTCCATGGCCTGTCCTGCCTTTCTGGATTTTACACTTTTCTCAGATGGCCCTTTTGACCAGGGGGAAGTGAGACTTCATTGTAGTGCAGATTTCCTTTGCAAGCTTGCTTGGTTGGCCAAAAAGGGCGTATGCGTTTTTTCCTGCATATATTCAGGAAAAAACGCATATGCCCTTTTTGGCCAAGTGCATCACTGTGGACGTTCTGCCTCTTTTCCTATGCTTGAAATGCAATTCCTGTCTACCTCCTGAAATCGGTTTCCTGCAATTCTGCCCCGCTTTCAAGTCCTTTTGGCAGCCTTACTTCAGTCTATTTTTGGACGATAGCTGTCATTTATAACTCTGCAGGTTTGTGAATTACAGTGCCCCTGAGCTCCTTTCTTCAACTCGCTTTCTTGTGAGCTGGCCGCAACACCGCAGGATGTCTTCAGGCCCTAATGTGGTTCCGGCATGGCACGCTGAGCCTTTGGTTAATTCCTCTTCCTGGTGGGAAATGAGAGTTAAATTTGCCCATCCAGACACCTCCAGCTAGTCTTTCATTGGTTCTCGCTATTCCTGGTTATCTTCCACAGAAATTGCAAACTGGGCCAAACAGGTGGTTAAAGGGACTGACTCTCCAAGTCGGGAGAGTGTTAGTAAAGCGTCTGGAATGTTGCACCCGAGTACCAGGGTACGAGAACTGAGACATATTTGAACACGTCTCCCGATCACATGGTTGATCATACTCTAGGTTCCACATGTATGTTTTAGATGAAGGAAGAATACCTTAAACCTGGGTAGTTGAAACCTGTGGAATGGGTACCATGCAATATGACTTCAAAGGGTCTTCATTTGCTCACGAACCTCTCCAATCCTATCACTGCTGCGTTTATGCCCCTATACACATGCTTGATTCTCTTTCGGAGACATAGCAATCCATAGGTTTTAAGATACTTACTAGTCAGGTACATTCTTAGGCATTTAATATGGTGTTTTGAGTCCATTTCGTTGAGCAAGGAGTAGCTCTTGTCTATTCCATATTTGGCTTAAGGAACTTTATCTGTGCTCATTTCAATCTCTGGTTTTATGCAGCACCCCAACTCACCTTTCCCCTTAAGCAAGCATAAGTTGGTTTTCTAAATTTGAGACCCTGTTCTGTTCTGTAATTCAGATCCTGTGTAGCCAAGTTTACATTCCGTGTATTAGTGATATCTTAGGATGTGTCTTTTTCTGTGTGACTTATTTCAGTTAGAATCATCGTAGCTGAATCCACTCATTATGCTGCTACGGGCTTGATGACATAGATTTCATTGCTGAGTGATACTGCATTGTACGTAAGTACCACAAGTTCTTTATCCATTTTTCACTTTCTGCGATGTTGAACTTGTACTGTAAACGAGGTTCTTGTAAACAGAGCCGTTCGAAACTTTGGGGTGGCTGTGTCTTTTTGATTTTAAATTCCCTAAGCTATAGGACCATAAGTGGAAGTGCCCTAGGCTCTGTTGCTTTGTTTTTTAGATGTTTCAGGAAACACCATACACTTCTCCCGAGTGTTTGTTGGCAATTTACATCCCGCCCATCAGCATAACAAGGCTCCCAGTTCTCCATGGCCTGTCCTGCCTTTCTGGATTTTACACTTTTTTCAGATGGCCCTTTTGACCGGGGGGAAGTGAGACTTCATTGTAGTGCAGATTTCCTTTGCAAGCTTGCTTGGTTGGCCAAAAAGGGCGTATGCGTTTTTTCCTGAATATATTCAGGAAAAAACGCATATGCTCTTTTTGGCCAAGTGCATCATTGTGGACGTTCTGCCTCTTTTCCTATGCTTTCAATGCAATTCCAGTCTACCTCCTGAAATCGGTTTCCTGCAATTCTGCCCCGCTTTCAAGTCCTCTTGGCAGCCTTACTTCAGTCTATTTTTGGACGATAGCTGTCATTTATAAGTCTGCAGGTTTGTGAATTACAGTGCCCCTGAGCTCCTTTCTTCAACTCGCTTTCTTGTGACCTGGCCGCAACACCGCAGGATGGCTTCAGGCCCTAATCTGGTTCTGGCACGGCACGCTGAGCCTTTGGTTAATTCCTCTTGCTGGTGGGAAATGAGAGTTAAATTTGCCCGTCCAGACACCTCCAGCTAGTCTCTCATTGGTTCTCGCTATTCCTGTTCATCTTCCGCAGAAATTGCAAACTGGGCCAGACAGGAGGTTAAAGGGACTGACTCTCCAAGTCGGGAGAGTGTTAGTAAAGCGTCTGGAATGTTGCACCCGAGTACCAGGGGAGGAAAACTGAGACATATTTGAACACGTCTCCCGATCACGTGGTTGATCATACTCTAGGTTCCACATGCATGTTTTAGCTGAGGAAGAATACCTTAAACCTGGGTATTTGAAACCCGTGTAATGGGTACCATGCAATATGACTTCAAAGGGCCTTCATTTGCTCACCGAACCTCTCCAATCCTATCACTGCTGCGTTTATGCCCCTGTACAGATGCTTGATTCTCCTTCGGAGACATAGCAATCCATATGTTTTAAGATACTTACTAGTCAGGTACATTCTTAGGCGTTTAATATGCGGTGTTGAGTCCATTTCGTTGAGCAAGGAGTAGCACTTGTCTATTCCATATTTGGCTTAAGGAACTTTATCTGTGCTCATTTCAATCTCTGGTTTTATGCAGCACCCCAACTCACCTTTACCCTTAAGCAAGCATAAGTTGGTTTTCTAAATTTGAGACCCTGTTCTGTTCTGTAATTCAGTTCCTGTGTAGCCAAGTTTCCATTCCGTGTATTACTGATATCTTATGATGTTTCTTTTTCTGTGTGACTTATTTCAGTTAGAATCATCGTACCTGAATCCACTCATTATGCTGCTACGGGCCTGATGACACAGATTTCATTGCTGAGTGATATTGCTTTGTAAGTAAATACCACAACTTCTTTATCCATTTTTCAATTTCTGCGATGTTGAACTTGTACTGTAAATGAGGTTCTTGTAAACAGAGCCGTTCCAAACTTTGGGGTGGCTGTGTCTTTTTGATTTTAATTTCCCTAAGCTATAGGACCATAAGTGGAAGTGCCCTAGGCTCTGTTGCTTTGTTTTTTAGATGTTTCAGGAAACACCATACACTTCTCCTGAGTGGTTGTTGGCAATTTACATCCCGCCCTTCAGCATAACAAGGCTCCCAGTTCTCCATGGCCTGTCCTGCCTTTCTGGATTTTACACTTTTCTCAGATGGCCCTTTTGACCGGGGGGAAGTGAGACTTCATTGTAGTGCAGATTTCCTTTGCAAGCTTGCTTGGTTGGCCAAAAAGGGCGTATGCGTTTTTTCCTGAATATATTCAGGAAAAAACGCATACGCCCTTTTTGGCCAAGTGCATCATTGTGGACGTTCTGCCTCTTTTCCTATGCTTTCAATGCAATTCCAGTCTACCTCCTGAAATCGGTTTCCTGCAATTCTGCCCCGCTTTCAAGTCCTCTTGGCAGCCTTACTTCAGTCTATTTTTGGACGATAGCTGTCATTTATAACTCTGCAGGTTTGTGAATTACAGTGCCCCTGAGCTCCTTTCTTCAACTCGCTTTCTTTTGAGCTGGCCGCAACACTGCAGGATGGCTTCAGGCCCTAATCTGGTCCGGCATGGCACACTGAGCCTTTGGTTATTTCCTCTTCCTGGTGGGAAATGAGAGTTAAATTTGCCCGTCCAGACACCTCCAGCTAGCCTCTCATTGGTTCTCGCTATTCCTGTTCATCTTCCGCAGAAATTGCAAACTGGGCCAAACAGGAGGTTAAAGGCGCTGACTTTCCAAGTGGGGAGAGTGTTAGTAAAGCGTCTGGAATGTTGCACCCGAGGACCAGGGTACGAAAACTGAGACATATTTGAACACGTCTCCCATTATCATGGTTGATCATACTTGGGTTCCACATGCATGTTTTAGCTGAGGAAGAATACCTAAAACCTGGGTAGTTGAAACCCGTGGAATGGGTACCATGCAATATGACTTCAAAGGGTCTTCATTTGCTCACCGAACCTCTCCAATCCTATCACTGCTGCGTTTATGCCCCTGTACACATGCTTGATTCTCTTTCGGAGACATAGCAATCCATAGGTTTTAAGATACTTACTAGTCAGGTACATTCTTAGGCGTTTAATATGGGGTGTTGAGTCCATTTCGTTGAGCAAGGAGTAGCTCTTGTCTATTCCATATTTGGCTTAAGGAACTTTATCTGTGCTCATTTCAATCTCTGGTTTTATGCAGCACCCCAACTCACCTTTACCCTTAAGCAAGCATAAGTTGGTTTTCTAAATTTGAGACCCTGTTCTGTTCTGTAATTCAGTTCCTGTGTAGCCAAGTTTCCATTCCGTGTATTAATGATATCTTATGATGTTTCTTTTTCTGTGTGACTTAGTTCAGTTAGAATCATCATACCTGAATCCACTCATTGTGCTGCTAAGGGCCTGATGACACAGATTTCATTGCTGAGTGATATTGCTTTGTAAGTAAATACCACAACTTCTTTATCCATTTTTCAATTTCTGCGATGTTGAACTTGTACTGTAAACGAGGTTCTTGTAAACAGAGCCGTTCCAAACTTTGGGGTGGCTGTGTCTTTTTGATTTTAATTTCCCTAAGCTATAGGACCATAAGTGGAAGTGCCCTAGGCTCTGTTGTTTTGTTTTTTAGATGTTTCAGGAAACACCATACACTTCTCCCGAGTGGTTGTTGGCAATTTACATCCCGCCCATCAGCATAACAAGGCTCCCAGTTCTCCATGGCCTGTCCTGCCTTTCTGGATTTTACACTTTTCTCAGATGGCCCTTTTGACCGGGGGGAAGTGAGACTTCATTGTAGTGCAGATTTCCTTTGCAAGCTTGCTTGGTTGGCCAAAAAGGGCGTATGCGTTTTTTCCTGAATATATTCAGGAAAAAACGCATATGCTCTTTTTGGCCAAGTGCATCATTGTGGACGTTCTGCCTCTTTTCCTATGCTTTCAATGCAATTCCAGTCTACCTCCTGAAATCGGTTTCCTGCAATTCTGCCCCGCTTTCAAGTCCTCTTGGCAGCCTTACTTCAGTCTATTTTTGGACGATAGCTGTCATTTATAACTCTGCAGGTTTGTGAATTACAGTGCCCCTGAGCTCCTTTCTTCAACTCGCTTTCTTGTGAGCTGGCCGCAACACCGCAGGATGGCTTCAGGCCCTAATCTGGTTCCGGTACGGCACGCTGAGCCTTTGGTTATTTCCTCTTCCTGGTGGGAAATGAGAGTTAAATTTGCCCATCCAGACACCTCCAGCTAGCCTCTCATTGGTTCTCGCTATTCCTGTTCATCTTCCGCAGAAATTGCAAACTGTGCCAAACAGGAGGTTTAAGGCGCTGACTCTCCAAGTGGGGAGAGTTTTAGTAAAGCGTCTGGAATGTTGCACCCGAGTACCAGGGGAGGAAAACTAAGACATATTTGAACACGTCTCCCGATCACATGGTTGATCATACTCTAGGTTCCACATGCATGTTTTAGCTGAAGGAAGAATACCTAAAACCTGGTTAGTTGAAACCCGTGTAATGGGTACCATGCAATATGACTTCAAAGGGCCTTCATTTGCTCACCGAACCTCTCCAATCCTATCACTGCTGCGTTTATGCCCCTGTACACATGCTTGATTCTCTTTCGGAGACATAGCAATCCATAGGTTTTAAGATACTTACTAGTCAGGTACATTCTTAGGCGTTTAATATGCGGTGTTGAGTCCATTTCGTTGAGCAAGGAGTAGCACTTGTCTATTCCATATTTGGCTTAAGGAACTTTATCTGTGCTCATTTCAATCTCTGGTTTTATGCAGCACCCCAACTCACCTTTACCCTTAAGCAAGCATAAGTTGGTTTTCTAAATTTGAGACCCTGTTCTGTTCTGTAATTCAGTTCCTGTGTAGCCAAGTTTCCATTCCGTGTATTACTGATATCTTATGATGTTTCTTTTTCTGTGTGACTTATTTCAGTTAGAATCATCGTACCTGAATCCACTCATTATGCTGCTACGGGCCTGATGACACAGATTTCATTGCTGAGTGATATTGCTTTGTAAGTAAATACCACAACTTCTTTATCCATTTTTCAATTTCTGCGATGTTGAACTTGTACTGTAAACGAGGTTCTTGTAAACAGAGCCGTTCGAAACTTTGGGGTGGCTGTGTCTTTTTGATTTTAAATTCCCTAAGCTATAGGACCATAAGTGGAAGTGCCCTAGGCTCTGTTGCTTTGTTTTTTAGATGTTTCAGGAAACACCATACACTTCTCCTGAGTGGTTGTTGGCAATTTACATCCCGCCCTTCAGCATAACAAGGCTCCCAGTTCTCCATGGCCTGTCCTGCCTTTCTGGATTTTACACTTTTCTCAGATGGCCCTTTTGACCGGGGGGAAGTGAGACTTCATTGTAGTGCAGATTTCCTTTGCAAGCTTGCTTGGTTGGCCAAAAAGGGCGTATGCGTTTTTTCCTGAATATATTCAGGAAAAAACGCATACGCCCTTTTTGGCCAAGTGCATCATTGTGGACGTTCTGCCTCTTTTCCTATGCTTTCAATGCAATTCCAGTCTACCTCCTGAAATCGGTTTCCTGCAATTCTGCCCCGCTTTCAAGTCCTCTTGGCAGCCTTACTTCAGTCTATTTTTGGACGATAGCTGTCATTTATAACTCTGCAGGTTTGTGAATTACAGTGCCCCTGAGCTCCTTTCTTCAACTCGCTTTCTTTTGAGCTGGCCGCAACACTGCAGGATGGCTTCAGGCCCTAATCTGGTCCGGCATGGCACACTGAGCCTTTGGTTATTTCCTCTTCCTGGTGGGAAATGAGAGTTAAATTTGCCCGTCCAGACACCTCCAGCTAGCCTCTCATTGGTTCTCGCTATTCCTGTTCATCTTCCGCAGAAATTGCAAACTGGGCCAAACAGGAGGTTAAAGGCGCTGACTTTCCAAGTGGGGAGAGTGTTAGTAAAGCGTCTGGAATGTTGCACCCGAGGACCAGGGTACGAAAACTGAGACATATTTGAACACGTCTCCCATTCTCATGGTTGATCATACTTGGGTTCCACATGCATGTTTTAGCTGAGGAAGAATACCTAAAACCTGGGTAGTTGAAACCCGTGGAATGGGTACCATGCAATATGACTTCAAAGGGTCTTCATTTGCTCACCGAACCTCTCCAATCCTATCACTGCTGCGTTTATGCCCCTGTACACATGCTTGATTCTCTTTCGGAGACATAGCAATCCATAGGTTTTAAGATACTTACTAGTCAGGTACATTCTTAGGCGTTTAATATGGGGTGTTGAGTCCATTTCGTTGAGCAAGGAGTAGCTCTTGTCTATTCCATATTTGGCTTAAGGAACTTTATCTGTGCTCATTTCAATCTCTGGTTTTATGCAGCACCCCAACTCACCTTTCCCCTTAAGCAAGCATAAGTTGGTTTTCTAAATTTGAGACCCTGTTCTGTTCTGTAATTCAGTTCCTGTGTAGCCAAGTTTACATTCCGTGTATTACTGATATCTTATGATGTTTCTTTTTCTGTGTGACTTATTTCAGTTAGAATCATCATACCTGAATCCACTCATTGTGCTGCTAAGGGCCTGATGACACAGATTTCATTGCTGAGTGATATTGCTTTGTAAGTAAATACCACAACTTCTTTATCCATTTTTCAATTTCTGTGATGTTGAACTTGTACTGTAAAGAGGTTCTTGTAAACAGAGGCGTCCCAAACTTTGGGGTGGCTGTGTCTTTTTGATTTTAATTTCCCTAAGCTATAGGACCATAAGTGGAAGTGCACTAGGTTCTGTTGCTTTGTTTTTTAGATGTATCAGGAAACACCATACAGTTCTCCCGAGTGGTTGTTGGCAATTTACATCCCGCCCATCAGCATAACAAGGCTCCCAGTTCTCCATGGCCTGTCCTGCCTTTCTGGATTTTACACTTTTCTCAGATGGCCCTTTTGACTGGGGGGAAGTGAGACTTCATTGTAGTGCAGATTTCCTTTGCAAGCTTGCTTGGTTGGCCAAAAAGGGCGTATGCGTTTTTTCCTGAATATATTCAGGAAAAAACGCATATGCTCTTTTTGGCCAAGTGCATCATTGTGGACGTTCTGCCTCTTTTCCTATGCTTTCAATGCAATTCCAGTCTACCTCCTGAAATCGGTTTCCTGCAATTCTGCCCCGCTTTCAAGTCCTCTTGGCAGCCTTACTTCAGTCTATTTTTGGACGATAGCTGTCATTTATAACTCTGCAGGTTTGTGAATTACAGTGCCCCTGAGCTCCTTTCTTCAACTCGCTTTCTTGTGAGCTGGCCGCAACACCGCAGGATGGCTTCAGGCCCTAATCTGGTTCCGGTACGGCACGCTGAGCCTTTGGTTATTTCCTCTTCCTGGTGGGAAATGAGAGTTAAATTTGCCCATCCAGACACCTCCAGCTAGCCTCTCATTGGTTCTCGCTATTCCTGTTCATCTTCCGCAGAAATTGCAAACTGTGCCAAACAGGAGGTTTAAGGCGCTGACTCTCCAAGTGGGGAGAGTTTTAGTAAAGCGTCTCGAATGTTGCACCCGAGTACCAGGGGAGGAAAACTAAGACATATTTGAACACGTCTCCCGATCACATGGTTGATCATACTCTAGGTTCCACATGCATGTTTTAGCTGAAGGAAGAATACCTAAAACCTGGTTAGTTGAAACCCGTGTAATGGGTACCATGCAATATGACTTCAAAGGGCCTTCATTTGCTCACCGAACCTCTCCAATCCTATCACTGCTGCGTTTATGCCCCTGTACAGATGCTTGATTCTCCTTCGGAGACATAGCAATCCATATGTTTTAAGATACTTACTAGTCAGGTACATTCTTAGGCGTTTAATATGCGGTGTTGAGTCCATTTCGTTGAGCAAGGAGTAGCACTTGTCTATTCCATATTTGAATTAAGGAACTTTATCTGTGCTCATTTCAATCTCTGGTTTTATGCAGCACCCCAACTCACCTTTACCCTTAAGCAAGCATAAGTTGGTTTTCTAAATTTGAGACCCTGTTCTGTTCTGTAATTCAGTTCCTGTGTAGCCAAGTTTCCATTCCGTGTATTACTGATATCTTATGATGTTTCTTTTTCTGTGTGACTTATTTCAGTTAGAATCATCGTACCTGAATCCACTCATTATGCTGCTACGGGCCTGATGACACAGATTTCATTGCTGAGTGATATTGCTTTGTAAGTAAATACCACAACTTCTTTATCCATTTTTCAATTTCTGCGATGTTGAACTTGTACTGTAAACGAGGTTCTTGTAAACAGAGCCGTTCGAAACTTTGGGGTGGCTGTGTCTTTTTGATTTTAAATTCCCTAAGCTATAGGACCATAAGTGGAAGTGCCCTAGGCTCTGTTGCTTTGTTTTTTAGATGTTTCAGGAAACACCATACACTTCTCCCGAGTGTTTGTTGGCAATTTACATCCCGCCCTTCAGCATAACAAGGCTCCCAGTTCTCCATGGCCTGTCCTGCCTTTCTGGATTTTACACTTTTCTCAGATGGCCCTTTTGACCAGGGGGAAGTGAGACTTCATTGTAGTGCAGATTTCCTTTGCAAGCTTGCTTGGTTGGCCAAAAAGGGCGTATGCGTTTTTTCCTGAATATATTCAGGAAAAAACGCATACGCCCTTTTTGGCCAAGTGCATCATTGTGGACGTTCTGCCTCTTTTCCTATGCTTTCAATGCAATTCCAGTCTACCTCCTGAAATCGGTTTCCTGCAATTCTGCCCCGCTTTCAAGTCCTCTTGGCAGCCTTACTTCAGTCTATTTTTGGACGATAGCTGTCATTTATAACTCTGCAGGTTTGTGAATTACAGTGCCCCTGAGCTCCTTTCTTCAACTCGCTTTCTTTTGAGCTGGCCGCAACACTGCAGGATGGCTTCAGACCCTAATCTGGTCCGGCATGGCACACTGAGCCTTTGGTTATTTCCTCTTCCTGGTGGGAAATGAGAGTTAAATTTGCCCGTCCAGACACCTCCAGCTAGCCTCTCATTGGTTCTCGCTATTCCTGTTCATCTTCCGCAGAAATTGCAAACTGGGCCAAACAGGAGGTTAAAGGCGCTGACTTTCCAAGTGGGGAGAGTGTTAGTAAAGCGTCTGGAATGTTGCACCCGAGGACCAGGGTACGAAAACTGAGACATATTTGAACACGTCTCCCATTCTCATGGTTGATCATACTTGGGTTCCACATGCATGTTTTAGCTGAGGAAGAATACCTAAAACCTGGGTAGTTGAAACCCGTGGAATGGGTACCATGCAATATGACTTCAAAGGGTCTTCATTTGCTCACCGAACCTCTCCAATCCTATCACTGCTGCGTTTATGCCCCTGTACACATGCTTGATTCTCTTTCGGAGACATAGCAATCCATAGGTTTTAAGATACTTACTAGTCAGGTACATTCTTAGGCGTTTAATATGCGGTGTTGAGTCCATTTCGTTGAGCAAGGAGTAGCTCTTGTCTATTCCATATTTGGCTTAAGGAACTTTATCTGTGCTCATTTCAATCTCTGGTTTTATGCAGCACCCCAACTCACCGTTCCCCTTAAGCAAGCATAAGTTGGTTTTCTAAATTTGAGACCCTGTTCTGTTCTGTAATTCAGTTCCTGTGTAGCCAAGTTTCCATTCCGTGTATTACTGATATCTTATGATGTTTCTTTTTCTGTGTGACTTATTTCAGTTAGAATCATCATACCTGAATCCACTCATTGTGCTGCTAAGGGCCTGATGACACAGATTTCATTGCTGAGTGATATTGCTTTGTAAGTAAATACCACAACTTCTTTATCCATTTTTCAATTTCTGCGATGTTGAACTTGTACTGTAAAGAGGTTCTTGTAAACAGAGGCGTCCCAAACTTTGGGGTGGCTGTGTCTTTTTTATTTTAATTTCCCTAAGCTATAGGACCATAAGTGGAAGTGCACTAGGTTCTGTTGCTTTGTTTTTTAGATGTATCAGGAAACACCATACAGTTCTCCCGAGTGGTTGTTGGCAATTTACATCCCGCCCATCAGCATAACAAGGCTCCCAGTTCTCCATGGCCTGTCCTGCCTTTCTGGATTTTACACTTTTCTCAGATGGCCCTTTTGACTGGGGGGAAGTGAGACTTCATTGTAGTGCAGATTTCCTTTGCAAGCTTGCTTGGTTGGCCAAAAAGGGCGTATGCGTTTTTTCCTGAATATATTCAGGAAAAAACGCATACGCCCTTTTTGGCCAAGTGCATCATTGTGGACGTTCTGCCTCTTTTCCTATGCTTTCAATGCAATTCCAGTCTACCTCCTGAAATCGGTTTCCTGCAATTCTGCCCCACTTTCAAGTCCTCTTGGCAGCCTTAGTTCAGTCTATTTTTGGACGATAGCTGTCATTTATAACTCTGCAGGATTGTGAATTTCAGTGCCCCTGAGCTCCTTTCTTCAACTCGCTTTCTTGTGACCTGGCCGCAACACCGCAGGATGGCTTCAGGCCCTAATCCGGTTCCGGGACGGCACGCTGAGCCTTTGGTTATTTCCTCTTCCTGGTGGGAAATGAGAGTTAAATTTGCCCATCCAGACACCTCCAGCTAGTCTCTCATTGGTTCTCGCTATTCCTGTTCATCTTCCACAGAAATTGCAAACTGGGCCAAACAGGAGGTTAAAGGCGCTGACTCTCCAAGTGGGGAGAGTGTTAGTAAAGTGTCTGGAATGTTGCACCCGAGTACCAGGGGAGGAAAACTGAGATATATTTGAACACGTCTCCCGTTCACATGGTTGATCATACTCTGGGTTCCACGTGCATGTTTTAGCTGAAGGAAGAATACCTTAAACCTGGAGAGTTGAGACCCGTGTAATGGGTACCATGCAATATGTCTTCAAAGGGTCTTCATTTGCTCACCGAACCTCTCCAATCCTATCACTGCTGCGTTTATGCCCCTGTACACACGCTTGATTCTCTTTTGGAGACATAGCAATCCATAGGTTTTAAGATACTTACTAGTCAGGTACATTCTTAGGCGTTTAATATGGGGTGTTGAGTCCATTTCGTTGAGCAAGGAGTAACTCTTGTCTATTCCATATTTGGCTTAAGGAACTTTATCTGTGCTCATTTCAATCTCTGGTTTTATGCAGCACCCCAACTCACCTTTCCCCTTAAGCAAGCATAAGTTGGTTTTCTAACTTTGAGACCCTGTTCTGTTCTGTAATTCAGTTCCTGTGTAGCCAAGTTTACATTCCGTGTATTAGTGATATCTTATGATGTTTCTTTTTCTGTGTGACTTATTTCAGTTAGAATCATCGTACCTGAATCCAGTCATTATGCTGCTACGGGCCTGATGACATAGATTTCATTGCTGAGTGATACTGCTTTGTACGTAAGTACCACAAGTTCTTTATCCATTTTTCACTTTCTGCGATGTTGAACTTGTACTGTAAACGAGGTTCTTGTAAACAGAGCCGTTCCAAACTTTGGGGTGGCTGTGTCTTTTTGATTTTAATTTCCCTAAGCTATAGGACCATAAGTGGAAGTGCCCTAGGTTCTGTTGCTTTGTTTTTTAGATGTTTCAGGAAACACCATACACTTCTCCCGAGTGGTTGTTGACAATTTACATCCCGCCCATCAGCATAACAAGGCTCCCAGTTCTCCATGGCCTGTCCTGCCTTTCTGGATTTTACACTTTTTTCAGATGGCCCTTTTGACTGGGGGGAAGTGAGACTTCATTGTAGTGCAGATTTCCTTTGCAAGCTTGCTTGGTTGGCCAAAAAGGGCGTATGCGTTTTTTCCTGAATATATTCAGGAAAAAACGCATACGCCCTTTTTGGCCAAGTGCATCATTGTGGACGTTCTGCCTCTTTTCCTATGCTTTCAATGCAATTCCAGTCTACCTCCTGAAATCGGTTTCCTGCAATTCTGCCCCGCTTTCAAGTCTTCTTGGCAGCCTTACTTCAGTCTATTTTTGGACGATAGCTGTCATTTATAACTCTGCAGGTTTTTGAATTACAGTGCCCCTGAGCTCCTTTCTTCAACTCGCTTTCTTGTGACCTGGCCACAACACCGCAGGATGGCTTCAGGCCCTAATCTGGTTCTGGTACGGCACGCTGAGCCTTTGGTTATTTCCTCTTCCTGGTGGGAAATGAGAGTTAAATTTGCCCGTCCAGACACCTCCAGCTAGTCTCTCATTGGTTCTCGCTATTCCTGTTCATCTTCCGCAGAAATTGCAAACTGGGCCAAACGGGAGGTTAAAGGCGCTGACTCTCCAAGTGGGGAGAGTGTTAGTAAAGCGTCTGGAATGTTGCACCCGAGTACCAGGGTAGGAAAACTGAGATATATTTGAACACGTCTCCCGTTCACATAGTTGATCATACTTGTGTTCCACATGCATCTTTTAGCTGAAGGAAGAATACCTTAAACCTGTGTATTTGAAACCCGTGGAATGGGTACCATGCAATATGACTTCAAAGGGTCTTCATTTGCTCACCGAACCTCTCCAATCCTATCACTGCTGCGTTTATGCCCCTGTACACATGCTTGATTCTCTTTCGGAGTCATAGCAATCCATAGGTTTTAAGATACTTACTAGTCAGGTACATTCTTAGGCGTTTAATATGCGGTGTTGAGTCCATTTCGTTGAGCAAGGAGTAGCTCTTGTCTATTCCATATTTGGCTTAAGGAACTTTATCTGTGCTCATTTCAATCTCTGGTTTTATGCAGCACCCCAACTCACCTTTCCCCTTAAGCAAGCATAAGGTGGTTTTCTAAATTTGAGACCCTGTTCTGTTCTGTAATTCAGTTCCTGTCTAGCCAGGTTTACATTCCGTGTATTACTGATATCTTATGATGTTTCTTTTTCTGTGTGACTTAGTTCAGTTAGAATCATCATACCTGAATCCACTCATTGTGCTGCTAAGGGCCTGATGACACAGATTTCATTGCTGAGTGATATTGCTTTGTAAGTAAATACCACAACTTTTTTATCCATTTTTCACTTTCTGCGATGTTGAACTTGTACTGTAAACGAGGTTCTTGTAAACAGAGCCGTTCGAAACTTTGGGGTGGCTGTGTCTTTTTGATTTTAAATTCCCTAAGCTATAGGACCATAAGTGGAAGTGCCCTAGGCTCTGTTGTTTTGTTTTTTAGATGTTTCAGGAAACACCATACACTTCTCCCGAGTGGTTGTTGGCAATTTACATCCCGCCCTTCAGCATAACAAGGCTCCCAGTTCTCCATGGCCTGTCCTGCCTTTCTGGATTTTACACTTTTTTCAGATGGCCCTTTTGACCGGGGGAAGTGAGACTTCATTGTAGTGCAGATTTCCTTTGCAAGTTTGCTTGGTTGGCCAAAAAGGGCGTATGCGTTTTTTCCTGAATATATTCAGGAAGAAACGCATACGCCCTTTTTGGCCAAGTGCATCATTGTGGACGTTCTGCCTCTTTTCCTATGCTTTCAATGCAATTCCAGTCTACCTCCTGAAATCGGTTTCCTGCAATTCTGCCCCGCTTTCAAGTCCTCTTGGCAGCCTTACTTCAGTCTATTTTTGGACGATAGCTGTCATTTATAACTCTGCAGGTTTGTGAATTACAGTGCCCCTGAGCTCCTTTCTTCAACTCGCTTTCTTGTGACCTGGCCGCAACACCGCAGGATGGCTTCAGGCCCTAATCTGGTTCTGGCACGGCACGCTGAGCCTTTGGTTATTTCCTCCTCCTGGTGGGAAATGAGAGTTAAATTTGCCCGTCCAGACACCTCCAGCTAGCCTCTCATTGGTTCTCGCTATTCCTGTTCATCTTCCGCAGAAATTGCAAACTGGGCCAAACAGGAGGTTAAAGGCGCTGACTCTCCAAGTGGGGAGAGTGTTAGTAAAGCGTCTGGAATGTTGCACCCGAGTACCAGGGGAGGAAAACTGAGACATATTTGAACACGTCTCCCAATCACATAGTTGATCATACTCTGGGTTCCACATGCATGTTTTAGCTGAAGGAAGAATACCTAAAACCTGGGTAGTTGAAACCCGTGGAATGGGTACCATGCAATATGACTTCAAAGGGTCTTCATTTGTTCACCGAAGCTCTCCAATCCTATCACTGATGCGTTTATGCCCCTGTACACATGCTTGATTCTCTTTCGGAGACATAGCAATCCCTAGGTTTTAAGATACTTACTAGTCAGGTACATTCTTAGGCGTTTAATATGCGGTGTTGAGTCCATTTCGTTGAGCAAGGAGTAGCTCTTGTCTATTCCATATTTGGCTTAAGGAACTTTATCTGTGCTCATTTCAATCTCTGGTTTTATGCAGCACCACAACTCACCTTTCCCCTTAAGCAAGCATAAGTTGGTTTTCTAAATTTGAGACCCTGTTCTGTTTTGGAATGCAGTTCCTGTGTAGCCAAGTTTACATTCCGTGTATTAGTGATATCTTATGATGTTTCTTTTTCTGTGTGACTTATTTCAGTTAGAATCATCGTACCTGAATCCACTCATTGTGCTGCTAAGGGCCTGATGACACAGATTTCATTGCTGAGTGATATTGCTTTGTAAGTAAATACCACAACTTCTTTATCCATTTTTCACTTTCTGCGATGTTGAACTTGTACTGTAAACGAGGTTCTTGTAAACAGAGCCGTTCCAAACTTTGGGGTGGCTGTGTCTTTTTGATTTTAATTTCCCTAACTATAGGACCATAAGTGGAAGTGCCCTAGGTTCTGTTGCTTTGTTTTTTAGATGTTTCAGGAAACACCATACACTTCTCCCGAGTGGTTGTTGGCAATTTACATCCCGCCCATCAGCATAACAAGGCTCCCAGTTCTCCATGGCCTGTCCTGCCTTTCTGGATTTTACACTTTTTTCAGATGGCCCTTTTGACCGGGGGGAAGTGAGACTTCATTGTAGTGCAGATTTTCTTTGCAAGCTTGCTTGGTTGGCCAAAAAGGGCGTATGCGTTTTTTCCTGAATATATTCAGGAAAAAACGCATACGCCCTTTTTGGCCAAATGCATCATTGTGGACGTTCTGCCTCTTTTCCTATGCTTTCAATGCAATTCCAGTCTACCTCCTGAAATCGGTTTCCTGCAATGCTGCCCCGCTTTCAAGTCCTCTTGGCAGTCTTACTTCAGTCTATTTTTGGACGATAGCTGTCATTTATAACTCTGCAGGTTTGTGAATTACAGTGCTCCTGAGCTCCTTTCTTCAACTCGCTTTCTTGTGACCTGGCGCAACACCGCAGGATGGCTTCAGGCCCTAATCTGGTTCCGGTACGGCACGCTGAGCCTTTGGTTAATTCCTCTTCCTGGTGGGAAATGAGAGTTAAATTTGCCCGTCCAGACACCTCCAGCTAGCCTCTCATTGGTTCTCGCTATTCCTGTTCATCTTCCGCAGAAATTGCAAACTGGGCCAAACAGGATGTTAAAGGGACTGACTCTCCAAGTGGGGAGAGTGTTAGTAAAGCGTCTGGAATGTTGCACCCGAGTACCAGGGGAGGAAAACTGACACATATTTGAACACGTCTCCCGATCACATGGTTGATCATACTCTAGGTTCCACATGCATGTTTTAGCTGAAGGAAGAATACCTTAAACCTGGGTAGTTGAAACCCGTGGAATGGGTACCATGCAATATGACTTCAAAGGGTCTTCATTTGCTCACCGAACCTCTCCAATCCTATCACTGCTGCGTTTATGCCCCTGTACACATGCTTGATTCTCTTTCGGAGACATAGCAATCCATAGGTTTTAAGATACTTACTAGTCAGGTACATTCTTAGACGTTTAATATGGGGTGTTGAGTCCATTTCGTTGAGCAAGGAGTAGCTCTTGTCTATTCCATATTTGGCTTAAGGAACTTTATCTGTGCTCATTTCAATCTCTGGTTTTATGCAGCACCCCAACTCACCTTTACCCTTAAGCAAGAATAAGTTGGTTTTCTAAATTTGAGACCCTGTTCTGTTCTGTAATTCAGTTCCTGTGTAGCCAAGTTTACATTCCGTGTATTACTGATATCTTATGATGTTTCTTTTTCTGTGTGACTTATTTCAGTTAGAATCATCATACCTGAATCCACTCATTGTGCTGCTAAGGGCCTGATGACACAGATTTCATTGCTGAGTGATATTGTTTTGTAAGTAAATACCACAACTTCTTTATCCATTTTTCATTTTCTGCGATGTTGAACTTGTACTGTAAACGAGGTTCTTGTAAACAGAGGCGTCCCAAATTTTGGGGTGGCTGTGTCTTTTTGATTTTAATTTCCCTAAGCTATAGGACCATAAGTGGAAGTGTCCTAGGTTCTGTTGCTTTGTTTTTTAGATGTTTCAGGAAACACCATACACTTCTCCCGAGTGTCTGTTGGCAATTTCCATCCCGCCCATCAGCATAACAAGGCTCCCAGTTCTCCATGGCCTGTCCTGCCTTTCTGGATTTTACACTTTTTTCAGATGGCCCTTTTGACCGGGGGGAAGTGAGACTTCATTGTAGTGCAGATTTCCTTTGCAAGCTTGCTTGGTTGGCCAAAAAGGGCGTATGCGTTTTTTCCTGAATATATTCAGGAAAAAACGCATACGCACTTCTTGGCCAAGTGCATCATTGTGGACGTTCTGCCTCTTTTCCTATGCTTTCAATGCAATTCCAGTCTACCTCCTGAAATCGGTTTCCTGCAATTCTGCCCCGCTTTCAAGTCCTCTTGGCAGCCTTACTTCAGTCTATTTTTGGACGATAGCTGTCATTTATAACTCTGCAGGTTTGTGAATTACAGTGCCCCTGAGCTGCTTTGTTCAACTCGCTTTCTTTTGAGCTGGCCGCAACACCGCAGGATGGCTTCAGGCCCTAATCTGGTTCCGGTACGGCACGCTGAGCCTTTGGTTATTTCCTCTTCCTGGTGGGAAATGAGAGTTAAATTTGCCCGTCCAGACACCTCCAGCTAGCCTCTCATTGGTTCTCGCTATTCCTGTTCATCTTCCGCAGAAATTGCAAACTGGGCCAAACAGGAGGTTAAAGGCGCTGACTCTCCAAGTGGGGAGAGTGTTAGTAAAGCATCTGGAATGTTGCACCCGAGTACCAGGGGAGGAAAACTGAGACATATTTGAACACGTCTCCCGTTCACATGGTTGATCATACTTGGGTTCCACATGCATGTTTTAGCTGAAGGAAGAATACCTTAAACCTGGAGAGTTGAGACCCGTGTAATGGGTACCATGCAATATGACTTCAAAGGGTCTTCATTTGCTCACCGAATCTCTCCAATCCTATCACTGCTGCGTTTATGCCCCTGTACACATGCTTGATTCTCTTTTGGAGACATAGCAATCCATAGGTTTTACGATACTTACTAGTCAGGTACATTCTTAGGCGTTTAATATGCGGTGTTGAGTCCATTTCGTTGAGCAAGGAGTAGCTCTTGTCTATTCCATATTTGACTTAAGGAACTTTATCTGTGCTCATTTCAATCTCTGGTTTTATGCAGCACCCCAACTCACCTTTACCCTTAAGCAAGCATAAGTTGGTTTTCTAAATTTGAGACCCTGTTCTGTTCTGTAATTCAGTTCCTGTGTAGCCAAGTTTACATTCCGTGTATTACTGATATCTTATGATGTTTCTTTTTCTGTGTGACTTAGTTCAGTTAGAATCATCATACCTGAATCCACTCATTGTGATGCTAAGGGCCTGATGACATAGATTTCATTGCTGAGTGATATTGCTTTGTAAGTAAATACCACAACTTTATCCATTTTTCACATTCTGCGATGTTGAACTTGTACTGTAAACGAGGTTCTTGTAAACAGAGGCGTCCCAAACTTTGGGGTGGCTGTGTCTTTTTCATTTTAATTTCCCTAAGCTATAGGACCATAAGTGGCAGTTCCCTAGGCTCTGTTGCTTTGTTTTTTAGATGTTTCAGGAAACACCATACACTTCTCCCGAGTGGTTGTTGGTAATTTACATCCCGCCCATCAGCATAACAAGGCTCCCAGTTCTCCATGGCCTGTCCTGCCTTTCTGGATTTTACACTTTTTTCAGATGGCCCTTTTGACCGGGGGGAAGTGAGACTTCATTGTAGTGCAGATTTCCTTTGCAAGCTTGCTTGGTTGGCCAAAAAGGGCGTATGCGTTTTTTCCTGAATATATTCAGGAAAAAACGCATACGCCCTTTTTGGCCAAGTGCATCATTGTGGACGTTCTGCCTCTTTTCCTATGCTTTCAATGCAATTCCAGTCTACCTCCTGAAATCGGTTTCCTGCAATTCTGCCCCGCTTTCAAGTCCTCTTGGCAGTCTTACTTCAGTCTATTTTTGGACGATAGCTGTCATTTATAACTCTGCAGGTTTGTGAATTACAGTGCTCCTGAGCTCCTTTCTTCAACTCGCTTTCTTGTGACCTGGCCGCAACACCGCAGGATGGCTTCAGGCTCTAATCTGGTTCCGGCACGGCCTGCTGAGCCTTTGGTTAATTCCTCTTCCTGGTGGGAAATGAGAGTTAAATTTGCCCGTCCAGACACCTCCAGCTAGCCTCTCATTGGTTCTCGCTATTCCTGTTCATCTTCCGCAGAAATTGCAAACTGGGCCAAACAGGAGGTTAAAGGGACTGACTCTCCAAGTGGGGAGAGTGTTAGTAAAGCGTCTGGAATGTTGCACCCGAGTACCAGGGGAGGAAAACTGAGACATATTTGAACACGTCTCCCGTTCACATGGTTGATCATACTTGGGTTCCACATGCATGTTTTAGCTGAAGGAAGAATACCTTAAACCTGGGTAGTTGAAACCCGTGGAATGGGTACCATGCAATATGACTTCAAAGGGTCTTCATTTGCTCACCGAACCTCTCCAATCCTATCACTGCTGCGTTTATGCCCCTGTACACATGCTTGATTCTCTTTCGGAGACATAGCAATTCTTAGGTTTTAAGATACTTACAAGTCAGGTACATTCTTAGGCGTTTAATATGCGGTGTTGAGTCCATTTCGTTGAGCAAGGAGTAGCTCTTGTCTATTCCATATGTGACTTAAGGAACTTTATCTGTGCTCATTTCAATCTCTGGTTTTATGCAGCACCCCAACTCACCTTTACCCTTAAGCAAGCATAAGTTGGTTTTCTAAATTTGAGACCCTGTTCTGTTCTGTAATTCAGTTCCTGTGTAGCCAAGTTTACATTCCATGTATTACTGATATCTTATGATGTTTCTTTTTCTGTGTGACTTACTTCAGTTAGAATCATCATACCTGAATCCACTCATTGTGCTGCTAAGTGCCTGATGACACAGATTTCATTGCTGAGTGATATTGCTTTGTAAGTAAATACCACAACTTCTTTATCTATTTTTCACTTTCTGCGATGTTGAACTTGTACTGTAAACGAGGTTCTTGTAAACAGAGCCGTTCCAAACTTTGGGGTGGCTGTGTCTTTTTGATTTTAATTTCCCTAACTATAGGACCATAAGTGGAAGTGCCCTAGGTTCTGTTGCTTTGTTTTTTAGATGTTTCAGGAAACACCATACACTTCTCCCGAGTGGTTGTTGGCAATTTACATCCCGCCCATCAGCATAACAAGGCTCCCAGTTCTCCATGGCCTGTCCTGCCTTTCTGGATTTTACACATTTTTCAGATGGCCCTTTTGACCGGGGGGAAGTGAGACTTCATTGTAGTGCAGATTTCCTTTGCAAGCTTGCTTGGTTGGCCAAAAAGGGCGTATGCGTTTTTTCCTGAATACATTCAGGAAAAAACGCATACGCCCTTTTTGGCCAAGTGCATCATTGTGGACGTTCTGCCTCTTTTCCTATGGTTTCAATGCAATTCCAGTCTACCTCCTGAAATCGGTTTCCTGCAATTCTGCCCCGCTTTCAAGTCCTCTTGGCAGTCTTACTTCAGTCTATTTTTGGACGATAGCTGTCATTTATAACTCTGCAGGTTTGTGAATTACAGTGCTCCTGAGCTCCTTTCTTCAACTCGCTTTCTTGTGACCTGGCCGCAACACCGCAGGGTGGCTTCAGGCCCTAATCTGGTTCCGGTCCGGCCTGCTGAGCCTTTGGTTAATTCCTCTTCCTGGTGGGAAATGAGAGTTAAATTTGCCCGTCCAGACACCTCCAGCTAGCCTCTCATTGGTTCTCGCTATTCCTGTTCATCTTCCGCAGAAATTGCAAACTGGGCCAAACAGGATGTTAAAGGGACTGACTCTCCAAGTGGGGAGAGTGTTAGTAAAGCGTCTGGAATGTTGCACCCGAGTACCAGGGGAGGAAAACTGACACATATTTGAACACGTCTCCCGATCACATGGTTGATCATACTCTAGGTTCCACATGCATGTTTTAGCTGAAGGAAGAATACCTTAAACCTGGGTAGTTGAAACCCGTGGAATGGGTACCATGCAATATGACTTCAAAGGGTCTTCATTTGCTCACCGAACCTCTCCAATCCTATCACTGCTGCGTTTATGCCCCTGTACACATGCTTGATTCTCTTTCGGAGACATAGCAATCCATAGGTTTTAAGATACTTACTAGTCAGGTACATTCTTAGGCGTTTAATATGGGGTGTTGTGTCCATTTCGTTGAGCAAGGAGTAGCTCTTGTCTATTCCATATTTGGCTTAAGGAACTTTATCTGTGCTCATTTCAATCTCTGGTTTTATGCAGCACCCCAACTCACCTTTACCCTTAAGCAAGAATAAGTTGGTTTTCTAAATTTGAGACCCTGTTCTGTTCTGTAATTCAGTTCCTGTGTAGCCAAGTTTACATTCCGTGTATTACTGATATCTTATGATGTTTCTTTTTCTGTGTGACTTATTTCAGTTAGAATCATCATACCTGAATCCACTCATTGTGCTGCTAAGGGCCTGATGACACAGATTTCATTGCTGAGTGATATTGCTTTGTAAGTAAATACCACAACGTCTTTATCCATTTTTCATTTTCTGCGATGTTGAACTTGTACTGTAAACGAGGTTCTTGTAAACAGAGGCGACCCAAACTTTGGGGTGGCTGTGTCTTTTTGATTTTAATTTCCCTAAGCTATAGGACCATAAGTGGAAGTGCCCTAGGTTCCGTTGCTTTGTTTTTTAGATGTTTCAGGAAACACCATACACTTCTCCCGAGTGTCTGTTGGCAATTTCCATCCCGCCCATCAGCATAACAAGGCTCCCAGTTCTCCATGGCCTGTCCTGCCTTTCTGGATTTTACACTTTTTTCAGATGGCCCTTTGGACCGGGGGGAAGTGAGACTTCATTGTAGTGCAGATTTCCTTTGCAAGCTTGCTTGGTTGGCCAAAAAGGGCGTATGCGTTTTTTCCTGAATATATTCAGGAAAAAACGCATACGCCCTTCTTGGCCAAGTGCATCATTGTGGACGTTCTGCCTCTTTTCCTATGCTTTCAATGCAATTCCAGTCTACCTCCTGAAATCGGTTTCCTGCAATTCTGCCCCGCTTTCAAGTCCTCTTGGCAGCCTTACTTCAGTCTATTTTTGGACGATAGCTGTCATTTATAACTCTGCAGGTTTGTGAATTACAGTGCCCCTGAGCTGCTTTGTTCAACTCGCTTTCTTGTGACCTGGCCGCAACACCGCAGGATGGCTTCAGGCCCTAATCTGGTTCCGGCATGGCACGCTGAGCCTTTGGTTATTTCCTCTTCCTGGTGGGAAATGAGAGTTAAATTTGCCCGTCCAGACACCTCCAGCTGGTCTCTCATTGGTTCTCGCTATTCCTGTTCATCTTCCGCAGAAATTGCAAACTGGGCCAAACAGGAGGTTAAAGGCGCTGACTCTCCAAGTGGGGAGAGTGTTAGTAAAGCGTCTGGAATGTTGCACCCGAGTACCAGGGGAGGAAAACTGAGACATATTTGAACACGTCTCCCGTTCACATGGTTGATCATACTTGGGTTCCACATGCATGTTTTAGCTGAAGGAAGAATACCTAAAACCTGGGTAGTTGAGACCCGTGTAATGGGTACCATGCAATATGACTTCAAAGGGTCTTCATTTGCTCACCGAACCTCTCCAATCCTATCACTGCTGCGTTTATGCCCCTGTACACATGCTTGATTCTCTTTTGGAGACATAGCAATCCATAGGTTTTACGATACTTACTAGTCAGGTACATTCTTAGGCGTTTAATATGCGGTGTTGAGTCCATTTCATTGAGCAAGGAGTACCTCTTGTCTATTCCATATTTGACTTAAGGAACTTTATCTGTGCTCATTTCAATCTCTGGTTTTATGCAGCACCCCAACTCACCTTTACCCTTAAGCAAGCATAAGTTGGTTTTCTAAATTTGAGACCCTGTTCTGTTCTGTAATTCAGTTCCTGTGTAGCCAAGTTTACATTCCGTGTATTACTGATATCTTATGATGTTTCTTTTTCTGTGTGACTTATTTCAGTTAGAATCATCATACCTGAATCCACTCATTGTGATGCTAAGGGCCTGATGACATAGATTTCATTGCTGAGTGATATTGCTTTGTAAGTAAATACCAAAACTTTATCCATTTTTCACTATCTGCGATGTTGAACTTGTACTGTAAACGAGGTTCTTGTAAACAGAGCCGTTCCAAACTTTGGGGTGGCTGTGTCTTTTTGATTTTAATTTCCCTAACTATAGGACCATAAGTGGAAGTGCCCTAGGTTCTGTTGCTTTGTTTTTTAGATGTTTCAGGAAACACCATACACTTCTCCCGAGTGGTTGTTGGCAATTTACATCCCGCCCATCAGCATAACAAGGCTCCCAGTTCTCCATGGCCTGTCCTGCCTTTCTGGATTTTACACATTTTTCAGATGGCCCTTTTGACCGGGGGGAAGTGAGACTTCATTGTAGTGCAGATTTCCTTTGCAAGCTTGCTTGGTTGGCCAAAAAGGGCGTATGCGTTTTTTCCTGAATACATTCAGGAAAAAACGCATACGCCCTTTTTGGCCAAGTGCATCATTGTGGACGTTCTGCCTCTTTTCCTATGGTTTCAATGCAATTCCAGTCTACCTCCTGAAATCGGTTTCCTGCAATTCTGCCCCGCTTTCAAGTCCTCTTGGCAGTCTTACTTCAGTCTATTTTTGGACGATAGCTGTCATTTATAACTCTGCAGGTTTGTGAATTACAGTGCTCCTGAGCTCCTTTCTTCAACTCGCTTTCTTGTGACCTGGCCGCAACACCGCAGGGTGGCTTCAGGCCCTAATCTGGTTCCGGTCCGGCCTGCTGAGCCTTTGGTTAATTCCTCTTCCTGGTGGGAAATGAGAGTTAAATTTGCCCGTCCAGACACCTCCAGCTAGCCTCTCATTGGTTCTCGCTATTCCTGTTCATCTTCCGCAGAAATTGCAAACTGGGCCAAACAGGATGTTAAAGGGACTGACTCTCCAAGTGGGGAGAGTGTTAGTAAAGCGTCTGGAATGTTGCACCCGAGTACCAGGGGAGGAAAACTGACACATATTTGAACACGTCTCCCGATCACATGGTTGATCATACTCTAGGTTCCACATGCATGTTTTAGCTGAAGGAAGAATACCTTAAACCTGGGTAGTTGAAACCCGTGGAATGGGTACCATGCAATATGACTTCAAAGGGTCTTCATTTGCTCACCGAACCTCTCCAATCCTATCACTGCTGCGTTTATGCCCCTGTACACATGCTTGATTCTCTTTCGGAGACATAGCAATCCATAGGTTTTAAGATACTTACTAGTCAGGTACATTCTTAGGCGTTTAATATGGGGTGTTGTGTCCATTTCGTTGAGCAAGGAGTAGCTCTTGTCTATTCCATATTTGGCTTAAGGAACTTTATCTGTGCTCATTTCAATCTCTGGTTTTATGCAGCACCCCAACTCACCTTTACCCTTAAGCAAGAATAAGTTGGTTTTCTAAATTTGAGACCCTGTTCTGTTCTGTAATTCAGTTCCTGTGTAGCCAAGTTTACATTCCGTGTATTACTGATATCTTATGATGTTTCTTTTTCTGTGTGACTTATTTCAGTTAGAATCATCATACCTGAATCCACTCATTGTGCTGCTAAGGGCCTGATGACACAGATTTCATTGCTGAGTGATATTGCTTTGTAAGTAAATACCACAACGTCTTTATCCATTTTTCATTTTCTGCGATGTTGAACTTGTACTGTAAACGAGGTTCTTGTAAACAGAGGCGACCCAAACTTTGGGGTGGCTGTGTCTTTTTGATTTTAATTTCCCTAAGCTATAGGACCATAAGTGGAAGTGCCCTAGGTTCCGTTGCTTTGTTTTTTAGATGTTTCAGGAAACACCATACACTTCTCCCGAGTGTCTGTTGGCAATTTCCATCCCGCCCATCAGCATAACAAGGCTCCCAGTTCTCCATGGCCTGTCCTGCCTTTCTGGATTTTACACTTTTTTCAGATGGCCCTTTGGACCGGGGGGAAGTGAGACTTCATTGTAGTGCAGATTTCCTTTGCAAGCTTGCTTGGTTGGCCAAAAAGGGCGTATGCGTTTTTTCCTGAATATATTCAGGAAAAAACGCATACGCCCTTCTTGGCCAAGTGCATCATTGTGGACGTTCTGCCTCTTTTCCTATGCTTTCAATGCAATTCCAGTCTACCTCCTGAAATCGGTTTCCTGCAATTCTGCCCCGCTTTCAAGTCCTCTTGGCAGCCTTACTTCAGTCTATTTTTGGACGATAGCTGTCATTTATAACTCTGCAGGTTTGTGAATTACAGTGCCCCTGAGCTGCTTTGTTCAACTCGCTTTCTTGTGACCTGGCCGCAACACCGCAGGATGGCTTCAGGCCCTAATCTGGTTCCGGCATGGCACGCTGAGCCTTTGGTTATTTCCTCTTCCTGGTGGGAAATGAGAGTTAAATTTGCCCGTCCAGACACCTCCAGCTGGTCTCTCATTGGTTCTCGCTATTCCTGTTCATCTTCCGCAGAAATTGCAAACTGGGCCAAACAGGAGGTTAAAGGCGCTGACTCTCCAAGTGGGGAGAGTGTTAGTAAAGCGTCTGGAATGTTGCACCCGAGTACCAGGGGAGGAAAACTGAGACATATTTGAACACGTCTCCCGTTCACATGGTTGATCATACTTGGGTTCCACATGCATGTTTTAGCTGAAGGAAGAATACCTAAAACCTGGGTAGTTGAGACCCGTGTAATGGGTACCATGCAATATGACTTCAAAGGGTCTTCATTTGCTCACCGAACCTCTCCAATCCTATCACTGCTGCGTTTATGCCCCTGTACACATGCTTGATTCTCTTTTGGAGACATAGCAATCCATAGGTTTTACGATACTTACTAGTCAGGTACATTCTTAGGCGTTTAATATGCGGTGTTGAGTCCATTTCATTGAGCAAGGAGTACCTCTTGTCTATTCCATATTTGACTTAAGGAACTTTATCTGTGCTCATTTCAATCTCTGGTTTTATGCAGCACCCCAACTCACCTTTACCCTTAAGCAAGCATAAGTTGGTTTTCTAAATTTGAGACCCTGTTCTGTTCTGTAATTCAGTTCCTGTGTAGCCAAGTTTACATTCCGTGTATTACTGATATCTTATGATGTTTCTTTTTCTGTGTGACTTATTTCAGTTAGAATCATCATACCTGAATCCACTCATTGTGATGCTAAGGGCCTGATGACATAGATTTCATTGCTGAGTGATATTGCTTTGTAAGTAAATACCAAAACTTTATCCATTTTTCACTATCTGCGATGTTGAACTTGTACTGTAAACGAGGTTCTTGTAAACAGAGCCGTCCCAAACTTTGGGGTGGCTGTGTCATTTTCATTTTAATTTCCCTAAGCTATAGGACCATAAGTGGCAGTTCCCTAGGCTCTGTTGCTTTGTTTTTTAGATGTTTCGGGAAACACCATACACTTCTCCCGAGTGTCTGTTGGCAATTTACATCCCGCCCATCAGCATAACAAGGCTCCCAGTTCTCCATGGCCTGTCCTGCCTTTCTGGATTTTACACTTTTTTCAGATGGCCCTTTTGACCGGGGGGAAGTGAGACTTCATTGTAGTGCAGATTTCCTTTGCAAGCTTGCTTGGTTGGCCAAAAAGGGCGTATGCGTTTTTTCCTGAATATATTCAGGAAAAAACGCATACGCCCTTTTTGGCCAAGTGCATCATTGTGGACGTTCTGCCTCTTTTCCTATGCTTTCAATGCAATTCCAGTCTACCTCCTGAAATCGGTTTCCTGCAATTCTGCCCCGCTTTCAAGTCCTCTTGACAGCCTTACTTCAGTCTATTTTTGGACGATAGCTGTCATTTATAACTCTGCAGGTTTGTGAATTACAGTGCCCCTGAGCTCCTTTCGTCAACTCGCTTTCTTTTGAGCTGGCCGCAACACCGCAGGATGGCTTCAGGCCCTAATCTGGTTCCGGCACGGCACGCTGAGCCTTTGGTTATTTCCTCTTCCTGGTGGGAAATGAGAGTTAAATTTGCCCGTCCAGACACCTCCAGCTAGTCTCTCATTGGTTCTCGCTATTCCTGTTCATCTTCCGCAGAAATTGCAAACTGGGCCAAACAGGAGGTTAAAGGCACTGACTCTCCAAGTGGGGAGAGTGTTAGTAAAGCGTCTGGAATGTTGCACCCGAGTACCAGGGGAGGAAAACTGAGACATATTTGAACACGTCTCCCATTCACACGGTTGATCATACTCTGGGTTCCACATGCATGTTTTAGCTGAAGGAAGAATACCTTAAACCTGGAGAGTTGAGACCCGTGTAATGGGTACCATGCAGTATGACTTCAAAGGGTCTTCATTTGCTCACCGAACCTCTCCAATCCTATCACTGCTGCGTTTATGCCCCTGTACACATGCTTGATTCTCTTTCGGAGACATAGCAATCCATAGGTTTTAAGATACTTACTAGTCAGGTACATTCTTAGGTGTTTAATATGCGGTGTTGAGTCCATTTCGTTGAGCAAGGAGTAGCTCTTGTCTATTCCATATTTGGCTTAAGGAAATTTATCTGTGCTCATTTCAATCTCTGGTTTTATGCAGCACCCCAACTCACCTTTACCCTTAAGTAAGCATAAGTTGGTTTTCTAATTTGAGACCCTGTTCTATTCTGTAATTGTGTTCCTGTGTAGCCAAGTTTACATTCCGTGTATTACTGATATCTTATGATGTTTCTTTTTCTGTGTGACTTATTTCAGTTAGAATCATCATACCTGAATCCACTCATTGTGCTGCGAAGGGCCTGATGACACAGATTTCATTGCTGAGTGATATTGCTTTGTAAGTAAATACCACAACTTCTTTATCCATTTTTCACTTTCTGCGATGTTGAACTTGTACTGTAAACGAGGTTCTTGTAAACAGAGGCGTACCAAACTTTGGGGTCGCTGTGTCTTTTTGATTTTAATTTCCCTAAGCTATAGGACCATAAGTGGAAGTGCCCTAGGCTCTGTTGCTTTGTTTTTTAGATGTTTCAGGAAACACCATACACTTCTCCAGAGTGGCTGTTGGCAATTTACATCCCGCCCATCAGCATAAGAAGGCTCCCAGTTCTCCATTGCCTGTCGTGCCTTTATGGATTCTACACTTTTTTCAGATGGCCCTTTTGACCAGGTGGAAGTGAGACTTCATTGTAGTGCAGATTTCCTTTGCAAGCTTGCTTGGTTGGCCAAAAAGGGCGTATGCGTTTTTTCCTGAATATATTCAGGAAAAAAAGCATACGCACTTTTTGGCCAAGTGCATCATTGTCGAGGTTCTGACTCTCTTCATATGTTTTCAATGCAATTCCAGTCTACCTCCTGAAATCGGTTTCCTGCAATTCTGCCTTGCTTTCAATGCCTCTTCATAGCCTTACCTCAATATATTTTTTGAAAATAGTTGGCCTTTATAACTCTGCAGGTTTTTGAATTGCATTGGCCCTTAGCTCCATTGTTTAGCTCTTATTTTTGTGGTCTTGCCCCGTAACCACAGGATTCCTTGAAGCCCTATTTCTCTTCTGGGGCACCTTGCTGTGCCTTTGGTTAATTCTTCTTACTGATGTGATATTAGAGTGACATGTGCCCATTGAAACCGCTACAGCTAGTTTCTCACTGGTTCCTCCTATTCCCATTCATCCTCTGCACTAACTGCAGACTGTGCGATACCAGAACTTAAAGGCATTGACTCCATGTGGGGATGTTGTTAGTAAAGCGGCTGGAATGTTGCACCCGAGTACCAGGGGAGGAAAACTGAGACATATTTGAACACGTCTCCTGTTCACACGGTTGATCATACTCTGGGTTCCACATGCATGTTTTAGCTGAAGGAAGAATACCTTAAACCTGCAGAGTTGAGACCCGTGTAATGGGTACCATGCAATATGACTTCAAAGGGTCTTCATTTGCTCACCGAACCTCTCCAATCCTATCACTGCTGCGTTTATGCCCCTGTACACACGCTTGATTCTCTTTTGGAGACATAGCAATCCATAGGTTTTAAGATACTTACTAGTCAGGTACATTCTTAGGCGTTTAATATGGAGTGTTGAGTCCATTTCGTTGAGCAAGGAGTAGCTCTTGTCTATTCCATATTTGGCTTAAGGAACTTTATCTGTGCTCATTTCAATCTCTAGTTTTATGCAGCACCCCAACTCACCTTTCCCCTTAAACAAGCATAAGTTGCTTTTCTAAATTTGAGACCCTGTTCTGTTTTGGAATTCAGTTCCTGTGTAGCCAAGTTTACATTCCGTGTATTAGTGATATCTTATGATGTTTCTTTTTCTGTGTGACTTATTTCAGTTAGAATCATCGTAACTGAATCCACTCATTATGCTGCTACGGGCCTGATGACATAGATTTCATTGCTGAGTGATACTGCATTGTACGTAAGTACCACAATTTCTTTATCCATTTTTCACTTTCTGTGATATTGACCTTGTACGGTAAACGAGGTTCTTGTAAACAGAGGCGTCCCAAACTTTGGGGTGGCTGTGTCTTTTTGATTTTAATTTCCCTAAGCTATAGGACCATAAGTGGAAGTGCCCTAGGCTCCGTTGCTTTGTTTTTTAGATGTTTCAGGAAACACCATACACTTCTCCTGAGTGTCTGTTGGCAATTTACATCCCGCCCATCAGCATAACAAGGCTCCCAGTTCTCCATGGCCTGTCCTGCCTTTCTGGATTTTACACTTTTTTCAGATGGCCCTTTTGACCGGGGGGAAGTGAGACTTCATTGTAGTGCAGATTTCCTTTGCAAGTTTGCTTGGTTGGCCAAAAAGGGCGTATGCGTTTTTTCCTGAATATATTCAGGAAAAAACGCATACGCCCTTTTTGGCCAAGTGCATCATTGTGGACGTTCTGCCTCTTTTCCTATGCTTTCAATGCAATTCCAGTCTACCTCCTGAAATCGGTTTCCTGCAATTCTGCCCCGCTTTCAAGTCCTCTTGGCAGCCTTACTTCAGTCTATTTTTGGACGATAGCTGTCATTTATAACTCTGCAGGTTTGTGAATTACAGTGCCCCTGAGCTCCTTTCTTCAACTCGCTTTCTTGTGAGCTGGCCACAACACCGAAGGATGGCTTCAGGCCCTAATCTGGTTCTGGCACGGCACGCTGAGCCTTTGGTTATTTCCTCTTCCTGGTGGGAAATGAGAGTTAAATTTGCCCGTCAGACACCTCCAGCTAGTCTCTCATTGGTTCTCCCTATTCCTGTTCATCTTCCGCAGAAATTGCAAACTGGGCCAAACAGGAGGTTAATGGCGCTGACTCTTCAAGTGGGGAGAGTGTTAGTAAAGCGTCTGGAATGTTGCACCCGAGTACCAGGGTATGAAAACTGAGACATATTTGAACACGTCTCCCGTTCACACGGTTGATCATATTCTGGGTTCCACATGCATGTTTTAGGTGAAGGAGGAATACCTTAAACCTGCAGAGTTGAGACCCGTGTAATGGGTACCATGCAATATGACTTCAAAGGGTCTTCATTTGCTCACCGAACCTCTCCAATCCTATCACTGCTGCGTTTATGCCCCTGTACACGTGCTTGATTCTCTTTTGGAGACATAGCAATCCATAGGTTTTAAGATACTTAATAGTCAGGTACATTCTTAGGCGTTTAATATGCGGTGTTGAGTCCATTTCGTTGAGCAAGGAGTAGCTCTTGTCTATTCCATATTTGGCTTAAGGAACTTTATCTGTGCTCATTTCAATCTCTGGTTTTATGCAGCACCCCAACTCACCTTTCCCCTTAAGCAAGAATAAGTTGGTTTTCTCAATTTGAGACCCTGTTCTGTTCTGTAATTCAGTTCCTGTGTAGCGATGTTTACATTCCGTGTATTACTGATATCTTATGATGTTTCTTTTTCTGTGTGACTTATTTCAGTTAGAATCATCATACCTGAATCCACTCATTGTGCTGCTAAGGGCCTGATGACATAGATTTCATTGCTGAGTGATACTGCATTGTACGTAAGTACCACAATTTCTTTATCCATTTTTCACTTTCTGTGATATTGACCTTGTACGGTAAACGAGGTTCTTGTAAACAGAGGCGTCCCAAACTTTGGGGTGGCTGTGTCTTTTTGATTTTAATTTCCCTAAGCTATAGGACCATAAGTGGAAGTGCCCTAGGCTCCGTTGCTTTGTTTTTTAGATGTTTCAGGAAACACCATACACTTCTCCCGAGTGTCTGTTGGCAATTTACATCCCGCCCATCAGCATAACAAGGCTCCCAGTTCTCCATGGCCTGTCCTGCCTTTCTGGATTTTACACTTTTTTCAGATGGCCCTTTTGACCGGGGGGAAGTGAGACTTCATTGTAGTGCAGATTTCCTTTGCAAGTTTGCTTGGTTGGCCAAAAAGGGCGTATGCGTTTTTTCCTGAATATATTCAGGAAAAAACGCATACGCCCTTTTTGGCCAAGTGCATCATTGTGGACGTTCTGCCTCTTTTCCTATGCTTTCAATGCAATTCCAGTCTACCTCCTGAAATCGGTTTCCTGCAATTCTGCCCCGCTTTCAAGTCCTCTTGGCAGCCTTACTTCAGTCTATTTTTGGACGATAGCTGTCATTTATAACTCTGCAGGTTTGTGAATTACAGTGCCCCTGAGCTCCTTTCTTCAACTCGCTTTCTTGTGAGCTGGCCACAACACCGAAGGATGGCTTCAGGCCCTAATCTGGTTCCGGCACGGCACGCTGAGCCTTTGGTTATTTCCTCTTCCTGGTGGGAAATGAGAGTTAAATTTGCCCGTCAGACACCTCCAGCTAGTCTCTCATTGGTTCTCCCTATTCCTGTTCATCTTCCGCAGAAATTGCAAACTGGGCCAAACAGGAGGTTAAAGGCGCTGACTCTTCAAGTGGGGAGAGTGTTAGTAAAGCGTCTGGAATGTTGCACCCGAGTACCAGGGTATGAAAACTGAGACATATTTGAACACGTCTCCCGTTCACACGGTTGATCATATTCTGGGTTCCACATGCATGTTTTAGGTGAAGGAGGAATACCTTAAACCTGCAGAGTTGAGACCCGTGTAATGGGTACCATGCAATATGACTTCAAAGGGTCTTCATTTGCTCACCGAACCTCTCCAATCCTATCACTGCTGCGTTTATGCCCCTGTACACGTGCTTGATTCTCTTTTGGAGACATAGCAATCCATAGGTTTTAAGATACTTAATAGTCAGGTACATTCTTAGGCGTTTAATATGCGGTGTTGAGTCCATTTCGTTGAGCAAGGAGTAGCTCTTGTCTATTCCATATTTGGCTTAAGGAACTTTATCTGTGCTCATTTCAATCTCTGGTTTTATGCAGCACCCCAACTCACCTTTCCCCTTAAGCAAGAATAAGTTGGTTTTCTAAATTTGAGACCCTGTTCTGTTCTGTAATTCAGTTCCTGTGTAGCCAAGTTTACATTCCGTGTATTACTGATATCTTATGATGTTTCTATTTTCTGTGTGACTTATTTCAGTTAGAATCATCATACCTGAATCCACTCATTGTGCTGCTAAGGGCCTGATGACATAGATTTCATTGCTGAGTGATATTGCTTTGTAAGTAAATACCACAAGTTCTTTATCCATTTTTCACTTTCTGCGATATTGAACTTGTACTGTAAACGAGGTTCTTGTAAACAGAGGCGTCCCAAACTTTGGGGTGGCTGTGTCTTTTTGATTTTAATTTCCCTAAGCTATAGGACCATAAGTGGAAGTGCCCTAGGCTCTGTTGCTTTGTTTTTTAGATGTTTCAGGAAACACCATACACTTCTCTCGAGTGGTTGTTGGCAATTTACATCCCGCCCATCAGCATAACAAGGCTCCCAGTTCTCCATGGTCTGTCCTGCCTTTCTGGATTTTACACATTTATCAGATGGCCCCTTTGACCCGGGGGAAGTGAGACTTCATTGTATTGCAGATTTCCTTTGCAAGCTTGCTTGGTTGGCCAAAAAGGGCGTATGCGTTTTTTCCTGAATATATTCAGGAAAAAACGCATACGCCCTTTTTGGCCAAGTGCATCATTGTGGACGTTCTGCCTCTTTTCCTATGCTTTCAATGCAATTCCAGTCTACCTCCTGAAATGGGTTTCCTGAAATTCTGCCCCGCTTTCAAGTCCTCTTGGCAGCCTTACTTCAGTCTATTTTTGGACGATAGCTGTCATTTATAACTCTGCAGGTTTGTGAATTACAGTGCCCCTGAGCTCCTTTCTTCAACTCGCTTTCTTGTGAGCTGGCCGCAACACCACAGTATGGCATTAGGCCCTAATCTGGTTCCGGCACGGCATGCTGAGCCTTTGGTTAATTCCTCTTCCTGGTGGGAAATGAGAGTTAAATTTGCCCGTCCAGACACCTCCAGCTAGTCTCTCATTGGTTCTCGCTATTCCTGTTCATCTTCCCAAGAAATTGCAAACTGTGCCAAACAGGAGGTTAAAGGGACTGACTCTCCAAGTCGGGAGAGTGTTAGTAAAGCGTCTGGAATGTTGCACCCGAGTACCAGGGGAGGAAAACTGAGACATATTTGAACACGTCTCCCGTTCACACCGTTGATCATACTCTGGGTTCCACATGCATGTTTTAGCTGAAGGAAGAATACCTTAAACCTGGAGAGTTGAGACCCGTGGAATGGGTACCATGCAATATGACTTCAAAGGGTCTTCATTTGCTCACCGAACCTCTCCAATCCTATCACTGCTGCGTTTATGCCCCTGTACACATGCTTGATTCTCTTTCGGAGACATAGCAATCCCTAGGTTTTAAGATACTTACTAGTCAGGTACATTCTTAGGAGTTTAATATGCGGTGTTGAGTCCATTTCGTTGAGCAAGGAGTAGCTCTTGTCTATTCCATATTTGGCTTAAGGAACTTTATCTGTGCTCATTTCAATCTCTGGTTTTATGCAGCACCCCAACTCACCTTTCCCCTTAAGCAAGCATAAGTTGGTTTTCTAAATTTGAGACCCTGTTCTGTTCTGTAATTCAGTTCCTGTGTAGCCAAGTTTACATTCCGTGTATTACTGATATCTTATGATGTTTCTTTTTCTGTGTGACTTATTTCAGTTAGAATCATCATACCTGAATCCACTCATTGTGCTGCTAAGGGCCTGATGACACAGATTTCATTGCTGAGTGATATTGCTTTGTAAGTAAATACCACAACTTGTTTCTCCATTTTTCACTTTCTGCGATGTTGAACTTGTACTGTAAACGAGGTTCTTGTAAACAGAGCCGTTCGAAACTTTGGGGTGGCTGTGTCTTTTTGATTTTAATTTCCCTAAGCTATAGGACCATAAGTGGAAGTGCCCTAGGTTCTGTTGCTTTGTTTTTTAGATGTTTCAGGAAACACCATACACTTCTCCGGAGTGGTTGTTGGCAATTTACATCCCGCCAATCAGCATAACAAGGCTCCCAGTTCTCCATGGCCTGTCCTGCCTTTCTGGATTTTACACTTTTTTCAGATGGCCCTTTTGACCAGGGGGAAGTGAGACTTCATTGTAGTGCAGATTTCCTTTGCAAGCTTGCTTGGTTGGCCAAAAAGTGCGTATGCGTTTTTTCCTGAATATATTCAGGAAAAAACGCATACGCCCTTTTTGGCCAAGTGCATCATTGTGGACGTTCTGCCTCTTTTCCTATGCTTTCAATGCAATTCCAGTCTACCTCCTGAAATCGGTTTCCTGCAATTCTGCCCTGCTTTCAAGTCCTCTTGGCAGCCTTACTTCAGTCTATTTTTGGACGATAGCTGTCATTTATAACTCTGCAGGTTTGTGAATTACAGTGCCCCTGAGCTCCTTTCTTCAACTCGCTTTCTTGTGAGCTGGCCGAAACACCACAGGATGGCTTCAGGCCCTAATCTGGTTCCGGCACGGCAGGCTGAGCCTTTGGTTAATTCCTCTTCCTGGTGGGAAATGAGAGTTAAATTTGCTCGTCCAGACACCTCCAGCTAGTCTCTCATTGGTTCTCGCTATTCCTGTTCATCTTCCGCAGAAATTGCAAACTGGGCCAAACAGGAGGTTAAAGGGACTGACTCTCCAAGTCGGGAGAGTGTTAGTAAAGCGTCTGGAATGTTGCACCCGAGTACCAGGGGAGGAAAACTGAGACATATTTGAACACGTCTCCCAATCACATGGTTGATCATACTTGGGTTCCACATGCATGTTTTAGCTGAAGGAAGAATACCTAAAACCTGGGTAGTTGAAACCCGTGGAATGGGTACCATGCAATATGACTTCAAAGGGTCTTCATTTGCTCACCGAACCTCTCCAATCCTATCACTGCTGCGTTTATGCCCCTGTACACAGGCTTGATTCTCTTTCGGAGACATAGCAATCCCTAGGTTTTAAGATAATTACTAGTCAGGTACATTCTTAGGCGTTTAATATGCGGTGTTGAGTCCATTTCGTTGAGCAAGGAGTAGCTCTTGTCTATTCCATATTTGGCTTAAGGAACTTTATCTGTGCTCATTTCAATCTCTGGTTTTATGCAGCACCCCAACTCACCTTTCCCCTTAAGCAAGCATAAGTTGGTTTTCTAAATTTGAGACCCTGTTCTGTTCTGTAATTCAGTTCCTGTGTAGCCAAGTTTACATTCCGTGTATTACTGATATCTTATGATGTTTCTTTTTCTGTGTGACTTATTTCAGTTAGAATCATCATACCTGAATCCACTCATTGTGCTGCTAAGGGCCTGATGACACAGATTTCATTGCTGAGTGATATTGCTTTGTAAGTAAATACCACAACTTCTTTCTCCATTTTTCACTTTCTGCGATGTTGAACTTGTACTGTAAACGAGGTTCTTGTAAACAGAGCCGTTCCAAACTTTGGGGTGGCTGTGTCTTTTTGATTTTAATTTCCCTAAGCTATAGGACCATAAGTGGAAGTGCCCTAGGTTCTGTTGCTTTGTTTTTTAGATGTTTCAGGAAACACCATACACTTCTCCCGAGTGGTTGTTGACAATTTACATCCCGCCCATCAGCATAACAAGGCTCCCAGTTCTCCATGGCCTGTCCTGCCTTTCTGGATTTTACACTTTTTTCAGATGGCCCTTTTGACCGGGGGGAAGTGAGACTTCATTGTAGTGCAGATTTCTTTTGCAAGCTTGCTTGGTTGGCCAAAAAGGGCGTATGCGTTTTTTCCTGAATATATTCAGGAAAAAACACATACGCCCTTTTTGGCCAAGTGCATCATTGTGGATGTTCTGCCTCTTTTCCTATGCTTTCAATGCAATTCCAGTCTACCTCCTGAAATCGGTTTCCTACAATTCTGCCCTGCTTTCAAGTCCTCTTGGTAGCCTTACTTCAGTCTATTTTTGGACGATAGCTGTCATTTATAACTCTGCAGGTTTGTGAATTACAGTGCCCCTGAGCTCCTTTCTTCAACTCGCTTTCTTGTGAGCTGGCCGAAACACCGCAGGATGGCTTCAGGCCCTAATCTGGTTCCAGCAGGGCACGCTGAGCCTTTGGTTAATTCCTCTTCCTGGTGGGAAATGAGAGTTAAATTTGCCCGTCCAGACACCTCCAGCTAGTCTCTCATTGGTTCTCGCTATTCCTGTTCATCTTCCGCAGAAATTGCAAACTGGGCGAAACAGGAGGTTAAAGGGACTGACTGTCCAAGTCGGGAGAGTGTTAGTAAAGCGTCTGGAATGTTGCACCTGAGTACCAGGGTACAAAAACTGAGACATATTTGAACACGTCTCCCGATCACATGGTTGATCATACTCTAGGTTCCACATGCATGTTTTAGCTGAAGGAAGAATACCTTAAACCTGGGTAGTTGAAACCCGTGGAATGGGTACCATGCAATATGACTTCAAAGGGTCTTCATTTGCTCACCGAACCTCTCCAATCCTATCACTGCTGCGTTTATGCCCCTGTACACATGCTTGATTCTCTTTCGGAGTCATAGCAATCCATAGGTTTTAAGATACTTACTAGTCAGGTACATTCTTAGGCGTTTAATATGCGGTGTTGAGTCCATTTCGTTGAGCAAGGAGTAGCTCTTGTCTATTCCATATTTGGCTTAAGGAACTTTATCTGTGCTCATTTCAATCTCTGGTTTTATGCAGCACCCCAACTCACCTTTCCCCTTAAGCAAGCATAAGTTGTTTTTCTAAATTTGAGACCCTGTTCTGTTTTGGAATGCAGTTCCTGTGTAGCCAAGTTTACATTCCGTGTATTAGTGATATCTTATGATGTTTCTTTTTCTGTGTGACTTATTTCAGTTAGAATCATCGTACCTGAATCCACTCATTATGCTGCTACGGGCCTGATGACATAGATTTCATTGCTGAGTGATACTGCATTGTTCGTAAGTACCACAAGTTCATTATCCATTTTTCACTTTCTGTGATATTGAACTTGTACTGTAAACGAGGTTCTTGTAAACGGAGGCGTCCCAAACTTTGGGGTGGCTGTGTCTTTTTGATTTTAATTTCCCTAAGCTATAGGACCATAAATGGCAGTGCTCTAGGCTCTGTTGCTTTGTTTTTTAGATGTTTCAGGAAACACCATACACTTCTCCCGAGTGGTTGTTGGCAATTTACATCCCGCCCATCAGCATAACAAGGCTCCCAGTTCTCCATGGCCTGTCCTGCCTTTCTGGATTTTACACTTTTTTCAGATGGCCCTTTTGACCGGGGGGAAGTGAGACTTCATTGTAGTGCAGATTTCCTTTGCAAGCTTGCTTGGTTGGCCAAAAAGGGCGTATGCGTTTTTTCCTGAATATATTCAGGAAAAAACGCATACGCCCTTTTTGGCCAAGTGCATCATTGTGGACGTTCTGCCTCTTTTCCTATGCTTTCAATGCAATTCCAGTCTACCTCCTGAAATCGGTTTCCTGCAATTCTGCCCCGCTTTCAAGTCCTCTTGGCAGCCTTACTTCAGTCTATTTTTGGACGATAGCTGTCATTTATAACTCTGCAGGTTTGTGAATTACAGTGCCCCTGAGCTCCTTTCTTCAACTCGCTTTCTTGTGACCTGGCCGCAACACCGCAGGATGGCTTCAGGCCCTAATCTGGTTCTGGCACGGCACGCTGAGCCTTTGGTTATTTCCTCCTCCTGGTGGGAAATGAGAGTTAAATTTGCCCGTCCAGACACCTCCAGCTAGCCTCTCATTGGTTCTCGCTATTCCTGTTCATCTTCCGCAGAAATTGCAAACTGGGCCAAACAGGAGGTTAAAGGCGCTGACTCTCCAAGTGGGGAGAGTGTTAGTAAAGCGTCTGGAATGTTGCACCCGAGTACCAGGGGAGGAAAACTGAGACATATTTGAACACGTCTCCCAATCACATAGTTGATCATACTCTGGGTTCCACATGCATGTTTTAGCTGAAGGAAGAATACCTAAAACCTGGGTAGTTGAAACCCGTGGAATGGGTACCATGCAATATGACTTCAAAGGGTCTTCATTTGTTCACCGAAGCTCTCCAGTCCTATCACTGATGCGTTTATGCCCCTGTACACATGCTTGATTCTCTTTCGGAGACATAGCAATCCCTAGGTTTTAAGATACTTACTAGTCAGGTACATTCTTAGGCGTTTAATATGCGGTGTTGAGTCCATTTCGTTGAGCAAGGAGTAGCTCTTGTCTATTCCATATTTGGCTTAAGGAACTTTATCTGTGCTCATTTCAATCTCTGGTTTTATGCAGCACCCCAACTCACCTTTCCCCTTAAGCAAGCATAAGTTGGTTTTCTAAATTTGAGACCCTGTTCTGTTTTGGAATGCAGTTCCTGTGTAGCCAAGTTTACATTCCGTGTATTAGTGATATCTTATGATGTTTCTTTTTCTGTGTGACTTATTTCAGTTAGAATCATCGTACCTGAATCCACTCATTGTGCTGCTAAGGGCCTGATGACACAGATTTCATTGCTGAGTGATATTGCTTTGTAAGTAAATACCACAACTTCTTTATCCATTTTTCACTTTCTGCGATGTTGAACTTGTACTGTAAACGAGGTTCTTGTAAACAGAGCCGTTCCAAACTTTGGGGTGGCTGTGTCTTTTTGATTTTAATTTCCCTAACTATAGGACCATAAGTGGAAGTGCCCTAGGTTCTGTTGCTTTGTTTTTTAGATGTTTCAGGAAACACCATACACTTCTCCCGAGTGGTTGTTGGCAATTTACATCCCGCCCATCAGCATAACAAGGCTCCCAGTTCTCCATGGCCTGTCCTGCCTTTCTGGATTTTACACTTTTTTCAGATGGCCCTTTTGACCGGGGGGAAGTGAGACTTCATTGTAGTGCAGATTTCCTTTGCAAGCTTGCTTGGTTGGCCAAAAAGGGCGTATGCGATTTTTCCTGAATATATTCAGGAAAAAACGCATACGCCCTTTTTGGCCAAATGCATCATTGTGGACGTTCTGCCTCTTTTCCTATGCTTTCAATGCAATTCCAGTCTACCTCCTGAAATCGGTTTCCTGCAATGCTGCCCCGCTTTCAAGTCCTCTTGGCAGTCTTACTTCAGTCTATTTTTGGACGATAGCTGTCATTTATAACTCTGCAGGTTTGTGAATTACAGTGCTCCTGAGCTCCTTTCTTCAACTCGCTTTCTTGTGACCTGGCGCAACACCGCAGGATGGCTTCAGGCCCTAATCTGGTTCCGGTACGGCACGCTGAGCCTTTGGTTAATTCCTCTTCCTGGTGGGAAATGAGAGTTAAATTTGCCCGTCCAGACACCTCCAGCTAGCCTCTCATTGGTTCTCGCTATTCCTGTTCATCTTCCGCAGAAATTGCAAACTGGGCCAAACAGGATGTTAAAGGGACTGACTCTCCAAGTGGGGAGAGTGTTAGTAAAGCGTCTGGAATGTTGCACCCGAGTACCAGGGGAGGAAAACTGACACATATTTGAACACGTCTCCCGATCACATGGTTGATCATACTCTAGGTTCCACATGCATGTTTTAGCTGAAGGAAGAATACCTTAAACCTGGGTAGTTGAAACCCGTGGAATGGGTACCATGCAATATGACTTCAAAGGGTCTTCATTTGCTCACCGAACCTCTCCAATCCTATCACTGCTGCGTTTATGCCCCTGTACACATGCTTGATTCTCTTTCGGAGACATAGCAATCCATAGGTTTTAAGATACTTACTAGTCAGGTACATTCTTAGACGTTTAATATGGGGTGTTGAGTCCATTTCGTTGAGCAAGGAGTAGCTCTTGTCTATTCCATATTTGGCTTAAGGAACTTTATCTGTGCTCATTTCAATCTCTGGTTTTATGCAGCACCCCAACTCACCTTTACCCTTAAGCAAGAATAAGTTGGTTTTCTAAATTTGAGACCCTGTTCTGTTCTGTAATTCAGTTCCTGTGTAGCCAAGTTTACATTCCGTGTATTACTGATATCTTATGATGTTTCTTTTTCTGTGTGACTTATTTCAGTTAGAATCATCATACCTGAATCCACTCATTGTGCTGCTAAGGGCCTGATGACACAGATTTCATTGCTGAGTGATATTGCTTTGTAAGTAAATACCACAACTTCTTTATCCATTTTTCATTTTCTGCGATGTTGAACTTGTACTGTAAACGAGGTTCTTGTAAACAGAGGCGTCCCAAATTTTGGGGTGGCTGTGTCTTTTTGATTTTAATTTCCCTAAGCTATAGGACCATAAGTGGAAGTGTCCTAGGTTCTGTTGCTTTGTTTTTTAGATGTTTCAGGAAACACCATACACTTCTCCCGAGTGTCTGTTGGCAATTTCCATCCCGCCCATCAGCATAACAAGGCTCCCAGTTCTCCATGGCCTGTCCTGCCTTTCTGGATTTTACACTTTTTTCAGATGGCCCTTTTGACCGGGGGGAAGTGAGACTTCATTGTAGTGCAGATTTCCTTTGCAAGCTTGCTTGGTTGGCCAAAAAGGGCGTATGCGTTTTTTCCTGAATATATTCAGGAAAAAACGCATACGCACTTCTTGGCCAAGTGCATCATTGTGGACGTTCTGCCTCTTTTCCTATGCTTTCAATGCAATTCCAGTCTACCTCCTGAAATCGGTTTCCTGCAATTCTGCCCCGCTTTCAAGTCCTCTTGGCAGCCTTACTTCAGTCTATTTTTGGACGATAGCTGTCATTTATAACTCTGCAGGTTTGTGAATTACAGTGCCCCTGAGCTGCTTTGTTCAACTCGCTTTCTTTTGAGCTGGCCGCAACACCGCAGGATGGCTTCAGGCCCTAATCTGGTTCCGGTACGGCACGCTGAGCCTTTGGTTATTTCCTCTTCCTGGTGGGAAATGAGAGTTAAATTTGCCCGTCCAGACACCTCCAGCTAGCCTCTCATTGGTTCTCGCTATTCCTGTTCATCTTCCGCAGAAATTGCAAACTGGGCCAAACAGGAGGTTAAAGGCGCTGACTCTCCAAGTGGGGAGAGTGTTAGTAAAGCATCTGGAATGTTGCACCCGAGTACCAGGGGAGGAAAACTGAGACATATTTGAACACGTCTCCCGTTCACATGGTTGATCATACTTGGGTTCCACATGCATGTTTTAGCTGAAGGAAGAATACCTTAAACCTGGAGAGTTGAGACCCGTGTAATGGGTACCATGCAATATGACTTCAAAGGGTCTTCATTTGCTCACCGAATCTCTCCAATCCTATCACTGCTGCGTTTATGCCCCTGTACACATGCTTGATTCTCTTTTGGAGACATAGCAATCCATAGGTTTTACGATACTTACTAGTCAGGTACATTCTTAGGCGTTTAATATGCGGTGTTGAGTCCATTTCGTTGAGCAAGGAGTAGCTCTTGTCTATTCCATATTTGACTTAAGGAACTTTATCTGTGCTCATTTCAATCTCTGGTTTTATGCAGCACCCCAACTCACCTTTACCCTTAAGCAAGCATAAGTTGGTTTTCTAAATTTGAGACCCTGTTCTGTTCTGTAATTCAGTTCCTGTGTAGCCAAGTTTACATTCCGTGTATTACTGATATCTTATGATGTTTCTTTTTCTGTGTGACTTAGTTCAGTTAGAATCATCATACCTGAATCCACTCATTGTGATGCTAAGGGCCTGATGACATAGATTTCATTGCTGAGTGATATTGCTTTGTAAGTAAATACCACAACTTTATCCATTTTTCACATTCTGCGATGTTGAACTTGTACTGTAAACGAGGTTCTTGTAAACAGAGGCGTCCCAAACTTTGGGGTGGCTGTGTCTTTTTCATTTTAATTTCCCTAAGCTATAGGACCATAAGTGGCAGTTCCCTAGGCTCTGTTGCTTTGTTTTTTAGATGTTTCAGGAAACACCATACACTTCTCCTGAGTGTCTGTTGGCAATTTACATCCCGCCCATCAGCATAACAAGGCTCCCAGTTCTCCATGGCCTGTCCTGCCTTTCTGGATTTTACACTTTTTTCAGATGGCCCTTTTGACCGGGGGGAAGTGAGACTTCATTGTAGTGCAGATTTCCTTTGCAAGCTTGCTTGGTTGGCCAAAAAGGGCGTATGCGTTTTTTCCTGAATATATTCAGGAAAAAACGCATACGCCCTTTTTGGCCAAGTGCATCATTGTGGACGTTCTGCCTCTTTTCCTATGCTTTCAATGCAATTCCAGTCTACCTCCTGAAATCGGTTTCCTGCAATTCTGCCCCGCTTTCAAGTCCTCTTGGCAGCCTTACTTCAGTCTATTTTTGGACGATAGCTGTCATTTATAACTCTGCAGGTTTGTGAATTACAGTGCCCCTGAGCTCCTTTCTTCAACTCGCTTTCTTGTGACCTGCCGCAACACCGCAGGATGGCTTCAGGCCTAATCTGGTTCCGGCACGGCACGCTGAGCCTTTGGTTAATTCCTCTTCCTGGTGGGAAATGAGAGTTAAATTTGCCCGTCCAGACACCTCCAGCTAGCCTCTCATTGGTTCTCGCTATTCCTGTTCATCTTCCGCAGAAATTGCAAACTGGGCCAAACAGGATGTTAAAGGGACTGACTCTCCAAGTGGGGAGAGTGTTAGTAAAGCGTCTGGAATGTTGCACCCGAGTACCAGGGGAGGAAAACTGACACATATTTGAACACGTCTCCCGATCACATGGTTGATCATACTCTAGGTTCCACATGCATGTTTTAGCTGAAGGAAGAATACCTTAAACCTGGGTAGTTGAAACCCGTGGAATGGGTACCATGCAATATGACTTCAAAGGGTCTTCATTTGCTCACCGAACCTCTCCAATCCTATCACTGCTGCGTTTATGCCCCTGTACACATGCTTGATTCTCTTTCGGAGACATAGCAATCCATAGGTTTTAAGATACTTACTAGTCAGGTACATTCTTAGACGTTTAATATGGGGTGTTGAGTCCATTTCGTTGAGCAAGGAGTAGCTCTTGTCTATTCCATATTTGGCTTAAGGAACTTTATCTGTGCTCATTTCAATCTCTGGTTTTATGCAGCACCCCAACTCACCTTTACCCTTAAGCAAGAATAAGTTGGTTTTCTAAATTTGAGACCCTGTTCTGTTCTGTAATTCAGTTCCTGTGTAGCCAAGTTTACATTCCGTGTATTACTGATATCTTATGATGTTTCTTTTTCTGTGTGACTTATTTCAGTTAGAATCATCATACCTGAATCCACTCATTGTGCTGCTAAGGGCCTGATGACACAGATTTCATTGCTGAGTGATATTGCTTTGTAAGTAAATACCACAACTTCTTTATCCATTTTTCATTTTCTGCGATGTTGAACTTGTACTGTAAACGAGGTTCTTGTAAACAGAGGCGTCCCAAATTTTGGGGTGGCTGTGTCTTTTTGATTTTAATTTCCCTAAGCTATAGGACCATAAGTGGAAGTGTCCTAGGTTCTGTTGCTTTGTTTTTTAGATGTTTCAGGAAACACCATACACTTCTCCCGAGTGTCTGTTGGCAATTTCCATCCCGCCCATCAGCATAACAAGGCTCCCAGTTCTCCATGGCCTGTCCTGCCTTTCTGGATTTTACACTTTTTTCAGATGGCCCTTTTGACCGGGGGGAAGTGAGACTTCATTGTAGTGCAGATTTCCTTTGCAAGCTTGCTTGGTTGGCCAAAAAGGGCGTATGCGTTTTTTCCTGAATATATTCAGGAAAAAACGCATACGCACTTCTTGGCCAAGTGCATCATTGTGGACGTTCTGCCTCTTTTCCTATGCTTTCAATGCAATTCCAGTCTACCTCCTGAAATCGGTTTCCTGCAATTCTGCCCCGCTTTCAAGTCCTCTTGGCAGCCTTACTTCAGTCTATTTTTGGACGATAGCTGTCATTTATAACTCTGCAGGTTTGTGAATTACAGTGCCCCTGAGCTGCTTTGTTCAACTCGCTTTCTTTTGAGCTGGCCGCAACACCGCAGGATGGCTTCAGGCCCTAATCTGGTTCCGGTACGGCACGCTGAGCCTTTGGTTATTTCCTCTTCCTGGTGGGAAATGAGAGTTAAATTTGCCCGTCCAGACACCTCCAGCTAGCCTCTCATTGGTTCTCGCTATTCCTGTTCATCTTCCGCAGAAATTGCAAACTGGGCCAAACAGGAGGTTAAAGGCGCTGACTCTCCAAGTGGGGAGAGTGTTAGTAAAGCATCTGGAATGTTGCACCCGAGTACCAGGGGAGGAAAACTGAGACATATTTGAACACGTCTCCCGTTCACATGGTTGATCATACTTGGGTTCCACATGCATGTTTTAGCTGAAGGAAGAATACCTTAAACCTGGAGAGTTGAGACCCGTGTAATGGGTACCATGCAATATGACTTCAAAGGGTCTTCATTTGCTCACCGAATCTCTCCAATCCTATCACTGCTGCGTTTATGCCCCTGTACACATGCTTGATTCTCTTTTGGAGACATAGCAATCCATAGGTTTTACGATACTTACTAGTCAGGTACATTCTTAGGCGTTTAATATGCGGTGTTGAGTCCATTTCGTTGAGCAAGGAGTAGCTCTTGTCTATTCCATATTTGACTTAAGGAACTTTATCTGTGCTCATTTCAATCTCTGGTTTTATGCAGCACCCCAACTCACCTTTACCCTTAAGCAAGCATAAGTTGGTTTTCTAAATTTGAGACCCTGTTCTGTTCTGTAATTCAGTTCCTGTGTAGCCAAGTTTACATTCCGTGTATTACTGATATCTTATGATGTTTCTTTTTCTGTGTGACTTAGTTCAGTTAGAATCATCATACCTGAATCCACTCATTGTGATGCTAAGGGCCTGATGACATAGATTTCATTGCTGAGTGATATTGCTTTGTAAGTAAATACCACAACTTTATCCATTTTTCACATTCTGCGATGTTGAACTTGTACTGTAAACGAGGTTCTTGTAAACAGAGGCGTCCCAAACTTTGGGGTGGCTGTGTCTTTTTCATTTTAATTTCCCTAAGCTATAGGACCATAAGTGGCAGTTCCCTAGGCTCTGTTGCTTTGTTTTTTAGATGTTTCAGGAAACACCATACACTTCTCCCGAGTGGTTGTTGGTAATTTACATCCCGCCCATCAGCATAACAAGGCTCCCAGTTCTCCATGGCCTGTCCTGCCTTTCTGGATTTTACACTTTTTTCAGATGGCCCTTTTGACCGGGGGGAAGTGAGACTTCATTGTAGTGCAGATTTCCTTTGCAAGCTTGCTTGGTTGGCCAAAAAGGGCGTATGCGTTTTTTCCTGAATATATTCAGGAAAAAACGCATACGCCCTTTTTGGCCAAGTGCATCATTGTGGACGTTCTGCCTCTTTTCCTATGCTTTCAATGCAATTCCAGTCTACCTCCTGAAATCGGTTTCCTGCAATTCTGCCCCGCTTTCAAGTCCTCTTGGCAGTCTTACTTCAGTCTATTTTTGGACGATAGCTGTCATTTATAACTCTGCAGGTTTGTGAATTACAGTGCTCCTGAGCTCCTTTCTTCAACTCGCTTTCTTGTGACCTGGCCGCAACACCGCAGGATGGCTTCAGGCCCTAATCTGGTTCCGGCCCGGCCTGCTGAGCCTTTGGTTAATTCCTCTTCCTGGTGGGAAATGAGAGTTAAATTTGCCCGTCCAGACACCTCCAGCTAGCCTCTCATTGGTTCTCGCTATTCCTGTTTATCTTCCGCAGAAATTGCAAACTGGGCCAAACAGGATGTTAAAGGGACTGACTCTCCAAGTGGGGAGAGTGTTAGTAAAGCGTCTGGAATGTTGCACCCGAGTACCAGGGGAGGAAAACTGACACATATTTGAACACGTCTCCTGATCACATGGTTGATCATACTCTAGGTTCCACATGCATGTTTTAGCTGAAGGAAGAATACCTTAAACCTGGGTAGTTAAAACCCGTGGAATGGGTACCATGCAATATGACTTCAAAGGGTCTTCATTTGCTCACCGAACCTCTCCAATCCTATCACTGCTGCGTTTATGCCCCTGTACACATGCTTGATTCTCTTTCGGAGACATAGCAATCCATAGGTTTTAAGATACTTACTAGTCAGGTACATTCTTAGACGTTTAATATGGGGTGTTGAGTCCATTTCGTTGAGCAAGGAGTAGCTCTTGTCTATTCCATATTTGGCTTAAGGAACTTTATCTGTGCTCATTTCAATCTCTGGTTTTATGCAGCACCCCAACTCACCTTTACCCTTAAGCAAGAATAAGTTGGTTTTCTAAATTTGAGACCCTGTTCTGTTCTGTAATTCAGTTCCTGTGTAGCCAAGTTTACATTCCGTGTATTACTGATATCTTATGATGTTTCTTTTTCTGTGTGACTTATTTCAGTTAGAATCATCATACCTGAATCCACTCATTGTGCTGCTAAGGGCCTGATGACACAGATTTCATTGCTGAGTGATATTGCTTTGTAAGTAAATACCACAACTTCTTTATCCATTTTTCATTTTCTGCGATGTTGAACTTGTACTGTAAACGAGGTTCTTGTAAACAGAGGCGTCCCAAATTTTGGGGTGGCTGTGTCTTTTTGATTTTAATTTCCCTAAGCTATAGGACCATAAGTGGAAGTGTCCTAGGTTCTGTTGCTTTGTTTTTTAGATGTTTCAGGAAACACCATACACTTCTCCCGAGTGTCTGTTGGCAATTTCCATCCCGCCCATCAGCATAACAAGGCTCCCAGTTCTCCATGGCCTGTCCTGCCTTTCTGGATTTTACACTTTTTTCAGATGGCCCTTTTGACCGGGGGGAAGTGAGACTTCATTGTAGTGCAGATTTCCTTTGCAAGCTTGCTTGGTTGGCCAAAAAGGGCGTATGCGTTTTTTCCTGAATATATTCAGGAAAAAACGCATACGCCCTTCTTGGCCAAGTGCATCATTGTGGACGTTCTGCCTCTTTTCCTATGCTTTCAATGCAATTCCAGTCTACCTCCTGAAATCGGTTTCCTGCAATTCTGCCCCGCTTTCAAGTCCTCTTGGCAGCCTTACTTCAGTCTATTTTTGGACGATAGCTGTCATTTATAACTCTGCAGCTTTGTGAATTACAGTGCCCCTGAGCTCCTTTCTTCAACTCGCTTTCTTGTGACCTGGCCGCAACACCGCAGGATGGCTTCAGGCCCTAATCTGGTTCCGGCACGGCACGCTGAGCCTTTGGTTATTTCCTCTTCCTGGTGGGAAATGAGAGTTAAATTTGTCCGTCCAGACACCTCCAGCTAGTCTCTCATTGGTTCCCGCTATTCCTGTTCATCTTCCGGAGAAATTGCAAACTGGGCCAAACAGGAGGTTAAAGGCGCTGACTCTCCAAGTGGGGAGAGTGTTAGTAAAGCGTCTGGAATGTTGCACCCGAGTACCAGGGGAGGAAAACTGAGACATATTTGAACACGTCTCCCGTTCACATGGTTGATCATACTTGGGTTCCACATGCATGTTTTAGCTGAAGGAAGAATACCTTAAACCTGGAGAGTTAAGACCCGTGTAATGGGTACCATGCAATATGACTTCAAAGGGTCTTCATTTGCTCACCGAACCTCTCCAATCCTATCACTGCTGCATTTATGCCCCTGTACACATGCTTGATTCTCTTTCGGAGACATAGCAATCCATAGGTTTTAAGATACTTACTAGTCAGGTACATTCTTAGGCGTTTAATATGCGGTGTTGAGTCCATGTCGTTGAGCAAGGAGTAGCTCTTGTCTATTCCATATTTGCCTTAAGGAACTTTATCTGTGCTCATTTCAATCTCTGGTTTTATGCAGCACCCCAACTCACTTTTAACCTTAAGCAAGCATAAGTTGGTTTTCTAAATTTGAGACCCTGTTCTGTTCTGTAATTCAGTTCCTGTGTAGCCAAGTTTACATTCCGTGTATTACTGATATCTTATGATGTTTCTTTTTCTGTGTGACTTACTTCAGTTAGAATCATCATACCTGAATCCACTCATTGTGCTGCTAAAGGCCTGATGACGCAGATTTCATTGCTGAGTGATATTGCTTTGTAAGTAAATACCACAACTTCTTTATCCATTTTTCACTTTCTGCGATGTTGAACTTGTACTGTAAACCAGGTTCTTGTAAACAGAGCCGTTCCAAACTTTGGGGTGGCTGTGTCTTTTTGATTTTAATTTCCCTAAGCTATAGGACCATAAGTGGCAGTTCCCTAGGCTCTGTTGCTTTGTTTTTTAGATGTTTCAGGAAACACCATACATTTCTCCCGAGTGTCTGTTGGCAATTTACATCCCGCCAATCAGCATAACAAGGCTCCCAGTTCTCCATGGCCTGTCCTGCCTTTCTGGATTTTACACTTTTTTCAGATGGCCCTTTTGACCGGGGGGAAGTGAGACTTCATTGTAGTGCAGATTTCCTTTGCAAGCTTGCTTGGTTGGCCAAAAAGGGCGTATGCGTTTTTTCCTGAATATATTCAGGAAAAAACGCATACGCCCTTTTTGGCCAAGTGCATCATTGTGGACGTTCTGCCTCTTTTCCTATGCTTTCAATGCAATTCCAGTCTACCTCCTGAAATCGGTTTCCTGCAATTCTGCCCCGCTTTCAAGTCCTCTTGGCAGCCTTACTTCAGTCTATTTTTGGACGATAGCTGTCATTTATAACTCTGCAGGTTTGTGAATTACAGTGCCCCTGAGCTCCTTTCTTCAACTCGCTTTCTTGTGACCTGCCGCAACACCGCAGGATGGCTTCAGGCCTAATCTGGTTCCGGCACGGCACGCTGAGCCTTTGGTTAATTCCTCTTCCTGGTGGGAAATGAGAGTTAAATTTGCCCGTCCAGACACCTCCAGCTAGCCTCTCATTGGTTCTCGCTATTCCTGTTCATCTTCCGCAGAAATTGCAAACTGGGCCAAACAGGAGGTTAAAGGGACTGACTCTCCAAGTGGGGAGAGTGTTAGTAAAGCGTCTGGAATGTTGCACCCGAGTACCAGGGGAGGAAAACTGAGACATATTTGAACACGTCTCCCGTTCACATGGTTGATCATACTTGGGTTCCACATGCATGTTTTAGCTGAAGGAAGAATACCTTAAACCTGGGTAGTTGAAACCCGTGGAATGGGTACCATGCAATATGACTTCAAAGGGTCTTCATTTGCTCACCGAACCTCTCCAATCCTATCACTGCTGCGTTTATGCCCATGTACACATGCTTGATTCTCTTTCGGAGACATAGCAATTCTTAGGTTTTAAGATACTTACAAGTCAAGTACATTCTTAGGCGTTTAATATGCGGTGTTGAGTCCATTTCGTTGAGCAAGGAGTAGCTCTTGTCTATTCCATATTTGACTTAAGGAACTTTATCTGTGCTCATTTCAATCTCTGGTTTTATGCAGCACCCCAACTCACCTTTACCCTTAAGCAAGCATAAGTTGGTTTTCTAAATTTGAGACCCTGTTCTGTTCTGTAATTCAGTTCCTGTGTAGCCAAGTTTACATTCCATGTATTACTGATATCTTATGATGTTTCTTTTTCTGTGTGACTTACTTCAGTTAGAATCATCATACCTGAATCCACTCATTGTGCTGCTAAGGGCCTGATGACACAGATTTCATTGCTGAGTGATATTGCTTTGTAAGTAAATACCACAACTTCTTTATCCATTTTTCACTTTCTGCGATGTTGAACTTGTACTGTAAACGAGGTTCTTGTAAACAGAGCCGTTCCAAACTTTGGGGTGGCTGTGTCTTTTTGATTTTAATTTCCCTAACTATAGGACCATAAGTGGAAGTGCCCTAGGTTCTGTTGCTTTGTTTTTTAGATGTTTCAGGAAACACCATACACTTCTCCCGAGTGGTTGTTGGCAATTTACATCCCGCCCATCAGCATAACAAGGCTCCCAGTTCTCCATGGCCTGTCCTGCCTTTCTGGATTTTACACATTTTTCAGATGGCCCTTTTGACCGGGGGGAAGTGAGACTTCATTGTAGTGCAGATTTCCTTTGCAAGCTTGCTTGGTTGGCCAAAAAGGGCGTATGCGTTTTTTCCTGAATATATTCAGGAAAAAACGCATACGCCCTTTTTGGCCAAGTGCATCATTGTGGACGTTCTGCCTCTTTTCCTATGCTTTCAATGCAATTCCAGTCTACCTCCTGAAATCGGTTTCCTGCAATTCTGCCCCGCTTTCAAGTCCTCTTGGCAGTCTTACTTCAGTCTATTTTTGGACGATAGCTGTCATTTATAACTCTGCAGGTTTGTGAATTACAGTGCTCCTGAGCTCCTTTCTTCAACTCGCTTTCTTGTGACCTGGCCGCAACACCGCAGGATGGCTTCAGGCCCTAATCTGGTTCCGGCCCGGCCTGCTGAGCCTTTGGTTAATTCCTCTTCCTGGTGGGAAATGAGAGTTAAATTTGCCCGTCCAGACACCTCCAGCTAGCCTCTCATTGGTTCTCGCTATTCCTGTTTATCTTCCGCAGAAATTGCAAACTGGGCCAAACAGGATGTTAAAGGGACTGACTCTCCAAGTGGGGAGAGTGTTAGTAAAGCGTCTGGAATGTTGCACCCGAGTACCAGGGGAGGAAAACTGACACATATTTGAACACGTCTCCCGATCACATGGTTGATCATACTCTAGGTTCCACATGCATGTTTTAGCTGAAGGAAGAATACCTTAAACCTGGGTAGTTGAAACCCGTGGAATGGGTACCATGCAATATGACTTCAAAGGGTCTTCATTTGCTCACCGAACCTCTCCAATCCTATCACTGCTGCGTTTATGCCCCTGTACACATGCTTGATTCTCTTTCGGAGACATAGCAATCCATAGGTTTTAAGATACTTACTAGTCAGGTACATTCTTAGACGTTTAATATGGGGTGTTGAGTCCATTTCGTTGAGCAAGGAGTAGCTCTTGTCTATTCCATATTTGGCTTAAGGAACTTTATCTGTGCTCATTTCAATCTCTGGTTTTATGCAGCACCCCAACTCACCTTTACCCTTAAGCAAGAATAAGTTGGTTTTCTAAATTTGAGACCCTGTTCTGTTCTGTAATTCAGTTCCTGTGTAGCCAAGTTTACATTCCGTGTATTACTGATATCTTATGATGTTTCTTTTTCTGTGTGACTTATTTCAGTTAGAATCATCATACCTGAATCCACTCATTGTGCTGCTAAGGGCCTGATGACACAGATTTCATTGCTGAGTGATATTGCTTTGTAAGTAAATACCACAACTTCTTTATCCATTTTTCATTTTCTGCGATGTTGAACTTGTACTGTAAACGAGGTTCTTGTAAACAGAGGCGTCCCAAATTTTGGGGTGGCTGTGTCTTTTTGATTTTAATTTCCCTAAGCTATAGGACCATAAGTGGAAGTGTCCTAGGTTCTGTTGCTTTGTTTTTTAGATGTTTCAGGAAACACCATACACTTCTCCCGAGTGTCTGTTGGCAATTTCCATCCCGCCCATCAGCATAACAAGGCTCCCAGTTCTCCATGGCCTGTCCTGCCTTTCTGGATTTTACACTTTTTTCAGATGGCCCTTTTGACCGGGGGGAAGTGAGACTTCATTGTAGTGCAGATTTCCTTTGCAAGCTTGCTTGGTTGGCCAAAAAGGGCGTATGCGTTTTTTCCTGAATATATTCAGGAAAAAACGCATACGCCCTTCTTGGCCAAGTGCATCATTGTGGACGTTCTGCCTCTTTTCCTATGCTTTCAATGCAATTCCAGTCTACCTCCTGAAATCGGTTTCCTGCAATTCTGCCCCGCTTTCAAGTCCTCTTGGCAGCCTTACTTCAGTCTATTTTTGGACGATAGCTGTCATTTATAACTCTGCAGCTTTGTGAATTACAGTGCCCCTGAGCTCCTTTCTTCAACTCGCTTTCTTGTGACCTGGCCGCAACACCGCAGGATGGCTTCAGGCCCTAATCTGGTTCCGGCACGGCACGCTGAGCCTTTGGTTATTTCCTCTTCCTGGTGGGAAATGAGAGTTAAATTTGTCCGTCCAGACACCTCCAGCTAGTCTCTCATTGGTTCCCGCTATTCCTGTTCATCTTCCGGAGAAATTGCAAACTGGGCCAAACAGGAGGTTAAAGGCGCTGACTCTCCAAGTGGGGAGAGTGTTAGTAAAGCGTCTGGAATGTTGCACCCGAGTACCAGGGGAGGAAAACTGAGACATATTTGAACACGTCTCCCGTTCACATGGTTGATCATACTTGGGTTCCACATGCATGTTTTAGCTGAAGGAAGAATACCTTAAACCTGGAGAGTTAAGACCCGTGTAATGGGTACCATGCAATATGACTTCAAAGGGTCTTCATTTGCTCACCGAACCTCTCCAATCCTATCACTGCTGCATTTATGCCCCTGTACACATGCTTGATTCTCTTTCGGAGACATAGCAATCCATAGGTTTTAAGATACTTACTAGTCAGGTACATTCTTAGGCGTTTAATATGCGGTGTTGAGTCCATGTCGTTGAGCAAGGAGTAGCTCTTGTCTATTCCATATTTGCCTTAAGGAACTTTATCTGTGCTCATTTCAATCTCTGGTTTTATGCAGCACCCCAACTCACTTTTAACCTTAAGCAAGCATAAGTTGGTTTTCTAAATTTGAGACCCTGTTCTGTTCTGTAATTCAGTTCCTGTGTAGCCAAGTTTACATTCCGTGTATTACTGATATCTTATGATGTTTCTTTTTCTGTGTGACTTACTTCAGTTAGAATCATCATACCTGAATCCACTCATTGTGCTGCTAAAGGCCTGATGACGCAGATTTCATTGCTGAGTGATATTGCTTTGTAAGTAAATACCACAACTTCTTTATCCATTTTTCACTTTCTGCGATGTTGAACTTGTACTGTAAACCAGGTTCTTGTAAACAGAGCCGTTCCAAACTTTGGGGTGGCTGTGTCTTTTTGATTTTAATTTCCCTAAGCTATAGGACCATAAGTGGCAGTTCCCTAGGCTCTGTTGCTTTGTTTTTTAGATGTTTCAGGAAACACCATACATTTCTCCCGAGTGTCTGTTGGCAATTTACATCCCGCCAATCAGCATAACAAGGCTCCCAGTTCTCCATGGCCTGTCCTGCCTTTCTGGATTTTACACTTTTTTCAGATGGCCCTTTTGACCGGGGGGAAGTGAGACTTCATTGTAGTGCAGATTTCCTTTGCAAGCTTGCTTGGTTGGCCAAAAAGGGCGTATGCGTTTTTTCCTGAATATATTCAGGAAAAAACGCATACGCCCTTTTTGGCCAAGTGCATCATTGTGGACGTTCTGCCTCTTTTCCTATGCTTTCAATGCAATTCCAGTCTACCTCCTGAAATCGGTTTCCTGCAATTCTGCCCCGCTTTCAAGTCCTCTTGGCAGCCTTACTTCAGTCTATTTTTGGACGATAGCTGTCATTTATAACTCTGCAGGTTTGTGAATTACAGTGCCCCTGAGCTCCTTTCTTCAACTCGCTTTCTTGTGACCTGCCGCAACACCGCAGGATGGCTTCAGGCCTAATCTGGTTCCGGCACGGCACGCTGAGCCTTTGGTTAATTCCTCTTCCTGGTGGGAAATGAGAGTTAAATTTGCCCGTCCAGACACCTCCAGCTAGCCTCTCATTGGTTCTCGCTATTCCTGTTCATCTTCCGCAGAAATTGCAAACTGGGCCAAACAGGAGGTTAAAGGGACTGACTCTCCAAGTGGGGAGAGTGTTAGTAAAGCGTCTGGAATGTTGCACCCGAGTACCAGGGGAGGAAAACTGAGACATATTTGAACACGTCTCCCGTTCACATGGTTGATCATACTTGGGTTCCACATGCATGTTTTAGCTGAAGGAAGAATACCTTAAACCTGGGTAGTTGAAACCCGTGGAATGGGTACCATGCAATATGACTTCAAAGGGTCTTCATTTGCTCACCGAACCTCTCCAATCCTATCACTGCTGCGTTTATGCCCATGTACACATGCTTGATTCTCTTTCGGAGACATAGCAATTCTTAGGTTTTAAGATACTTACAAGTCAAGTACATTCTTAGGCGTTTAATATGCGGTGTTGAGTCCATTTCGTTGAGCAAGGAGTAGCTCTTGTCTATTCCATATTTGACTTAAGGAACTTTATCTGTGCTCATTTCAATCTCTGGTTTTATGCAGCACCCCAACTCACCTTTACCCTTAAGCAAGCATAAGTTGGTTTTCTAAATTTGAGACCCTGTTCTGTTCTGTAATTCAGTTCCTGTGTAGCCAAGTTTACATTCCATGTATTACTGATATCTTATGATGTTTCTTTTTCTGTGTGACTTACTTCAGTTAGAATCATCATACCTGAATCCACTCATTGTGCTGCTAAGGGCCTGATGACACAGATTTCATTGCTGAGTGATATTGCTTTGTAAGTAAATACCACAACTTCTTTATCCATTTTTCACTTTCTGCGATGTTGAACTTGTACTGTAAACGAGGTTCTTGTAAACAGAGGCGTCCCAAATTTTGGGGTGGCTGTGTCTTTTTGATTTTAATTTCCCTAAGCTATAGGACCATAAGTGGAAGTGTCCTAGGTTCTGTTGCTTTGTTTTTTAGATGTTTCAGGAAACACCATACACTTCTCCCGAGTGTCTGTTGGCAATTTCCATCCCGCCCATCAGCATAACAAGGCTCCCAGTTCTCCATGGCCTGTCCTGCCTTTCTGGATTTTACACTTTTTTCAGATGGCCCTTTTGACCGGGGGGAAGTGAGACTTCATTGTAGTGCAGATTTCCTTTGCAAGCTTGCTTGGTTGGCCAAAAAGGGCGTATGCGTTTTTTCCTGAATATATTCAGGAAAAAACGCATACGCCCTTCTTGGCCAAGTGCATCATTGTGGACGTTCTGCCTCTTTTCCTATGCTTTCAATGCAATTCCAGTCTACCTCCTGAAATCGGTTTCCTGCAATTCTGCCCCGCTTTCAAGTCCTCTTGGCAGCCTTACTTCAGTCTATTTTTGGACGATAGCTGTCATTTATAACTCTGCAGCTTTGTGAATTACAGTGCCCCTGAGCTCCTTTCTTCAACTCGCTTTCTTGTGACCTGGCCGCAACACCGCAGGATGGCTTCAGGCCCTAATCTGGTTCCGGCACGGCACGCTGAGCCTTTGGTTATTTCCTCTTCCTGGTGGGAAATGAGAGTTAAATTTGTCCGTCCAGACACCTCCAGCTAGTCTCTCATTGGTTCCCGCTATTCCTGTTCATCTTCCGGAGAAATTGCAAACTGGGCCAAACAGGACGTTAAAGGCGCTGACTCTCCAAGTGGGGAGAGTGTTAGTAAAGCGTCTGGAATGTTGCACCCGAGTACCAGGGGAGGAAAACTGAGACATATTTGAACACGTCTCCCGTTCACATGGTTGATCATACTTGGGTTCCACATGCATGTTTTAGCTGAAGGAAGAATACCTTAAACCTGGGTAGTTGAAACCCGTGGAATGGGTACCATGCAATATGACTTCAAAGGGTCTTCATTTGCTCACCGAACCTCTCCAATCCTATCACTGCTGCGTTTATGCCCATGTACACATGCTTGATTCTCTTTCGGAGACATAGCAATTCTTAGGTTTTAAGATACTTACAAGTCAAGTACATTCTTAGGCGTTTAATATGCGGTGTTGAGTCCATTTCGTTGAGCAAGGAGTAGCTCTTGTCTATTCCATATTTGACTTAAGGAACTTTATCTGTGCTCATTTCAATCTCTGGTTTTATGCAGCACCCCAACTCACCTTTACCCTTAAGCAAGCATAAGTTGGTTTTCTAAATTTGAGACCCTGTTCTGTTCTGTAATTCAGTTCCTGTGTAGCCAAGTTTACATTCCATGTATTACTGATATCTTATGATGTTTCTTTTTCTGTGTGACTTACTTCAGTTAGAATCATCATACCTGAATCCACTCATTGTGCTGCTAAGGGCCTGATGACACAGATTTCATTGCTGAGTGATATTGCTTTGTAAGTAAATACCACAACTTCTTTATCCATTTTTCACTTTCTGCGATGTTGAACTTGTACTGTAAACGAGGTTCTTGTAAACAGAGCCGTTCCAAACTTTGGGGTGGCTGTGTCTTTTTGATTTTAATTTCCCTAACTATAGGACCATAAGTGGAAGTGCCCTAGGTTCTGTTGCTTTGTTTTTTAGATGTTTCAGGAAACACCATACACTTCTCCCGAGTGGTTGTTGGCAATTTACATCCCGCCCATCAGCATAACAAGGCTCCCAGTTCTCCATGGCCTGTCCTGCCTTTCTGGATTTTACACATTTTTCAGATGGCCCTTTTGACCGGGGGGAAGTGAGACTTCATTGTAGTGCAGATTTCCTTTGCAAGCTTGCTTGGTTGGCCAAAAAGGGCGTATGCGTTTTTTCCTGAATATATTCAGGAAAAAACGCATACGCCCTTTTTGGCCAAGTGCATCATTGTGGACGTTCTGCCTCTTTTCCTATGCTTTCAATGCAATTCCAGTCTACCTCCTGAAATCGGTTTCCTGCAATTCTGCCCCGCTTTCAAGTCCTCTTGGCAGTCTTACTTCAGTCTATTTTTGGACGATAGCTGTCATTTATAACTCTGCAGGTTTGTGAATTACAGTGCTCCTGAGCTCCTTTCTTCAACTCGCTTTCTTGTGACCTGGCCGCAACACCGCAGGATGGCTTCAGGCCCTAATCTGGTTCCGGCCCGGCCTGCTGAGCCTTTGGTTAATTCCTCTTCCTGGTGGGAAATGAGAGTTAAATTTGCCCGTCCAGACACCTCCAGCTAGCCTCTCATTGGTTCTCGCTATTCCTGTTCATCTTCCGCAGAAATTGCAAACTGGGCCAAACAGGATGTTAAAGGGACTGACTCTCCAAGTGGGGAGAGTGTTAGTAAAGCGTCTGGAATGTTGCACCCGAGTACCAGGGGAGGAAAACTGACACATATTTGAACACGTCTCCCGATCACATGGTTGATCATACTCTAGGTTCCACATGCATGTTTTAGCTGAAGGAAGAATACCTTAAACCTGGGTAGTTGAAACCCGTGGAATGGGTACCATGCAATATGACTTCAAAGGGTCTTCATTTGCTCACCGAACCTCTCCAATCCTATCACTGCTGCGTTTATGCCCCTGTACACATGCTTGATTCTCTTTCGGAGACATAGCAATCCATAGGTTTTAAGATACTTACTAGTCAGGTACATTCTTAGACGTTTAATATGGGGTGTTGAGTCCATTTCGTTGAGCAAGGAGTAGCTCTTGTCTATTCCATATTTGGCTTAAGGAACTTTATCTGTGCTCATTTCAATCTCTGGTTTTATGCAGCACCCCAACTCACCTTTACCCTTAAGCAAGAATAAGTTGGTTTTCTAAATTTGAGACCCTGTTCTGTTCTGTAATTCAGTTCCTGTGTAGCCAAGTTTACATTCCGTGTATTACTGATATCTTATGATGTTTCTTTTTCTGTGTGACTTATTTCAGTTAGAATCATCATACCTGAATCCACTCATTGTGCTGCTAAGGGCCTGATGACACAGATTTCATTGCTGAGTGATATTGCTTTGTAAGTAAATACCACAACTTCTTTATCCATTTTTCATTTTCTGCGATGTTGAACTTGTACTGTAAACGAGGTTCTTGTAAACAGAGGCGTCCCAAATTTTGGGGTGGCTGTGTCTTTTTGATTTTAATTTCCCTAAGCTATAGGACCATAAGTGGAAGTGTCCTAGGTTCTGTTGCTTTGTTTTTTAGATGTTTCAGGAAACACCATACACTTCTCCCGAGTGTCTGTTGGCAATTTCCATCCCGCCCATCAGCATAACAAGGCTCCCAGTTCTCCATGGCCTGTCCTGCCTTTCTGGATTTTACACTTTTTTCAGATGGCCCTTTTGACCGGGGGGAAGTGAGACTTCATTGTAGTGCAGATTTCCTTTGCAAGCTTGCTTGGTTGGCCAAAAAGGGCGTATGCGTTTTTTCCTGAATATATTCAGGAAAAAACGCATACGCCCTTCTTGGCCAAGTGCATCATTGTGGACGTTCTGCCTCTTTTCCTATGCTTTCAATGCAATTCCAGTCTACCTCCTGAAATCGGTTTCCTGCAATTCTGCCCCGCTTTCAAGTCCTCTTGGCAGCCTTACTTCAGTCTATTTTTGGACGATAGCTGTCATTTATAACTCTGCAGCTTTGTGAATTACAGTGCCCCTGAGCTCCTTTCTTCAACTCGCTTTCTTGTGACCTGGCCGCAACACCGCAGGATGGCTTCAGGCCCTAATCTGGTTCCGGCACGGCACGCTGAGCCTTTGGTTATTTCCTCTTCCTGGTGGGAAATGAGAGTTAAATTTGTCCGTCCAGACACCTCCAGCTAGTCTCTCATTGGTTCCCGCTATTCCTGTTCATCTTCCGGAGAAATTGCAAACTGGGCCAAACAGGAGGTTAAAGGCGCTGACTCTCCAAGTGGGGAGAGTGTTAGTAAAGCGTCTGGAATGTTGCACCCGAGTACCAGGGGAGGAAAACTGAGACATATTTGAACACGTCTCCCGTTCACATGGTTGATCATACTTGGGTTCCACATGCATGTTTTAGCTGAAGGAAGAATACCTTAAACCTGGAGAGTTAAGACCCGTGTAATGGGTACCATGCAATATGACTTCAAAGGGTCTTCATTTGCTCACCGAACCTCTCCAATCCTATCACTGCTGCATTTATGCCCCTGTACACATGCTTGATTCTCTTTCGGAGACATAGCAATCCATAGGTTTTAAGATACTTACTAGTCAGGTACATTCTTAGGCGTTTAATATGCGGTGTTGAGTCCATGTCGTTGAGCAAGGAGTAGCTCTTGTCTATTCCATATTTGACTTAAGGAACTTTATCTGTGCTCATTTCAATCTCTGGTTTTATGCAGCACCCCAACTCACTTTTAACCTTAAGCAAGCATAAGTTGGTTTTCTAAATTTGAGACCCTGTTCTGTTCTGTAATTCAGTTCCTGTGTAGCCAAGTTTACATTCCGTGTATTACTGATATCTTATGATGTTTCTTTTTCTGTGTGACTTACTTCAGTTAGAATCATCATACCTGAATCCACTCATTGTGCTGCTAAAGGCCTGATGACGCAGATTTCATTGCTGAGTGATATTGCTTTGTAAGTAAATACCACAACTTCTTTATCCATTTTTCACTTTCTGCGATGTTGAACTTGTACTGTAAACCAGGTTCTTGTAAACAGAGCCGTTCCAAACTTTGGGGTGGCTGTGTCTTTTTGATTTTAATTTCCCTAAGCTATAGGACCATAAGTGGCAGTTCCCTAGGCTCTGTTGCTTTGTTTTTTAGATGTTTCAGGAAACACCATACATTTCTCCCGAGTGTCTGTTGGCAATTTACATCCCGCCAATCAGCATAACAAGGCTCCCAGTTCTCCATGGCCTGTCCTGCCTTTCTGGATTTTACACTTTTTTCAGATGGCCCTTTTGACCGGGGGGAAGTGAGACTTCATTGTAGTGCAGATTTCCTTTGCAAGCTTGCTTGGTTGGCCAAAAAGGGCGTATGCGTTTTTTCCTGAATATATTCAGGAAAAAACGCATACGCCCTTTTTGGCCAAGTGCATCATTGTGGACGTTCTGCCTCTTTTCCTATGCTTTCAATGCAATTCCAGTCTACCTCCTGAAATCGGTTTCCTGCAATTCTGCCCCGCTTTCAAGTCCTCTTGGCAGCCTTACTTCAGTCTATTTTTGGACGATAGCTGTCATTTATAACTCTGCAGGTTTGTGAATTACAGTGCCCCTGAGCTCCTTTCTTCAACTCGCTTTCTTGTGACCTGGCCGCAACACCGCAGGATGGCTTCAGGCCTAATCTGGTTCCGGCCCGGCACGCTGAGCCTTTGGTTAATTCCTCTTCCTGGTGGGAAATGAGAGTTAAATTTGCCCGTCCAGACACCTCCAGCTAGCCTCTCATTGGTTCTCGCTATTCCTGTTCATCTTCCGCAGAAATTGCAAACTGGGCCAAACAGGAGGTTAAAGGGACTGACTCTCCAAGTGGGGAGAGTGTTAGTAAAGCGTCTGGAATGTTGCACCCGAGTACCAGGGGAGGAAAACTGAGACATATTTGAACACGTCTCCCGTTCACATGGTTGATCATACTTGGGTTCCACATGCATGTTTTAGCTGAAGGAAGAATACCTTAAACCTGGGTAGTTGAAACCCGTGGAATGGGTACCATGCAATATGACTTCAAAGGGTCTTCATTTGCTCACCGAACCTCTCCAATCCTATCACTGCTGCGTTTATGCCCATGTACACATGCTTGATTCTCTTTCGGAGACATAGCAATTCTTAGGTTTTAAGATACTTACAAGTCAGGTACATTCTTAGGCGTTTAATATGCGGTGTTGAGTCCATTTCGTTGAGCAAGGAGTAGCTCTTGTCTATTCCATATTTGACTTAAGGAACTTTATCTGTGCTCATTTCAATCTCTGGTTTTATGCAGCACCCCAACTCACCTTTACCCTTAAGCAAGCATAAGTTGGTTTTCTAAATTTGAGACCCTGTTCTGTTCTGTAATTCAGTTCCTGTGTAGCCAAGTTTACATTCCATGTATTACTGATATCTTATGATGTTTCTTTTTCTGTGTGACTTACTTCAGTTAGAATCATCATACCTGAATCCACTCATTGTGCTGCTAAGGGCCTGATGACACAGATTTCATTGCTGAGTGATATTGCTTTGTAAGTAAATACCACAACTTCTTTATCCATTTTTCACTTTCTGCGATGTTGAACTTGTACTGTAAACGAGGTTCTTGTAAACAGAGCCGTTCCAAACTTTGGGGTGGCTGTGTCTTTTTGATTTTAATTTCCCTAACTATAGGACCATAAGTGGAAGTGCCCTAGGTTCTGTTGCTTTGTTTTTTAGATGTTTCAGGAAACACCATACACTTCTCCCGAGTGGTTGTTGGCAATTTACATCCCGCCCATCAGCATAACAAGGCTCCCAGTTCTCCATGGCCTGTCCTGCCTTTCTGGATTTTACACATTTTTCAGATGGCCCTTTTGACCGGGGGGAAGTGAGACTTCATTGTAGTGCAGATTTCCTTTGCAAGCTTGCTTGGTTGGCCAAAAAGGGCGTATGCGTTTTTTCCTGAATACATTCAGGAAAAAACGCATACGCCCTTTTTGGCCAAGTGCATCATTGTGGACGTTCTGCCTCTTTTCCTATGGTTTCAATGCAATTCCAGTCTACCTCCTGAAATCGGTTTCCTGCAATTCTGCCCCGCTTTCAAGTCCTCTTGGCAGTCTTACTTCAGTCTATTTTTGGACGATAGCTGTCATTTATAACTCTGCAGGTTTGTGAATTACAGTGCTCCTGAGCTCCTTTCTTCAACTCGCTTTCTTGTGACCTGGCCGCAACACCGCAGGGTGGCTTCAGGCCCTAATCTGGTTCCGGCCCGGCCTGCTGAGCCTTTGGTTAATTCCTCTTCCTGGTGGGAAATGAGAGTTAAATTTGCCCGTCCAGACACCTCCAGCTAGCCTCTCATTGGTTCTCGCTATTCCTGTTCATCTTCCGCAGAAATTGCAAACTGGGCCAAACAGGATGTTAAAGGGACTGACTCTCCAAGTGGGGAGAGTGTTAGTAAAGCGTCTGGAATGTTGCACCCGAGTACCAGGGGAGGAAAACTGACACATATTTGAACACGTCTCCCGATCACATGGTTGATCATACTCTAGGTTCCACATGCATGTTTTAGCTGAAGGAAGAATACCTTAAACCTGGGTAGTTGAAACCCGTGGAATGGGTACCATGCAATATGACTTCAAAGGGTCTTCATTTGCTCACCGAACCTCTCCAATCCTATCACTGCTGCGTTTATGCCCCTGTACACATGCTTGATTCTCTTTCGGAGACATAGCAATCCATAGGTTTTAAGATACTTACTAGTCAGGTACATTCTTAGGCGTTTAATATGGGGTGTTGTGTCCATTTCGTTGAGCAAGGAGTAGCTCTTGTCTATTCCATATTTGGCTTAAGGAACTTTATCTGTGCTCATTTCAATCTCTGGTTTTATGCAGCACCCCAACTCACCTTTACCCTTAAGCAAGAATAAGTTGGTTTTCTAAATTTGAGACCCTGTTCTGTTCTGTAATTCAGTCCCTGTGTAGCCAAGTTTACATTCCGTGTATTACTGATATCTTATGATGTTTCTTTTTCTGTGTGACTTATTTCAGTTAGAATCATCATACCTGAATCCACTCATTGTGCTGCTAAGGGCCTGATGACACAGATTTCATTGCTGAGTGATATTGCTTTGTAAGTAAATACCACAACTTCTTTATCCATTTTTCATTTTCTGCGATGTTGAACTTGTACTGTAAACGAGGTTCTTGTAAACAGAGGCGTCCCAAATTTTGGGGTGGCTGTGTCTTTTTGATTTTAATTTCCCTAAGCTATAGGACCATAAGTGGAAGTGTCCTAGGTTCTGTTGCTTTGTTTTTTAGATGTTTCAGGAAACACCATACACTTCTCCCGAGTGTCTGTTGGCAATTTCCATCCCGCCCATCAGCATAACAAGGCTCCCAGTTCTCCATGGCCTGTCCTGCCTTTCTGGATTTTACACTTTTTTCAGATGGCCCTTTTGACCGGGGGGAAGTGAGACTTCATTGTAGTGCAGATTTCCTTTGCAAGCTTGCTTGGTTGGCCAAAAAGGGCGTATGCGTTTTTTCCTGAATATATTCAGGAAAAAACGCATACGCCCTTCTTGGCCAAGTGCATCATTGTGGACGTTCTGCCTCTTTTCCTATGCTTTCAATGCAATTCCAGTCTACCTCCTGAAATCGGTTTCCTGCAATTCTGCCCCGCTTTCAAGTCCTCTTGGCAGCCTTACTTCAGTCTATTTTTGGACGATAGCTGTCATTTATAACTCTGCAGCTTTGTGAATTACAGTGCCCCTGAGCTCCTTTCTTCAACTCGCTTTCTTGTGACCTGGCCGCAACACCGCAGGATGGCTTCAGGCCCTAATCTGGTTCCGGCACGGCACGCTGAGCCTTTGGTTATTTCCTCTTCCTGGTGGGAAATGAGAGTTAAATTTGTCCGTCCAGACACCTCCAGCTAGTCTCTCATTGGTTCCCGCTATTCCTGTTCATCTTCCGGAGAAATTGCAAACTGGGCCAAACAGGAGGTTAAAGGCGCTGACTCTCCAAGTGGGGAGAGTGTTAGTAAAGCGTCTGGAATGTTGCACCCGAGTACCAGGGGAGGAAAACTGAGACATATTTGAACACGTCTCCCGTTCACATGGTTGATCATACTTGGGTTCCACATGCATGTTTTAGCTGAAGGAAGAATACCTTAAACCTGGAGAGTTAAGACCCGTGTAATGGGTACCATGCAATATGACTTCAAAGGGTCTTCATTTGCTCACCGAACCTCTCCAATCCTATCACTGCTGCATTTATGCCCCTGTACACATGCTTGATTCTCTTTCGGAGACATAGCAATCCATAGGTTTTAAGATACTTACTAGTCAGGTACATTCTTAGGCGTTTAATATGCGGTGTTGAGTCCATGTCGTTGAGCAAGGAGTAGCTCTTGTCTATTCCATATTTGACTTAAGGAACTTTATCTGTGCTCATTTCAATCTCTGGTTTTATGCAGCACCCCAACTCACTTTTAACCTTAAGCAAGCATAAGTTGGTTTTCTAAATTTGAGACCCTGTTCTGTTCTGTAATTCAGTTCCTGTGTAGCCAAGTTTACATTCCGTGTATTACTGATATCTTATGATGTTTCTTTTTCTGTGTGACTTACTTCAGTTAGAATCATCATACCTGAATCCACTCATTGTGCTGCTAAAGGCCTGATGACGCAGATTTCATTGCTGAGTGATATTGCTTTGTAAGTAAATACCACAACTTCTTTATCCATTTTTCACTTTCTGCGATGTTGAACTTGTACTGTAAACCAGGTTCTTGTAAACAGAGCCGTTCCAAACTTTGGGGTGGCTGTGTCTTTTTGATTTTAATTTCCCTAAGCTATAGGACTATAAGTGGCAGTTCCCTAGGCTCTGTTGCTTTGTTTTTTAGATGTTTCAGGAAACACCATACATTTCTCCCGAGTGTCTGTTGGCAATTTACATCCCGCCAATCAGCATAACAAGGCTCCCAGTTCTCCATGGCCTGTCCTGCCTTTCTGGATTTTACACTTTTTTCAGATGGCCCTTTTGACCGGGGGGAAGTGAGACTTCATTGTAGTGCAGATTTCCTTTGCAAGCTTGTTTGGTTGGCCAAAAAGGGCGTATGCGTTTTTTCCTGAATATATTCAGGAAAAAACGCATACGCCCTTTTTGGCCAAGTGCATCATTGTGGACGTTCTGCCTCTTTTCCTATGCTTTCAATGCAATTCCAGTCTACCTCCTGAAATCGGTTTCCTGCAATTCTGCCCCGCTTTCAAGTCCTCTTGGCAGCCTTACTTCAGTCTATTTTTGGACGATAGCTGTCATTTATAACTCTGCAGGTTTGTGAATTACAGTGCCCCTGAGCTCCTTTCTTCAACTCGCTTTCTTGTGACCTGGCCGCAACACCGCAGGATGGCTTCAAGCCTAATCTGGTTCCGGCCCGGCACGCTGAGCCTTTGGTTAATTCCTCTTCCTGGTGGGAAATGAGAGTTAAATTTGCCCGTCCAGACACCTCCAGCTAGCCTCTCATTGGTTCTCGCTATTCCTGTTCATCTTCCGCAGAAATTGCAAACTGGGCCAAACAGGAGGTTAAAGGGACTGACTCTCCAAGTGGGGAGAGTGTTAGTAAAGCGTCTGGAATGTTGCACCCGAGTACCAGGGGAGGAAAACTGAGACATATTTGAACACGTCTCCCGTTCACATGGTTGATCATACTTGGGTTCCACATGCATGTTTTAGCTGAAGGAAGAATACCTTAAACCTGGGTAGTTGAAACCCGTGGAATGGGTACCATGCAATATGACTTCAAAGGGTCTTCATTTGCTCACCGAACCTCTCCAATCCTATCACTGCTGCGTTTATGCCCATGTACACATGCTTGATTCTCTTTCGGAGACATAGCAATTCTTAGGTTTTAAGATACTTACAAGTCAGGTACATTCTTAGGCGTTTAATATGCGGTGTTGAGTCCATTTCGTTGAGCAAGGAGTAGCTCTTGTCTATTCCATATTTGACTTAAGGAACTTTATCTGTGCTCATTTCAATCTCTGGTTTTATGCAGCACCCCAACTCACCTTTACCCTTAAGCAAGCATAAGTTGGTTTTCTAAATTTGAGACCCTGTTCTGTTCTGTAATTCAGTTCCTGTGTAGCCAAGTTTACATTCCATGTATTACTGATATCTTATGATGTTTCTTTTTCTGTGTGACTTACTTCAGTTAGAATCATCATACCTGAATCCACTCATTGTGCTGCTAAGGGCCTGATGACACAGATTTCATTGCTGAGTGATATTGCTTTGTAAGTAAATACCACAACTTCTTTATCCATTTTTCACTTTCTGCGATGTTGAACTTGTACTGTAAACGAGGTTCTTGTAAACAGAGCCGTTCCAAACTTTGGGGTGGCTGTGTCTTTTTGATTTTAATTTCCCTAACTATAGGACCATAAGTGGAAGTGCCCTAGGTTCTGTTGCTTTGTTTTTTAGATGTTTCAGGAAACACCATACACTTCTCCCGAGTGGTTGTTGGCAATTTACATCCCGCCCATCAGCATAACAAGGCTCCCAGTTCTCCATGGCCTGTCCTGCCTTTCTGGATTTTACACATTTTTCAGATGGCCCTTTTGACCGGGGGGAAGTGAGACTTCATTGTAGTGCAGATTTCCTTTGCAAGCTTGCTTGGTTGGCCAAAAAGGGCGTATGCGTTTTTTCCTGAATACATTCAGGAAAAAACGCATACGCCCTTTTTGGCCAAGTGCATCATTGTGGACGTTCTGCCTCTTTTCCTATGGTTTCAATGCAATTCCAGTCTACCTCCTGAAATCGGTTTCCTGCAATTCTGCCCCGCTTTCAAGTCCTCTTGGCAGTCTTACTTCAGTCTATTTTTGGACGATAGCTGTCATTTATAACTCTGCAGGTTTGTGAATTACAGTGCTCCTGAGCTCCTTTCTTCAACTCGCTTTCTTGTGACCTGGCCGCAACACCGCAGGGTGGCTTCAGGCCCTAATCTGGTTACGGTCCGGCCTGCTGAGCCTTTGGTTAATTCCTCTTCCTGGTGGGAAATGAGAGTTAAATTTGCCCGTCCAGACACCTCCAGCTAGCCTCTCATTGGTTCTCGCTATTCCTGTTCATCTTCCGCAGAAATTGCAAACTGGGCCAAACAGGATGTTAAAGGGACTGACTCTCCAAGTGGGGAGAGTGTTAGTAAAGCGTCTGGAATGTTGCACCCGAGTACCAGGGGAGGAAAACTGACACATATTTGAACACGTCTCCCGATCACATGGTTGATCATACTCTAGGTTCCACATGCATGTTTTAGCTGAAGGAAGAATACCTTAAACCTGGGTAGTTGAAACCCGTGGAATGGGTACCATGCAATATGACTTCAAAGGGTCTTCATTTGCTCACCGAACCTCTCCAATCCTATCACTGCTGCGTTTATGCCCCTGTACACATGCTTGATTCTCTTTCGGAGACATAGCAATCCATAGGTTTTAAGATACTTACTAGTCAGGTACATTCTTAGGCGTTTAATATGGGGTGTTGTGTCCATTTCGTTGAGCAAGGAGTAGCTCTTGTCTATTCCATATTTGGCTTAAGGAACTTTATCTGTGCTCATTTCAATCTCTGGTTTTATGCAGCACCCCAACTCACCTTTACCCTTAAGCAAGAATAAGTTGGTTTTCTAAATTTGAGACCCTGTTCTGTTCTGTAATTCAGTTCCTGTGTAGCCAAGTTTACATTCCGTGTATTACTGATATCTTATGATGTTTCTTTTTCTGTGTGACTTATTTCAGTTAGAATCATCATACCTGAATCCACTCATTGTGCTGCTAAGGGCCTGATGACACAGATTTCATTGCTGAGTGATATTGCTTTGTAAGTAAATACCACAACTTCTTTATCCATTTTTCATTTTCTGCGATGTTGAACTTGTACTGTAAACGAGGTTCTTGTAAACAGAGGCGTCCCAAATTTTGGGGTGGCTGTGTCTTTTTGATTTTAATTTCCCTAAGCTATAGGACCATAAGTGGAAGTGTCCTAGGTTCTGTTGCTTTGTTTTTTAGATGTTTCAGGAAACACCATACACTTCTCCCGAGTGTCTGTTGGCAATTTCCATCCCGCCCATCAGCATAACAAGGCTCCCAGTTCTCCATGGCCTGTCCTGCCTTTCTGGATTTTACACTTTTTTCAGATGGCCCTTTTGACCGGGGGGAAGTGAGACTTCATTGTAGTGCAGATTTCCTTTGCAAGCTTGCTTGGTTGGCCAAAAAGGGCGTATGCGTTTTTTCCTGAATATATTCAGGAAAAAACGCATACGCCCTTCTTGGCCAAGTGCATCATTGTGGACGTTCTGCCTCTTTTCCTATGCTTTCAATGCAATTCCAGTCTACCTCCTGAAATCGGTTTCCTGCAATTCTGCCCCGCTTTCAAGTCCTCTTGGCAGCCTTACTTCAGTCTATTTTTGGACGATAGCTGTCATTTATAACTCTGCAGCTTTGTGAATTACAGTGCCCCTGAGCTCCTTTCTTCAACTCGCTTTCTTGTGACCTGGCCGCAACACCGCAGGATGGCTTCAGGCCCTAATCTGGTTCCGGCACGGCACGCTGAGCCTTTGGTTATTTCCTCTTCCTGGTGGGAAATGAGAGTTAAATTTGTCCGTCCAGACACCTCCAGCTAGTCTCTCATTGGTTCCCGCTATTCCTGTTCATCTTCCGGAGAAATTGCAAACTGGGCCAAACAGGAGGTTAAAGGCGCTGACTCTCCAAGTGGGGAGAGTGTTAGTAAAGCGTCTGGAATGTTGCACCCGAGTACCAGGGGAGGAAAACTGAGACATATTTGAACACGTCTCCCGTTCACATGGTTGATCATACTTGGGTTCCACATGCATGTTTTAGCTGAAGGAAGAATACCTTAAACCTGGAGAGTTAAGACCCGTGTAATGGGTACCATGCAATATGACTTCAAAGGGTCTTCATTTGCTCACCGAACCTCTCCAATCCTATCACTGCTGCATTTATGCCCCTGTACACATGCTTGATTCTCTTTCGGAGACATAGCAATCCATAGGTTTTAAGATACTTACTAGTCAGGTACATTCTTAGGCGTTTAATATGCGGTGTTGAGTCCATGTCGTTGAGCAAGGAGTAGCTCTTGTCTATTCCATATTTGACTTAAGGAACTTTATCTGTGCTCATTTCAATCTCTGGTTTTATGCAGCACCCCAACTCACTTTTAACCTTAAGCAAGCATAAGTTGGTTTTCTAAATTTGAGACCCTGTTCTGTTCTGTAATTCAGTTCCTGTGTAGCCAAGTTTACATTCCGTGTATTACTGATATCTTATGATGTTTCTTTTTCTGTGTGACTTACTTCAGTTAGAATCATCATACCTGAATCCACTCATTGTGCTGCTAAAGGCCTGATGACGCAGATTTCATTGCTGAGTGATATTGCTTTGTAAGTAAATACCACAACTTCTTTATCCATTTTTCACTTTCTGCGATGTTGAACTTGTACTGTAAACCAGGTTCTTGTAAACAGAGCCGTTCCAAACTTTGGGGTGGCTGTGTCTTTTTGATTTTAATTTCCCTAAGCTATAGGACCATAAGTGGCAGTTCCCTAGGCTCTGTTGCTTTGTTTTTTAGATGTTTCAGGAAACACCATACATTTCTCCCGAGTGTCTGTTGGCAATTTACATCCCGCCAATCAGCATAACAAGGCTCCCAGTTCTCCATGGCCTGTCCTGCCTTTCTGGATTTTACACTTTTTTCAGATGGCCCTTTTGACCGGGGGGAAGTGAGACTTCATTGTAGTGCAGATTTCCTTTGCAAGCTTGCTTGGTTGGCCAAAAAGGGCGTATGCGTTTTTTCCTGAATATATTCAGGAAAAAACGCATACGCCCTTTTTGGCCAAGTGCATCATTGTGGACGTTCTGCCTCTTTTCCTATGCTTTCAATGCAATTCCAGTCTACCTCCTGAAATCGGTTTCCTGCAATTCTGCCCCGCTTTCAAGTCCTCTTGGCAGCCTTACTTCAGTCTATTTTTGGACGATAGCTGTCATTTATAACTCTGCAGGTTTGTGAATTACAGTGCCCCTGAGCTCCTTTCTTCAACTCGCTTTCTTGTGACCTGGCCGCAACACCGCAGGATGGCTTCAGGCCTAATCTGGTTCCGGCCCGGCACGCTGAGCCTTTGGTTAATTCCTCTTCCTGGTGGGAAATGAGAGTTAAATTTGCCCGTCCAGACACCTCCAGCTAGCCTCTCATTGGTTCTCGCTATTCCTGTTCATCTTCCGCAGAAATTGCAAACTGGGCCAAACAGGAGGTTAAAGGGACTGACTCTCCAAGTGGGGAGAGTGTTAGTAAAGCGTCTGGAATGTTGCACCCGAGTACCAGGGGAGGAAAACTGAGACATATTTGAACACGTCTCCCGTTCACATGGTTGATCATACTTGGGTTCCACATGCATGTTTTAGCTGAAGGAAGAATACCTTAAACCTGGGTAGTTGAAACCCGTGGAATGGGTACCATGCAATATGACTTCAAAGGGTCTTCATTTGCTCACCGAACCTCTCCAATCCTATCACTGCTGCGTTTATGCCCATGTACACATGCTTGATTCTCTTTCGGAGACATAGCAATTCTTAGGTTTTAAGATACTTACAAGTCAGGTACATTCTTAGGCGTTTAATATGCGGTGTTGAGTCCATTTCGTTGAGCAAGGAGTAGCTCTTGTCTATTCCATATTTGACTTAAGGAACTTTATCTGTGCTCATTTCAATCTCTGGTTTTATGCAGCACCCCAACTCACCTTTACCCTTAAGCAAGCATAAGTTGGTTTTCTAAATTTGAGACCCTGTTCTGTTCTGTAATTCAGTTCCTGTGTAGCCAAGTTTACATTCCATGTATTACTGATATCTTATGATGTTTCTTTTTCTGTGTGACTTACTTCAGTTAGAATCATCATACCTGAATCCACTCATTGTGCTGCTAAGGGCCTGATGACACAGATTTCATTGCTGAGTGATATTGCTTTGTAAGTAAATACCACAACTTCTTTATCCATTTTTCACTTTCTGCGATGTTGAACTTGTACTGTAAACGAGGTTCTTGTAAACAGAGCCGTTCCAAACTTTGGGGTGGCTGTGTCTTTTTGATTTTAATTTCCCTAACTATAGGACCATAAGTGGAAGTGCCCTAGGTTCTGTTGCTTTGTTTTTTAGATGTTTCAGGAAACACCATACACTTCTCCCGAGTGGTTGTTGGCAATTTACATCCCGCCCATCAGCATAACAAGGCTCCCAGTTCTCCATGGCCTGTCCTGCCTTTCTGGATTTTACACATTTTTCAGATGGCCCTTTTGACCGGGGGGAAGTGAGACTTCATTGTAGTGCAGATTTCCTTTGCAAGCTTGCTTGGTTGGCCAAAAAGGGCGTATGCGTTTTTTCCTGAATACATTCAGGAAAAAACGCATACGCCCTTTTTGGCCAAGTGCATCATTGTGGACGTTCTGCCTCTTTTCCTATGGTTTCAATGCAATTCCAGTCTACCTCCTGAAATCGGTTTCCTGCAATTCTGCCCCGCTTTCAAGTCCTCTTGGCAGTCTTACTTCAGTCTATTTTTGGACGATAGCTGTCATTTATAACTCTGCAGGTTTGTGAATTACAGTGCTCCTGAGCTCCTTTCTTCAACTCGCTTTCTTGTGACCTGGCCGCAACACCGCAGGGTGGCTTCAGGCCCTAATCTGGTTACGGTCCGGCCTGCTGAGCCTTTGGTTAATTCCTCTTCCTGGTGGGAAATGAGAGTTAAATTTGCCCGTCCAGACACCTCCAGCTAGCCTCTCATTGGTTCTCGCTATTCCTGTTCATCTTCCGCAGAAATTGCAAACTGGGCCAAACAGGATGTTAAAGGGACTGACTCTCCAAGTGGGGAGAGTGTTAGTAAAGCGTCTGGAATGTTGCACCCGAGTACCAGGGGAGGAAAACTGACACATATTTGAACACGTCTCCCGATCACATGGTTGATCATACTCTAGGTTCCACATGCATGTTTTAGCTGAAGGAAGAATACCTTAAACCTGGGTAGTTGAAACCCGTGGAATGGGTACCATGCAATATGACTTCAAAGGGTCTTCATTTGCTCACCGAACCTCTCCAATCCTATCACTGCTGCGTTTATGCCCCTGTACACATGCTTGATTCTCTTTCGGAGACATAGCAATCCATAGGTTTTAAGATACTTACTAGTCAGGTACATTCTTAGGCGTTTAATATGGGGTGTTGTGTCCATTTCGTTGAGCAAGGAGTAGCTCTTGTCTATTCCATATTTGGCTTAAGGAACTTTATCTGTGCTCATTTCAATCTCTGGTTTTATGCAGCACCCCAACTCACCTTTACCCTTAAGCAAGAATAAGTTGGTTTTCTAAATTTGAGACCCTGTTCTGTTCTGTAATTCAGTTCCTGTGTAGCCAAGTTTACATTCCGTGTATTACTGATATCTTATGATGTTTCTTTTTCTGTGTGACTTACTTCAGTTAGAATCATCATACCTGAATCCACTCATTGTGCTGCTAAGGGCCTGATGACACAGATTTCATTGCTGAGTGATATTGCTTTGTAAGTAAATACCACAACATCTTTATCCATTTTTCACTTTCTGCGATGTTGAACTTGTACTGTAAACGAGGTTCTTGTAAACAGAGCCGTTCCAAACTTTGGGGTGGCTGTGTCTTTTTGATTTTAATTTCCCTAAGCTATAGGACCATAAGTGGAAGTGCCCTAGGTTCTGTTGCTTTGTTTTTTAGATGTTTCAGGAAACACCATACACTTCTCCCGAGTGGTTGTTGGCAATTTCCATCCCGCCCATCAGCATAACAAGGCTCCCAGTTCTCCATGGCCTGTCCTGCCTTTCTGGATTTTACACTTTTTTCAGATGGCCCTTTGGACCGGGGGGAAGTGAGACTTCATTGTAGTGCAGATTTCCTTTGCAAGCTTGCTTGGTTGGCCAAAAAGGGCGTATGCGTTTTTTCCTGAATATATTCAGGACAAAACGCATACGCCCTTTCTGGCCAAGTGCATCATTGTGGACGTTCTGCCTCTTTTCCTATGCTTTCAATGCAATTCCAGTCTACCTCCTGAAATCGGTTTCCTGCAATTCTGCCCCGCTTTCAAGTCCTCTTGGCAGCCTTACTTCAGTCTATTTTTGGACGATAGCTGTCATTTATAACTCTGCAGGTTTGTGAATTACAGTGCCCCTGAGCTGCTTTGTTCAACTCGCTTTCTTTTGAGCTGGCCGCAACACCGCAGGATGGCTTCAGGCCCTAATCTGGTTCCGTTACGGCACGCTGAGCCTTTAGTTATTTCCTCTTCCTGGTGGGAAATGAGAGTTAAATTTGCCCGTCCAGACACCTCCAGCTAGCCTCTCATTGGTTCTCGCTATTCCTGTTCATCTTCCGCAGAAATTGCAAACTGGGCCAAACAGGAGGTTAAAGGCGCTGACTCTCCAAGTGGGGAGAGTGTTAGTAAAGCGTCTGGAATGTTGCACCCGAGTACCAGGGGAGGAAAACTGAGACATATTTGAACACGTCTCCCGTTCACATGGTTGATCATACTTGGGTTCCACATGCATGTTTTAGCTGAAGGAAGAATACCTTAAACCTGGGTAGTTGAAACCCGTGGAATGGGTACCATGCAATATGACTTCAAAGGGTCTTCATTTGCTCACCGAACCTCTCCAATCCTATCACTGCTGCGTTTATGCCCCTGTACACATGCTTGATTCTCTTTCGGAGACATAGCAATTCTTAGGTTTTAAGATACTTACAAGTCAGGTACATTCTTAGGCGTTTAATATGCGGTGTTGAGTCCATTTCGTTGAGCAAGGAGTAGCTCTTGTCTATTCCATATTTGACTTAAGGAACTTTATCTGTGCTCATTTCAATCTCTGGTTTTATGCAGCACCCCAACTCACCTTTACCCTTAAGCAAGCATAAGTTGGTTTTCTAAATTTGAGACCCTGTTCTGTTCTGTAATTCAGTTCCTGTGTAGCCAAGTTTCCATTCCGTGTATTACTGATATCTTATGATGTTTCTTTTTCTGTGTGACTTATTTCAGTTAGAATCATCATACCTGAATCCACTCATTGTGCTGCTAAGGGCCTGATGACATAGATTTCATTGCTAAGTGATATTGCTTTGTAAGTGAATACCACAACTTCTTTATCCATTTTTCACTTTCTGCAATGTTGAACTTGTACTGTAAACGAGGTTCTTGTAAACAGAGCCGTTCCAAACTTTGGGGTGGCTGTGTCTTTTTGATTTTAATTTCCCTAAGCTATAGGACCATAAGTGGCAGTGCCCTAGGCTCTGTTGCTTTGTTTTTTAGATGTTTCAGGAAACACCATACACTTCTCCCGAGTGTCTGTTGGCAATTTCCATCCCGCCCATCAGCATAACAAGGCTCCCAGTTCTCAATGGCCTGTTGCCTTTCTGGATTTTACACTTTTTTCAGATGGCCCTTTTGACCGGGGGGAAGTGAGACTTCATTGTAGTGCAGATTTCCTTTGCAAGCTTGCTTGGTTGGCCAAAAAGGGCGTATGCGTTTTTTCCTGAATATATTCAGGAAAAAACGCATACGCCCTTTTTGGCCAAGTGCATCATTGTGGACGTTCTGCCTCTTTTCCTATGCTTTCAATGCAATTCCAGTCTACCTCCTGAAATCGGTTTCCTGCAATTCTGCCCCGCTTTCAAGTCCTCTTGGCAGTCTTACTTCAGTCTATTTTTGGACGATAGCTGTCATTTATAACTCTGCAGGTTTGTGAATTACAGTGCTCCTGAGCTCCTTTCTTCAACTCGCTTTCTTGTGACCTGGCCGCAACACCGCAGGGTGGCTTCAGGCCCTAATCTGGTTCCGGCCCGGCCTGCTGAGCCTTTGGTTAATTCCTCTTCCTGGTGGGAAATGAGAGTTAAATTTGCCCGTCCAGACACCTCCAGCTAGCCTCTCATTGGTTCTCGCTATTCCTGTTCATCTTCCGCAGAAATTGCAAACTGGGCCAAACAGGATGTTAAAGGGACTGACTCTCCAAGTGGGGAGAGTGTTAGTAAAGCGTCTGGAATGTTGCACCCGAGTACCAGGGGAGGAAAACTGACACATATTTGAACACGTCTCCCGATCACATGGTTGATCATACTCTAGGTTCCACATGCATGTTTTAGCTGAAGGAAGAATACCTTAAACCTGGGTAGTTGAAACCCGTGGAATGGGTACCATGCAATATGACTTCAAAGGGTCTTCATTTGCTCACCGAACCTCTCCAATCCTATCACTGCTGCGTTTATGCCCCTGTACACATGCTTGATTCTCTTTCGGAGACATAGCAATCCATAGGTTTTAAGATACTTACTAGTCAGGTACATTCTTAGGCGTTTAATATGGGGTGTTGTGTCCATTTCGTTGAGCAAGGAGTAGCTCTTGTCTATTCCATATTTGGCTTAAGGAACTTTATCTGTGCTCATTTCAATCTCTGGTTTTATGCAGCACCCCAACTCACCTTTACCCTTAAGCAAGAATAAGTTGGTTTTCTACATTTGAGACCCTGTTCTGTTCTGTAATTCAGTTCCTGTGTAGCCAAGTTTACATTCCGTGTATTACTGATATCTTATGATGTTTCTTTTTCTGTGTGACTTATTTCAGTTAGAATCATCATACCTGAATCCACTCATTGTGCTGCTAAGGGCCTGATGACACAGATTTCATTGCTGAGTGATATTGCTTTGTAAGTAAATACCACAACTTCTTTATCCATTTTTCATTTTCTGCGATGTTGAACTTGTACTGTAAACGAGGTTCTTGTAAACAGAGCCGTCCCAAACTTTGGGGTGGCTGTGTCATTTTCATTTTAATTTCCCTAAGCTATAGGACCATAAGTGGCAGTTCCCTAGGCTCTGTTGCTTTGTTTTTTAGATGTTTCAGGAAACACCATACACTTCTCCCGAGTGTCTGTTGGCAATTTACATCCCGCCCATCAGCATAACAAGGCTCCCAGTTCTCCATGGCCTGTCCTGCCTTTCTGGATTTTACACTTTTTTCAGATGGCCCTTTGGACCGGGGGGAAGTGAGACTTCATTGTAGTGCAGATTTCCTTTGCAAGCTTGCTTGGTTGGCCAAAAAGGGCGTATGCGTTTTTTCCTGAATATATTCAGGAAAAAACGCATACGCCCTTTTTGGCCAAGTGCGTCATTGTGGACGTTCTGCCTCTTTTCCTATGCTTTCAATGCAATTCCAGTCTACCTCCTGAAATCGGTTTCCTGCAATTCTGCCCCGCTTTCAAGTCCTCTTGGCAGCCTTACTTCAGTCTATTTTTGGACGATAGCTGTCATTTATAACTCTGCAGGTTTGTGAATTACAGTGCCCCTGAGCTCCTTTCTTCAACTCGCTTTCTTGTGAACTAGCCGCAACACCGCAGGATGGCTTCAGGCCTAATCTGGTTCCGGCCCGGCATGCTGAGCCTTTGGTTAATTCCTCTTCCTGGTGGGAAATGAGAGTTAAATTTGCCCGTCCAGACACCTCCAGCTAGCCTCTCATTGGTTCTCGCTATTCCTGTTCATCTTCCGCAGAAATTGCAAACTGGGCCAAACAGGAGGTTAAAGGGACTGACTCTCCAAGTGGGGAGAGTGTTAGGAAAGCGTCTGGAATGTTGCACCCGAGTACCAGGGGAGGAAAACTGAGACATATTTGAACACGTCTCCCGATCACATGGTTGATCATACTCTAGGTTCCACATGCATGTTTTAGCTGAAGGAAGAATACCTTAAACCTGGGTAGTTGAAAATCGTGGAATGGGTACCATGCAATATGACTTCAAAGGGTCTTCATTTGCTCACCGAACCTCTCCAATCCTATCACTGCTGCGTTTATGCCCCTGTACACATGCTTGATTCTCTTTCGGAGACATAGCAATCCATAGGTTTTAAGATACTTACAAGTCAGGTACATTCTTAGGCGTTTAATATGCGGTGTTGTGTCCATTTCGTTGAGCAAGGAGTAGCTCTTGTCTATTCCATATTTGGCTTAAGGAACTTTATCTGTGCTCATTTCAATCTCTGGTTTTATGCAGCACCCCAACTCACCTTTCCCCTTAAGCAAGCATAAGTTGGTTTTCTAAATTTGAGACCCTGTTCTGTTTTGGAATGCAGTTCCTGTGTAGCCAAGTTTACATTCCATGTATTAGTGATATCTTATGATGTTTCTTTTTCTGTGTGACTTATTTCAGTTAGAATCATCGTACCTGAATCCACTCATTATGCTGCTACGGGCCTGATGACATAGATTTCATTGCTGAGTGATACTGCATTGTACGTAAGTACCACAAGTTCTTTATCCATTTTTCACTTTCTGCGATGTTGAACTTGTACGATAAACGAGGTTCTTGTAAACGGAGGCGTCCCAAACTTTGGGGTGGCTGTGTCTTTTTGATTTTAATTTCCCTAAGCTATAGGACCATAAGTGGAAGTGCCCTAGGCTCTGTTTCTTTGTTTTTTAGATGTTTCAGGAAACACCATACACTTCTCCGGAGTGGTTGTTGGCAATTTACATCCCGCCCATCAGCATAACAAGGCTCCCAGTTCTCCATGGCCTGTCCTGCCTTTCTGGATTTTACACTTTTTTCAGATGGCCCTTTTGACCGGGGGGAAGTGAGACTTCATTGTAGTGCAGATTTCCTTTGCAAGCTTGCTTGGTTGGCCAAAAAGGGCGTATGCGTTTTTTCCTGAATATATTCAGGAAAAAACGCATACGCCCTTTTTGGCCAAGTGCATCATTGTGGACGTTCTGCCTCTTTTCCTATGCTTTCAATGCAATTCCAGTCTACCTCCTGAAATCGGTTTCCTGCAATTCTGCCCCGCTTTCAAGTCCTCTTGGCAGCCTTACTTCAGTCTATTTTTGGACGATAGCTGTCATTTATAACTCTGCAGGTTTGTGAATTACAGTGCCCCTGAGCTGCTTTGTTCAACTCGCTTTCTTTTGAGCTGGCCGCAACACCGCAGGATGGCTTCAGGCCCTAATCTGGTTGCGGTAAGGCACGCTGAGCCTTTGGTTATTTCCTCTTCCTGGTGGGAAATGAGAGTTAAATTTGCCCGTCCAGACACCTCCAGCTAGCCTCTCATTGGTTCTCGCTATTCCTGTTCATCTTCCGCAGAAATTGCAAACTGGGCCAAACAGGAGGTTAAAGGCGCTGACTCTCCAAGTGGGGAGAGTGTTAGTAAAGCGTCTGGAATGTTGCACCCGAGTACCAGGGGAGGAAAACTGAGACATATTTGAACACGTCTCCCGTTCACATGGTTGATCATACTTGGGTTCCACATGCATGTTTTAGCTGAAGGAAGAATACCTTAAACCTGGAGAGTTGAGACCCGTGTAATGTGTACCATGCAATATGACTTCAAAGGGTCTTCATTTGCTCACCAAATCTCTCCAATCCTATCACTGCTGCGTTTATGCCCCTGTTCACATGCTTGATTCTCTTTTGGAGACATAGCAATCCATAGGTTTTACGATACTTACTAGTCAGGTACATTCTTAGGCGTTTAATATGCGGTGTTGAGTCCATTTCGTTGAGCAAGGAGTAGCTCTTGTCTATTCCATATTTGACTTAAGGAACTTTATCTGTGCTCATTTCAATCTCTGGTTTTATGCAGCACCCCAACTCACCTTTACCCTTAAGCAAGCATAAGTTGGTTTTCTAAATTTGAGACCCTGTTCTGTTCTGTAATTCAGTTCCTGTGTAGCCAAGTTTCCATTCCGTGTATTACTGATATCTTATGATGTTTCTTTTTCTGTGTGACTTATTTCAGTTAGAATCATCATACCTGAATCCACTCATTGTGCTGCTAAGGGCCTGATGACATAGATTTCATTGCTAAGTGATATTGCTTTGTAAGTGAATACCACAACTTCTTTATCCATTTTTCACTTTCTGCGATGTTGAACTTGTACTGTAAACGAGGTTCTTGTAAACAGAGCCGTTCCAAACTTTGGGGTGGCTGTGTCTTTTTGATTTTAATTTCCCTAAGCTATAGGACCATAAGTGGCAGTGCCCTAGGCTCTGTTGCTTTGTTTTTTAGATGTTTCAGGAAACACCATACACTTCTCCCGAGTGTCTGTTGGCAATTTACATCCCGCCCATCAGCATAACAAGGCTCCCAGTTCTCAATGGCCTGTTGCCTTTCTGGATTTTACACTTTTTTCAGATGGCCCTTTTGACCGGGGGGAAGTGAGACTTCATTGTAGTGCAGATTTCCTTTGCAAGCTTGCTTGGTTGGCCAAAAAGGGCGTATGCGTTTTTTCCTGAATATATTCAGGAAAAAACGCATACGCCCTTTTTGGCCAAGTGCATCATTGTGGACGTTCTGCCTCTTTTCCTATGCTTTCAATGCAATTCCAGTCTACCTCCTGAAATCGGTTTCCTGCAATTCTGCCCCGCTTTCAAGTCCTCTTGGCAGCCTTACTTCAGTCTATTTTTGGACGATAGCTGTCATTTATAACTCTGCAGGTTTGTGAATTACAGTGCCCCTGAGCTCCTTTCTTCAACTCGCTTTCTTGTGAGCTGGCCGCAACACCGCAGGATGGCTTCAGGCCTAATCTGGTTCCGGCCCGGCATGCTGAGCCTTTGGTTCATTCCTCTTCCTGGTGGGAAATGAGAGTTAAATTTGCCCGTCCAGACACCTCCAGCTAGCCTCTCATTAGTTCTCGCTATTCCTGTTCATCTTCCGCAGAAATTGCAAACTGGGCCAAACAGGAGGTTAAAGGCGCTGACTCTCCAAGTGGGGAGAGTGTTAGTAAAGCGTCTGGAATGTTGCACCCGAGTACCAGGGGAGGAAAACTGAGACATATTTGAACACGTCTCCCGATCACATGGTTGATCATACTCTAGGTTCCACATGCATGTTTTAGCTGAAGGAAGAATACCTTAAACCTGGGTAGTTGAAACCCGTGGAATGGGTACCATGCAATATGACTTCAAAGGGTCTTCATTTGCTCACCGAACCTCTCCAATCCTATCACTGCTGCGTTTATGCCCCTGTACACATGCTTGATTCTCTTTCGGAGACATAGCAATTCTTAGGTTTTAAGATACTTACAAGTCAGGTACATTCTTAGGCGTTTAATATGCGGTGTTGAGTCCATTTCGTTGAGCAAGGAGTAGCTCTTGTCTATTCCATATTTGGCTTAAGGAACTTTATCTGTGCTCATTTCAATCTCTGGTTTTATGCAGCACCCCAACTCACCTTTACCCTTAAGCAAGCATAAGTTGTTTTTCTAAATTTGAGACCCTGTTCTGTTCTGTAATTCAGTTCCTGTGTAGCCAAGTTTCCATTCCGTGTATTACTGATATCTTATGATGTTTCTTTTTCTGTGTGACTTATTTCAGTTAGAATCATCATACCTGAATCCACTCATTGTGCTGCTAAGGGCCTGATGACATAGATTTCATTGCTGAATGATATTGCTTTGTAAGTGAAACCACAACTTCTTTATCCATTTTTCACTTTCTGCGATGTTGAACTTGTACTGTAAACGAGGTTCTTGTAAACAGAGCCGTTCCAAACTTTGGGGTGGCTGTGTCTTTTTGATTTTAATTTCCCTAAGCTATAGGACCATAAGTGGAAGTGCCCTAGGCTCTGTTGCTTTGTTTTTTAGATGTTTCAGGAAACACCATACACTTCTCCCGAGTGTCTGTTGGCAATTTACATCCCGCCCATCAGCATAACAAGGCTCCCAGTTCTCCATGGCCTGTCCTGCCTTTCTGGATTTTACACTTTTTTCAGATGGCCCTTTTGACCGGGGGGAAGTGAGACTTCATTGTAGTGCAGATTTCCTTTGCAAGCTTGCTTGGTTGGCCAAAAAGTGCGTATGCGTTTTTTCCTGAATATATTCAGGAAAAAACGCATACGCCCTTTTTGGCCAAGTGCATCATTGTGGACGTTCTGCCTCTTTTCCTATGCTTTCAATGCAATTCCAGTCTACCTCCTGAAATCGGTTTCCTGCAATTCTGCCCCGCTTTCAAGTCCTCTTGGCAGCCTTACTTCAGTCTATTTTTGGACGATAGCTGTCATTTATAACTCTGCAGGTTTGTGAATTACAGTGCCCCTGAGCTCCTTTCTTCAACTCGCTTTCTTTTGAGCTGGCCGCAACACCGCAGGATGGCTTCAGGCCCTAATCTGGTTGCGGTATGGCACGCTGAGCCTTTGGTTATTTCCTCTTCCTGGTGGGAAATGAGAGTTAAATTTGCCCGTCCAGACACCTCCAGCTAGCCTCTCATTGGTTCTCGCTATTCCTGTTCATCTTCTGCAGAAATTGCAAACTGGGCCAAACAGGAGGTTAAAGACGCTGACTCTCCAAGTGGGTAGAGTGTTAGTAAAGTGTCTGGAATGTTGCACCCGAGTACCAGGGGAGGAAAACTGAGACATATTTGAACACGTCTCCCGTTCACATGGTTGATCATACTTGGGTTCCACATGCATGTTTTAGCTGAAGGAAGAATACCTTAAACCTGGAGAGTTGAGACCCGTGGAATGGGAACCATGCAATATGACTTCAAAGGGTCTTCATTTGCTCACCGAACCTCTCCAATCCTATCACTGCTGCGTTTATGCCCCTGTACACATGCTTGATTCTCTTTTGGAGACATAGCAATCCATAGGTTTTCCGATACTTACTAGTCAGGTACATTCTTAGGCGTTTAATATGCGGTGTTGAGTCCATTTCGTTGAGCAAGGAGTAGCTCTTGTCTATTCCATATTTGACTTAAGGAACTTTATCTGTGCTCATTTCAATCTCTGGTTTTATGCAGCACCCCAACTCACCTTTACCCTTAAGCAAGCATAAGTTTGTTTTCTAAATTTGAGACCCTGTTCTGTTCTGTAATTCAGTTCCTGTGTAGACAAGTTTACATTCCGTGTATTACTGATATCTTATGATGTTTCTTTTTCTGTGTGACTTATTTCAGTTCGAATCATCATACCTGAATCCACTCATTGTGATGCTAAGGGCCTGATGACATACATTTCATTGCTGAGTGATATTGCTTTGTAAGTAAATACCACAACTTCTTTATCCATTTTTCACTTTCTGCGATGTTGAACTTGTACTGTAAACGAGGTTCTTGTAAACAGAGGCGTCCCAAACTTTGGGGTGGCTGTGTCTTTTTGATTTTAATTTCCCTAAGCTATAGGACCATAAGTGGCAGTGCCCTAGGCTCTATTGCTTTGTTTTTTAGATGTTTCAGGAAACACCATACACTTCTCCCGAGTGTCTGTTGGCAATTTCCATCCCGCCCATCAGCATAACAAGGCTCCCAGTTCTCAATGGCCTGTTGCCTTTCTGGATTTTACACTTTTTTCAGATGGCCCTTTTGACCGGGGGGAAGTGAGACTTCATTGTAGTGCAGATTTCCTTTGCAAGCTTGCTTGGTTGGCCAAAAAGGGCGTATGCGTTTTTTCCTGAATATATTCAGGAAAAAACGCATACGCCCTTTTTGGCCAAGTGCATCATTGTGGACGTTCTGCCTCTTTTCCTATGCTTTCAATGCAATTCCAGTCTTCCTCCTGAAATCGGTTTCCTGCAATTCTGCCCCGCTTTCAAGTCCTCTTGGCAGCCTTACTTCAGTCTATTTTTGGACGATAGCTGTCATTTATAACTCTGCAGGTTTGTGAATTACAGTGCCCCTGAGCTCCTTTCTTCAACTCGCTTTCTTGTGACCTGGCCGCAACACCGCAGGATGGCTTCAGGCCCTAATCTGGTTCCGGCCCGGCATGCTGAGCCTTTGGTTAATTCCTCTTCCTGGTGGGAAATGAGAGTTAAATTTGCCCGTTCAGACACCTCCAGCTAGTCTCTCATTGGTTCTCACTATTCCTGTTCATCTTCCGCAGAAATTGCAAACTGGGCCAAACAGGAGGTTAAAGGCGCTGACTCTCCAAGTGGGGAGAGTGTCAGTAAAGCGTCTGGAATGTTGCACCCGAGTACCAGGGGAGGAAAACTGAGACATATTTGAACACGTCTCCCGTTCACATGGTTGATCATACTTGGGTTCCACATGCATGTTTTAGCTGAAGGAAGAATACCTAAAACCTGGGTAGTTGAAACCCGTGGAATGGGTACCATGCAATATGACTTCAAAGGGTCTTCATTTGCTCACCGAACCTCTCCAATCCTATCACTGCTGCGTTTATGCCCCTGTACACATGCTTGATTCTCTTTTGGAGACATAGCAATCCATAGGTTTTACGATACTTACTAGTCAGGTACATTCTTAGGCGTTTAATATGCGGTGTTGAGTCCATTTCGTTGAGCAAGGAGTAGCTCTTGTCTATTCCATATTTGGCTTAAGGAACTTTATCTGTGCTCATTTCAATCTCTGGTTTTATGCAGCACCCCAACTCACCTTTCCCCTTAAGCAAGCATAAGTTGGTTTTCTAAATTTGAGACCCTGTTCTGTTTTGGAATGCAGTTCCTGTGTAGCCAAGTTTACATTCCGTGTATTAGTGATATCTTATGATGTTTCTTTTTCTGTGTGACTTATTTCAGTTAGAATCATCGTACCTGAATCCACTCATTATGCTGCTACGGGCCTGATGACATAGATTTCATTGCTGAGTGATACTGCATTGTACGTAAGTACCACAAGTTCTTTATCCATTTTTCACTTTCTGCGATGTTGAACTTGTACTGTAAACGAGGTTCTTGTAAACAGAGCCGTTCCAAACTTTGGGGTGGCTGTGTCTTTTTGATTTTAATTTCCCTAAGCTATAGGACCATAAGTGGAAGTGCCCTAGGCTCTGTTGCTTTGTTTTTTAGATGTTTCAGGAAACACCATACACTTCTCCCAAGTGTCTGTTGGCAATTTACATCCCGCCCATCAGCATAACAAGGCTCCCAGTTCTCAATGGCTTCTTGCCTTTCTGGATTTTACACTTTTTTCAGATGGCCCTTTTGACCGGGGGGAAGTGAGACTTCATTGTAGTGCAGATTTCCTTTGCAAGCTTGCTTGGTTGGCCAAAAAGGGCGTATGCGTTTTTTCCTGAATATATTCAGGAAAAAACGCATACGCCCTTTTTGGCCAAGTGCATCATTGTGGACGTTCTGCCTCTTTTCCTATGCTTTCAATGCAATTCCAGTCTACCTCCTGAAATCGGTTTCCTGCAATTCTGCTCCGCTTTCAAGTCCTCTTGGCAGCCTTACTTCAGTCTATTTTTGGACGATAGCTGTCATTTATAACTCTGCAGGTTTGTGAATTACAGTGCCCCTGAGCTCCTTTCTTCAACTCGCTTTCTTGTGACCTGGCCGCAACACCGCAGGATGGCTTCAGGCCCTAATCTGGTTACGGCCCGGCATGCTGAGCCTTTGGTTAATTCCTCTTACTGGTGGGAAATGAGAGTTAAATTTGCCCGTTCAGACACCTCCAGCTAGTCTCTCATTGGTTCTCGCTATTCCTGTTCATCTTCCGCAGAAATTGCAAACTGGGCCAAACAGGAGGTTAAAGGGACTGACTCTCCAAGTCGGGAGAGTGTCAGTAAAGCATCTGGAATGTTGCACCCGAGTACCAGGGGAGGAAAACTGAGACATATTTGAACACGTCTCCCGTTCACATGGTTGATCATACTTGGGTTCCAACATGCATGTTTTAGCTGAAGGAAGAATACCTTAAACCTGTAGAGTTGAGACCAGTGGAATGGGTACCATGCAATATGACTTCAAAGGGTCTTCATTTGCTCACCGAACCTCTCCAATCCTATCACTGCTGCGTTTATGCCCCTGTACACATGCTTGATTCTCTTTTGGAGACATAGCAATCCATAGGTTTTACGATACTTACTAGTCAGGTACATTCTTAGGCGTTTAATATGGGGTGTTGAGTCCATTTCGTTGAGCAAGGAGTAGCTCTTGTCTATTCCATATTTGGCTTAAGGAACTTTATCTGTGCTCATTTCAATCTCTGGTTTTATGCAGCACCCCAACTCACCTTTACCCTTAAGCAAGCATAAGTTGGTTTTCTAAATTTGAGACCCTGTTCTGTTCTGTAATTCAGTTCCTGTGTAGCCAAGTTTCCATTCCGTGTATTACTGATATCTTATGATGTTTCTTTTCTGTGTGACTTATTTCAGTTAGAATCATCATACCTGAATCCACTCATTGTGCTGCTAAGGGCCTGATGACATAGATTTCATTGCTAAGTGATATTGCTTTGTAAGTGAATACCACAACTTCTTTATCCATTTTTCACTTTCTGCGATGTTGAACTTGTACTGTAAACGAGGTTCTTGTAAACAGAGCCGTTCCAAACTTTGGGGTGGCTGTGTCTTTTTGATTTTAATTTCCCTAAGCTATAGGACCATAAGTGGAAGTGCCCTAGGCTCTGTTGCTTTGTTTTTTAGATGTTTCAGGAAACACCATACACTTCTCCCAAGTGGTTGTTGGCAATTTACATCCCGCCCATCAGCATAACAAGGCTCCCAGTTCTCCATGGCCTGTCCTGCCTTTCTGGATTTTACACTTTTTTCAGATGGCCCTTTTGACCAGGGGGAAGTGAGACTTCATTGTAGTGCAGATTTCCTTTGCAAGCTTGCTTGGTTGGCCAAAAAGGGCGTATGCGTTTTTTCCTGAATATATTCAGGAAAAAACGCATACGCCCTTTTTGGCCAAGTGCATCATTGTGGACGTTCTGCCTCTTTTCCTATGCTTTCAATGCAATTCCAGTCTACCTCCTGAAATCGGTTTCCTGCAATTCTGCCCCGCTTTCAAGTCCTCTTGGCAGCCTTACTTCAGTCTATTTTTGGACGATAGCTGTCATTTATAACTCTGCAGGTTTGTGAATTACAGTGCCCCTGAGCTCCTTTCTTCAACTCGCTTTCTTTTGAGCTGGCCGCAACACCGCAGGATGGCTTCAGGCCCTAATCTGGTTGCGGTATGGCACGCTGAGCCTTTGGTTATTTCCTCTTCCTGGTGGGAAATGAGAGTTAAATTTGCCCGTCCAGACACCTCCAGCTAGCCTCTCATTGGTTCTCGCTATTCCTGTTCATCTTCTGCAGAAATTGCAAACTGGGCCAAACAGGAGGTTAAAGACGCTGACTCTCCAAGTGGGTAGAGTGTTAGTAAAGTGTCTGGAATGTTGCACCCGAGTACCAGGGGAGGAAAACTGAGACATATTTGAACACGTCTCCCGTTCACATGGTTGATCATACTGGGGTTCCACATGCATGTTTTAGCTGAAGGAAGAATACCTTAAACCTGGAGAGTTGAGACCCGTGGAATGGGAACCATGCAATATGACTTCAAAGGGTCTTCATTTGCTCACCGAACCTCTCCAATCCTATCACTGCTGCGTTTATGCCCCTGTACACATGCTTGATTCTCTTTTGGAGACATAGCAATCCATAGGTTTTCCGATACTTACTAGTCAGGTACATTCTTAGGCGTTTAATATGCGGTGTTGAGTCCATTTCGTTGAGCAAGGAGTAGCTCTTGTCTATTCCATATTTGACTTAAGGAACTTTATCTGTGCTCATTTCAATCTCTGGTTTTATGCAGCACCCCAACTCACCTTTACCCTTAAGCAAGCATAAGTTTGTTTTCTAAATTTGAGACCCTGTTCTGTTCTGTAATTCAGTTCCTGTGTAGACAAGTTTACATTCCGTGTATTACTGATATCTTATGATGTTTCTTTTTCTGTGTGACTTATTTCAGTTCGAATCATCATACCTGAATCCACTCATTGTGATGCTAAGGGCCTGATGACATACATTTCATTGCTGAGTGATATTGCTTTGTAAGTAAATACCACAACTTCTTTATCCATTTTTCACTTTCTGCGATGTTGAACTTGTACTGTAAACGAGGTTCTTGTAAACAGAGGCGTCCCAAACTTTGGGGTGGCTGTGTCTTTTTGATTTTAATTTCCCTAAGCTATAGGACCATAAGTGGCAGTGCCCTAGGCTCTATTGCTTTGTTTTTTAGATGTTTCAGGAAACACCATACACTTCTCCCGAGTGTCTGTTGGCAATTTCCATCCCGCCCATCAGCATAACAAGGCTCCCAGTTCTCAATGGCCTGTTGCCTTTCTGGATTTTACACTTTTTTCAGATGGCCCTTTTGACCGGGGGGAAGTGAGACTTCATTGTAGTGCAGATTTCCTTTGCAAGCTTGCTTGGTTGGCCAAAAAGGGCGTATGCGTTTTTTCCTGAATATATTCAGGAAAAAACGCATACGCCCTTTTTGGCCAAGTGCATCATTGTGGACGTTCTGCCTCTTTTCCTATGCTTTCAATGCAATTCCAGTCTTCCTCCTGAAATCGGTTTCCTGCAATTCTGCCCCGCTTTCAAGTCCTCTTGGCAGCCTTACTTCAGTCTATTTTTGGACGATAGCTGTCATTTATAACTCTGCAGGTTTGTGAATTACAGTGCCCCTGAGCTCCTTTCTTCAACTCTCTTTCTTGTGACCTGGCCGCAACACCGCAGGATGGCTTCAGGCCCTAATCTGGTTCCGGCCCGGCATGCTGAGCCTTTGGTTAATTCCTCTTCCTGGTGGGAAATGAGAGTTAAATTTGCCCGTTCAGACACCTCCAGCTAGTCTCTCATTGGTTCTCACTATTCCTGTTCATCTTCCGCAGAAATTGCAAACTGGGCCAAACAGGAGGTTAAAGGCGCTGACTCTCCAAGTGGGGAGAGTGTCAGTAAAGCGTCTGGAATGTTGCACCCGAGTACCAGGGGAGGAAAACTGAGACATATTTGAACACGTCTCCCGTTCACATGGTTGATCATACTTGGGTTCCACATGCATGTTTTAGCTGAAGGAAGAATACCTAAAACCTGGGTAGTTGAAACCCGTGGAATGGGTACCATGCAATATGACTTCAAAGGGTCTTCATTTGCTCACCGAACCTCTCCAATCCTATCACTGCTGCGTTTATGCCCCTGTACACATGCTTGATTCTCTTTTGGAGACATAGCAATCCATAGGTTTTACGATACTTACTAGTCAGGTACATTCTTAGGCGTTTAATATGCGGTGTTGAGTCCATTTCGTTGAGCAAGGAGTAGCTCTTGTCTATTCCATATTTGGCTTAAGGAACTTTATCTGTGCTCATTTCAATCTCTGGTTTTATGCAGCACCCCAACTCACCTTTCCCCTTAAGCAAGCATAAGTTGGTTTTCTAAATTTGAGACCCTGTTCTGTTTTGGAATGCAGTTCCTGTGTAGCCAAGTTTACATTCCGTGTATTAGTGATATCTTATGATGTTTCTTTTTCTGTGTGACTTATTTCAGTTAGAATCATCGTACCTGAATCCACTCATTATGCTGCTACGGGCCTGATGACATAGATTTCATTGCTGAGTGATACTGCATTGTACGTAAGTACCACAAGTTCTTTATCCATTTTTCACTTTCTGCGATGTTGAACTTGTACTGTAAACGAGGTTCTTGTAAACAGAGCCGTTCCAAACTTTGGGGTGGCTGTGTCTTTTTGATTTTAATTTCCCTAAGCTATAGGACCATAAGTGGAAGTGCCCTAGGCTCTGTTGCTTTGTTTTTTAGATGTTTCAGGAAACACCATACACTTCTCCCAAGTGTCTGTTGGCAATTTCCATCCCGCCCATCAGCATAACAAGGCTCCCAGTTCTCAATGGCTTGTTGCTTTTCTGGATTTTACACTTTTTTCAGATGGCCCTTTTGACCGGGGGGAAGTGAGACTTCATTGTAGTGCAGATTTCCTTTGCAAGCTTGCTTGGTTGGCCAAAAAGGGCGTATGCGTTTTTCCTGAATATATTCAGGAAAAAACGCATACGCCCTTTTTGGCCAAGTGCATCATTGTGGACGTTCTGCCTCTTTTCCTATGCTTTCAATGCAATTCCAGTCTACCTCCTGAAATCGGTTTCCTGCAATTCTGCCCCGCTTTCAAGTCCTCTTGGCAGCCTTACTTCAGTCTATTTTTGGACGATAGCTGTCATTTATAACTCTGCAGGTTTGTGAATTACAGTGCCCCTGAGCTCCTTTCTTCAACTCGCTTTCTTGTGACCTGCCGCAACACCGCAGGATGGCTTCAGGCCTAATCTGGTTCCGGCACGGCACGCTGAGCCTTTGGTTAATTCCTCTTACTGGTGGGAAATGAGAGTTAAATTTGCCCGTTCAGACACCTCCAGCTAGTCTCTCATTGGTTCTCGCTATTCCTGTTCATCTTCCGCAGAAATTGCAAACTGGGCCAAACAGGAGGTTAAAGGGACTGACTCTCCAAGTCGGGAGAGTGTCAGTAAAGCGTCTGGAATGTTGCACCCGAGTACCAGGGGAGGAAAACTGAGACATATTTGAACACGTCTCCCGTTCACATGGTTGATCATACTTGGGTTCCAACATGCATGTTTTAGCTGAAGGAAGAATACCTTAAACCTGTAGAGTTGAGACCAGTGGAATGGGTACCATGCAATATGACTTCAAAGGGTCTTCATTTGCTCACCGAACCTCTCCAATCCTATCACTGCTGCGTTTATGCCCCTGTACACATGCTTGATTCTCTTTTGGAGACATAGCAATCCATAGGTTTTACGATACTTACTAGTCAGGTACATTCTTAGGCGTTTAATATGGGGTGTTGAGTCCATTTCGTTGAGCAAGGAGTAGCTCTTGTCTATTCCATATTTGGCTTAAGGAACTTTATCTGTGCTCATTTCAATCTCTGGTTTTATGCAGCACCCCAACTCACCTTTACCCTTAAGCAAGCATAAGTTGGTTTTCTAAATTTGAGACCCTGTTCTGTTCTGTAATTCAGTTCCTGTGTAGCCAAGTTTCCATTCCGTGTATTACTGATATCTTATGATGTTTCTTTTCTGTGTGACTTATTTCAGTTAGAATCATCATACCTGAATCCACTCATTGTGCTGCTAAGGGCCTGATGACATAGATTTCATTGCTAAGTGATATTGCTTTGTAAGTGAATACCACAACTTCTTTATCCATTTTTCACTTTCTGCGATGTTGAACTTGTACTGTAAACGAGGTTCTTGTAAACAGAGCCGTTCCAAACTTTGGGGTGGCTGTGTCTTTTTGATTTTAATTTCCCTAAGCTATAGGACCATAAGTGGAAGTGCCCTAGGCTCTGTTGCTTTGTTTTTTAGATGTTTCAGGAAACACCATACACTTCTCCCGAGTGTCTGTTGGCAATTTACATCCCGCCCATCAGCATAACAAGGCTCCCAGTTCTGCATGGCCTGTTGCCTTTCTGGATTTTACACTTTTTTCAGATGGCCCTTTTGACCGGGGGGAAGTGAGACTTCATTGTAGTGCAGATTTCCTTTGCAAGCTTGCTTGGTTGGCCAAAAAGGGCGTATGCGTTTTTTCCTGAATATATTCAGGAAAAAACGCATACGCCCTTTTTGGCCAAGTGCATCATTGTGGACGTTCTGCCTCTTTTCCTATGCTTTCAATGCAATTCCAGTCTACCTCCTGAAATCGGTTTCCTGCAATTCTGCCCCGCTTTCAAGTCCTCTTGGCAGCCTTACTTCAGTCTATTTTTGGACGATAGCTGTCATTTATAACTCTGCAGGTTTGTGAATTACAGTGCCCCTGAGCTCCTTTCTTCAACTCGCTTTCTTTTGAGCTGGCCGCAACACCGCAGGATGGCTTCAGGCCCTAATCTGGTTCCGGTATGGCACGCAGAGCCTTTGGTTATTTCCTCTTCCTGGTGGGAAATGAGAGTTAAATTTGCCCGTCCAGACACCTCCAGCTAGCCTCTCATTGGTTCTCGCTATTCCTGTTCATCTTCCGCAGAAATTGCAAACTGGGCCAAACAGGAGGTTAAAGGGACTGACTCTCCAAGTGGGGAGAGTGTTAGTAAAGCGTCTGGAATGTTGCACCCGAGTACCAGGGGAGGAAAACTGAGACATATTTGAACACGTCTCCCGATCACATGGTTGATCATACTCTGGGTTCCACATGCATGTTTTGCTGAAGGAAGAATACCTTAAACCTGGAGAGTTGAGACCCGTGGAATGGGTACCATGCAATATGACTTCAAAGGGTCTTCATTTGCTCACCGAACCTCTCCAATCCTATCACTGCTGCGTTTATGCCCCTGTACACACGCTTGATTCTCTTTTGGAGACATAGCAATCCATAGGTTTTACGATACTTACTAGTCAGGTACATTCTTAGGCGTTTAATATGCGGTGTTGAGTCCATTTCGTTGAGCAAGGAGTAGCTCTTGTCTATTCTATATTTGGCTTAAGGAACTTTATCTGTGCTCATTTCAATCTCTGGTTTTATGCAGCACCCCAACTCACCTTTCCCCTTAAGCAAGCATAAGTTGGTTTTCTGAATTTGAGACCCTGTTCTGTTTTGGAATGCAGTTCCTGTGTAGCCAAGTTTACATTCCGTGTATTAGTGATATCTTATGATGTTTCTTTTTCTGTGTGACTTATTTCAGTTAGAATCATCGTACCTGAATCCACTCATTATGCTGCTACGGGCCTGATGACATAGATTTCATTGCTGAGTGATACTGCATTGTACGTAAGTACCACAAGTTCTTTATCCATTTTTCACTTTCTGTGATATTGAACTTGTACTGTAAACGAGTTTCTTGTAAACGGAGGCGTCCCAAACTTTGGGGTGGCTGTGTCTTTTTGATTTTAATTTCCCTAAGCTATAGGACCATAAGTGGAAGTGCCCTAGGCTCTGTTGCTTTGTTTTTTAGATGTTTCAGGAAACACCATACACTTCTCCCGAGTGGTTGTTGGCAATTTACATCCCGCCCATCAGCATAACAAGGCTCCCAGTTCTCCATGGCCTGTCCTGCCTTTCTGGATTTTACACTTTTTTCAGATGGCCCTTTTGACCAGGGGTAAGTGAGACTTCATTGTAGTGCAGATTTCCTTTGCAAGCTTGCTTGGTTGGCCAAAAAGGGCGTATGCGTTTTTTCCTGAATATATTCAGGAAAAAACGCATACGCCCTTTTTGGCCAAGTGCATCATTGTGGACGTTCTGCCTCTTTTCCTATGCTTTCAATGCAATTCCAGTCTACCTCCTGAAATCGGTTTCCTGCAATTCTGCCCCGCTTTCAAGTCCTCTTGGCAGCCTTACTTCAGTCTATTTTTGGACGATAGCTGTCATTTATAACTCTGCAGGTTTGTGAATTACAGTGCCCCTGAGCTCCTTTCTTCAACTCGCTTTCTTTTGAGCTGGCCGCAACACCGCAGGATGGCTTCAGGCCCTAATCTGGTTGCGGTATGGCACGCTGAGCCTTTGGTTATTTCCTCTTCCTGGTGGGAAATGAGAGTTAAATTTGCCCGTCCAGACACCTCCAGCTAGCCTCTCATTGGTTCTCGCTATTCCTGTTCATCTTCTGCAGAAATTGCAAACTGGGCCAAACAGGAGGTTAAAGACGCTGACTCTCCAAGTGGGGAGAGTGTTAGTAAAGTGTCTGGAATGTTGCACCCGAGTACCAGGGGAGGAAAACTGAGACATATTTGAACACTTCTCCCGTTCACATGGTTGATCATACTTGGGTTCCACATGCATGTTTTAGCTGAAGGAAGAATACCTTAAACCTGGAGAGTTGAGACCCGTGGAATGGGTACCATGCAATATGACTTCAAAGGGTCTTCATTTGCTCACCGAACCTCTCCAATCCTATCACTGCTGCGTTTATGCCCCTGTACACATGCTTGATTCTCTTTCGGAGACATAGCAATCCATAGGTTTTAAGATACTTACTAGTCAGGTACATTCTTAGGCGTTTAATATGGGGTGTTGAGTCCATTTCGTTGAGCAAGGAGTAGCTCTTGTCTATTCCATATTTGGCTTAAGGAACTTTATCTGTGCTCATTTCAATCTCTGGTTTTATGCAGCACCCCAACTCACCTTTACCCTTAAGCAAGAATAAGTTGGTTTTCTAAATTTGAGACCCTGTTCTGTTCTGTAATTCAGTTCCTGTGTAGCCAAGTTTACATTCCGTGTATTACTGATATCTTATGATGTTTCTTTTTCTGTGTGACTTACTTCAGTTAGAATCATCATACCTGAATCCACTGATTGTGCTGCTAAGGGCCTGATGACACAGATTTCATTGCTGAGTGATATTGCTTTGTAAGTAAACACCACAACTTCTTTATCCATTTTTCACTTTCTGCGATGTTGAACTTGTACTGTAAACGAGGTTCTTGTAAACAGAGCCATTCCAAACTTTGGGGTGGCTGTGTCTTTTTGATTTTAATTTCCCTAAGCTATAGGACCATAAGTGGAAGTGCCCTAGGTTCTGTTGCTTTGTTTTTTAGATGTTTCAGGAAACACCATACACTTCTCCCAAGTGGTTGTTGGCAATTTACATCCCGCCCATCAGCATAACAAGGCTCCCAGTTCTCCATGGCCTGTCCTGCCTTTCTGGATTTTACACTTTTTTCAGATGGCCCTTTTGACCGGGGGGAAGTGAGACTTCATTGTAGTGCAGATTTCCTTTGCAAGCTTGCTTGGTTGGCCAAAAAGGGCGTATGCGTTTTTTCCTGAATATATTCAGGAAAAAACGCATACGCCCTTTTTGGCCAAGTGCATCATTGTGGACGTTCTGCCTCTTTTCCTATGCTTTCAATGCAATTCCAGTCTACCTCCTGAAATCGGTTTCCTGCAATTCTGCCCCGCTTTCAAGTCCTCTTGGCAGCCTTACTTCAGTCTATTTTTGGACGATAGCTGTCATTTATAACTCTGCAGGTTTGTGAATTACAGTGCCCCTGAGCTCCTTTCTTCAACTCGCTTTCTTGTGACCTGGCCGCAACACCGCAGGATGGCTTCAGGCCCTAATCTGGTTGCGGTACGGCACGCTGAGCCTTTGGTTATTTCCTCTTCCTGGTGGGAAATGAGAGTTAAATTTGCCCGTCCAGACACCTCCAACTAGCCTCTCATTGGTTCTCGCTATTCCTGTTCATCTTCCGCAGAAATTGCAAACTGGGCCAAACAGGAGGTTAAAGGCGCTGACTCTCCAAGTGGGGAGAGTGTTAGTAAAGCGTCTGGAATGTTGCACCCGAGTACCAGGGGAGGAAAACTGAGACATATTTGAACACGTCTCCCGTTCACATGGTTGATCATACTTGGGTTCCACATGCATGTTTTAGCTGAAGGAAGAATACCTTAAACCTGGAGAGTTGAGACCCGTGTAATGGGCACCATGCAATATGACTTCAAAGGGTCTTCATTTGCTCACCGAACCTCTCCAATCCTATCACTGCTGCGTTTATGCCCCTGTACACATGCTTGATTCTCTTTCGGAGACATAGCAATCCATAGGTTTTACGATACTTACTAGTCAGGTACATTCTTAGGCGTTTAATATGCGGTGTTGAGTCCATTTCGTTGAGCAAGGAGTAGCTCTTGTCTATTCCATATTTGACTTAAGGAACTTTATCTGTGCTCATTTCAATCTCTGGTTTTATGCAGCACCCCAACTCACCTTTATCCTTAAGCAAGCATAAGTTGGTTTTCTAAATTTGAGAGCCTGTTCTGTTCTGTAATTCAGTTCCTGTGTAGCCAAGTTTACATTCCGTGTATTACTGATATCTTATGATGTTTCTTTTTCTGTGTGACTTATTTCAGTTAGAATCATCATACCTGAATCCACTCATTGTGATGCTAAGGGCCTGATGACATAGATTTCATTGCTGAGTGATATTGCTTTGTAAGTAAATACCACAACTTCTTTATCCATTTTTCACTTTCTGCGATGTTGAACTTGTACTGTAAACGAGGTTCTTGTAAACAGAGGCGTCCCAAACTTTGGGGTGGCTGTGTCTTTTTGATTTTAATTTCCCTAAGCTATAGGACCATAAGTGGCAGTGCCCTAGGCTCTGTTGCTTTGTTTTTTAGATGTTTCAGGAAACACCATACACTTCTCCCGAGTGTCTGTTGGCAATTTCCATCCCACCCATCAGCATAACAAGGCTCCCAGTTCTCCATGGCCTGTCCTGCCTTTCTGGATTTTACACTTTTTTCAGATGGCCCTTTTGACCGGGGGGAAGTGAGACTTCATTGTAGTGCAGATTTCCTTTGCAAGCTTGCTTGGTTGGCCAAAAAGGGCGTATGCGTTTTTTCCTGAATATATTCAGGAAAAAACGCATACGCCCTTTTTGGCCAAGTGCATCATTGTGGACGTTCTGCCTCTTTTCCTATGCTTTCAATGCAATTCCAGTCTACCTCCTGAAATCGGTTTCCTGCAATTCTGCCCCGCTTTCAAGTCCTCTTGGCAGCCTTACTTCAGTCTATTTTTGGACGATAGCTGTCATTTATAACTCTGCAGGTTTGTGAATTACAGTGCCCCTGAGCTCCTTTCTTCAACTCGCTTTCTTGTGACCTGGCCGCAACACCGCAGGATGGCTTCAGGCCCTAATCTGGTTCCGGCACGGCACGCTGAGCCTTTGGTTATTTCCTCTTCCTGGTGGGAAATGAGAGTTAAATTTGCCCGTCCAGACACCTCCAGCTAGTCTCTCATTGGTTCTCGCTATTCCTGTTCATCTTCCGCAGAAATTGCAAACTGGGCCATACAGGAGGTTAAAGGCGCTGACTCTCCAAGTGGGGAGAGTGTTAGTAAAGCGTCTGGAATGTTGCACCCGAGTACCAGGGGAGGAAAACTGAGACATATTTGAACACGTCTCCCGTTCACATGGTTGATCATACTTGGGTTCCACATGCATGTTTTAGCTGAAGGAAGAATACCTTAAACCTGGAGAGTTAAGACCCGTGTAATGGGTACCATGCAATATGACTTCAAAGGGTCTTCATTTGCTCACCGAACCTCTCCAATCCTATCACTGCTGCGTTTATGCCCCTGTACACATGCTTGATTCTCTTTCGGAGACATAGCAATCCATAGGTTTTAAGATACTTACTAGTCAGGTACATTCTTAGGCGTTTAATATGCGGTGTTGAGTCCATTTCGTTGAGCAAGGAGTAGCTCTTGTCTATTCCATATTTGACTTAAGGAACTTTATCTGTGCTCATTTCAATCTGTGGTTTTATGCAGCACCCCAACTCACCTTTACCCTTAAGCAAGCATAAGTTGGTTTTCTAAATTTGAGACCCTGTTCTGTTCTTTAATTCAGTTCCTGTGTAGCCAAGTTTACATTCCGTGTATTACTGATATCTTATGATGTTTCTTTTTCTGTGTGACTTACTTCAGTTAGAATCATCATACCTGAATCCACTCATTGTGCTGCTAAGGGCCTGATGACACAGATTTCATTGCTGAGTGATATTGCTTTGTAAGTAAATACCACAACTTCTTTATCCATTTTTCACTTTCTGCGATGTTGAACTTGTACTGTAAACGAGGTTCTTGTAAACAGAGCCGTTCCAAACTTTGGGGTGGCTGTGTCTTTTTGATTTTAATTTCCCTAAGCTATAGGACCATAAGTGGAAGTGCCCTAGGTTCTGTTGCTTTGTTTTTTAGATGTTTCAGGAAACACCATACACTTCTCCAGAGTGTCTGTTGGCAAGTTACATCCCGCCCATCAGCATAACAAGGCTCCCAGTTCTCCATGGCCTGTCCTGCCTTTCTGGATTTTACACTTTTTTCAGATGGCCCTTTTGACCGGGGGGAAGTGAGACTTCATTGTAGTGCAGATTTCCTTTGCAAGCTTGCTTGGTTGGCCAAAAAGGGCGTATGCGTTTTTTCCTGAATATATTCAGGAAAAAACGCATACGCCCTTTTTGGCCAAGTGCATCATTGTGGACGTTCTGCCTCTTTTCCTATGCTTTCAATGCAATTCCAGTCTACCTCCTGAAATCGGTTTCCTGCAATTCTGCCCCGCTTTCAAGTCCTCTTGGCAGCCTTACTTCAGTCTATTTTTGGACGATAGCTGTCATTTATAACTCTGCAGGTTTGTGAATTACAGTGCCCCTGAGCTCCTTTCTTCAACTCGCTTTCTTTTGAGCTGGCCGCAACACCGCAGGATGGCTTCAGGCCCTAATCTGGTTGCGGTACGGCACGCTGAGCCTTTGGTTATTTCCTCTTCCTGGTGGGAAATGAGAGTTAAATTTGCCCGTCCAGACACCTCCAGCTAGTCTCTCATTGGTTCTCGCTATTCCTGTTCATCTTCCGCAGAAATTGCAAACTGGGCCAAACAGGAGGTTAAAGGCGCTGACTCTCCAAGTGGGGAGAGTGTTAGTAAAGCGTCTGGAATGTTGCACCCGAGTACCAGGGGAGGAAAACTGAGACATATTTGAACACGTCTCCCGTTCACATGGTTGATCATACTTGGGTTCCACATGCATGTTTTAGCTGAAGGAAGAATACCTTAAACCTGGAGAGTTGAGACCCGTGTAATGGGTACCATGCAATATGACTTCAAAGGGTCTTCATTTGCTCACCGAACCTCTCCAATCCTATCACTGCTGCGTTTATACCCCTGTACACATGCTTGATTCTCTTTCGGAGACATAGCAATCCATAGGTTTTACGATAATTACTAGTCAGGTACATTCTTAGGCGTTTAATATGCGGTGTTGAGTCCATTTCGTTGAGCAAGGAGTAGCTCTTGTCTATTCCATATTTGACTTAAGGAACTTTATCTGTGCTCATTTCAATCTCTGGTTTTATGCAGCACCCCAACTCACCTTTACCCTTAAGCAAGCATAAGTTGGTTTTCTAAATTTGAGACCCTGTTCTATTCTGTAATTCAGTTCCTGTGTAGCCAAGTTTACATTCCGTGTATTACTGATATCTTATGATGTTTCTTTTTCTGTGTGACTTACTTCAGTTAGAATCATCATACCTGAATCCACTCATTGTGCTGCTAAGGGCCTGATGACACAGATTTCATTGCTGAGTGATATTGCTTTGTAAGTAAATACCACAACTTCTTTATCCATTTTTCACTTTCTGTGATGTTGAACTTGTACTGTAAACGAGGTTCTTGTAAACAGAGCCGTTCCAAACTTTGGGGTGGCTGTGTCTTTTTGATTTTAATTTCCCTAAGCTATAGGACCATAAGTGGAAGTGCCCTAGGTTCTGTTGCTTTGTTTTTTAGATGTTTCAGGAAACACCATACACTTCTCCCGAGTGGTTGTTGGCAATTTACATCCCGCCCATCAGCATAACAAGGCTCCCAGTTCTCCATGGCCTGTCCTGCCTTTCTGGATTTTACACTTTTTTCAGATGGCCCTTTTGACCGGGGGGAAGTGAGACTTCATTGTAGTGCAGATTTCCTTTGCAAGCTTGCTTGGTTGGCCAAAAAGGGCGTATGCGTTTTTTCCTGAATATATTCAGGAAAAAACGCATACGCCCTTTTTGGCCAAGTGCATCATTGTGGACGTTCTGCCTCTTTTCCTATGCTTTCAATGCAATTCCAGTCTACCTCCTGAAATCGGTTTCCTGCAATTCTGCCCCGCTTTCAAGTCCTCTTGGCAGCCTTACTTCAGTCTATTTTTGGACGATAGCTGTCATTTATAACTCTGCAGGTTTGTGAATTACAGTGCCCCTGAGCTCCTTTCTTCAACTCGCTTTCTTGTGACCTGGCCGCAACACCGCAGGATGGCTTCAGGCCCTAATCTGGTTCCGGTACAGCACGCTGAGCCTTTGGTTATTTCCTCTTCCAGGTGGGAAATGAGAGTTAAATTTGCCCGTCCAGACACCTCCAGCTAGCCTCTCATTGGTTCTCGCTATTCCTGTTCATCTTCCGCAGAAATTGCAAACTGGGCCAAACAGGAGGTTAAAGGCGCTGACTCTCCAAGTGGGGAGAGTGTTAGTAAAGCGTCTGGAATGTTGCACCCGAGTACCAGGGGAGGAAAACTGAGACATATTTGAACACGTCTCCCGTTCACATGGTTGATCATACTTGGGTTCCACATGCATGTTTTAGCTGAAGGAAGAATACCTTAAACCTGGAGAGTTGAGACCCGTGTAATGGGTACCATGCAATATGACTTCAAAGGGTCTTCATTTGCTCACTGAACCTCTCCAATCCTATCACTGCTGCGTTTATACCCCTGTACACATGCTTGATTCTCCTTCGGAGACATAGCAATCCATAGGTTTTACGATAATTACTAGTCAGGTACATTCTTAGGCGTTTAATATGCGGTGTTGAGTCCATTTCGTTGAGCAAGGAGTAGCTCTTGTCTATTCCATATTTGACTTAAGGAACTTTATCTGTGCTCATTTCAATCTCTGGTTTTATGCAGCACCCCAACTCACCTTTACCCTTAAGCAAGCATAAGTTGGTTTTCTAAATTTGAGACCCTGTTCTGTTCTGTAATTCAGTTCCTGTGTAGCCAAGTTTACATTCCGTGTATTACTGATATCTTATGATGTTTCTTTTTCTGTGTGACTTACTTCAGTTAGAATCATCATACCTGAATCCACTCATTGTGCTGCTAAGGGCCTGATGACACAGATTTCATTGCTGAGTGATATTGCTTTGTAAGTAAATACCACAACTTCTTTATCCATTTTTCACTTTCTGCGATGTTGAACTTGTACTGTAAACGAGGTTCTTGTAAACAGAGCCGTTCCAAACTTTGGGGTGGCTGTGTCTTTTTGATTTTAATTTCCCTAAGCTATAGGACCATAAGTGGAAGTGCCCTAGGTTCTGTTGCTTTGTTTTTTAGATGTTTCAGGAAACACCATACACTTCTCCCGAGTGTCTGTTGGCAATTTACATCCCGCCCATCAGCATAACAAGGCTCCCAGTTCTCCATGGCCTGTCCTGCCTTTCTGGATTTTACACTTTTTTCAGATGGCCCTTTTGACCGGGGGGAAGTGAGACTTCATTGTAGTGCAGATTTCCTTTGCAAGCTTGCTTGGTTGGCCAAAAAGGGCGTATGCGTTTTTTCCTGAATATATTCAGGAAAAAACGCATACGCCCTTTTTGGCCAAGTGCATCATTGTGGACGTTCTGCCTCTTTTCCTATGCTTTCAATGCAATTCCAGTCTACCTCCTGAAATCGGTTTCCTGCAATTCTGCCCCGCTTTCAAGTCCTCTTGGCAGCCTTACTTCAGTCTATTTTTGGACGATAGCTGTCATTTATAACTCTGCAGGTTTGTGAATTACAGTGCCCCTGAGCTCCTTTCTTCAACTCGCTTTCTTGTGACCTGGCCGCAACACCGCAGGATGGCTTCAGGCCCTAATCTGGTTCCGGTACAGCACGCTGAGCCTTTGGTTATTTCCTCTTCCAGGTGGGAAATGAGAGTTAAATTTGCCCGTCCAGACACCTCCAGCTAGCCTCTCATTGGTTCTCGCTATTCCTGTTCATCTTCCGCAGAAATTGCAAACTGGGCCAAACAGGAGGTTAAAGGCGCTGACTCTCCAAGTGGGGAGAGTGTTAGTAAAGCGTCTGGAATGTTGCACCCGAGTACCAGGGGAGGAAAACTGAGACATATTTGAACACGTCTCCCGTTCACATGGTTGATCATACTTGGGTTCCACATGCATGTTTTAGCTGAAGGAAGAATACCTTAAACCTGGAGAGTTGAGACCCGTGTAATGGGTACCATGCAATATGACTTCAAAGGGTCTTCATTTGCTCACCGAACCTCTCCAATCCTATCACTGCTGCGTTTATGCCCCTGTACACATGCTTGATTCTCTTTCAGAGACATAGCAATCCATAGGTTTTACGATACTTACTAGTCAGGTACATTCTTAGGCGTTTAATATGCGGTGTTGAGTCCATTTCGTTGAGCAAGGAGTAGCTCTTGTCTATTCCATATTTGGCTTAAGGAACTTTATCTGTGCTCATTTCAATCTCTGGTTTTATGCAGCACCCCAACTCACCTTTACCCTTAAGCAAGAATAAGTTGTTTTTCTAAATTTGAGACCCTGTTCTGTTCTGTAATTCAGTTCCTGTGTAGCCAAGTTTACATTCCGTGTATTACTGATATCTTATGATGTTTCTTTTTCTGTGTGACTTATTTCAGTTAGAATCATCATACCTGAATCCACTCATTGTGCTGCTAAGTGCCTGATGACACAGATTTCATTGCTGAGTGATATTGCTTTGTAAGTAAATACCACAACTTCTTTATGCATTTCTCACTTTCTGCGATGTTGAACTTGTAGTGTAAATGAGGTTCTTGTAAACAGAGGCGTCCCAAACTTTGGGGTGGCTGTGTCTTTTTGATTTTAATTTCCCTAAGCTATAGGACCATAAGTGGAAGTGCCCTAGGCTCTGTTGCTTTGTTTTTTAGATGTTTCAGGAAACACCATACACTTCTCCCGAGTGGTTCTTGGCAATTTACATCCCGCCCATCAGCATAACAAGGCTCCCAGTTCTCCATGGCCTGTCCTGCCTTTCTGGATTTTACACTTTTTTCAGATGGCCCTTTTGACCGGGGGGAAGTGAGACTTCATTGTAGTGCAGATTTCCTTTGCAAGCTTGCTTGGTTGGCCAAAAAGGGCGTATGCGTTTTTTCCTGAATATATTCAGGAAAAAACGCATACGCCCTTTTTGGCCAAGTGCATCATTGTGGACGTTCTGCCTCTTTTCCTATGCTTTCAATGCAATTCCAGTCTACCTCCTGAAATCGGTTTCCTGCAATTCTGCCCCGCTTTCAAGTCCTCTTGGCAGCCTTACTTCAGTCTATTTTTGGACGATAGCTGTCATTTATAACTCTGCAGGTTTGTGAATTACAGTGCCCCTGAGCTCCTTTCTTCAACTCGCTTTCTTTTGAGCTGGCCGCAACACCGCAGGATGGCTTCAGGCCCTAATCTGGTTCCGGCCCGGCATGCTGAGCCTTTGGTTATTTCCTCTTCCTGGTGGGAAATGAGAGTTAAATTTGCCCGTCCAGACACCTCCAGCTAGCCTCTCATTGGTTCTCGCTATTCCTGTTCATCTTCCGCAGAAATTGCAAACTGGGCCAAACAGGAGGTTAAAGGGACTGACTCTCCAAGTGGAGAGAGTGTTAGTAAAGCGTCTGGAATGTTGCACCCGAGTACCAGGGGAGGAAAACTGAGACATATTTGAACACGTCTCCCGTTCACATGGTTGATTATACTTGGGTTCCACATGCATGTTTTAGCTGAAGGAAGAATACCTTAAACCTGTAGAGTTGAGACCCGTGGAATGGGTACCATGCAATATGACTTCAAAGGGTCTTCATTTGCTCACCGAACCTCTCCAATCCTATCACTGCTGCATTTATGCCCCTGTACACATGCTTGATTCTCTTTCGGAGACATAGCAATCCATAGGTTTTAAGATACTTACTAGTCAGGTACATTCTTAGGCGTTTAATATGCGGTGTTGAGTCCATTTCGTTGAGCAAGGAGTAGCTCTTGTCTATTCCATATTTGACTTAAGGAACTTTATCTGTGCTCATTTCAATCTCTGGTTTTATGCAGCACCCCAACTCACCTTTACCCTTAAGCAAGCATAAGTTGGTTTTCTAAATTTGAGACCCTGTTCTGTTCTGTAATTCAGTTCCTGTGTAGCCAAGTTTACATTCCGTGTATTACTGATATCTTATGATGTTTCTTTTTCTGTGTGACTTACTTCAGTTAGAATCATCATACCTGAATCCACTCATTGTGCTGCTAAGGGCCTGATGACACAGATTTCATTGCTGAGTGATATTGCTTTGTAAGTAAATACCACAACTTCTTTATCCATTTTTCACTTTCTGCGATGTTGAACTTGTACTGTAAACGAGGTTCTTGTAAACCGAGCCGTTCCAAACTTTGGGGTGGCTGTGTTTTTTTTATTTTAATTTCCCTAAGCTATAGGACCATAAGTGGAAGTGCCCTAGGTTCTGTTGCTTTGTTTTTTAGATGTTTCAGGAAACACCATACATTTCTCCCGAATGTCTGTTGGCAATTTACATCCCGCCCATCAGCATAACAAGGCTCCCAGTTCTCCATGGCCTGTCCTGCCTTTCTGGATTTTACACTTTTTTCAGATGGCCCTTTTGACCGGGGGGGAAGTGAGACTTCATTGTAGTGCAGATTTCCTTTGCAAGCTTGCTTGGTTGGCCAAAAAGGGCGTATGCGTTTTTTCCTGAATATATTCAGGAAAAAACGCATACGCCCTTTTTGGCCAAGTGCATCATTGTGGACGTTCTGCCTCTTTTCCTATGCTTTCAATGCAATTCCAGTCTACCTCCTGAAATCGGTTTCCTGCAATTCTGCCCCGCTTTCAAGTCCTCTTGGCAGCCTTACTTCAGTCTATTTTTGGACGATAGCTGTCATTTATAACTCTGCAGGTTTGTGAATTACAGTGCCCCTGAGCTCCTTTCTTCAACTCGCTTTCTTTTGAGCTGGCCGCAACACCGCAGGATGGCTTCAGGCCCTAATCTGGTTCCGGTACGGCACGCTGAGCCTTTGGTTATTTCCTCTTCCTGGTGGGAAATGAGAGTTAAATTTGCCCGTCCAGACACCTCCAGCTAGCCTCTCATTGGTTCTCGCTATTCCTGTTCATCTTCCGCAGAAATTGCAAACTGGGCCAAACAGGAGGTTAAAGGCACTGACTCTCCAAGTGGGGAGAGTGTTAGTAAAGCGTCTGGAATGTTGTACCCGAGTACCAGGGGAGGAAAACTGAGACATATTTGAACACGTCTCCCGTTCACATGGTTGATCATACTTGGGTTCCACATGCATGTTTTAGCTGAAGGAAGAATATCTTAAACCTGGGTAGTTGAAACCCGTGGAATGGGTACCATGCAATATGACTTCAAAGGGTCTTCATTTGCTCACCGAACCTCTCCAATCCTATCACTGCTGCGTTTATGCCCCTGTACACATGCTTGATTCTCTTTTGGAGACATAGCAATCCATAGGTTTTAAGATACTTACTAGTCAGGTACATTCTTAGGCGTTTAATATGCGGTGTTGAGTCCATTTCGTTGAGCAAGGAGTAGCTCTTGTCTATTCCATATTTGGCTTAAGGAACTTTATCTGTGCTCATTTCAATCTCTGGTTTTATGCAGCACCCCAACTCACCTTTACCCTTAAGCAAGAATAAGTTGGTTTTCTAAATTTGAGACCCTGTTCTGTTCTGTAATTCAGATCCTGTGTAGCCAAGTTTACATTCCGTGTATTACTGATATCTTATGATGTTTCTTTTTCTGTTTGACTTATTTCAGTTAGAATCATCATACCTGAATCCACTCATTGTGCTGCTAAGGGCCTGATGACACAGATTTCATTGCTGAGTGATATTGCTTTGTAAGTAAATACCACAACTTCTTTATGCATTTCTCACTTTCTGCGATGTTGAACTTGTAGTGTAAACGAGGTTCTTGTAAACAGAGGCGTCCCAAACTTTGGGGTGGCTGTGTCTTTTTGATTTTAATTTCCCTAAGCTATAGGACCATAAGTGGAAGTGCCCTAGGTTCTGTTGCTTTGTTTTTTAGATGTTTCAGGAAACACCATACATTTCTCCCGAATGTCTGTTGGCAATTTACATCCCGCCCATCAGCATAACAAGGCTCCCAGTTCTCCATGGCCTGTCCTGCCTTTCTGGATTTTACACTTTTTTCAGATGGCCCTTTTGACCGGGGGGGAAGTGAGACTTCATTGTAGTGCAGATTTCCTTTGCAAGCTTGCTTGGTTGGCCAAAAAGGGCGTATGCGTTTTTTCCTGAATATATTCAGGAAAAAACGCATACGCCCTTTTTGGCCAAGTGCATCATTGTGGACGTTCTGCCTCTTTTCCTATGCTTTCAATGCAATTCCAGTCTACCTCCTGAAATCGGTTTCCTGCAATTCTGCCCCGCTTTCAAGTCCTCTTGGCAGCCTTACTTCAGTCTATTTTTGGACGATACCTGTCATTTATAACTCTGCAGGTTTGTGAATTACAGTGCCCCTGAGCTCCTTTCTTCAACTCGCTTTCTTTTGAGCTGGCCGCAACACCGCAGGATGGCTTCAGGCCCTAATCTGGTTCCGGTACGGCACGCTGAGCCTTTGGTTATTTCCTCTTCCTGGTGGGAAATGAGAGTTAAATTTGCCCGTCCAGACACCTCCAGCTAGCCTCTCATTGGTTCTCGCTATTCCTGTTCATCTTCCGCAGAAATTGCAAACTGGGCCAAACAGGAGGTTAAAGGCACTGACTCTCCAAGTGGGGAGAGTGTTAGTAAAGCGTCTGGAATGTTGCACCCGAGTACCAGGGGAGGAAAACTGAGACATATTTGAACACGTCTCCCGTTCACATGGTTGATCATACTTGGGTTCCACATGCATGTTTTAGCTGAAGGAAGAATACCTTAAACCTGGAGAGTTGAGACCCGTGTAATGGGTACCATGCAATATGACTTCAAAGGGTCTTCATTTGCTCACCGAACCTCTCCAATCCTATCACTGCTGCGTTTATGCCCCTGTACACATGCTTGATTCTCTTTTGGAGACATAGCAATCCATAGGTTTTACGATACTTACTAGTCAGGTACATTCTTAGGCGTTTAATATGCGGTGTTGAGTCCATTTCGTTGAGCAAGGAGTAGCTCTTGTCTATTTCATATTTGACTTAAGGAACTTTATCTGTGCTCATTTCAATCTCTGGTTTTATGCAGCACCCCAACTCACCTTTACCCTTAAGCAAGCATAAGTTGGTTTTCTAAATTTGAGACCCTGTTCTGTTCTGTAATGCAGTTCCTGTGTAGCCAAGTTTACATTCCGTGTATTACTGATATCTTATGATGTTTCTTTTTCTGTGTGACTTACTTCAGTTAGAATCATCATACCTGAATCCACTCATTGTGCTGCTAAGGGCCTGATGACACAGATTTCATTGCTGAGTGATATTGCTTTGTAAGTAAATACCACAACTTCTTTATCCATTTTTCACTTTCTGCGATGTTGAACTTGTACTGTAAACGAGGTTCTTGTAAACAGAGGCGTCCCAAACTTTGGGGTGGCTGTGTCTTTTTGATTTTAATTTCCCTAAGCTATAGGACCATAAGTGGCAGTGCCCTAGGCTCTGTTGCTTTGTTTTTTAGATGTTTCAGGAAACACCATACACTTCTCCCGAGTGTCTGTTGGCAATTTACATCCCGCCCATCAGCATAACAAGGCTCCCAGTTCTCTATGGCCTGTCCTGCCTTTCTGGATTTTACACTTTTTTCAGATGGCCCTTTTGACCGGGGGGAAGTGAGACTTCATTGTAGTGCAGATTTCCTTTGCAAGCTTGCTTGGTTGGCCAAAAAGGGCGTATGCGTTTTTTCCTGAATATATTCAGGAAAAAACGCATACGCACTTCTTGGCCAAGTGCATCATTGTGGACGTTCTGCCTCTTTTCCTATGCTTTCAATGCAATTCCAGTCTACCTCCTGAAATCGGTTTCCTGCAATTCTGCCCCGCTTTCAAGTCCTCTTGGCAGCCTTACTTCAGTCTATTTTTGGACGATAGCTGTCATTTATAACTCTGCAGGTTTGTGAATTACAGTGCCCCTGAGCTCCTTTCTTCAACTCGCTTTCTTGTGACCTGGCCGCAACACCGCAGGATGGCTTCAGGCCCTAATCTGGTTCCGGCCCGGCATGCTGAGCCTTTGGTTAATTCCTCTTCCTGGTGGGAAATGAGAGTTAAATTTGCCCGTCCAGACACCTCCAGCTAGTCTCTCATTGGTTTTCGCTATTCCTGTTCATCTTCCGCAGAAATTGCAAACTGGGCCAAACAGGAGGTTAAAGGGACTGACTCTCCAAGTGGGGAGAGTGTTAGTAAAGCGTCTGGAATGTTGCACCCGAGTACCAGGGGAGGAAAACTGAGACATATTTGAACACGTCTCCCGATCACATGGTTGATCATACTCTAGGTTCCACATGCATGTTTTAGCTGAAGGAAGAATACCTTAAACCTGGGTAGTTGAAACCCGTGGAATGGGTACCATGCAATATGACTTCAAAGGGTCTTCATTTGCTCACCGCACCTCTCCAATCCTATCACTGCTGCGTTTATGCCCCTGTACACATGCTTGATTCTCTTTCGGAGACATAGCAATCCATAGGTTTTAAGATACTTACAAGTCAGGTACATTCTTAGGCGTTTAATATGCGGTGTTGAGTCCATTTCGTTGAGCAAGGAGTAGCTCTTGTCTATTCCATATTTGGCTTAAGGAACTTTATCTGTGCTCATTTCAATCTCTGGTTTTATGCAACACCCCAACTCACCTTTAACCTTAAGCAAGCATAAGTTGGTTTTCTAAATTTGAGACCCTGTTCTGTTCTGTAATTCAGTTCCTGTGTAGCCAAGTTTCCGTTCCGTGTATTACTGATATCTTATGATGTTTCTTTTTCTGTGTGACTTATTTCAGTTAGAATCATCATACCTGAATCCACTCATTGTGCTGCTAAGGGCCTGATGACATAGATTTCATTGCTAAGTGATATTGCTTTGTAAGTGAATACCACAAATTCTTTATCCATTTTTCACTTTCTGCAATGTTGAACTTGTACTGTAAACGAGGTTCTTGTAAACAGAGCCGTTCCAAACTTTGGGGTGGCTGTGTCTTTTTGATTTTAATTTCCCTAAGCTATAGGACCATAAGTGGCAGTGCCCTAGGCTCTGTTGCTTTGTTTTTTAGATGTTTCAGGAAACACCATACACTTCTCCCAAGTGTCTGTTGGCAATTTACATCCCGCCCATCAGCATAACAAGGCTCCCAGTTCTCCATGGCCTGTTGTCTTTCTGGATTTTACACTTTTTTCAGAAGGCCCTTTTGGCCGGGGGGAAGTGAGACTTCATTGTAGTGCAGATTTCCTTTGCAAGCTTGCTTGGTTGGCCAAAAAGGGCGTATGCGTTTTTTCCTGAATATATTCAGGAGAAAACGCATACGCCCTTTTTGGCCAAGTGCATCATTGTGGACGTTCTGCCTCTTTTCCTATGCTTTCAATGCAATTCCAGTCTACCTCCTGAAATCGGTTTCCTGCAATTCTGCCCCGCTTTCAAGTCCTCTTGGCAGCCTTACTTCAGTCTATTTTTGGACGATAGCTGTCATTTATAACTCTGCAGGTTTGTGAATTACAGTGCCCCTGAGCTCCTTTCTTCAACTCGCTTTCTTGTGACCTGGCCGCAACACCGCAGGATGGCTTCAGGCCCTAATCTGGTTGCGGCCCGGCATGCTGAGCCTTTGGTTTATTCCTCTTCCTGGTGGGAAATGAGAGTTAAATTTGCCCGTCCAGACACCTCCAGCTAGCCTCTCATTGGTTCTCGCTATTCCTGTTCATCTTCCACAGAAATTGCAAACTGGGCCAAACAGGAGGTTAAAGGGACTGACTCTCCAAGTGGGGAGGGTGTTAGTAAAGCGTCTGGAATGTTGCACCCGAGTACCAGGGGAGGAAAACTGAGACATATTTGAACACGTCTCCCGATCACATGGTTGATCATACTCTAGGTTCCACATGCATGTTTTAGCTGAAGGAAGAATACCTTAAACCTCTGTAGTTGAAACCCGTGGAATGGGTACCATGCAATATGACTTCAAAGGGTCTTCATTTGCTCACCGCACCTCTCCAATCCTATCACTGCTGCGTTTATGCCCCTGTACACATGCTTGATTCTCTTTCGGAGACATAGCAATCCATAGGTTTTAAGATACTTACAAGTCAGGTACATTCTTAGGCGTTTAATATGCGGTGTTGAGTCCATTTCGTTGAGCAAGGAGTAGCTCTTGTCTATTCCATATTTGGCTTAAGGAACTTTATCTGTGCTCATTTCAATCTCTGGTTTTATGCAGCACCCCAACTCACCATTACTCTTAAGCAAGCATAAGTTGTTTTTCTAAATTTGAGACCCTGTTCTGTTCTGTAATTCAGTTCCTGTGTAGCCAAGTTTACATTCCGTGTATTACTGATATCTTATGATGTTTCTTTTTCTGTGTGACTTATTTCAGTTAGAATCATCATACCTGAATCCACTCATTGTGCTGCTAAGGGCCTGATGACACAGATTTCATTGCTGAGTGATATTGCTTTGTAAGTGAATACCACAACTTCTTTATCCATTTTTCATTTTCTGCGATGTTGATCTTGTACTGTAAACGAGGTTCTTGTAAACAGAGCCGTCCCAAACTTTGGGGTGGCTGTGTCATTTTCATTTTAATTTCCCTAAGCTATAGGACCATAAGTGGCAGTTCCCTAGGCTCTGTTGCTTTGTTTTTTAGATGTTTCAGGAAACACCATACACTTCTCCCGAGTGTCTGTTGGCAATTTACATCCCGCCCATCAGCATAACAAGGCTCCCAGTTCTCCATGGCCTGTCCTGCCTTTCTGGATTTTACACTTTTTTCAGATGGCCCTTTTGACCGGGGGGAAGTGAGACTTCATTGTAGTGCAGATTTCCTTTGCAAGCTTGCTTGGTTGGCCAAAAAGGGCGTATGCGTTTTTTCCTGAATATATTCAGGAAAAAACGCATACGCCCTTTTTGGCCAAGTGCGTCATTGTGGACGTTCTGCCTCTTTTCCTATGCTTTCAATGCAATTCCAGTCTACCTCCTGAAATCGGTTTCCTGCAATTCTGCCCCGCTTTCAAGTCCTCTTGGCAGCCTTACTTCAGTCTATTTTTGGACGATAGCTGTCATTTATAACTCTGCAGGTTTGTGAATTACAGTGCCCCTGAGCTCCTTTCTTCAACTCGCTTTCTTGTGAACTAGCCGCAACACCGCAGGATGGCTTCAGGCCTAATCTGGTTCCGGCCCGGCATGCTGAGCCTTTGGTTAATTCCTCTTCCTGGTGGGAAATGAGAGTTAAATTTGCCCGTCCAGACACCTCCAGCTAGCCTCTCATTGGTTCTCGCTATTCCTGTTCATCTTCCGCAGAAATTGCAAACTGGGCCAAACAGGAGGTTAAAGGGACTGACTCTCCAAGTGGGGAGAGTGTTAGGAAAGCGTCTGGAATGTTGCACCCGAGTACCAGGGGAGGAAAACTGAGACATATTTGAACACGTCTCCCGATCACATGGTTGATCATACTCTAGGTTCCACATGCATGTTTTAGCTGAAGGAAGAATACCTTAAACCTGGGTAGTTGAAACCCGTGGAATGGGTACCATGCAATATGACTTCAAAGGGTCTTCATTTGCTCACCGAACCTCTCCAATCCTATCACTGCTGCGTTTATGCCCCTGTACACATGCTTGATTCTCTTTCGGAGACATAGCAATCCATAGGTTTTAAGATACTTACAAGTCAGGTACATTCTTAGGCGTTTAATATGCGGTGTTGAGTCCATTTCGTTGAGCAAGGAGTAGCTCTTGTCTATTCCATATTTGGCTTAAGGAACTTTATCTGTGCTCATTTCAATCTCTGGTTTTATGCAGCACCCCAACTCACCTTTCCCCTTAAGCAAGCATAAGTTGGTTTTCTAAATTTGAGACCCTGTTCTGTTTTGGAATGCAGTTCCTGTGTAGCCAAGTTTACATTCCATGTATTAGTGATATCTTATGATGTTTCTTTTTCTGTGTGACTTATTTCAGTTAGAATCATCGTACCTGAATCCACTCATTATGCTGCTACGGGCCTGATGACATAGATTTCATTGCTGAGTGATACTGCATTGTACGTAAGTACCACAAGTTCTTTATCCATTTTTCACTTTCTGCGATGTTGAACTTGTACGATAAACGAGGTTCTTGTAAACGGAGGCGTCCCAAACTTTGGGGTGGCTGTGTCTTTTTGATTTTAATTTCCCTAAGCTATAGGACCATAAGTGGAAGTGCCCTAGGCTCTGTTTCTTTGTTTTTTAGATGTTTCAGGAAACACCATACACTTCTCCGGAGTGGTTGTTGGCAATTTACATCCCGCCCATCAGCATAACAAGGCTCCCAGTTCTCCATGGCCTGTCCTGCCTTTCTGGATTTTACACTTTTTTCAGATGGCCCTTTTGACCGGGGGGAAGTGAGACTTCATTGTAGTGCAGATTTCCTTTGCAAGCTTGCTTGGTTGGCCAAAAAGGGCGTATGCGTTTTTTCCTGAATATATTCAGGAAAAAACGCATACGCCCTTTTTGGCCAAGTGCATCATTGTGGACGTTCTGCCTCTTTTCCTATGCTTTCAATGCAATTCCAGTCTACCTCCTGAAATCGGTTTCCTGCAATTCTGCCCCGCTTTCAAGTCCTCTTGGCAGCCTTACTTCAGTCTATTTTTGGACGATAGCTGTCATTTATAACTCTGCAGGTTTGTGAATTACAGTGCCCCTGAGCTGCTTTGTTCAACTCGCTTTCTTTTGAGCTGGCCGCAACACCGCAGGATGGCTTCAGGCCCTAATCTGGTTGCGGTAAGGCACGCTGAGCCTTTGGTTATTTCCTCTTCCTGGTGGGAAATGAGAGTTAAATTTGCCCGTCCAGACACCTCCAGCTAGCCTCTCATTGGTTCTCGCTATTCCTGTTCATCTTCCGCAGAAATTGCAAACTGGGCCAAACAGGAGGTTAAAGGCGCTGACTCTCCAAGTGGGGAGAGTGTTAGTAAAGCGTCTGGAATGTTGCACCCGAGTACCAGGGGAGGAAAACTGAGACATATTTGAACACGTCTCCCGTTCACATGGTTGATCATACTTGGGTTCCACATGCATGTTTTAGCTGAAGGAAGAATACCTTAAACCTGGAGAGTTGAGACCCGTGTAATGTGTACCATGCAATATGACTTCAAAGGGTCTTCATTTGCTCACCAAATCTCTCCAATCCTATCACTGCTGCGTTTATGCCCCTGTTCACATGCTTGATTCTCTTTTGGAGACATAGCAATCCATAGGTTTTACGATACTTACTAGTCAGGTACATTCTTAGGCGTTTAATATGCGGTGTTGAGTCCATTTCGTTGAGCAAGGAGTAGCTCTTGTCTATTCCATATTTGACTTAAGGAACTTTATCTGTGCTCATTTCAATCTCTGGTTTTATGCAGCACCCCAACTCACCTTTACCCTTAAGCAAGCATAAGTTGGTTTTCTAAATTTGAGACCCTGTTCTGTTCTGTAATTCAGTTCCTGTGTAGCCAAGTTTCCATTCCGTGTATTACTGATATCTTATGATGTTTCTTTTTCTGTGTGACTTATTTCAGTTAGAATCATCATACCTGAATCCACTCATTGTGCTGCTAAGGGCCTGATGACATAGATTTCATTGCTAAGTGATATTGCTTTGTAAGTGAATACCACAACTTCTTTATCCATTTTTCACTTTCTGCGATGTTGAACTTGTACTGTAAACGAGGTTCTTGTAAACAGAGCCGTTCCAAACTTTGGGGTGGCTGTGTCTTTTTGATTTTAATTTCCCTAAGCTATAGGACCATAAGTGGCAGTGCCCTAGGCTCTGTTGCTTTGTTTTTTAGATGTTTCAGGAAACACCATACACTTCTCCCGAGTGTCTGTTGGCAATTTACATCCCGCCCATCAGCATAACAAGGCTCCCAGTTCTCAATGGCCTGTTGCCTTTCTGGATTTTACACTTTTTTCAGATGGCCCTTTTGACCGGGGGGAAGTGAGACTTCATTGTAGTGCAGATTTCCTTTGCAAGCTTGCTTGGTTGGCCAAAAAGGGCGTATGCGTTTTTTCCTGAATATATTCAGGAAAAAACGCATACGCCCTTTTTGGCCAAGTGCATCATTGTGGACGTTCTGCCTCTTTTCCTATGCTTTCAATGCAATTCCAGTCTACCTCCTGAAATCGGTTTCCTGCAATTCTGCCCCGCTTTCAAGTCCTCTTGGCAGCCTTACTTCAGTCTATTTTTGGACGATAGCTGTCATTTATAACTCTGCAGGTTTGTGAATTACAGTGCCCCTGAGCTCCTTTCTTCAACTCGCTTTCTTGTGAGCTGGCCGCAACACCGCAGGATGGCTTCAGGCCTAATCTGGTTCCGGCCCGGCATGCTGAGCCTTTGGTTCATTCCTCTTCCTGGTGGGAAATGAGAGTTAAATTTGCCCGTCCAGACACCTCCAGCTAGCCTCTCATTGGTTCTCGCTATTCCTGTTCATCTTCCGCAGAAATTGCAAACTGGGCCAAACAGGAGGTTAAAGGCGCTGACTCTCCAAGTGGGGAGAGTGTTAGTAAAGGGTCTGGAATGTTGCACCCGAGTACCAGGGGAGGAAAACTGAGACATATTTGAACACGTCTCCCGATCACATGGTTGATCATACTCTAGGTTCCACATGCATGTTTTAGCTGAAGGAAGAATACCTTAAACCTGGGTAGTTGAAACCCGTGGAATGGGTACCATGCAATATGACTTCAAAGGGTCTTCATTTGCTCACCGAACCTCTCCAATCCTATCACTGCTGCGTTTATGCCCCTGTACACATGCTTGATTCTCTTTCGGAGACATAGCAATTCTTAGGTTTTAAGATACTTACAAGTCAGGTACATTCTTAGGCGTTTAATATGCGGTGTTGAGTCCATTTCGTTGAGCAAGGAGTAGCTCTTGTCTATTCCATATTTGGCTTAAGGAACTTTATCTGTGCTCATTTCAATCTCTGGTTTTATGCAGCACCCCAACTCACCTTTACCCTTAAGCAAGCATAAGTTGTTTTTCTAAATTTGAGACCCTGTTCTGTTCTGTAATTCAGTTCCTGTGTAGCCAAGTTTCCATTCCGTGTATTACTGATATCTTATGATGTTTCTTTTTCTGTGTGACTTATTTCAGTTAGAATCATCATACCTGAATCCACTCATTGTGCTGCTAAGGGCCTGATGACATAGATTTCATTGCTGAATGATATTGCTTTGTAAGTGAAACCACAACTTCTTTATCCATTTTTCACTTTCTGCGATGTTGAACTTGTACTCTAAACGAGGTTCTTGTAAACAGAGCCGTTCCAAACTTTGGGGTGGCTGTGTCTTTTTGATTTTAATTTCCCTAAGCTATAGGACCATAAGTGGAAGTGCCCTAGGCTCTGTTGCTTTGTTTTTTAGATGTTTCAGGAAACACCATACACTTCTCCCGAGTGTCTGTTGGCAATTTACATCCCGCCCATCAGCATAACAAGGCTCCCAGTTCTCCATGGCCTGTCCTGCCTTTCTGGATTTTACACTTTTTTCAGATGGCCCTTTTGACCGGGGGGAAGTGAGACTTCATTGTAGTGCAGATTTCCTTTGCAAGCTTGCTTGGTTGGCCAAAAAGGGCGTATGCGTTTTTTCCTGAATATATTCAGGAAAAAACGCATACGCCCTTTTTGGCCAAGTGCATCATTGTGGACGTTCTGCCTCTTTTCCTATGCTTTCAATGCAATTCCAGTCTACCTCCTGAAATCGGTTTCCTGCAATTCTGCCCCGCTTTCAAGTCCTCTTGGCAGCCTTACTTCAGTCTATTTTTGGACGATAGCTGTCATTTATAACTCTGCAGGTTTGTGAATTACAGTGCCCCTGAGCTCCTTTCTTCAACTCGCTTTCTTGTGACCTGGCCGCAACACCGCAGGATGGCTTCAGGCCCTAATCTGGTTACGGCCCGGCATGCTGAGCCTTTGGTTAATTCCTCTTACTGGTGGGAAATGAGAGTTAAATTTGCCCGTTCAGACACCTCCAGCTAGTCTCTCATTGGTTCTCGCTATTCCTGTTCATCTTCCGCAGAAATTGCAAACTGGGCCAAACAGGAGGTTAAAGGGACTGACTCTCCAAGTCGGGAGAGTGTCAGTAAAGCGTCTGGAATGTTGCACCCGAGTACCAGGGGAGGAAAACTGAGACATATTTGAACACGTCTCCCGTTCACATGGTTGATCATACTTGGGTTCCAACATGCATGTTTTAGCTGAAGGAAGAATACCTTAAACCTGTAGAGTTGAGACCAGTGGAATGGGTACCATGCAATATGACTTCAAAGGGTCTTCATTTGCTCACCGAACCTCTCCAATCCTATCACTGCTGCGTTTATGCCCCTGTACACATGCTTGATTCTCTTTTGGAGACATAGCAATCCATAGGTTTTACGATACTTACTAGTCAGGTACATTCTTAGGCGTTTAATATGGGGTGTTGAGTCCATTTCGTTGAGCAAGGAGTAGCTCTTGTCTATTCCATATTTGGCTTAAGGAACTTTATCTGTGCTCATTTCAATCTCTGGTTTTATGCAACACCCCAACTCACCTTTACCCTTAAGCAAGCATAAGTTGGTTTTCTAAATTTGAGACCCTGTTCTGTTCTGTAATTCAGTTCCTGTGTAGCCAAGTTTCCATTCCGTGTATTACTGATATCTTATGATGTTTCTTTTCTGTGTGACTTATTTCAGTTAGAATCATCATACCTGAATCCACTCATTGTGCTGCTAAGGGCCTGATGACATAGATTTCATTGCTAAGTGATATTGCTTTCTAAGTGAATACCACAACTTCTTTATCCATTTTTCACTTTCTGCGATGTTGAACTTGTACTGTAAACGAGGTTCTTGTAAACAGAGCCGTTCCAAACTTTGGGGTGGCTGTGTCTTTTTGATTTTAATTTCCCTAAGCTATAGGACCATAAGTGGAAGTGCCCTAGGCTCTGTTGCTTTGTTTTTTAGATGTTTCAGGAAACACCATACACTTCTCCCGAGTGTCTGTTGGCAATTTACATCCCGCCCATCAGCATAACAAGGCTCCCAGTTCTCCATGGCCTGTTGCCTTTCTGGATTTTACACTTTTTTCAGATGGCCCTTTTGACCGGGGGGAAGTGAGACTTCATTGTAGTGCAGATTTCCTTTGCAAGCTTGCTTGGTTGGCCAAAATGGGCGTATGCGTTTTTTCCTGAATATATTCAGGAAAAAACGCATACGCCCTTTTTGGCCAAGTGCATCATTGTGGACGTTCTGCCTCTTTTCCTATGCTTTCAATGCAATTCCAGTCTACCTCCTGAAATCGGTTTCCTGCAATTCTGCCCCGCTTTCAAGTCCTCTTGGCAGCCTTACTTCAGTCTATTTTTGGACGATAGCTGTCATTTATAACTCTGCAGGTTTGTGAATTACAGTGCCCCTGAGCTCCTTTCTTCAACTCGCTTTCTTTTGAGCTGGCCGCAACACCGCAGGATGGCTTCAGGCCCTAATCTGGTTCCGGTATGGCACGCTGAGCCTTTGGTTATTTCCTCTTCCTGGTGGGAAATGAGAGTTAAATTTGCCCGTCCAGACACCTCCAGCTAGCCTCTCATTGGTTCTCGCTATTCCTGTTCATCTTCCGCAGAAATTGCAAACTGGGCCAAACAGGAGGTTAAAGGGACTGACTCTCCAAGTGGGGAGAGTGTTAGTAAAGCGTCTGGAATGTTGCACCCGAGTACCAGGGGAGGAAAACTGAGACATATTTGAACACGTCTCCCGATCACATGGTTGATCATACTCTGGGTTCCACATGCATGTTTTAGCTGAAGGAAGAATACCTTAAACCTGGAGAGTTGAGACCCGTGGAATGGGTACCATGCAATATGACTTCAAAGGGTCTTCATTTGCTCACCGAACCTCTCCAATCCTATCACTGCTGCGTTTATGCCCCTGTACACACGCTTGATTCTCTTTTGGAGACATAGCAATCCATAGGTTTTACGATACTTACTAGTCAGGTACATTCTTAGGCGTTTAATATGCGGTGTTGAGTCCATTTCGTTGAGCAAGGAGTAGCTCTTGTCTATTCTATATTTGGCTTAAGGAACTTTATCTGTGCTCATTTCAATCTCTGGTTTTATGCAGCACCCCAACTCACCTTTCCCCTTAAGCAAGCATAAGTTGGTTTTCTGAATTTGAGACCCTGTTCTGTTTTGGAATGCAGTTCCTGTGTAGCCAAGTTTACATTCCGTGTATTAGTGATATCTTATGATGTTTCTTTTTCTGTGTGACTTATTTCAGTTAGAATCATCGTACCTGAATCCACTCATTATGCTGCTACGGGCCTGATGACATAGATTTCATTGCTGAGTGATACTGCATTGTACGTAAGTACCACAAGTTCTTTATCCATTTTTCACTTTCTGTGATATTGAACTTGTACGGTAAACGAGTTTCTTGTAAACGGAGGCGTCCCAAACTTTGGGGTGGCTGTGTCTTTTTGATTTTAATTTCCCTAAGCTATAGGACCATAAGTGGAAGTGCCCTAGGCTCTGTTGCTTTGTTTTTTAGATGTTTCAGGAAACACCATACACTTCTCCCGAGTGGTTGTTGGCAATTTACATCCCGCCCATCAGCATAACAAGGCTCCCAGTTCTCCATGGCCTGTCCTGCCTTTCTGGATTTTACACTTTTTTCAGATGGCCCTTTTGACCAGGGGGAAGTGAGACTTCATTGTAGTGCAGATTTCCTTTGCAAGCTTGCTTGGTTGGCCAAAAAGGGCGTATGCGTTTTTTCCTGAATATATTCAGGAAAAAACGCATACGCCCTTTTTGGCCAAGTGCATCATTGTGGACGTTCTGCCTCTTTTCCTATGCTTTCAATGCAATTCCAGTCTACCTCCTGAAATCGGTTTCCTGCAATTCTGCCCCGCTTTCAAGTCCTCTTGGCAGCCTTACTTCAGTCTATTTTTGGACGATAGCTGTCATTTATAACTCTGCAGGTTTGTGAATTACAGTGCCCCTGAGCTCCTTTCTTCAACTCGCTTTCTTTTGAGCTGGCCGCAACACCGCAGGATGGCTTCAGGCCCTAATCTGGTTGCGGTATGGCACGCTGAGCCTTTGGTTATTTCCTCTTCCTGGTGGGAAATGAGAGTTAAATTTGCCCGTCCAGACACCTCCAGCTAGCCTCTCATTGGTTCTCGCTATTCCTGTTCATCTTCTGCAGAAATTGCAAACTGGGCCAAACAGGAGGTTAAAGACGCTGACTCTCCAAGTGGGGAGAGTGTTAGTAAAGTGTCTGGAATGTTGCACCCGAGTACCAGGGGAGGAAAACTGAGACATATTTGAACACTTCTCCCGTTCACATGGTTGATCATACTTGGGTTCCACATGCATGTTTTAGCTGAAGGAAGAATACCTTAAACCTGGAGAGTTGAGACCCGTGGAATGGGTACCATGCAATATGACTTCAAAGGGTCTTCATTTGCTCACCGAACCTCTCCAATCCTATCACTGCTGCGTTTATGCCCCTGTACACATGCTTGATTCTCTTTCGGAGACATAGCAATCCATAGGTTTTAAGATACTTACTAGTCAGGTACATTCTTAGGCGTTTAATATGGGGTGTTGAGTCCATTTCGTTGAGCAAGGAGTAGCTCTTGTCTATTCCATATTTGGCTTAAGGAACTTTATCTGTGCTCATTTCAATCTCTGGTTTTATGCAGCACCCCAACTCACCTTTACCCTTAAGCAAGCATAAGTTGGTTTTCTAAATTTGAGACCCTGTTCTGTTCTGTAATTCAGTTCCTGTGTAGCCAAGTTTACATTCCGTGTATTACTGATATCTTATGATGTTTCTTTTTCTGTGTGACTTACTTCAGTTAGAATCATCATACCTGAATCCACTGATTGTGCTGCTAAGGGCCTGATGACACAGATTTCATTGCTGAGTGATATTGCTTTGTAAGTAAACACCACAACTTCTTTATCCATTTTTCACTTTCTGCGATGTTGAACTTGTACTGTAAACGAGGTTCTTGTAAACAGAGCCATTCCAAACTTTGGGGTGGCTGTGTCTTTTTGATTTTAATTTCCCTAAGCTATAGGACCATAAGTGGAAGTGCCCTAGGTTCTGTTGCTTTGTTTTTTAGATGTTTCAGGAAACACCATACACTTCTCCCAAGTGGTTGTTGGCAATTTACATCCCGCCCATCAGCATAACAAGGCTCCCAGTTCTCCATGGCCTGTCCTGCCTTTCTGGATTTTACACTTTTTTCAGATGTCCCTTTTGACCGGGGGGAAGTGAGACTTCATTGTAGTGCAGATTTCCTTTGCAAGCTTGCTTGGTTGGCCAAAAAGGGCGTATGCGTTTTTTCCTGAATATATTCAGGAAAAAACGCATACGCCCTTTTTGGCCAAGTGCATCATTGTGGACGTTCTGCCTCTTTTCCTATGCTTTCAATGCAATTCCAGTCTACCTCCTGAAATCGGTTTCCTGCAATTCTGCCCCGCTTTCAAGTCCTCTTGGCAGCCTTACTTCAGTCTATTTTTGGACGATAGCTGTCATTTATAACTCTGCAGGTTTGTGAATTACAGTGCCCCTGAGCTCCTTTCTTCAACTCGCTTTCTTGTGACCTGGCCGCAACACCGCAGGATGGCTTCAGACCCTAATCTGGTTGCGGTACGGCACGCTGAGCCTTTGGTTATTTCCTCTTCCTGGTGGGAAATGAGAGTTAAATTTGCCCGTCCAGACACCTCCAACTAGCCTCTCATTGGTTCTCGCTATTCCTGTTCATCTTCCGCAGAAATTGCAAACTGGGCCAAACAGGAGGTTAAAGGCGCTGACTCTCCAAGTGGGGAGAGTGTTAGTAAAGCGTCTGGAATGTTGCACCCGAGTACCAGGGGAGGAAAACTGAGACATATTTGAACACGTCTCCCGTTCACATGGTTGATCATACTTGGGTTCCACATGCATGTTTTAGCTGAAGGAAGAATACCTTAAACCTGGAGAGTTGAGACCCGTGTAATGGGCACCATGCAATATGACTTCAAAGGGTCTTCATTTGCTCACCGAACCTCTCCAATCCTATCACTGCTGCGTTTATGCCCCTGTACACATGCTTGATTCTCTTTCGGAGACATAGCAATCCATAGGTTTTACGATACTTACTAGTCAGGTACATTCTTAGGCGTTTAATATGCGGTGTTGAGTCCATTTCGTTGAGCAAGGAGTAGCTCTTGTCTATTCCATATTTGACTTAAGGAACTTTATCTGTGCTCATTTCAATCTCCGGTTTTATTCAGCACCCCAACTCACCTTTATCCTTAAGCAAGCATAAGTTGGTTTTCTAAATTTGAGAGCCTGTTCTGTTCTGTAATTCAGTTCCTGTGTAGCCAAGTTTACATTCCGTGTATTACTGATATCTTATGATGTTTCTTTTTCTGTGTGACTTATTTCAGTTAGAATCATCATACCTGAATCCACTCATTGTGATGCTAAGGGCCTGATGACATAGATTTCATTGCTGAGTGATATTGCTTTGTAAGTAAATACCACAACTTCTTTATCCATTTTTCACTTTCTGCGATGTTGAACTTGTACTGTAAACGAGGTTCTTGTAAACAGAGGCGTCCCAAACTTTGGGGTGGCTGTGTCTTTTTGATTTTAATTTCCCTAAGCTATAGGACCATAAGTGGCAGTGCCCTAGGCTCTGTTGCTTTGTTTTTTAGATGTTTCAGGAAACACCATACACTTCTCCCGAGTGTCTGTTGGCAATTTCCATCCCACCCATCAGCATAACAAGGCTCCCAGTTCTCCATGGCCTGTCCTGCCTTTCTGGATTTTACACTTTTTTCAGATGGCCCTTTTGACCGGGGGGAAGTGAGACTTCATTGTAGTGCAGATTTCCTTTGCAAGCTTGCTTGGTTGGCCAAAAAGGGCGTATGCGTTTTTTCCTGAATATATTCAGGAAAAAACGCATACGCCCTTTTTGGCCAAGTGCATCATTGTGGACGTTCTGCCTCTTTTCCTATGCTTTCAATGCAATTCCAGTCTACCTCCTGAAATCGGTTTCCTGCAATTCTGCCCCGCTTTCAAGTCCTCTTGGCAGCCTTACTTCAGTCTATTTTTGGACGATAGCTGTCATTTATAACTCTGCAGGTTTGTGAATTACAGTGCCCCTGAGCTCCTTTCTTCAACTCGCTTTCTTGTGACCTGGCCGCAACACCGCAGGATGGCTTCAGGCCCTAATCTGGTTCCGGCACGGCACGCTGAGCCTTTGGTTATTTCCTCTTCCTGGTGGGAAATGAGAGTTAAATTTGCCCGTCCAGACACCTCCAGCTAGTCTCTCATTGGTTCTCGCTATTCCTGTTCATCTTCCGCAGAAATTGCAAACTGGGCCAAACAGGAGGTTAAAGGCGCTGACTCTCCAAGTGGGGAGAGTGTTAGTAAAGCGTCTGGAATGTTGCACCCGAGTACCAGGGGAGGAAAACTGAGACATATTTGAACACGTCTCCCGTTCACATGGTTGATCATACTTGGGTTCCACATGCATGTTTTAGCTGAAGGAAGAATACCTTAAACCTGGAGAGTTAAGACCCGTGTAATGGGTACCATGCAATATGACTTCAAAGGGTCTTCATTTGCTCACCGAACCTCTCCAATCCTATCACTGCTGCGTTTATGCCCCTGTACACATGCTTGATTCTCTTTTGGAGACATAGCAATCCATAGGTTTTACGATACTTACTAGTCAGGTACATTCTTAGGCGTTTAATATGCGGTGTTGAGTCCATTTCGTTGAGCAAGGAGTAGCTCTTGTCTATTCCATATTTGACTTAAGGAACTTTATCTGTGCTCATTTCAATCTCTGGTTTTATGCAGCACCCCAACTCACCTTTACCCTTAAGCAAGCATAAGTTGGTTTTCTAAATTTGAGACCCTGTTCTGTTCTGTAATTCAGTTCCTGTGTAGCCAAGTTTACATTCCGTGTATTACTGATATCTTATGATGTTTCTTTTTCTGTGTGACTTACTTCAGTTAGAATCATCATACCTGAATCCACTCATTGTGCTGCTAAGGGCCTGATGACACAGATTTCATTGCTGAGTGATATTGCTTTGTAAGTAAATACCACAACTTCTTTATCCATTTTTCACTTTCTGCGATGTTGAACTTGTACTGTAAACGAGGTTCTTGTAAACAGAGCCGTTCCAAACTTTGGGGTGGCTGTGTCTTTTTGATTTTAATTTCCCTAAGCTATAGGACCATAAGTGGAAGTGCCCTAGGTTCTGTTGCTTTGTTTTTTAGATGTTTCAGGAAACACCATACACTTCTCCAGAGTGTCTGTTGGCAAGTTACATCCCGCCCATCAGCATAACAAGGCTCCCAGTTCTCCATGGCCTGTCCTGCCTTTCTGGATTTTACACTTTTTTCAGATGGCTCTTTTGACCGGGGGGAAGTGAGACTTCATTGTAGTGCAGATTTCCTTTGCAAGCTTGCTTGGTTGGCCAAAAAGGGCGTATGCGTTTTTTCCTGAATATATTCAGGAAAAAACGCATACGCCCTTTTTGGCCAAGTGCATCATTGTGGACGTTCTGCCTCTTTTCCTATGCTTTCAATGCAATTCCAGTCTACCTCCTGAAATCGGTTTCCTGCAATTCTGCCCCGCTTTCAAGTCCTCTTGGCAGCCTTACTTCAGTCTATTTTTGGACGATAGCTGTCATTTATAACTCTGCAGGTTTGTGAATTACAGTGCCCCTGAGCTCCTTTCTTCAACTCGCTTTCTTTTGAGCTGGCCGCAACACCGCAGGATGGCTTCAGGCCCTAATCTGGTTGCGGTACGGCACGCTGAGCCTTTGGTTATTTCCTCTTCCTGGTGGGAAATGAGAGTTAAATTTGCCCGTCCAGACACCTCCAGCTAGCCTCTCATTGGTTCTCGCTATTCCTGTTCATCTTCCGCAGAAATTGCAAACTGGGCCAAACAGGAGGTTAAAGGCGCTGACTCTCCAAGTGGGGAGAGTGTTAGTAAAGCGTCTGGAATGTTGCACCCGAGTACCAGGGGAGGAAAACTGAGACATATTTGAACACGTCTCCCGTTCACATGGTTGATCATACTTGGGTTCCACATGCATGTTTTAGCTGAAGGAAGAATACCTTAAACCTGGAGAGTTGAGACCCGTGTAATGGGTACCATGCAATATGACTTCAAAGGGTCTTCATTTGCTCACCGAACCTCTCCAATCCTATCACTGCTGCGTTTATACCCCTGTACACATGCTTGATTCTCTTTCGGAGACATAGCAATCCATAGGTTTTACGATAATTACTAGTCAGGTACATTCTTAGGCGTTTAATATGCGGTGTTGAGTCCATTTCGTTGAGCAAGGAGTAGCTCTTGTCTATTCCATATTTGACTTAAGGAACTTTATCTGTGCTCATTTCAATCTCTGGTTTTATGCAGCACCCCAACTCACCTTTACCCTTAAGCAAGCATAAGTTGGTTTTCTAAATTTGAGACCCTGTTCTGTTCTGTAATTCAGTTCCTGTGTAGCCAAGTTTACATTCCGTGTATTACTGATATCTTATGATGTTTCTTTTTCTGTGTGACTTACTTCAGTTAGAATCATCATACCTGAATCCACTCATTGTGCTGCTAAGGGCCTGATGACACAGATTTCATTGCTGAGTGATATTGCTTTGTAAGTAAATACCACAACTTCTTTATCCATTTTTCACTTTCTGTGATGTTGAACTTGTACTGTAAACGAGGTTCTTGTAAACAGAGCCGTTCCAAACTTTGGGGTGGCTGTGTCTTTTTGATTTTAATTTCCCTAAGCTATAGGACCATAAGTGGAAGTGCCCTAGGTTCTGTTGCTTTGTTTTTTAGATGTTTCAGGAAACACCATACACTTCTCCAGAGTGTCTGTTGGCAATTTACATCCCGCCCATCAGCATAACAAGGCTCCCAGTTCTCCATGGCCTGTCCTGCCTTTCTGGATTTTACACTTTTTTCAGATGGCCCTTTTGACCGGGGGGAAGTGAGACTTCATTGTAGTGCAGATTTCCTTTGCAAGCTTGCTTGGTTGGCCAAAAAGGGCGTATGCGTTTTTTCCTGAATATATTCAGGAAAAAACGCATACGCCCTTTTTGGCCAAGTGCATCATTGTGGACGTTCTGCCTCTTTTCCTATGCTTTCAATGCAATTCCAGTCTACCTCCTGAAATCGGTTTCCTGCAATTCTGCCCCGCTTTCAAGTCCTCTTGGCAGCCTTACTTCAGTCTATTTTTGGACGATAGCTGTCATTTATAACTCTGCAGGTTTGTGAATTACAGTGCCCCTGAGCTCCTTTCTTCAACTCGCTTTCTTGTGACCTGGCCGCAACACCGCAGGATGGCTTCAGGCCCTAATCTGGTTCCGGTACAGCACGCTGAGCCTTTGGTTATTTCCTCTTCCTGGTGGGAAATGAGAGTTAAATTTGCCCGTCCAGACACCTCCAGCTAGCCTCTCATTGGTTCTCGCTATTCCTGTTCATCTTCCGCAGAAATTGCAAACTGGGCCAAACAGGAGGTTAAAGGCGCTGACTCTCCAAGTGGGGAGAGTGTTAGTAAAGCGTCTGGAATGTTGCACCCGAGTACCAGGGGAGGAAAACTGAGACATATTTGAACACGTCTCCCGTTCACATGGTTGATCATACTTGGGTTCCACATGCATGTTTTAGCTGAAGGAAGAATACCTTAAACCTGGAGAGTTGAGACCCGTGTAATGGGTACCATGCAATATGACTTCAAAGGGTCTTCATTTGCTCACTGAACCTCTCCAATCCTATCACTGCTGCGTTTATACCACTGTACACATGCTTGATTCTCTTTCGGAGACATAGCAATCCATAGGTTTTACGATAATTACTAGTCAGGTACATTCTTAGGCGTTTAATATGCGGTGTTGAGTCCATTTCGTTGAGCAAGGAGTAGCTCTTGTCTATTCCATATTTGACTTAAGGAACTTTATCTGTGCTCATTTCAATCTCTGGTTTTATGCAGCACCCCAACTCACCTTTACCCTTAAGCAAGCATAAGTTGGTTTTCTAAATTTGAGACCCTGTTCTGTTCTGTAATTCAGTTCCTGTGTAGCCAAGTTTACATTCCGTGTATTACTGATATCTTATGATGTTTCTTTTTCTGTGTGACTTACTTCAGTTAGAATCATCATACCTGAATCCACTCATTGTGCTGCTAAGGGCCTGATGACACAGATTTCATTGCTGAGTGATATTGCTTTGTAAGTAAATACCACAACTTCTTTATCCATTTTTCACTTTCTGCGATGTTGAACTTGTACTGTAAACGAGGTTCTTGTAAACAGAGCCATTCCAAACTTTGGGGTGGCTGTGTCTTTTTGATTTTAATTTCCCTAAGCTATAGGACCATAAGTGGAAGTGCCCTAGGTTCTGTTGCTTTGTTTTTTAGATGTTTCAGGAAACACCATACACTTCTCCCGAGTGTCTGTTGGCAATTTACATCCCGCCCATCAGCATAACAAGGCTCCCAGTTCTCCATGGCCTGTCCTGCCTTTCTGGATTTTACACTTTTTTCAGATGGCCCTTTTGACCGGGGGGAAGTGAGACTTCATTGTAGTGCAGATTTCCTTTGCAAGCTTGCTTGGTTGGCCAAAAAGTGCGTATGCGTTTTTTCCTGAATATATTCAGGAAAAAACGCATACGCCCTTTTTGGCCAAGTGCATCATTGTGGACGTTCTGCCTCTTTTCCTATGCTTTCAATGCAATTCCAGTCTACCTCCTGAAATCGGTTTCCTGCAATTCTGCCCCGCTTTCAAGTCCTCTTGGCAGCCTTACTTCAGTCTATTTTTGGACGATAGCTGTCATTTATAACTCTGCAGGTTTGTGAATTACAGTGCCCCTGAGCTCCTTTCTTCAACTCGCTTTCTTGTGACCTGGCCGCAACACCGCAGGATGGCTTCAGGCCCTAATCTGGTTCCGGTACAGCACGCTGAGCCTTTGGTTATTTCCTCTTCCAGGTGGGAAATGAGAGTTAAATTTGCCCGTCCAGACACCTCCAGCTAGCCTCTCATTGGTTCTCGCTATTCCTGTTCATCTTCCGCAGAAATTGCAAACTGGGCCAAACAGGAGGTTAAAGGCGCTGACTCTCCAAGTGGGGAGAGTGTTAGTAAAGCGTCTGGAATGTTGCACCCGAGTACCAGGGGAGGAAAACTGAGACATATTTGAACACGTCTCCCGTTCACATGGTTGATCATACTTGGGTTCCACATGCATGTTTTAGCTGAAGGAAGAATACCTTAAACCTGGAGAGTTGAGACCCGTGTAATGGGTACCATGCAATATGACTTCAAAGGGTCTTCATTTGCTCACCGAACCTCTCCAATCCTATCACTGCTGCGTTTATGCCCCTGTACACATGCTTGATTCTCTTTCAGAGACATAGCAATCCATAGGTTTTAAGATACTTACTAGTCAGGTACATTCTTAGGCGTTTAATATGCGGTGTTGAGTCCATTTCGTTGAGCAAGGAGTAGCTCTTGTCTATTCCATATTTGGCTTAAGGAACTTTATCTGTGCTCATTTCAATCTCTGGTTTTATGCAGCACCCCAACTCACCTTTACCCTTAAGCAAGAATAAGTTGTTTTTCTAAATTTGAGACCCTGTTCTGTTCTGTAATTCAGTTCCTGTGTAGCCAAGTTTACATTCCGTGTATTACTGATATCTTATGATGTTTCTTTTTCTGTGTGACTTATTTCAGTTAGAATCATCATACCTGAATCCACTCATTGTGCTGCTAAGTGCCTGATGACACAGATTTCATTGCTGAGTGATATTGCTTTGTAAGTAAATACCACAACTTCTTTATGCATTTCTCACTTTCTGCGATGTTGAACTTGTAGTGTAAATGAGGTTCTTGTAAACAGAGGCGTCCCAAACTTTGGGGTGGCTGTGTCTTTTTGATTTTAATTTCCCTAAGCTATAGGACCATAAGTGGAAGTGCCCTAGGCTCTGTTGCTTTGTTTTTTAGATGTTTCAGGAAACACCATACACTTCTCCCGAGTGGTTGTTGGCAATTTACATCCCGCCCATCAGCATAACAAGGCTCCCAGTTCTCCATGGCCTGTCCTGCCTTTCTGGATTTTACACTTTTTTCAGATGGCCCTTTTGACCGGGGGGAAGTGAGACTTCATTGTAGTGCAGATTTCCTTTGCAAGCTTGCTTGGTTGGCCAAAAAGGGCGTATGCGTTTTTTCCTGAATATATTCAGGAAAAAACGCATACGCCCTTTTTGGCCAAGTGCATCATTGTGGACGTTCTGCCTCTTTTCCTATGCTTTCAATGCAATTCCAGTCTACCTCCTGAAATCGGTTTCCTGCAATTCTGCCCCGCTTTCAAGTCCTCTTGGCAGCCTTACTTCAGTCTATTTTTGGACGATAGCTGTCATTTATAACTCTGCAGGTTTGTGAATTACAGTGCCCCTGAGCTCCTTTCTTCAACTCGCTTTCTTGTGACCTGGCCGCAACACCGCAGGATGGCTTCAGGCCCTAATCTGGTTCCGGCCCGGCATGCTGAGCCTTTGGTTATTTCCTCTTCCTGGTGGGAAATGAGAGTTAAATTTGCCCGTCCAGACACCTCCAGCTAGCCTCTCATTGGTTCTCGCTATTCCTGTTCATCTTCCGCAGAAATTGCAAACTGGGCCAAACAGGAGGTTAAAGGGACTGACTCTCCAAGTGGAGAGAGTGTTAGTAAAGCGTCTGGAATGTTGCACCCGAGTACCAGGGGAGGAAAACTGAGACATATTTGAACACATCTCCCGTTCACATGGTTGATTATACTTGGGTTCCACATGCATGTTTTAGCTGAAGGAAGAATACCTTAAACCTGTAGAGTTGAGACCCGTGGAATGGGTACCATGCAATATGACTTCAAAGGGTCTTCATTTGCTCACCGAACCTCTCCAATCCTATCACTGCTGCATTTATGCCCCTGTACACATGCTTGATTCTCTTTCGGAGACATAGCAATCCATAGGTTTTAAGATACTTACTAGTCAGGTACATTCTTAGGCGTTTAATATGCGGTGTTGAGTCCATTTCGTTGAGCAAGGAGTAGCTCTTGTCTATTCCATATTTGACTTAAGGAACTTTATCTGTGCTCATTTCAATCTCTGGTTTTATGCAGCACCCCAACTCACCTTTACCCTTAAGCAAGCATAAGTTGGTTTTCTAAATTTGAGACCCTGTTCTGTTCTGTAATTCAGTTCCTGTGTAGCCAAGTTTACATTCCGTGTATTACTGATATCTTATGATGTTTCTTTTTCTGTGTGACTTACTTCAGTTAGAATCATCATACCTGAATCCACTCATTGTGCTGCTAAGGGCCTGATGACACAGATTTCATTGCTGAGTGATATTGCTTTGTAAGTAAATACCACAACTTCTTTATCCATTTTTCACTTTCTGCGATGTTGAACTTGTACTGTAAACGAGGTTCTTGTAAACCGAGCCGTTCCAAACTTTGGGGTGGCTGTGTTTTTTTGATTTTAATTTCCCTAAGCTATAGGACCATAAGTGGAAGTGCCCTAGGTTCTGTTGCTTTGTTTTTTAGATGTTTCAGGAAACACCATACATTTCTCCCGAATGTCTGTTGGCAATTTACATCCCGCCCATCAGCATAACAAGGCTCCCAGTTCTCCATGGCCTGTCCTGCCTTTCTGGATTTTACACTTTTTTCAGATGGCCCTTTTGACCGGGGGGGAAGTGAGACTTCATTGTAGTGCAGATTTCCTTTGCAAGCTTGCTTGGTTGGCCAAAAAGGGCGTATGCGTTTTTTCCTGAATATATTCAGGAAAAAACGCATACGCCCTTTTTGGCCAAGTGCATCATTGTGGACGTTCTGCCTCTTTTCCTATGCTTTCAATGCAATTCCAGTCTACCTCCTGAAATCGGTTTCCTGCAATTCTGCCCCGCTTTCAAGTCCTCTTGGCAGCCTTACTTCAGTCTATTTTTGGACGATAGCTGTCATTTATAACTCTGCAGGTTTGTGAATTACAGTGCCCCTGAGCTCCTTTCTTCAACTCGCTTTCTTTTGAGCTGGCCGCAACACCGCAGGATGGCTTCAGGCCCTAATCTGGTTCCGGTACGGCACGCTGAGCCTTTGGTTATTTCCTCTTCCTGGTGGGAAATGAGAGTTAAATTTGCCCGTCCAGACACCTCCAGCTAGCCTCTCATTGGTTCTCGCTATTCCTGTTCATCTTCCGCAGAAATTGCAAACTGGGCCAAACAGGAGGTTAAAGGCACTGACTCTCCAAGTGGGGAGAGTGTTAGTAAAGCGTCTGGAATGTTGTACCCGAGTACCAGGGGAGGAAAACTGAGACATATTTGAACACGTCTCCCGTTCACATGGTTGATCATACTTGGGTTCCACATGCATGTTTTAGCTGAAGGAAGAATATCTTAAACCTGGGTAGTTGAAACCCGTGGAATGGGTACCATGCAATATGACTTCAAAGGGTCTTCATTTGCTCACCGAACCTCTCCAATCCTATCACTGCTGCGTTTATGCCCCTGTACACATGCTTGATTCTCTTTTGGAGACATAGCAATCCATAGGTTTTAAGATACTTACTAGTCAGGTACATTCTTAGGCGTTTAATATGCGGTGTTGAGTCCATTTCGTTGAGCAAGGAGTAGCTCTTGTCTATTCCATATTTGGCTTAAGGAACTTTATCTGTGCTCATTTCAATCTCTGGTTTTATGCAGCACCCCAACTCACCTTTACCCTTAAGCAAGAATAAGTTGGTTTTCTAAATTTGAGACCCTGTTCTGTTCTGTAATTCAGTTCCTGTGTAGCCAAGTTTACATTCCGTGTATTACTGATATCTTATGATGTTTCTTTTTCTGTGTGACTTATTTCAGTTAGAATCATCATACCTGAATCCACTCATTGTGCTGCTAAGGGCCTGATGACACAGATTTCATTGCTGAGTGATATTGCTTTGTAAGTAAATACCACAACTTCTTTATGCATTTCTCACTTTCTGCGATGTTGAACTTGTAGTGTAAACGAGGTTCTTGTAAACAGAGGCGTCCCAAACTTTGGGGTGGCTGTGTCTTTTTGATTTTAATTTCCCTAAGCTATAGGACCATAAGTGGAAGTGCCCTAGGTTCTGTTGCTTTGTTTTTTAGATGTTTCAGGAAACACCATACATTTCTCCCGAATGTCTGTTGGCAATTTACATCCCGCCCATCAGCATAACAAGGCTCCCAGTTCTCCATGGCCTGTCCTGCCTTTCTGGATTTTACACTTTTTTCAGATGGCCCTTTTGACCGGGGGGGAAGTGAGACTTCATTGTAGTGCAGATTTCCTTTGCAAGCTTGCTTGGTTGGCCAAAAAGGGCGTATGCGTTTTTTCCTGAATATATTCAGGAAAAAACGCATACGCCCTTTTTGGCCAAGTGCATCATTGTGGACGTTCTGCCTCTTTTCCTATGCTTTCAATGCAATTCCAGTCTACCTCCTGAAATCGGTTTCCTGCAATTCTGCCCCGCTTTCAAGTCCTCTTGGCAGCCTTACTTCAGTCTATTTTTGGACGATACCTGTCATTTATAACTCTGCAGGTTTGTGAATTACAGTGCCCCTGAGCTCCTTTCTTCAACTCGCTTTCTTTTGAGCTGGCCGCAACACCGCAGGATGGCTTCAGGCCCTAATCTGGTTCCGGTACGGCACGCTGAGCCTTTGGTTATTTCCTCTTCCTGGTGGGAAATGAGAGTTAAATTTGCCCGTCCAGACACCTCCAGCTAGCCTCTCATTGGTTCTCGCTATTCCTGTTCATCTTCCGCAGAAATTGCAAACTGGGCCAAACAGGAGGTTAAAGGCACTGACTCTCCAAGTGGGGAGAGTGTTAGTAAAGCGTCTGGAATGTTGCACCCGAGTACCAGGGGAGGAAAACTGAGACATATTTGAACACGTCTCCCGTTCACATGGTTGATCATACTTGGGTTCCACATGCATGTTTTAGCTGAAGGAAGAATACCTTAAACCTGGAGAGTTGAGACCCGTGTAATGGGTACCATGCAATATGACTTCAAAGGGTCTTCATTTGCTCACCGAACCTCTCCAATCCTATCACTGCTGCGTTTATGCCCCTGTACACATGCTTGATTCTCTTTTGGAGACATAGCAATCCATAGGTTTTACGATACTTACTAGTCAGGTACATTCTTAGGCGTTTAATATGCGGTGTTGAGTCCATTTCGTTGAGCAAGGAGTAGCTCTTGTCTATTTCATATTTGACTTAAGGAACTTTATCTGTGCTCATTTCAATCTCTGGTTTTATGCAGCACCCCAACTCACCTTTACCCTTAAGCAAGCATAAGTTGGTTTTCTAAATTTGAGACCCTGTTCTGTTCTGTAATGCAGTTCCTGTGTAGCCAAGTTTACATTCCGTGTATTACTGATAACTTATGATGTTTCTTTTTCTGTGTGACTTACTTCAGTTAGAATCATCATACCTGAATCCACTCATTGTGCTGCTAAGGGCCTGATGACACAGATTTCATTGCTGAGTGATATTGCTTTGTAAGTAAATACCACAACTTCTTTATCCATTTTTCACTTTCTGCGATGTTGAACTTGTACTGTAAACGAGGTTCTTGTAAACAGAGGCGTCCCAAACTTTGGGGTGGCTGTGTCTTTTTGATTTTAATTTCCCTAAGCTATAGGACCATAAGTGGAAGTGCCCTAGGCTCTGTTGCTTTGTTTTTTAGATGTTTCAGGAAACACCATACACTTCTCCCGAGTGTCTGTTGGCAATTTACATCCCGCCCATCAGCATAACAAGGCTCCCAGTTCTCTATGGCCTGTCCTGCCTTTCTGGATTTTACACTTTTTTCAGATGGCCCTTTTGACCGGGGGGAAGTGAGACTTCATTGTAGTGCAGATTTCCTTTGCAAGCTTGCTTGGTTGGCCAAAAAGGGCGTATGCGTTTTTTCCTGAATATATTCAGGAAAAAACGCATACGCACTTCTTGGCCAAGTGCATCATTGTGGACGTTCTGCCTCTTTTCCTATGCTTTCAATGCAATTCCAGTCTACCTCCTGAAATCGGTTTCCTGCAATTCTGCCCCGCTTTCAAGTCCTCTTGGCAGCCTTACTTCAGTCTATTTTTGGACGATAGCTGTCATTTATAACTCTGCAGGTTTGTGAATTACAGTGCCCCTGAGCTCCTTTCTTCAACTCGCTTTTTTGTGACCTGGCCGCAACACCGCAGGATGGCTTCAGGCCCTAATCTGGTTCCGGCCCGGCATGCTGAGCCTTTGGTTAATTCCTCTTCCTGGTGGGAAATGAGAGTTAAATTTGCCCGTCCAGACACCTCCAGCTAGTCTCTCATTGGTTTTCGCTATTCCTGTTCATCTTCCGCAGAAATTGCAAACTGGGCCAAACAGGAGGTTAAAGGGACTGACTCTCCAAGTGGGGAGAGTGTTAGTAAAGCGTCTGGAATGTTGCACCCGAGTACCAGGGGAGGAAAACTGAGACATATTTGAACACGTCTCCCGATCACATGGTTGATCATACTCTAGGTTCCACATGCATGTTTTAGCTGAAGGAAGAATACCTTAAACCTGGGTAGTTGAAACCCGTGGAATGGGTACCATGCAATATGACTTCAAAGGGTCTTCATTTGCTCACCGCACCTCTCCAATCCTATCACTGCTGCGTTTATGCCCCTGTACACATGCTTGATTCTCTTTCGGAGACATAGCAATCCATAGGTTTTAAGATACTTACAAGTCAGGTACATTCTTAGGCGTTTAATATGCGGTGTTGAGTCCATTTCGTTGAGCAAGGAGTAGCTCTTGTCTATTCCATATTTGGCTTAAGGAACTTTATCTGTGCTCATTTCAATCTCTGGTTTTATGCAACACCCCAACTCACCTTTAACCTTAAGCAAGCATAAGTTGGTTTTCTAAATTTGAGACCCTGTTCTGTTCTGTAATTCAGTTCCTGTGTAGCCAAGTTTCCATTCCGTGTATTACTGATATCTTATGATGTTTCTTTTTCTGTGTGACTTATTTCAGTTAGAATCATCATACCTGAATCCACTCATTGTGCTGCTAAGGGCCTGATGACATAGATTTCATTGCTAAGTGATATTGCTTTGTAAGTGAATACCACAAATTCTTTATCCATTTTTCACTTTCTGCGATGTTGAACTTGTACTGTAAACGAGGTTCTTGTAAACAGAGCCGTTCCAAACTTTGGGGTGGCTGTGTCTTTTTGATTTTAATTTCCCTAAGCTATAGGACCATAAGTGGCAGTGCCCTAGGCTCTGTTGCTTTGTTTTTTAGATGTTTCAGGAAACACCATACACTTCTCCCAAGTGTCTGTTGGCAATTTACATCCCGCCCATCAGCATAACAAGGCTCCCAGTTCTCCATGGCCTGTTGTCTTTCTGGATTTTACACTTTTTTCAGAAGGCCCTTTTGGCCGGGGGGAAGTGAGACTTCATTGTAGTGCAGATTTCCTTTGCAAGCTTGCTTGGTTGGCCAAAAAGGGCGTATGCGTTTTTTCCTGAATATATTCAGGAGAAAACGCATACGCCCTTTTTGGCCAAGTGCATCATTGTGGACGTTCTGCCTCTTTTCCTATGCTTTCAATGCAATTCCAGTCTACCTCCTGAAATCGGTTTCCTGCAATTCTGCCCCGCTTTCAAGTCCTCTTGGCAGCCTTACTTCAGTCTATTTTTGGACGATAGCTGTCATTTATAACTCTGCAGGTTTGTGAATTACAGTGCCCCTGAGCTCCTTTCTTCAACTCGCTTTCTTGTGACCTGGCCGCAACACCACAGGATGGCTTCAGGCCCTAATCTGGTTGCGGCCCGGCATGCTGAGCCTTTGGTTTATTCCTCTTCCTGGTGGGAAATGAGAGTTAAATTTGCCCGTCCAGACACCTCCAGCTAGCCTCTCATTGGTTCTCGCTATTCCTGTTCATCTTCCACAGAAATTGCAAACTGGGCCAAACAGGAGGTTAAAGGGACTGACTCTCCAAGTGGGGAGGGTGTTAGTAAAGCGTCTGGAATGTTGCACCCGAGTACCAGGGGAGGAAAACTGAGACATATTTGAACACGTCTCCCGATCACATGGTTGATCATACTCTAGGTTCCACATGCATGTTTTAGCTGAAGGAAGAATACCTTAAACCTCTGTAGTTGAAACCCGTGGAATGGGTACCATGCAATATGACTTCAAAGGGTCTTCATTTGCTCACCGCACCTCTCCAATCCTATCACTGCTGCGTTTATGCCCCTGTACACATGCTTGATTCTCTTTCGGAGACATAGCAATCCATAGGTTTTAAGATACTTACAAGTCAGGTACATTCTTAGGCGTTTAATATGCGGTGTTGAGTCCATTTCGTTGAGCAAGGAGTAGCTCTTGTCTATTCCATATTTGGCTTAAGGAACTTTATCTGTGCTCATTTCAATCTCTGGTTTTATGCAGCACCCCAACTCACCATTACTCTTAAGCAAGCATAAGTTGTTTTTCTAAATTTGAGACCCTGTTCTGTTCTGTAATTCAGTTCCTGTGTAGCCAAGTTTCCATTCCGTGTATTACTGATATCTTATGATGTTTCTTTTTCTGTGTGACTTATTTCAGTTAGAATCATCATACCTGAATCCACTCATTGTGCTGCTAAGGGCCTGATGACACAGATTTCATTGCTGAGTGATATTGCTTTGTAAGTGAATACCAGAACTTCTTTATCCATTTTTCACTTTCTGCGATGTTGAACTTGTACTGTAAACGAGGTTCTTGTAAACAGAGCCGTTCCAAACTTTGGGGTGGCTGTGTCTTTTTGATTTTAATTTCCCTAAGCTATAGGACCATAAGTGGAAGTGCCCTAGGCTCTGTTGCTTTGTTTTTTAGATGTTTCAGGAAACACCATACACTTCTCCTGAGAGTCTGTTGGCAATTTACATCCCGCCCATCAGTATAACAAGGCTCCCAGTTCTCCATGGCCTGTCCTGCCTTTCTGGATTTTACACTTTTTTCAGATGGCCCTTTTGACCGGGGGGAAGTGAGACTTCATTGTAGTGCAGATTTCCTTTGCAAGCTTGCTTGGTTGGCCAAAAAGGGCGTATGCGTTTTTTCCTGAATATATTCAGGAAAAAACGCATACGCCCTTTTTGGCCAAGTGCGTCATTGTGGACGTTCTGCCTCTTTTCCTATGCTTTCAATGCAATTCCAGTCTACCTCCTGAAATCGGTTTCCTGCAATTCTGCCCCGCTTTCAAGTCCTCTTGGCAGCCTTACTTCAGTCTATTTTTGGACGATAGCTGTCATTTATAACTCTGCATGTTTGTGAATTACAGTGCCCCTGAGCTCCTTTCTTCAACTCGCTTTCTTTTGAGCTGGCCGCAACACCGCAGGATGGCTTCAGGCCCTAATCTGGTTCCGGCCCGGCATTCTGAGCCTTTGGTTAATTCCTCTTCCTGGTGGGAAATGAGAGTTAAATTTGCCCGTCCAGACACCTCCAGCTAGCCTCTCATTGGTTCTTGCTATTCCTGTTCATCTTCCGAAGAAATTGCAAACTGGGCCAAACAGGAGGTTAAAGGGACTGACTCTCCAAGTGGGGAGAGTGTTAGGAAAGCGTCTGGAATGTTGCACCCGAGTACCAGGGGAGGAAAACTGAGACATATTTGAACACGTCTCCCGATCACATGGTTGATCATACTCTAGGTTCCACATGCATGTTTTAGCTGAAGGAAGAATACCTTAAACCTGGGTAGTTGAAACCCGTGGAATGGGTACCATGCAATATGACTTCAAAGGGTCTTCATTTGCTCACCGAACCTCTCCAATCCTATCACTGCTGCGTTTATGCCCCTGTACACATGCTTGATTCTCTTTCGGAGACATAGCAATCCATAGGTTTTAAGATACTTACTAGTCAGGTACATTCTTAGGCGTTTAATATGGGGTGTTGAGTCCATTTCGTTGAGCAAGGAGTAGCTCTTGTCTATTCCATATTTGGCTTAAGGAATTTTATCTGTGCTCATTTCAATCTCTGGTTTTATGCAGCACCCCAACTCACCTTTCCCCTTAAGCAAGCATAAGTTGGTTTTCTAAATTTGAGACACTCTTCTGTTCTGTAATTCAGTTCCTGTGTAGTCAAGTTTCCATTCCATGTATTACTGATATCTTATGATGTTTCTTTTTCTGTGTGACTTATTTCAGTTAGAATCATCATACCTGAATCCACTCATTGTGCTGCTAAGGGCCTGATGACACAGATTTCATTGCTGAGTGATATTGCTTTGTAAGTAAATACCACAACTTCTTTATCCATTTTTCACTTTCTGCGATGTTGCACTTGTACTTTAAACGAGGTTCTTGTAAACAGAGGCGTCCCAAACTTTGGCGTGGCTGTGTTTTTGATTTTAATTTCCATAAGCTATAGGACCATAAGTGGCAGTGCCCTAGGCTCTGTTGCTTTGTTTTTTAGATGTTTCAGGAAACACCATACACTTCTCCCGAGTGTCTGTTGGCAATTTACATCCCGCCCATCAGCATAACAAGGCTCCCAGTTCTCCATGGCCTGTCCTGCCTTTCTGGATTTTACACTTTTTTCAGATGGCCCTTTTGACCGGGGGGAAGTGAGACTTCATTGTAGTGCAGATTTCCTTTGCAAGCTTGCTTGGTTGGCCAAAAAGGGCGTATGCGTTTTTTCCTGAATATATTCAGGAAAAAACGCATACGCCCTTTTTGGCCAAGTGCATCATTGTGGACGTTCTGCCTCTTTTCCTATGCTTTCAATGCAATTCCAGTCTACCTCCTGAAATCGGTTTCCTGCAATTCTGCCCCACTTTCAAGTCCTCTTGGCAGCCTTACTTCAGTCTATTTTTGGACGATAGCTGTCATTTATAACTCTGCAGGTTTGTGAATTACAGTGCTCCTGAGCTCCTTTCTTCAACTCGCTTTCTTGTGACCTGGCCGCAACACCGCAGGATGGCTTCAGGCCCTAATCTGGTTCCGGCCCGGCCTGCTGAGCCTTTGGTTAATTTCTCTTCCTGGTGGGAAATGAGAGTTAAATTTGCCCGTCCAGACACCTCCAGCTAGCCTCTCATTGGTTCTCGCTATTCCTGTTCATCTTCCGCAGAAATTGCAAACTGGGCCAAACAGGAGGTTAAAGGGACTGACTCTCCAAGTGGGGAGAGTGTTAGTAAAGCGTCTGGAATGTTGCACCCGAGTACCAGAGGAGGAAAACTGAGACATATTTGAACACGTCTCCCGTTCACATGGTTGATCATACTTGGGTTCCACATGCATGTTTTAGCTGAAGGAAGAATACCTTAAACCTGGAGAGCTGAGACCCGTGGAATGGATACCATGCAATATGACTTCAAAGGGTCTTCATTTGCTCACCGAACCTCTCCAATCCTATCACTGCTGCGTTTATGCCCCTGTACACATGCTTGATTCTCTTTTGGAGACATAGCAATCCATAGGTTTTACGATACTTACTAGTCAGGTACATTCTTAGGCGTTTAATATGGGGTGTTGAGTCCATTTCGTTGAGCAAGGAGTAGCTCTTGTCTATTCCATATTTGGCTTAAGGAACTTTATCTGTGCTCATTTCAATCTCTGGTTTTATGCAGCACCCCAACTCACCTTTACCCTTAAGCAAGCATAAGTTGGTTTTCTAAATTTGAGACCCTGTTCTGTTCTGTAATTCAGTTCCTGTGTAGCTAAGTTTACATTCCGTGTATTACTGATATCTTATGATGTTTCTTTTTCTGTGTGACTTATTTCAGTTAGAATCATCATACCTGAATCCACTCATTGTGCTGCTAAGGGCCTGATGACACAGATTTCATTGCTGAGTGATATTGCTTTGTAAGTAAATACCACAACTTCTTTATCCATTTTTCACTTTCTGCGATGTTGAACTTGTACTGTAAACGAGGTTCTTGTAAACAGAGCCGTTCCAAACTTTGGGGTGGCTGTGTCTTTTTGATTTTAATTTCCCTAAGCTATAGGACCATAAGTGGAAGTGCCCTAGGCTCTGTTGCTTTGTTTTTTAGATGTTTCAGGAAACACCATACACTTCTCCCAAGTGTCTGTTGGCAATTTACATCCCGCCCATCAGCATAACAAGGCTCCCAGTTCTCCATGGCCTGTCCTGCCTTTCTGGATTTTACACTTTTTTCAGATGGCCCTTTTGACCGGGGGGAAGTGAGACTTCATTGTAGTGCAGATTTCCTTTGCAAGCTTGCTTGGTTGGCCAAAAAGGGCGTATGCGTTTTTTCCTGAATATATTCAGGAAAAAACGCATATGCCCTTTTTGGCCAAGTGCATCATTGTGGACGTTCTGCCTCTTTTCCTATGCTTTCAATGCAATTCCAGTCTACCTCCTGAAATCGGTTTCCTGCAATTCTGCCCCGCTTTCAAGTCCTCTTGGCAGCCTTACTTCAGTCTATTTTTGGACAATAGCTGTCATTTATAACTCTGCAGGTTTGTGAATTACAGTGCCCCTGAGCTCCTTTCTTCAACTCGCTTTCTTGTGACCTGGCTGCAACACCGCAGGATGGCTTCAGGCCCTAATCTGGTTCTGGCACGGCACGCTGAGCCTTTGGTTATTTCCTCTTCCTGGTGGGAAATGAGAGTTATATTTGCCCGTCCAGACACCTCCAGCTAGTCTCTCATTGGTTCTCGCTATTCCTGTTCATCTTCCACAGAAATTGCAAACTGGGCCAAAAAGGAGGTTAAAGGCGCTGACTCTCCAAGTGGGGAGAGTGTTAGTAAAGCGTCTGGAATGTTGCACCCGAGTACCAGGGGAGGAAAACTGAGACATATTTGAACACGTCTCCCGATCACATGGTTGATCATACTTGGGTTCCACATGCATGTTTTAGCTGAAGGAAGAATACCTTAAACCTGGGTAGTTGAAACCCGTGGAATGGGTACCATGCAATATGACTTCAAAGGGTCTTCATTTGCTCACCGCACCTCTCCAATCCTATCACTGCTGCGTTTATGCCCCTGTACACATGCTTGATTCTCTTTCGGAGACATAGCAATCCATAGGTTTTAAGATACTTACTAGTCAGGTACATTCTTAGGCGTTTAATATGCGGTGTTGAGTCCATTTCGTTGAGCAAGGAGTAGCTCTTGTCTATTCCATATTTGGCTTAAGGAACTTTATCTGTGCTCATTTCAATCTCTGGTTTTATGCAGCACCCCAACTCACCGTTACTCTTAAGCAAGCATAAGTTGTTTTTCTAAATTTGAGACCCTGTTCTGTTCTGTAATTCAGTTCCTGTGTAGCCAAGTTTCCATTCCGTGTATTACTGATATCTTATGATGTTTCTTTTTCTGTGTGACTTATTTCAGTTAGAATCATCATACCTGAATCCACTCATTGTGCTGCTAAGGGCCTGATGACACAGATTTCATTGCTGAGTGATATTGCTTTGTAAGTGAATACCACAACTTCTTTATCCATTTTTCACTTTCTGCGATGTTGAACTTGTACTGTAAACGAGGTTCTTGTAAACAGAGCCGTTCCAAACTTTGGGGTGGCTGTGTGTTTTTGATTTTAATTTCCCTAAGCTATAGGACCATAAGTGGAAGTGCCCTAGGCTCTGTTGCTTTGTTTTTTAGATGTTTCAGGAAACACCATACACTTCTCCTGAGTGTCTGTTGGCAATTTACATCCCGCCCTTCAGCATAACAAGGCTCCCAGTTCTCAATGGCCTGTTGCCTTTCTGGATTTTACACTTTTTTCAGATGGCCCTTTTGGCCGGGGGGAAGTGAGACTTCATTGTAGTGCAGATTTCCTTTGCAAGCTTGCTTGGTTGGCCAAAAAGGGCGTATGCGTTTTTTCCTGAATATATTCAGGAAAAAACGCATACGCCCTTTTTGGCCAAGTGCGTCATTGTGGACGTTCTGCCTCTTTTCCTATGCTTTCAATGCAATTCCAGTCTACCTCCTGAAATCGGTTTCCTGCAATTCTGCCCCGCTTTCAAGTCCTCTTGGCAGCCTTACTTCAGTCTATTTTTGGACGATAGCTGTCATTTATAACTCTGCATGTTTGTGAATTACAGTGCCCCTGAGCTCCTTTCTACAACTCGCTTTCTTGTGACCTGGCCGCAACACCGCAGGATGGCTTCAGGCCCTAATCTGGTTCCGGCCCTGCATGCTGAGCCTTTGGTTAATTCCTCTTCCTGGTGGGAAATGAGAGTTAAATTTGCCCGTCCAGACACCTCCAGCTAGCCTCTCATTGGTTCTCGCTATTCCTGTTCATCTTCCGCAGAAATTGCAAACTGGGCCAAACAGGAGGTTAAATGCGCTGACTCTCCAAGTCGGGAGAGTGTTAGGAAAGCGTCTGGAATGTTGCACCCGAGTACCAGGGGAGGAAAACTGAGACATATTTGAACACGTCTCCCGATCACATGGTTGATCATACTCTAGGTTCCACATGCATGTTTTAGCTGAAGGAAGAATACCTTAAACCTGGGTAGTTGAAACCCGTGGAATGGGTACCATGCAATATGACTTCAAAGGGTCTTCATTTGCTCACCGAACCTCTCCAATCCTATCACTGCTGCGTTTATGCCCCTGTACACATGCTTGATTCTCTTTCAGAGACATAGCAATCCATAGGTTTTAAGATACTTACTAGTCAGGTACATTCTTAGGCGTTTAATATGCGGTGTTGAGTCCATTTCGTTGAGCAAGGAGTAGCTCTTGTCTATTCCATATTTGGCTTAAGGAACTTTATCTGTGCTCATTTCAATCTCTGGTTTTATGCAGCACCCCAACTCACCTTTACCCTTAAGCAAGAATAAGTTGGTTTTCTAAATTTGAGACCCTGTTCTGTTCTGTAATTCAGTTCCTGTGTAGCCAAGTTTCCATTCCGTGTATTACTGATATCTTATGATGTTTCTTTTTCTGTGTGACTTATTTCAGTTAGAATCATCATACCTGAATCCACTCATTGTGCTGCTATGTGCCTGATGACACAGATTTCATTGCTGAGTGATATTGCTTTGTAAGTAAATACCACAACTTCTTTATCCATTTTTCACTTTCTGCGATGTTGAACTTGTACTGTAAACGAGGTTCTTGTAAACAGAGGCGTCCCAAACATTGAGGTGGCTGTGTTTTTGATTTTAATTTCCCTAAGCTATAGGACCATAAGTGGAAGTGCCCTAGGCTCTGTTGCTTTGTTTTTTAGATGTTTCAGGAAACACCATACACTTCTCCCGAGTGGTTGTTGGCAATTTACATCCCGCCCATCAGCATAACAAGGCTCCCAGTTCTCCATGGCCTGTCCTGCCTTTCTGGATTTTACACTTTTTTCAGATGGCCCTTTTGACCGGGGGGAAGTGAGACATCATTGTAGTGCAGATTTCCTTTGCAAGCTTGCTTGGTTGGCCAAAAAGGGCGTATGCGTTTTTTCCTGAATATATTCAGGAAAAAACGCATACGCCCTTTTTGGCCAAGTGCATCATTGTGGACGTTCTGCCTCTTTTCCTATGCTTTCAATGCAATTCCAGTCTACCTCCTGAAATCGGTTTCCTGCAATTCTGCCCCGCTTTCAAGTCCTCTTGGCAGCCTTACTTCAGTCTATTTTTGGACGATAGCTGTCATTTATAACTCTGCATGTTTGTGAATTACAGTGCCCCTGAGCTCCTTTCTTCAACTCGCTTTCTTTTGAGCTGGCCGCAACACCGCAGGATGGCTTCAGGCCCTAATCTGGTTCCGGCCCGGCATTCTGAGCCTTTGGTTAATTCCTCTTCCTGGTGGGAAATGAGAGTTAAATTTGCCCGTCCAGACACCTCCAGCTAGCCTCTCATTGGTTCTTGCTATTCCTGTTCATCTTCCGAAGAAATTGCAAACTGGGCCAAACAGGAGGTTAAAGGGACTGACTCTCCAAGTGGGGAGAGTGTTAGTAAAGCGTCTGGAATGTTGCACCCGAGTACCAGGGGAGGAAAACTGAGACATATTTGAACACGTCTCCCGATCACATGGTTGATCATACTCTAGGTTCCACATGCATGTTTTAGCTGAAGGAAGAATACCTTAAACCTGGGTAGTTGAAACCCGTGGAATGGGTACCATGCAATATGACTTCAAAGGGTCTTCATTTGCTCACCGAACCTCTCCAATCCTATCACTGCTGCGTTTATGCCCCTGTACACATGCTTGATTCTCTTTCGGAGACATAGCAATCCATAGGTTTTAAGATACTTACTAGTCAGGTACATTCTTAGGCGTTTAATATGGGGTGTTGAGTCCATTTCGTTGAGCAAGGAGTAGCTCTTGTCTATTCCATATTTGGCTTAAGGAATTTTATCTGTGCTCATTTCAATCTCTGGTTTTATGCAGCACCCCAACTCACCTTTCCCCTTAAGCAAGCATAAGTTGGTTTTCTAAATTTGAGACACTGTTCTGTTCTGTAATTCAGTTCCTGTGTAGTCAAGTTTCCATTCCATGTATTACTGATATCTTATGATGTTTCTTTTTCTGTGTGACTTATTTCAGTTAGAATCATCATACCTGAATCCACTCATTGTGCTGCTAAGGGCCTGATGACACAGATTTCATTGCTGAGTGATATTGCTTTGTAAGTAAATACCACAACTTCTTTATCCATTTTTCACTTTCTGCGATGTTGAACTTGTACTGTAAACGAGGTTCTTGTAAACAGAGGCGTCCCAAACTTTGGCGTGGCTGTGTTTTTGAATTTAATTTCCATAAGCTATAGGACCATAAGTGGCAGTGCCCTACGCTCTGTTGCTTTGTTTTTTAGATGTTTCAGGAAACACCGTACACTTCTCCCGAGTGTCTGTTGGCAATTTACATCCCGCCCATCAGCATAACAAGGCTCCCAGTTCTCCATGGCCTGTCCTGCCTTTCTGGATTTTACACTTTTTTCAGATGGCCCTTTTGACCGGGGGGAAGTGAGACTTCATTGTAGTGCAGATTTCCTTTGCAAGCTTGCTTGGTTGGCCAAAAAGGGCGTATGCGTTTTTTCCTGAATATATTCAGGAAAAAAAGCATACGCCCTTTTTGGCCAAGTGCATCATTGTGGACGTTCTGCCTCTTTTCCTATGCTTTCAATGCAATTCCAGTCTACCTCCTGAAATCGGTTTCCTGCAATTCTGCCCTGCTTTCAAGTCCTCTTGGCAGCCTTACTTCAGTCTATTTTTGGACGATAGCTGTCATTTATAACTCTGCAGGTTTGTGAATTACAGTGCCCCTGAGCTCCTTTCTTCAACTCGCTTTCTTGTGACCTGGCCGCAACACCGCAGGATGGCTTCAGGCCCTAATCTGGTTCCGGCCCTGCATGCTGAGCCTTTGGTTAATTCCTCTTCCTGGTGGGAAATGAGAGTTAAATTTGCCCGTCCAGACACCTCCAGCTAGCCTCTCATTGGTTCTCGCTATTCCTGTTCATCTTCCGCAGAAATTGCAAACTGGGCCAAACAGGAGGTTAAAGGGACTGACTCTCCAAGTGGGGAGAGTGTTAGTAAAGCGTCTGGAATGTTGCACCCGAGTACCAGGGGAGGAAAACTGAGACATATTTGAACACGACTCCCGATCACATGGTTGATCATACTCTAGGTTCCACATGCATGTTTTAACTGAAGGAAGAATACCTTAAACCTGGGTAGTTGAAACCCGTGGAATGGGTACCATGCAATATGACTTCAAAGGGTCTTCATTTGCTCACCGAACCTCTCCAATCCTATCACTGCTGCGTTTATGCCCCTGTACACATGCTTGATTCTCTTTCAGAGACATAGCAATCCATAGGTTTTCCGATATTTACTAGTCAGGTACATTCTTAGGCGTTTAATATGCGGTGTTGAGTCCATTTCGTTGAGCAAGGAGTAGCTCTTGTTTATTCCATATTTGGCTTAAGGAACTTTATCTGTGCTCATTTCAATCTCTGGTTTTATGCAGCACCCCAACTCACCTTTACCCTTAAGCAAGCATAAGTTGTCTTTCTAAATTTGAGACCCTGTTCTGTTCTGTAATTCAGTTCCTGTGTAGCCAAGTTTCCATTCCGTGTATTACTGATATCTTATGATGTTTCTTTTTCTGTGTGACTTACTTCAGTTAGAATCATCATACCTGAATCCACTCATTGTGCTGCTAAGGGCCTGATGACATAGATTTCATTGCTGAGTGATATTGCTTTGTAAGTAAATACCACAACTTCTTTATCCATTTTTCACTTTCTGCGATGTTGAACTTGTACTGTAAACGAGGTTCTTGTAAACAGAGCCGTTCCAAACTTTGGGGTGGCTGTGTCTTTTTGATTTTAATTTCCCTAAGCTATAGGACCATAAGTGGAAGTGCCCTAGGCTCTGTTGCTTTGTTTTTTAGATGTTTCAGGAAACACCATACACTTCTCCCGAGTGTCTGTTGGCATTTTACATCCCGCCCATCAGCATAACAAGGCTCCCATTTCTCAATGGCCTGTTGCCTTTCTGGATTTTACACTTTTTTCAGATGGCCCTTTTGACCGGGGGGAAGTGAGACTTCATTGTAGTGCAGATTTCCTTTGCAAGCTTGCTTGGTTGGCCAAAAAGGGCGTATGCGTTTTTTCCTGAATATATTCAGGAAAAAACGCATACGCCCTTTTTGGCCAAGTGCATCATTGTGGACGTTCTGCCTCTTTTCCTATGCTTTCAATGCAATTCCAGTCTACCTCCTGAAATCGGTTTCCTGCAATTCTGCCCCGCTTTCAAGTCCTCTTGGCAGCCTTACTTCAGTCTATTTTTGGACGATAGCTGTCATTTATAACTCTGCAGTTTTGTGAATTACAGTGCCCCTGAGCTCCTTTCTTCAACTCGCTTTCTTGTGACCTGGCCGCAACACCGCAGGATGGCTTCAGGCCCTAATCTGGTTCCGGTACGGCATGCTGAGCCTTTGGTTATTTCCTCTTCCTGGTGGGAAATGAGAGTTAAATTTGCCCGTCCAGACACCTCCAGCTAGTCTCTCATTGGTTCTCGCTATTCCTGTTCATCTTCCGCAGAAATTGCAAACTGGGCCAAACAGGAGGTTAAAGGGACTGACTCTCCAAGTGGGGAGAGTGTTAGTAAAGCGTCTGGAATGTTGCACCCGAGTACCAGTGGAGGAAAACTGAGATATATTTGAACATGTCTCCCGATCACATGGTTGATCATACTCTAGGTTCCACATGCATGTTTTAGCTGAAGGAAGAATACCTTAAACCTGGGTAGTTGAAACCCGTGGAATGGGTACCATGCAATATGACTTCAAAGGGTCTTCATTTGCTCACCGAACCTCTCCAATCCTATCACTGCTGCGTTTATGCCCCTGTACACATGCTTGATTCTCTTTCGGAGACATAGCAATCCATAGGTTTTAAGATACTTACTAGTCAGGTACATTCTTAGGCGTTTAATATGGGGTGTTGAGTCCATTTCTTTGAGCAAGGAGTAACTCTTGTCTATCCCATATTTGGCTTAAGAAACTTTATCTGTGCTCATTTCAATCTCTGGTTTTATGCAGCACCCCAACTCACCTTTACCCTTAAGCAAGAATAAGTTGGTTTTCTAAATTTGAGACCCTGTTCTGTTCTGTAATTCAGTCCCTGTGTAGCCAAGTTTACATTCCGTGTATTACTGATATCTTATGATGTTTCTTTTTCTGTGTGACTTACTTCAGTTAGAATCATCATACCTGAATCCACTCATTGTGCTGCTAAGGGCCTGATGACACAGATTTCATTGCTGAGTGATATTGCTTTGTAAGTAAATACCACAACTTCTTTATCCATTTTTCACTTTCTGCGATGTTGAACTTGTACTGTAAACGAGGTTCTTGTAAACAGAGGCGTCCCAAACTTTGGGGTGGCTGTGTTTTTGATTTTAATTTCCCTAAGCTATAGGACCATAAGTGGAAGTGCCCTAGGCTCTGTTGCTTTGTTTTTTAGATGTTTAAGGAAACACCGTACACTTCTCCCGAGTGTCTGTTGGCAATTTACATCCCGCCCATCAGCATAACAAGGCTCCCAGTTCTCAATGGCCTGTTGCCTTTCTGGAATTTACACTTTTTTCAGATGGCCCTTTTGACCGGGGGGAAGTGAGACTTCATTGTAGTGCAGATTTCCTTTGCAAGCTTGCTTGGTTGGCCAAAAAGGGCGTATGCGTTTTTTCCTGAATATATTCAGGAAAAAACGCATATGCCCTTTTTGGCCAAGTGCATCATTGTGGACGTTCTGCCTCTTTTCCTATGCTTTCAATGCAATTCCAGTCTACCTCCTGAAATCGGTTTCCTGCAATTCTTCCCCGCTTTCAAGTCCTCTGGGCAGCCTTACTTCAGTCTATTTTTGGACGATAGCTGTCATTTATAACTCTGCAGGTTTGTGAATTACAGTGCCCCTGAGCTCCTTTCTTCAACTCGCTTTCTTGTGACCTGGCCGCAACACCGCAGCATGGCTTCAGGCCCTAATCTGGTTCCGGCCCGGCATGCTGAGCCTTTGGTTAATTCCTCTTCCTGGTGGGAAATGAGAGTTAAATTTGCCCGTCCAGACACCCCCAGCTAGCCTCTCATTGGTCCTCGCTATTCCTGTTCATCTTCCGCAGAAATTGCAAACTGGGCCAAACAGGAGGTTAAAGGGACTGACTCTCCAAGTGGGGAGGGTGTTAGTAAAGCGTCTGGAATGTTGCACCCGAGTACCAGGGGAGGAAAATTGAGACATATTTGAACACGTCTCCCGTTCACATGGTTGATCATACTCTGGGTTCCACATGCATGTTTTAGCTGAAGGAAGAATACCTTAAACCTGGAGAGTTGAGACCCGTGGAATGGGTACCATGCAATATGACTTGAAACGGTCTTCATTTGCTCACCGAACCTCTCCAATCCTATCACTGCTGCGTTTATGCCCCTGTACACACGCTTGATTCTCTTTTGGAGACATAGCAATCCATAGGTTTTAAGATACTTACTAGTCAGGTACATTCTTAGGCGTTTAATATGGGGTTTTGAGTCCATTTCGTTGAGCAAGGAGTAGATCTTGTCTATTCCATATTTGGCTTAAGGAACTTTATCTGTGCTCATTTCAATCCTGGTTTTATGCAGCACCCCAACTCACCTTTCCCCTTAAGCAAGCATAAGTTGGTTTTCTAAATTTGAGACCCTGTTCTGTTTTGGAATGCAGTTCCTGTGTAGCCAAGTTTACATTCCGTGTATTAGTGATATCTTATGATGTTTCTTTTTCTGTGTGACTTATTTCAGTTAGAATCATCGTACCTGAATCCACTCATTATGCTGCTACAGGCCTGATGACATAGATTTCATTGCTGAGTGATACTGCATTGTACGTAAGTACCACAAGTTCTTTATCCATTTTTCACTTTCTGTGATATTGAACTTCTATGGTAAATGAGGTTCTTGTAAACAGAGGCGTCCCAAACTTCGGGGTGGCTGTGTCTTTTTGAATTTAATTTCCCTAAGCTATAGGACCATAAGTGGAAGTGCCCTAGGCTCTGTTGCTTTGTTTTTTAGATGTTTCAGGAAACACCATACACTTCTCCCGAGTGTCTGTTGGCAATTTACATCCCGCCCATCAGCATAACAAGGCTCCCAGTTCTCCATGGCCTGTCCTGCCTTTCTGGATTTTACACTTTTTTCAGATGGCCCTTTTGACCGGGGGGAAGTGAGACTTCATTGTAGTGCAGATTTCCTTTGCAAGCTTGCTTGGTTAACCAAAAAGGGCGTATGCGTTTTTTCCTGAATATATTCAGGAAAAAACGCATACGCCCTTTTTGGCCAAGTGCATCATTGTGGACGTTCTGCCTCTTTTCCTATGCTTTCAATGCAATTCCAGTCTACCTCCTGAAATCGGTTTCCTGCAATTCTGCCCCGCTTTCAAGTCCTCTTGGCAGCCTTACTTCAGTCTATTTTTGGACGATAGCTGTCATTTATAACTCTGCAGGTTTGTGAATTACAGTGCCCCTGAGCTCCTTTCTTCAACTCGCTTTCTTGTGACCTGGCCGCAACACCGCAGCATGGCTTCAGGCCCTAATCTGATTGCGGAACGGCACGCTGAGCCTTTGGTTAATTCCTCTTCCTGGTGGGAAATGAGAGTTAAATTTGCCCGTCCAGACACCTCCAGCTAGTCTCTCATTGGTTCTCGCTATTCCTGTTCATCTTCCGCAGAAATTGCAAACTGGGCCAAACAGGAGGTTAAACGGACTGACTCTCCAAGTGGGGAAAGTGTTAGTAAAGCGTCTGGAATGTTGCACCCAAGTACCAGGTTACGAAAACTGAGACATATTTGAACACGTCTCCCGATCACATGGTTGATCATACTCTAGGTTCCACATGCATGTTTTAGCTGAAGGAAGAATACCTTAAACCTGGAGAGTTGAGACCCGTGTAATGGGTAGCATGAAATATGTCTTCAAAGGGTCTTCATTTGCTCACCGAACCTCTCCAATCCTATCACTGCTGCGTTTATGCCCCTGTACACACGCTTGATTCTCTTTTGGAGACATAGCAATCCATAGGTTTTAATATACTTACTAGTCAGGTACATTCTTAGGCGTTTAATATGGGGTGTTGAGTCCATTTCGTTGAGCAAGGAGTAGCTCTTGTCTATTCCATATTTGGCTTAAGGAACTTTATCTGTGCTCATTTCAATCTCTGGTTTTATGCAGCACCCCAACTCACCTTTACCCTTAAGCAAGAATAAGTTGGTTTTCTAAATTTGAGACCCTGTTCTGTTCTGTAATTCAGTTCCTGTGTAGCCAAGTTTACATTCCGTGTATTACTGATATCTTATGATGTTTCTTTTTCTGTGTGACTTATTTCAGTTAGAATCATCATACCTGAATCCACTCATTGTGCTGCTAAGGGCCCGATGACACAGATTTCATTGCTGAGTGATATTGCTTTGTAAGTAAATACCACAACTTCTTTATCCATTTTTCACTTTCTGCGATGTTGAACTTGTACTGTAAACGAGGTTCTTGTAAACAGAGCCGTTCCAAACTTTGGGGTGGCTGTGTCTTTTTGATTTTAATTTCCCTAAGCTATAGCACCATAAGTGGAAGTGCCCTAGGTTCTGTTGCTTTGTTTTTTAGATGTTTCAGGAAACACCATACACTTTTCCCGAGTGGTTGTTGGCAATTTACATCCCGCCCATCAGCAATAACAAGGCTCCCAGTTCTCCATGGCCTGTCCTGCCTTTCTGGATTTTACACTTTTTTCAGATGGCCCTTTTGACCGGGGGGAAGTGAGACTTCCTTGTAGTGCAGATTTCCTTTGCAAGCTTGCTTGGTTGGCCAAAAAGGGCGTATGCGTTTTTTCCTGAATATATTCAGGAAAAAACGCATACGCCCTTTTTGGCCAAGTGCATCATTGTGGACGTTCTGCCTCTTTTCCTATGCTTTCAATGCAATTCCAGTCTACCTCCTGAAATCGGTTTCCTGCAATTCTGCCCCGCTTTCAAGTCCTCTTGGCAGCCTTACTTCAGTCTATTTTTGGACGATAGCTGTCATTTATAACTCTGCAGGTTTGTGAATTACAGTGCCCCTGAGTTCCTTTCTTCAACTTGCTTTCTTGTGACCTGGCCGCAACACCGCAGGCTGGCTTCAGGCCCTAATCTGGTTCCGGCACGGCACGCTGAGCCTTTGGTTATTTCCTCTTCCTGGTGGGAAATGAGAGTTAAATTTGCCCGTCCAGACACCTCCAGCTAGCCTCTCATTGGTTCTCGCTATTCCTGTTCATCTTCCACAGAAATTGCAAACTGGGCAAAACAGGAGGTTAAAGGCGCTGACTCTCCAAGTGGGGAGAGTGTTAGTAAAGCGTCTGGAATGTTGCACCCGAGTACCAGGGGAGGAAAACTGAGACATATTTGAACACGTCTCCCGTTCACATGGTTGATCATACTTGGGTTCCACATGCATGTTTTAGCTGAAGGAAGAATACCTTAAACCTGGAGAGTTAAGACCCGTGCAATGGGTACCATGCAATATGACTTCAAAGGGTCTTCATTTGCTCACCGAACCTCTCCAATCCTATCACTGCTGCGTTTATGCCCCTGTACACATGCTTGATTCTCTTTCGGAGACATAGCAATCCATAGGTTTTAAGATACTTACTAGTCAGGTACATTCTTAGGCGTTTAATATGCGGTGTTGAGTCCATTTCGTTGAGCAAGGAGTAGCTCTTGTCTATTCCATATTTGACTTAAGGAACTTTATCTGTGCTCATTTCAATCTCTGGTTTTATGCAGCACCCCAACTCACCTTTACCCTTAAGCAAGCATAAGTTGGTTTTCTAAATTTGAGACCCTGTTCTGTTCTGTAATTCAGTCCCTGTGTAGCCAAGTTTACATTCCGTGTATTACTGATATCTTATGATGTTTCTTTTTCTGTGTGACTTACTTCAGTTAGAATCATCATACCTGAATCCACTCATTGTGCTGCTAAGGGCCTGATGACACAGATTTCATTGCTGAGTGATATTGCTTTGTAAGTAAATACCACAACTTCTTTATCCATTTTTCACTTTCTGCGATGTTGAACTTGTACTGTAAACGAGGTTCTTGTAAACAGAGGCGTCCCAAACTTTGGGGTGGCTGTGTTTTTGATTTTAATTTCCCTAAGCTATAGGACCATAAGTGGAAGTGCCCTAGGCTCTGTTGCTTTGTTTTTTAGATGTTTCAGGAAACACCATACACTTCTCCGGAGTGGTTGTTGGCAATTTACATCCCACCCATCAGCATAACAAGGCTCCCAGTTCTCCATGGCCTGTCCTGCCTTTCTGGATTTTACACTTTTTTCAGATGGCCCTTTTGACCAGGGGGAAGTGAGACTTCATTGTAGTGCAGATTTCCTTTGCAAGCTTGCTTGGTTGGCCAAAAAGGGCGTATGCGTTTTTTCCTGAATATATTCAGGAAAAAACACATACGCCCTTTTTGGCCAAGTGCATCATTGTGGACGTTCTGCCTCTTTTCCTATGCTTTCAATGCAATTCCAGTCTACCTCCTGAAATCGGTTTCCTGCAATTCTGCCCCGCTTTCAAGTCCTCTTGGCAGCCTTACTTCAGTCTATTTTTGGACGATAGCTGTCATTTATAACTCTGCAGGTTTGTGAATTACAGTGCCCCTGAGCTCCTTTCTTCAACTCGCTTTCTTGTGACCTGGCCGCAACACCGCAGGATGGCTTCAGGCCCTAATCTGGTTCCGGCATGGCACGCTGAGCCTTTGGTTAATTCCTCTTCCTGGTGGGAAATGAGAGTTAAATTTGCCCGTCCAGACACCTCCAGCTAGCCTCTCATTGGTTCTCGTTATTCCTGTTCATCTTCCGCAGAAATTGCAAACTGGGCCAAACAGGAGGTTAAAGGCGCTGACTCTCCAAGTGGGGAGAGTGTTAGTAAAGCGTCTGGAATGTTGCACCCGAGTACCAGGGGAGGAAAACTGAGACATATTTGAACACGTCTCCCGTTCCCATGGTTGATCATACTTGGGTTCCACATGCATGTTTTAGCTGAAGGAAGAATACCTTAAACCTGGAGAGTTGAGACCCGTGTAATGGGTACCATGCAATATGACTTCAAAGGGTCTTCATTTGCTCACCGAACCTCTCCAATCCTATCACTGCTGCGTTTATGCCCCTGTACACATGCTTGATTCTCTTTTGGAGACATAGCAATCCATAGGTTTTCCGATACTTACTAGTCAGGTACATTCTTAGGCGTTTAATATGCGGTGTTGAGTCCATTTCGTTGAGCAAGGAGTAGCTCTTGTCTATTCCATATTTGACTTAAGGAACTTTATCTGTGCTCATTTCAATCTCTGGTTTTATGCAGCACCCCAACTCACCTTTACCCTTAAGCAAGCATAAGTTGGTTTTCTAAATTTGAGACCCTGTTCTGTTCTGTAATTCAGTTCCTGTGTAGCCAAGTTTACATTCCGTGTATTACTGATATCTTATGATGTTTCTTTTTCTGTGTGACTTACTTCAGTTAGAATCATCATACCTGAATCCACTCATTGTGCTGCTAAGGGCCTGATGACATAAATTTCATTGCTGAGTGATATTGCTTTGTAAGTGAATACCACAACTTCTTTATCCATTTTTCACTTTCTGCGATGTTGAACTTGTACTGTAAACGAGGTTCTTGTAAACAGAGCCGTTCCAAACTTTGGGGTGGCTGTGTCTTTTTGATTTTAATTTCCCTAAGCTATAGGACCATAAGTGGCAGTGCCCTAGGCTTTGTTGCTTTGTTTTTTAGATGTTTCAGGAAACACCATACACTTCTCCCGAGAGGTTGTTGGCAATTTACATCCCGCCCATCAGCATAACAAGGCTCCCAGTTCTCCATGGCCTGTCCTGCCTTTCTGGATTTTACACTTTTTTCAGATGGCCCTTTTGACCGGGGGGAAGTGAGACTTCATTGTAGTGCAGATTTCCTTTGCAAGCTTGCTTGGTTGGCCAAAAAGGGCGTATGCGTTTTTTCCTGAATATATTCAGGAAAAAACGCATACGCCCTTTTTGGCCAAGTGCATCATTGTGGACGTTCTGCCTCTTTTCCTATGCTTTCAATGCAATTCCAGTCTACCTCCTGAAATCGGTTTCCTGCAATTCTGCCCCGCTTTCAAGTCCTCTTGGCAGCCTTACTTCAGTCTATTTTTGGACGATAGCTGTCATTTATAACTCTGCAGGTTTGTGAATTACAGAGCCCCTGAGCTCCTTTCTTCAACTCGCTTTCTTGTGACCTGGCCGCAACACCGCAGGATGGTTTCAAGCCCTAATCTGGTTCTGGCCCGGCATGCTGAGCCTTTGGTTAATTCCTCTTCCTGGTGGGAAATGAGAGTTAAATTTGCCCGTCCAGACACCTCCAGCTAGCCTCTCATTGGTTCTCGCTATTCCTGTTCATCTTCCGCAGAAATTGCAAACTGGGCCAAACAGGAGGTTAAAGGGACTGACTCTCCAAGTGGGTAGAGTTTTAGTAAAGCGTCTGGAATGTTGCCCCCGAGTACCAGTGGAGGAAATCTAAGATATATTTGAACACGTCTCCCGATCACATGGTTGATCATACTCTAGGTTCCACATGCATGTTTTAGCTGAAGGAAGAATACCTTAAACCTGGGTAGTTGAAACCCGTGGAATGGGTACCATGCAATATGACTTCAAAGGGTCTTCATTTGCTCACCGAACCTCTCCAATCCTATCACTGCTGCGTTTATGCCCCTGTACACATGCTTGATTCTCTTTCGGAGACATAGCAATCCATAGGTTTTAAGATACTTACTAGTCAGGTACATTCTTAGGCGTTTAATATGGGGTGTTGAGTCCATTTCGTTGAGCAAGGAGTAGCTCTTGTCTATTCCATATTTGGCTTAAGGAACTTTATCTGTGCTCATTTCAATCTCTGGTTTTATGCAGCACCCCAACTCACCTTTACCCTTAAGCAAGAATAAGTTGGTTTTCTAAATTTGAGACCCTGTTCTGTTCTGTAATTCAGTTCCTGTGTAGCCAAGTTTACATTCCGTGTATTACTGATATCTTATGATGTTTCTTTTTCTGTGTGACTTATTTCAGTTAGAATCATCGTACCTGAATGCACTCATTATGCTGCTACGGGCCTGATGACATAGATTTCATTGCTGAGTGATACTGCATTGTACGTAAGTACCACAAGTTCTTTATCCATTTTTCACTTTCTGTGATATTGAACTTCTACGGTAAATGAGGTTCTTGTAAACAGAGGCGTCCCAAACTTCGGGGTGGCTGTGTCTTTTTGAATTTAATTTCCCTAAGCTATAGGACCATAAGTGGAAGTGCCCTAGGCTCTGTTGCTTTGTTTTTTAGATGTTTCAGGAAACACCATACACTTCTCCCGAGTGTCTGTTGGCAATTTACATCCCGCCCATCAGCATAACAAGGCTCCCAGTTCTCCATGGCCTGTCCTGCCTTTCTGGATTTTACACTTTTTTCAGATGGCCCTTTTGACCGGGGGGAAGTGAGACTTCATTGTAGTGCAGATTTCCTTTGCAAGCTTGCTTGGTTAACCAAAAAGGGCGTATGCGTTTTTTCCTGAATATATTCAGGAAAAAACGCATACGCCCTTTTTGGCCAAGTGCATCATTGTGGACGTTCTGCCTCTTTTCCTATGCTTTCAATGCAATTCCAGTCTACCTCCTGAAATCGGTTTCCTGCAATTCTGCCCCGCTTTCAAGTCCTCTTGGCAGCCTTACTTCAGTCTATTTTTGGACGATAGCTGTCATTTATAACTCTGCAGGTTTGTGAATTACAGTGCCCCTGAGCTCCTTTCTTCAACTCGCTTTCTTGTGACCTGGCCGCAACACCGCAGCATGGCTTCAGGCCCTAATCTGATTGCGGAACGGCACGCTGAGCCTTTGGTTAATTCCTCTTCCTGGTGGGAAATGAGAGTTAAATTTGCCCGTCCAGACACCTCCAGCTAGCCTCTCATTGGTTCTCGCTATTCCTGTTCATCTTCCGCAGAAATTGCAAACTGGGCCAAACAGGAGGTTAAAGGCGCTGACTCTCCAAGTGGGGAGAGTGTTAGTAAAGCGTCTGGAATGTTGCACCCGAGTACCAGGGGAGGAAAACTGAGACATATTTGAACACGTCTCCCGATCACATGGTTGATCATACTCTGGGTTCCACATGCATGTTTTAGCTGAAGGAAGAATACCTAAAACCTGGGTAGTTGAAACCCGTGGAATGGGTACCATGCAATATGACTTCAAAGGGTCTTCATTTGCTCACCGAACCTCTCCAATCCTATCACTGCTGCGTTTATGCCCCTGTATACATGCTTGAATCTCTTTCGGAGACATAGCAATCCATAGGTTTTAAGATACTTACTAGTCAGGTACATTCTTAGGCGTTTAATATGCGGTGTTGAGTCCATTTCGTTGAGCAAGGAGTAGCTCTTGTCTATTCCATATTTGGCTTAAGGAACTTTATCTGTGCTCATTTCAATCTCTGGTTTTATGCAGCAACCCAACTCACCTTTCCCCTTAAGCAAGCATAAGTTGGTTTTCTAAATTTGAGAACCTGTTCTGTTTTGGAATTCAGTTCCTGTGTAGCCAAGTTTACATTCCGTGTATTAGTGATATCTTATGATGTTTCTTTTTCTGTGTGACTTATTTCAGTTAGAATCATCGTACCTGAATCCACTCATTATGCTGCTACGGGCCTGGTGACATAGATTTCATTGTTGAGTGATACTGCATTGTACGTAAGTACCACAAGTTCTTTATCCATTTTTCACTTTCTGCGATGTTGAACTTGTATGGTAAACGTGGGTCTTGTAAACAGAGGCGTCCCAAACTTTGGGGTGGCTGTGTCTTTTTGATTTTAATTTCCCTAAGCTATAGGACCATAAGTTGAAGTGCCCTAGGCTCTGTTGCTTTGTTTTTTAGATGTTTCAGGAAACACCATACACTTCTACCGAGTGTCTGTTGGCAATTTACATCCCGCCCATCAGCATAACAAGGCTCCCAGTTCTCCATGGCCTGACTTGCCTTTCTGGATTTTACACTTTTTTCAGATGGCCCTTTTGACTGGGGGGAAGTGAGACTTCATTGTAGTGCAGATTTCCTTTGCAAGTTTGCTTGGTTGGCCAAAAAGGGCGTATGCGTTTTTTCCTGAATATATTCAGGAAAAAACGCATACGCCCTTTTTGGCCAAGTGCATCATTGTGGACGTTCTGCCTCTTTTCCTATGCTTTCAATGCAATTCCAGTCTACCTCCTGAAATCGGTTTCCTGCAATTCTGCCCCGCTTTCAAGTCCTCTTGGCAGCCTTACTTCAGTCTATTTTTGGACGATAGCTGTCATTTATAACTCTGCAGGTTTGTGAATTACAGTGCCCCTGAGCTCCTTTCTTCAACTCGCTTTCTTTTGAGCTGGCCGCAACACCGCAGGATGGCTTCAGGCCCTAATCTGGTTCTGGCACGGCACACTGAGCCTTTGGTTAATTCCTCTTCCTGGTGGGAAATGAGAGTTAAATTTGCCCGTCCAGACACCTCCAGCTAGCCTCTCATTGGTTCTCACTATTCCTGTTCATCTTCCGCAGAAATTGCAAACTGGGCCAAACAGGAGGTTAAAGGGAGTGACTCTCCAAGTGGGGAGAGTGTTAGTAAAGCGTCTGGAATGTTGCACCCGAGTACCAGGGGAGGAAAACTGAGACATATTTGAACACGTCTCCCGTTCACATGGTTGATCATACTCTGTGTTCCACATGCATGTTTTAGCTGAAGGAAGAATACCTTAAACCTGGAGAGTTGAGACCCGTGTAATGGGTACCATGCAATATGACTTCAAAGGGTCTTCATTTGCTCACCGAACCTCTCCAATCCTATCACTGCTGCGTTTATGCCCCTGTACACACGCTTGATTCTCTTTTGGAGACATAGCAATCCATAGGTTTTAAGATACTTACTAGTCAGGTACATTCTTAAGCGTTTAATATGGGGTTTTGAGTCCATTTCGTTGAGCAAGGAGTAGCTCTTGTCCATTCCATATTTGGCTTAAGGAACTTTATCTGTGCTCATTTCAATCTCTGGTTTTATGCAGCACCCCAACTCACCTTTCCCCTTAAGCAAGCATAAGTTGGTTTTCTAAATTTGAGACCCTGTTCTGTTTTGGAATGCAGTTCCTGTGTAGCCAAGTTTACATTCCGTGTATTAGTGATATCTTATGATGTTTCTTTTTCTGTGTGACTTATTTCAGTTAGAATCATCGTACCTGAATCCACTCATTATAGTGCTACGGACCTGATGACATAGATTTCATTGCTGAGTGATACTGCATTGTACGTAAGTACCACAAGTTCTTTATCCATTTTTCACTTTCTGTGATATTGAACTTGTACGGTAAACGAGGTTCTTGTAAACGGAGGCGTCCCAGACTTTGGGGTGGCTGTGTCTTTTTGATTTTAATTTCCCTAAGCTATAGGACCATAAGTGGAAGTGCCCTAGGCTCTGTTGCTTTGTTTTTTAGATGTTTCAGGAAACACCATACACTTCTCCTGAGTGTCTGTTGGCAATTTACATCCCGCCCATCAGCATAACAAGGCTCCCAGTTCTCCATGGCCTGTCCTGCCTTTCTGGATTTTACACCTTCTTCAGATGGCCCTTTTGACCGGGGAGAAGTGAGACTTCATTGTAGTGCAGATTTCCTTTACAAGCTTGCTGGGTTGGCCAAAAAGGGCGTATACGTTTTTTCCTGAATATATTCAGGAAAAAATGCATACGCCCTTTTTGGCCAAGTGCATCATTGTGGACGTTCTGCCTCTTTTCCTATGCTTTCAATGCAATTCCAGTCTACCTCCTGAAATCAGTTTCCTGCAATTCTGCCCCGCTTTCAAGTCCTCTTGGCAGCCTTACTTCAGTATATTTTTGGACAATAGTTGTCATTTATAACTCTGCAGGTTTGTGAATTACAGTGCCCCTGAGCTCCTTTCTTCAACTCGCTTTCTTTTCAGCTGGCCGCAACACCGCAGGATGGCTTCAGGCCCTAATCTGGTTCCGGCACGGCACGCTGAGCCTTTGGTTAATTCCACTTCCAGGTGGGAAATGAGAGTTAAATTTGCCCGTCCAGACACCTCCAGCTAGCCTCTCATTGGTTCTCACTATTCCTGTTCATCTTCCGCAGAAATTGCAAACTGGGCCAAACAGGAGGTTAAAGGGAGTGACTCTCCAAGTGGGGAGAGTGTTAGTAAAGCGTCTGGATTGTTGCACCCGAGTACCAGGGTACGAAAACTGACACATATTTGAACACGTCTCCCGATCACATGGTTGATCATACTCTAGGTTCCACATGCATGTTTCAGCTGAAGGAAGAATACCTTAAACCTGGGTAGTTGAGACCCGTGTAATGGGTACCATGCAATATGACTTCAAAGGGTCTTCATTTGCTCACCGAACCTCTCCAATCCTATCACTGCTGCGTTTATGCCCCTGTACACATGCTTGATTCTCTTTCGGAGACATAGCAATCCATAGGTTTTAAGATACTTACTAGTCAGGTACATTCTTAGGCGTTTAATATGCGGTGTTGAGTCCATTTCGTTGAGCAAGGAGTAGCTCTTGTCTATTCCATATTTGGCTTAAGGAACTTTATTTGTGCTCATTTCAATCTCTGGTTTTATGCAGCACCCCAACTCACCTTTCCCCTTAAGCAAGCATAAGTTGGTTTTCTAAATTTGAGAGCCTGTTCTGTTTTGGAATTCAGTTCCTGTGTAGCCAAGTTTCCATTCCGTGTATTACTGATATCTTATGATGTTTCTTTTTCTGTGTGACTTATTTCAGTTAGAATCATCATACCTGAATCCACTCATTGTGCTGCTAAGGGCCTGATGACATAGATTTCATTGCTGAGTGATATTGCTTTGTAAGTGAATACCACAACTCCTTTATCCATTTTTCACTTTCTGCGATGTTGAACTTGTACTGTAAACGAGGTTCTTGTAAACAGAGCCGTTCCAAACTTTGGGGTGACTGTGTCTTTTTGATTTTAATTTCCCTAAGCTATAGGACCATAAGTGGAAGTGCCCTAGGCTCTGTTGCTTTGTTTTTTAGATGTTTCAGGAAACACCATACACTTCTCCCAAGTGTCTGTTGGCAATTTACATCCCGCCCATCAGCATAACAAGGCTCCCAGTTCTCCATGGCCTCTCCTGCCTTTCTGGATTTTACACTTTTTTCAGATGGCCCTTTTGACCGGGGGGAAGTGAGACTTCATTGTAGTGCAGATTTCCTTTGCAAGCTTGCTTGGTTGGCCAAAAAGGGCGTATGCGTTTTTTCCTGAATATATTCAGGAAAAAACGCATACGCCCTTTTTGGCCAAGTGCATCATTGTGGACGTTCTGCCTCTTTTCCAATGCTTTCAATGCAATTCCAGTCTACCTCCTGAAATCGGTTTCCTGCAATTCTGCCCCGCTTTCAAGTCCTCTTGGCAGCCTTACTTCAGTCTATTTTTGGACGATAGCTGTCATTTATAACTCTGCAGGTTTCTGAATTACAGTGCCCCTGAGCTCCTTTCTTCAACTCGCTTTCTTTTGAGCTGGCCGAAACACCGCACGATGGCTTCAGGCCCTAATCTGGTTCCGGCACGGCACGCTGAGCCTTTGGTTAATTCCTCTTCCTGGTGGGAAATGAGAGTTAAATTTGCCCGTCCAGACACCTCCAGCTAGCCTCTCATTGGTTCTCGCTATTCCTGTTCATCTTCCGCAGAAATTGCAAACTGGGCCAAACAGGAGGTTAAAGGCGCTGACTCTCCAAGTGGGGAGAGTGTTAGTAAAGCGTCTGGAATGTTGCACCCGAGTACCAGGGGAGGAAAACTGAGACATATTTGAACACGTCTCCCGATCACATGGTTGATCATACTCTGGGTTCCACATGCATGTTTTAGCTGAAGGAAGAATACCTAAAACCTGGGTAGTTGAAACCCGTGGAATGGGTACCATGCAATATGACTTCAAAGGGTCTTCATTTGCTCACCGAACCTCTCCAATCCTATCACTGCTGCGTTTATGCCCCTGTATACATGCTTGAATCTCTTTCGGAGACATAGCAATCCATAGGTTTTAAGATACTTACTAGTCAGGTACATTCTTAGGCGTTTAATATGCGGTGTTGAGTCCATTTCGTTGAGCAAGGAGTAGCTCTTGTCTATTCCATATTTGGCTTAAGGAACTTTATCTGTGCTCATTTCAATCTCTGGTTTTATGCAGCAACCCAACTCACCTTTCCCCTTAAGCAAGCATAAGTTGGTTTTCTAAATTTGAGAACCTGTTCTGTTTTGGAATTCAGTTCCTGTGTAGCCAAGTTTACATTCCGTGTATTAGTGATATCTTATGATGTTTCTTTTTCTGTGTGACTTATTTCAGTTAGAATCATCGTACCTGAATCCACTCATTATGCTGCTACGGGCCTGGTGACATAGATTTCATTGTTGAGTGATACTGCATTGTACGTAAGTACCACAAGTTCTTTATCCATTTTTCACTTTCTGCGATGTTGAACTTGTATGGTAAACGTGGGTCTTGTAAACAGAGGCGTCCCAAACTTTGGGGTGGCTGTGTCTTTTTGATTTTAATTTCCCTAAGCTATAGGACCATAAGTTGAAGTGCCCTAGGCTCTGTTGCTTTGTTTTTTAGATGTTTCAGGAAACACCATACACTTCTACCGAGTGTCTGTTGGCAATTTACATCCCGCCCATCAGCATAACAAGGCTCCCAGTTCTCCATGGCCTGACTTGCCTTTCTGGATTTTACACTTTTTTCAGATGGCCCTTTTGACTGGGGGGAAGTGAGACTTCATTGTAGTGCAGATTTCCTTTGCAAGTTTGCTTGGTTGGCCAAAAAGGGCGTATGCGTTTTTTCCTGAATATATTCAGGAAAAAACGCATACGCCCTTTTTGGCCAAGTGCATCATTGTGGACGTTCTGCCTCTTTTCCTATGCTTTCAATGCAATTCCAGTCTACCTCCTGAAATCGGTTTCCTGCAATTCTGCCCCGCTTTCAAGTCCTCTTGGCAGCCTTACTTCAGTCTATTTTTGGACGATAGCTGTCATTTATAACTCTGCAGGTTTGTGAATTACAGTGCCCCTGAGCTCCTTTCTTCAACTCGCTTTCTTTTGAGCTGGCCGCAACACCGCAGGATGGCTTCAGGCCCTAATCTGGTTCTGGCACGGCACACTGAGCCTTTGGTTAATTCCTCTTCCTGGTGGGAAATGAGAGTTAAATTTGCCCGTCCAGACACCTCCAGCTAGCCTCTCATTGGTTCTCACTATTCCTGTTCATCTTCCGCAGAAATTGCAAACTGGGCCAAACAGGAGGTTAAAGGGAGTGACTCTCCAAGTGGGGAGAGTGTTAGTAAAGCGTCTGGAATGTTGCACCCGAGTACCAGGGGAGGAAAACTGAGACATATTTGAACACGTCTCCCGTTCACATGGTTGATCATACTCTGTGTTCCACATGCATGTTTTAGCTGAAGGAAGAATACCTTAAACCTGGAGAGTTGAGACCCGTGTAATGGGTACCATGCAATATGACTTCAAAGGGTCTTCATTTGCTCACCGAACCTCTCCAATCCTATCACTGCTGCGTTTATGCCCCTGTACACACGCTTGATTCTCTTTTGGAGACATAGCAATCCATAGGTTTTAAGATACTTACTAGTCAGGTACATTCTTAAGCGTTTAATATGGGGTTTTGAGTCCATTTCGTTGAGCAAGGAGTAGCTCTTGTCCATTCCATATTTGGCTTAAGGAACTTTATCTGTGCTCATTTCAATCTCTGGTTTTATGCAGCACCCCAACTCACCTTTCCCCTTAAGCAAGCATAAGTTGGTTTTCTAAATTTGAGACCCTGTTCTGTTTTGGAATGCAGTTCCTGTGTAGCCAAGTTTACATTCCGTGTATTAGTGATATCTTATGATGTTTCTTTTTCTGTGTGACTTATTTCAGTTAGAATCATCGTACCTGAATCCACTCATTATAGTGCTACGGACCTGATGACATAGATTTCATTGCTGAGTGATACTGCATTGTACGTAAGTACCACAAGTTCTTTATCCATTTTTCACTTTCTGTGATATTGAACTTGTACGGTAAACGAGGTTCTTGTAAACGGAGGCGTCCCAGACTTTGGGGTGGCTGTGTCTTTTTGATTTTAATTTCCCTAAGCTATAGGACCATAAGTGGAAGTGCCCTAGGCTCTGTTGCTTTGTTTTTTAGATGTTTCAGGAAACACCATACACTTCTCCTGAGTGTCTGTTGGCAATTTACATCCCGCCCATCAGCATAACAAGGCTCCCAGTTCTCCATGGCCTGTCCTGCCTTTCTGGATTTTACACCTTCTTCAGATGGCCCTTTTGACCGGGGAGAAGTGAGACTTCATTGTAGTGCAGATTTCCTTTACAAGCTTGCTGGGTTGGCCAAAAAGGGCGTATACGTTTTTTCCTGAATATATTCAGGAAAAAATGCATACGCCCTTTTTGGCCAAGTGCATCATTGTGGACGTTCTGCCTCTTTTCCTATGCTTTCAATGCAATTCCAGTCTACCTCCTGAAATCAGTTTCCTGCAATTCTGCCCCGCTTTCAAGTCCTCTTGGCAGCCTTACTTCAGTATATTTTTGGACAATAGTTGTCATTTATAACTCTGCAGGTTTGTGAATTACAGTGCCCCTGAGCTCCTTTCTTCAACTCGCTTTCTTTTCAGCTGGCCGCAACACCGCAGGATGGCTTCAGGCCCTAATCTGGTTCCGGCACGGCACGCTGAGCCTTTGGTTAATTCCACTTCCAGGTGGGAAATGAGAGTTAAATTTGCCCGTCCAGACACCTCCAGCTAGCCTCTCATTGGTTCTCACTATTCCTGTTCATCTTCCGCAGAAATTGCAAACTGGGCCAAACAGGAGGTTAAAGGGAGTGACTCTCCAAGTGGGGAGAGTGTTAGTAAAGCGTCTGGATTGTTGCACCCGAGTACCAGGGTACGAAAACTGACACATATTTGAACACGTCTCCCGATCACATGGTTGATCATACTCTAGGTTCCACATGCATGTTTCAGCTGAAGGAAGAATACCTTAAACCTGGGTAGTTGAGACCCGTGTAATGGGTACCATGCAATATGACTTCAAAGGGTCTTCATTTGCTCACCGAACCTCTCCAATCCTATCACTGCTGCGTTTATGCCCCTGTACACATGCTTGATTCTCTTTCGGAGACATAGCAATCCATAGGTTTTAAGATACTTACTAGTCAGGTACATTCTTAGGCGTTTAATATGCGGTGTTGAGTCCATTTCGTTGAGCAAGGAGTAGCTCTTGTCTATTCCATATTTGGCTTAAGGAACTTTATTTGTGCTCATTTCAATCTCTGGTTTTATGCAGCACCCCAACTCACCTTTCCCCTTAAGCAAGCATAAGTTGGTTTTCTAAATTTGAGAGCCTGTTCTGTTTTGGAATTCAGTTCCTGTGTAGCCAAGTTTCCATTCCGTGTATTACTGATATCTTATGATGTTTCTTTTTCTGTGTGACTTATTTCAGTTAGAATCATCATACCTGAATCCACTCATTGTGCTGCTAAGGGCCTGATGACATAGATTTCATTGCTGAGTGATATTGCTTTGTAAGTGAATACCACAACTCCTTTATCCATTTTTCACTTTCTGCGATGTTGAACTTGTACTGTAAACGAGGTTCTTGTAAACAGAGCCGTTCCAAACTTTGGGGTGACTGTGTCTTTTTGATTTTAATTTCCCTAAGCTATAGGACCATAAGTGGAAGTGCCCTAGGCTCTGTTGCTTTGTTTTTTAGATGTTTCAGGAAACACCATACACTTCTCCCAAGTGTCTGTTGGCAATTTACATCCCGCCCATCAGCATAACAAGGCTCCCAGTTCTCCATGGCCTCTCCTGCCTTTCTGGATTTTACACTTTTTTCAGATGGCCCTTTTGACCGGGGGGAAGTGAGACTTCATTGTAGTGCAGATTTCCTTTGCAAGCTTGCTTGGTTGGCCAAAAAGGGCGTATGCGTTTTTTCCTGAATATATTCAGGAAAAAACGCATACGCCCTTTTTGGCCAAGTGCATCATTGTGGACGTTCTGCCTCTTTTCCAATGCTTTCAATGCAATTCCAGTCTACCTCCTGAAATCGGTTTCCTGCAATTCTGCCCCGCTTTCAAGTCCTCTTGGCAGCCTTACTTCAGTCTATTTTTGGACGATAGCTGTCATTTATAACTCTGCAGGTTTCTGAATTACAGTGCCCCTGAGCTCCTTTCTTCAACTCGCTTTCTTTTGAGCTGGCCGAAACACCGCACGATGGCTTCAGGCCCTAATCTGGTTCCGGCACGGCACGCTGAGCCTTTGGTTAATTCCTCTTCCTGGTGGGAAATGAGAGTTAAATTTGCCCGTCCAGACACCTCCAGCTAGCCTCTCATTGGTTCTCGCTATTCCTGTTCATCTTCCGCAGAAATTGCAAACTGGGCCAAACAGGAGGTTAAAGGCGCTGACTCTCCAAGTGGGGAGAGTGTTAGTAAAGCGTCTGGAATGTTGCACCCGAGTACCAGGGGAGGAAAACTGAGACATATTTGAACACGTCTCCCGATCACATGGTTGATCATACTCTGGGTTCCACATGCATGTTTTAGCTGAAGGAAGAATACCTAAAACCTGGGTAGTTGAAACCCGTGGAATGGGTACCATGCAATATGACTTCAAAGGGTCTTCATTTGCTCACCGAACCTCTCCAATCCTATCACTGCTGCGTTTATGCCCCTGTATACATGCTTGATTCTCTTTTGGAGACATAGCAATCCATAGGTTTTAAGATACTTACTAGTCAGGTACATTCTTAGGCGTTTAATATGCGGTGTTGAGTCCATTTCGTTGAGCAAGGAGTAGCTCTTGTCTATTCCATATTTGGCTTAATGAACTTTATCTGTGCTCATTTCAATCTCTGGTTTTATGCAGCAACCCAACTCACCTTTCCCCTTAAGCAAGCATAAGTTGGTTTTCTAAATTTGAGAACCTGTTCTGTTTTGGAATTCAGTTCCTGTGTAGCCAAGTTTACATTCCGTGTATTAGTGATATCTTATGATGTTTCTTTTTCTGTGTGACTTATTTCAGTTAGAATCATCGTACCTGAATCCACTCATTATGCTGCTACGGGCCTGGTGACATAGATTTCATTGTTGAGTGATACTGCATTGTACGTAAGTACCACAAGTTCTTTATCCATTTTTCACTTTCTGCGATGTTGAACTTGTATGGTAAACGTGGGTCTTGTAAACAGAGGCGTCCCAAACTTTGGGGTGGCTGTGTCTTTTTGATTTTAATTTCCCTAAGCTATAGGACCATAAGTTGAAGTGCCCTAGGCTCTGTTGCTTTGTTTTTTAGATGTTTCAGGAAACACCATACACTTCTACCGAGTGTCTGTTGGCAATTTACATCCCGCCCATCAGCATAACAAGGCTCCCAGTTCTCCATGGCCTGTCTTGCCTTTCTGGATTTTACACTTTTTTCAGATGGCCCTTTTGACTGGGGGGAAGTGAGACTTCATTGTAGTGCAGATTTCCTTTGCAAGTTTGCTTGGTTGGCCAAAAAGGGCGTATGCGTTTTTTCCTGAATATATTCAGGAAAAAACGCATACGCCCTTTTTGGCCAAGTGCATCATTGTGGACGTTCTGCCTCTTTTCCTATGCTTTCAATGCAATTCCAGTCTACCTCCTGAAATCGGTTTCCTGCAATTCTGCCCCGCTTTCAAGTCCTCTTGGCAGCCTTACTTCAGTCTATTTTTGGACGATAGCTGTCATTTATAACTCTGCAGGTTTGTGAATTACAGTGCCCCTGAGCTCCTTTCTTCAACTCGCTTTCTTTTGAGCTGGCCGCAACACCGCAGGATGGCTTCAGGCCCTAATCTGGTTCTGGCACGGCACACTGAGCCTTTGGTTAATTCCTCTTCCTGGTGGGAAATGAGAGTTAAATTTGCCCGTCCAGACACCTCCAGCTAGCCTCTCATTGGTTCTTGCTATTCCTGTCCATCTTCCGCAGAAATTGCAAACTGGGCCAAACAGGAGGTTAAAGGGACTGACTCTCCAAGTCGGGAGAGTGTTAGTAAAGCGTCTGGAATGTTGCACCCGAGTACCAGGGGAGGAAAATTGAGACATATTTGAACACGTCTCCCGTTCACATGGTTGATCATACTCTGTGTTCCACATGCATGTTTTAGCTGAAGGAAGAATACCTTAAACCTGGAGAGTTGAGACCCGTGTAATGGGTACCATGCAATATGACTTCAAAGGGTCTTCATTTGCTCACCGAACCTCTCCAATCCTATCACTGCTGCGTTTATGCCCCTGTACACACGCTTGATTCTCTTTTGGAGACATAGCAATCCATAGGTTTTAAGATACTTACTAGTCAGGTACATTCTTAGGCGTTTAATATGGGGTTTTGAGTCCATTTCGTTGAGCAAGGAGTAGCTCTTGTCCATTCCATATTTGGCTTAAGGAACTTTATCTGTGCTCATTTCAATCTCTGGTTTTATGCAGCACCCCAACTCACCTTTCCCCTTAAGCAAGCATAAGTTGGTTTTCTAAATTTGAGACCCTGTTCTGTTTTGGAATGCAGTTCCTGTGTAGCCAAGTTTACATTCCGTGTATTAGTGATATCTTATGATGTTTCTTTTTCTGTGTGACTTATTTCAGTTAGAATCATCGTACCTGAATCCACTCATTATAGTGCTACGGACCTGATGACATAGATTTCATTGCTGAGTGATACTGCATTGTACGTAAGTACCACAAGTTCTTTATCCATTTTTCACTTTCTGTGATATTGAACTTGTACGGTAAACGAGGTTCTTGTAAACGGAGGCGTCCCAAACTTTGGGGTGGCTGTGTCTTTTTGATTTTAATTTCCCTAAGCTATAGGACCATAAGTGGAAGTGCCCTAGGCTCTGTTGCTTTGTTTTTTAGATGTTTCAGGAAACACCATACACTTCTCCTGAGTGTCTGTTGGCAATTTACATCCCGCCCATCAGCATAACAAGGCTCCCAGTTCTCCATGGCCTGTCCTGCCTTTCTGGATTTTACACCTTCTTCAGATGGCCCTTTTGACCGGGGAGAAGTGAGACTTCATTGTAGTGCAGATTTCCTTTGCAAGCTTGCTGGGTTGGCCAAAAAGGGCGTATGCGTTTTTTCCTGAATATATTCAGGAAAAAACGCATACGCCCTTTTTGGCCAAGTGCATCATTGTGGACGTTCTGCCTCTTTTCCTATGCTTTCAATGCAATTCCAGTCTACCTCCTGAAATCAGTTTCCTGCAATTCTGCCCCGCTTTCAAGTCCTCTTGGCAGCCTTACTTCAGTATATTTTTGGACAATAGCTGTCATTTATAACTCTGCAGGTTTGTGAATTACAGTGCCCCTGAGCTCCTTTCTTCAACTCGCTTTCTTTTCAGCTGGCCGCAACACCGCAGGATGGCTTCAGGCCCTAATCTGGTTCCGGCACGGCACGCTGAGCCTTTGGTTAATTCCTCTTCCAGGTGGGAAATGAGAGTTAAATTTGCCCGTCCAGACACCTCCAGCTAGCCTCTCATTGGTTCTCACTATTCCTGTTCATCTTCCGCAGAAATTGCAAACTGGGCCAAACAGGAGGTTAAAGGGAGTGACTCTCCAAGTGGGGAGAGTGTTAGTAAAGCGTCTGGAATGTTGCACCCGAGTACCAGGGTACAAAAACTGAGATATATTTGAACACGTCTCCCGATCACATGGTTGATCATACTCTAGGTTCCACATGCATGTTTTAGCTGAAGGAAGAATACCTTAAACCTGGGTAGTTGAAACCCGTGGAATGGGTACCATGCAATATGACTTCAAAGGGTCTTCATTTGCTCACCGAACCTCTCCAATCCTATCACTGCTGCGTTTATGCCCCTGTACACATGCTTGATTCTCTTTCGGAGACATAGCAATCCATAGGTTTTAAGATACTTACTAGTCAGGTACATTCTTAGGCGTTTAATATGGGGTGTTGAGTCCATTTCATTGAGCAAGGAGTAGCTCTTGTCTATTCCATATTTGGCTTAAGGAACTTTATCTGTGCTCATTTCAATCTCTGGTTTTATGCAGCACCACAACTCACCTTTACCCTTAAGCAAGAATAAGTTGGTTTTCTAAATTTGAGACCCTGTTCTGTTCTGTAATTCAGTTCCTGTGTAGCCAAGTTTACATTCCGTGTATTACTGATATCTTATGATGTTTCTTTTTCTGTGTGACTTATTTCAGTTAGAATCATCATACCTGAATCCACTCATTGTGCTGCTAAGGGCCTGATGACACAGATTTCATTGCTGAGTGATATTGCTTTGTAAGTAAATACCACAAGTTCTTTATCCATTTTTCACTTTCTGCGATGTTGAACTTGTACTGTAAACGAGGTTCTTGTAAACAGAGCCGTTCCAAACTTTGGGGTGGCTGTGTCTTTTTGATTTTAATTTCCCTAAGCTATAGGACCATAAGTGGAAGTGCCCTAGGTTCTGTTGCTTTGTTTTTTAGATGTTTCAGGAAACACCATACACTTCTCCCGAGTCGTTGTTGGCAATTTACATCCCGCCCATCAGCATAACAAGGCTCCCAGTTCTCCATGGCCTCTCCTGCCTTTCTGGATTTTACACTTTTTTCAGATGGCCCTTTTGACCGGGGGGAAGTGAGACTTCATTGTAGTGCAGATTTCCTTTGCAAGCTTGCTTGGTTGGCCAAAAAGGGCGTATGCGTTTTTTCCTGAATATATTCAGGAAAAAACGCATACGCCCTTTTTGGCCAAGTGCATCATTGTGGACGTTCTGCCTCTTTTCCTATGCTTTCAATGCAATTCCAGTCTACCTCCTGAAATCGGTTTCCTGCAATTCTGCCCCGCTTTCAAGTCCTCTTGGCAGCCTTACTTCAGTCTATTTTTGGACGATAGCTGTCATTTATAACTCTGCAGGTTTGTGAATTACAGTGCCCCTGAGCTCCTTTCTTCAACTTGCTTTCTTGTGACCTGGCCGCAACACCACAGGATGGCTTCAGGCCCTAATCTGGTTCCGGCAGGACACGCTGAGCCTTTGGTTAATTCCTCTTCCTGGTGGAAAACGAGAGTTAAATTTGCCCGTCCAGACACCTCCAGCTAGCCTCTCATTGGTTCTCGCTATTCCTGTTCATCTTCCGCAGAAATTGCAAACTGGGCCAAACACGAGGTTAAAGGGACTGACTCTCCAAGTCGGGAGAGTGTTAGTAAAGTGTCTGGAATGTTGCACCCGAGTACCAGGGTACGAAAACTGAGACATATTTGAACACGTCTCCCGATCACATGGTTGATCATACTCTAGGTTCCACATGCATGTTTTAGCTGAAGGAAGAATACCTTAAACCTGGTTAGTTGAAACCCATGGAATGGGTACCATGCAATATGACTTCAAAGGGTCTTCATTTGCTCACCGAACCTCTCCAATCCTATCACTGCTGCGTTTATGCCCCTGTACACATGCTTGATTCTCTTTCGGAGTCATAGCAATCCATAGGTTTTAAGATACTTACTAGTCAGGTACATTCTTAGGCGTTTAATATGCGGTGTTGAGTCCATTTCGTTGAGCAAGGAGTAGCTCTTGTCCATTCCATATTTGGCTTAAGGAACTTTATCTGTGCTCATTTCAATCTCTGGTTTTATGCAGCACCCCAACTCACCTTTCCCCTTAAGCAAGCATAAGTTGGTTTTCTAAATTTGAGACCCTGTTCTGTTTTGGAATGCAGTTCCTGTGTAGCCAATTTTACATTCCGTGTATTAGTGATATCTTATGATGTTTCTTTTTCTGTGTGACTTATTTCAGTTAGAATCATCGTACGTGAATCCACTCATTATAGTGCTACGGACCTGATGACATAGATTTCATTGCTGAGTGATACTGCATTGTACGTAAGTACCACAAGTTCTTTATCCATTTTTCACTTTCTGTGATATTGAACTTGTACGGTAAACGAGGTTCTTGTAAACGGAGGCGTCCCAAACTTTGGGGTGGCTGTGTCTTTTTGATTTTAATTTCCCTAAGCTATAGGACCATAAGTGGAAGTGCCCTAGGCTCTGTTGCTTTGTTTTTTAGATGTTTCAGGAAACACCATACACTTCTCCTGAGTGTCTGTTGGCAATTTACATCCCGCCCATCAGCATAACAAGGCTCCCAGTTCTCCATGGCCTGTCCTGCCTTTCTGGATTTTACACCTTCTTCAGATGGCCCTTTTGACCGGGGAGAAGTGAGACTTCATTGTAGTGCAGATTTCCTTTGCAAGCTTGCTGGGTTGGCCAAAAAGGGCGTATGCGTTTTTTCCTGAATATATTCAGGAAAAAACGCATACGCCCTTTTTGGCCAAGTGCATCATTGTGGACGTTCTGCCTCTTTTCCTATGCTTTCAATGCAATTCCAGTCTACCTCCTGAAATCAGTTTCCTGCAATTCTGCCCCGCTTTCAAGTCCTCTTGGCAGCCTTACTTCAGTATATTTTTGGACAATAGCTGTCATTTATAACTCTGCAGGTTTGTGAATTACAGTGCCCCTGAGCTCCTTTCTTCAACTCGCTTTCTTTTCAGCTGGCCGCAACACCGCAGGATGGCTTCAGGCCCTAATCTGGTTCCGGCACGGCACGCTGAGCCTTTGGTTAATTCCTCTTCCAGGTGGGAAATGAGAGTTAAATTTGCCCGTCCAGACACCTCCAGCTAGCCTCTCATTGGTTCTCACTATTCCTGTTCATCTTCCGCAGAAATTGCAAACTGGGCCAAACAGGAGGTTAAAGGGAGTGACTCTCCAAGTGGGGAGAGTGTTAGTAAAGCGTCTGGAATGTTGCACCCGAGTACAAGGGTACAAAAACTGAGATATATTTGAACACGTCTCCCGATCACATGGTTGATCATACTCTAGGTTCCACATGCATGTTTTAGCTGAAGGAAGAATACCTTAAACCTGGGTAGTTGAAACCCGTGGAATGGGTACCATGCAATATGACTTCAAAGGGTCTTCATTTGCTCACCGAACCTCTCCAATCCTATCACTGCTGCGTTTATGCCCCTGTACACATGCTTGATTCTCTTTCGGAGACATAGCAATCCATAGGTTTTAAGATACTTACTAGTCAGGTACATTCTTAGGCGTTTAATATGGGGTGTTGAGTCCATTTCATTGAGCAAGGAGTAGCTCTTGTCTATTCCATATTTGGCTTAAGGAACTTTATCTGTGCTCATTTCAATCTCTGGTTTTATGCAGCACCACAACTCACCTTTCCCCTTAAGCAAGCATAAGTTGGTTTTCTAAATTTGAGACCCTGTTCTGTTCTGTAATTCAGTTCCTGTGTAGCCAAGTTTACATTCCGTGTATTACTGATATCTTATGATGTTTCTTTTTCTGTGTGACTTATTTCAGTTAGAATCATCATACCTGAATCCACTCATTGTGCTGCTAAGGGCCTGATGACACAGATTTCATTGCTGAGTGATATTGCTTTGTAAGTAAATACCACAAGTTCTTTATCCATTTTTCACTTTCTGCGATGTTGAACTTGTACTGTAAACGAGGTTCTTGTAAACAGAGCCGTTCCAAACTTTGGGGTGGCTGTGTCTTTTTGATTTTAATTTCCCTAAGCTATAGGACCATAAGTGGAAGTGCCCTAGGTTCTGTTGCTTTGTTTTTTAGATGTTTCAGGAAACACCATACACTTCTCCCGAGTGGTTGTTGGCAATTTACATCCCGCCCATCAGCATAACAAGGCTCCCAGTTCTCCATGGCCTCTCCTGCCTTTCTGGATTTTACACTTTTTTCAGATGGCCCTTTTGACCGGGGGGAAGTGAGACTTCATTGTAGTGCAGATTTCCTTTGCAAGCTTGCTTGGTTGGCCAAAAAGGGCGTATGCGTTTTTTCCTGAATATATTCAGGAAAAAACGCATACGCCCTTTTTGGCCAAGTGCATCATTGTGGACGTTCTGCCTCTTTTCCTATGCTTTCAATGCAATTCCAGTCTACCTCCTGAAATCGGTTTCCTGCAATTCTGCCCCGCTTTCAAGTCCTCTTGGCAGCCTTACTTCAGTCTATTTTTGGACGATAGCTGTCATTTATAACTCTGCAGGTTTGTGAATTACAGTGCCCCTGAGCTCCTTTCTTCAACTTGCTTTCTTGTGACCTGGCCGCAACACCACAGGATGGCTTCAGGCCCTAATCTGGTTCCGGCAGGACACGCTGAGCCTTTGGTTAATTCCTCTACCTGGTGGAAAACGAGAGTTAAATTTGCCCGTCCAGACACCTCCAGCTAGCCTCTCATTGGTTCTCGCTATTCCTGTTCATCTTCCGCAGAAATTGCAAACTGGGCCAAACACGAGGTTAAAGGGACTGACTCTCCAAGTCGGGAGAGTGTTAGTAAAGTGTCTGGAATGTTGCACCCGAGTACCAGGGTACGAAAACTGAGACATATTTGAACACGTCTCCCGATCACATGGTTGATCATACTCTAGGTTCCACATGCATGTTTTAGCTGAAGGAAGAATACCTTAAACCTGGGTAGTTGAAACCCATGGAATGGGTACCATGCAATATGACTTCAAAGGGTCTTCATTTGCTCACCGAACCTCTCCAATCCTATCACTGCTGCGTTTATGCCCCTGTACACATGCTTGATTCTCTTTCGGAGTCATAGCAATCCATAGGTTTTAAGATACTTACTAGTCAGGTACATTCTTAGGCGTTTAATATGCGGTGTTGAGTCCATTTCGTTGAGCAAGGAGTAGCTCTTGTCCATTCCATATTTGGCTTAAGGAACTTTATCTGTGCTCATTTCAATCTCTGGTTTTATGCAGCACCCCAACTCACCTTTCCCCTTAAGCAAGCATAAGTTGGTTTTCTAAATTTGAGACCCTGTTCTGTTTTGGAATGCAGTTCCTGTGTAGCCAATTTTTCATTCCGTGTATTAGTGATATCTTATGATGTTTCTTTTTCTGTGTGACTTATTTCAGTTAGAATCATCGTACCTGAATCCACTCATTATGCTGCTACGGGCCTGATGACATAGATTTCATTGCTGAGTGATACTGCATTGTACGTAAGTACCACAAGTTCTTTATCCATTTTTCACTTTCTGTGATATTGAACTTGTACGGTAAACGAGGTTCTTGTAAACGGAGGCGTCCCAAACTTTGGGGTGGCTGTGTCTTTTTGATTTTAATTTCCCTAAGCTATAGGACCATAAGTGGAAGTGCCCTAGGCTCTGTTGCTTTGTTTTTTAGATGTTTCAGGAAACACCATACACTTCTCCTGAGTGTCTGTAGGCAATTTACATCCCGCCCATCAGCATAACAAGGCTCCCAGTTCTCCATGGCCTGTCCTGCCTTTCTGGATTTTACACCTTCTTCAGATGGCCCTTTTGACCGGGGAGAAGTGAGACTTCATTGTAGTGCAGATTTCCTTTGCAAGCTTGCTGGGTTGGCCAAAATGGGCGTATGCGTTTTTTCCTGAATATATTCAGGAAAAAACGCATACGCCCTTTTTGGCCAAGTGCATCATTGTGGACGTTCTGCCTCTTTTCCTATGCTTTCAATGCAATTCCAGTCTACCTCCTGAAATCAGTTTCCTGCAATTCTGCCCCGCTTTCAAGTCCTCTTGGCAGCCTTACTTCAGTATATTTTTGGACAATAGCTGTCATTTATAACTCTGCAGGTTTGTGAATTACAGTGCCCCTGAGCTCCTTTCTTCAACTCGCTTTCTTTTCAGCTGGCCGCAACACCGCAGGATGGCTTCAGGCCCTAATCTGGTTCCGGCACGGCACGCTGAGCCTTTGGTTAATTCCTCTTCCAGGTGGGAAATGAGAGTTAAATTTGCCCGTCCAGACACCTCCAGATAGCCTCTCATTGGTTCTCACTATTCCTGTTCATCTTCCGCAGAAATTGCAAACTGGGCCAAACAGGAGGTTAAAGGGAGTGACTCTCCAAGTGGGGAGAGTGTTAGTAAAGCGTCTGGAATGTTGCACCCGAGTACCAGGGTACAAAAACTGAGATATATTTGAACACGTCTCCCGATCACATGGTTGATCATACTCTAGGTTCCACATGCATGTTTTAGCTGAAGGAAGAATACCTTAAACCTGGGTAGTTGAAACCCGTGGAATGGGTACCATGCAATATGACTTCAAAGGGTCTTCATTTGCTCACCGAACCTCTCCAATCCTATCACTGCTGCGTTTATGCCCCTGTACACATGCTTGATTCTCTTTCGGAGACATAGCAATCCATAGGTTTTAAGATACTTACTAGTCAGGTACATTCTTAGGCGTTTAATATGCGGTGTTGATTCCATTTCGTTGAGCAAGGAGTAGCTCTTGTCTATTCCATATTTGACTTAAGGAACTTTATCTGTGCTCATTTCAATCTCTGGTTTTATGCAGCACCCCAACTCACCTTTCCCCTTAAGCAAGCATAAGTTGGTTTTCTAAATTTGAGACCCTGTTCTGTTCTGTAATTCAGTTCCTGTGTAGCCAAGTTTACATTCCGTGTATTACTGATATCTTATGATGTTTCTTTTTCTGTGTGACTTATTTCAGTTAGAATCATCATACCTGAATCCACTCATTGTGCTGCTAAGGGCCTGATGACACAGATTTCATTGCTGAGTGATATTGCTTTGTAAGTAAATACCACAAGTTCTTTATCCATTTTTCACTTTCTGCGATGTTGAACTTGTACTGTAAACGAGGTTCTTGTAAACAGAGCCGTTCCAAACTTTGGGGTGGCTGTGTCTTTTTGATTTTAATTTCCCTAAGCTATAGGACCATAAGTGGAAGTGCCCTAGGTTCTGTTGCTTTGTTTTTTAGATGTTTCAGGAAACACCATACACTTCTCCCGAGTGGTTGTTGGCAATTTACATCCCGCCCATCAGCATAACAAGGCTCCCAGTTCTCCATGGCCTCTCCTGCCTTTCTGGATTTTACACTTTTTTCAGATGGCCCTTTTGACCGGGGGGAAGTGAGACTTCATTGTAGTGCAGATTTCCTTTGCAAGCTTGCTTGGTTGGCCAAAAAGGGCGTATGCGTTTTTTCCTGAATATATTCAGGAAAAAACGCATACGCCCTTTTTGGCCAAGTGCATCATTGTGGACGTTCTGCCTCTTTCCTATGCTTTCAATGCAATTCCAGTCTACCTCCTGAAATCGGTTTCCTGCAATTCTGTCCCGCTTTCAAGTCCTCTTGGCAGCCTTACTTCAGTCTATTTTTGGACGATAGCTGTCATTTATAACTCTGCAGGTTTGTGAATTACAGTGCCCCTGAGCTCCTTTCTTCAACTTGCTTTCTTGTGACCTGGCCGCAACACCACAAGATGGCTTCAGGCCCTAATCTGGTTCCGGCACGGCACGCTGAGCCTTTGGTTAATTCCTCTTCCTGGTGGGAAATGAGAGTTAAATTTGCCCGTCCAGACACCTCCAGCTAGCCTCTCATTGTTTCTCGCTATTCCTGTTCATCTTCCGCAGAAATTGCAAACTGGGCCAAACAGGAGGTTAAAGGGACTGACTCTCCAAGTCGGGAGAGTGTTAGTAAAGTGTCTGGAATGTTGCACCCGAGTACCAGGGTACGAAAACTGAGACATATTTGAACACGTCTCCCGATCACATGGTTGATCATACTCTAGGTTCCACATGCATGTTTTAGCTGAAGGAAGAATACCTTAAACCTGGAGAGTTAAGACCCGTGTAATGGGTACCATGCAATATGACTTCAAAGGGTCTTCATTTGCTCACCGAACCTCTCCAATCCTATCACTGCTACGTTTATGCCCCTGTACACATGCTTGATTCTCTTTCGGAGTCATAGCAATCCATAGGTTTTAAGATACTTACTAGTCAGGTACATTCTTAGGCGTTTAATATGCGGTGTTGAGTCCATTTCGTTGAGCAAGGAGTAGCTCTTGTCTATTCCATATTTGCCTTAAGGAACTTTATCTGTGCTCATTTCAATCTCTGGTTTTATGCAGCACCACAACTCACCTTTCCCCTTAAGCAAGCATAAGTTGGTTTTCTAAATTTCAGACCCTGTTCTGTTCTGTAATTCAGTTCCTGTGTAGCCAAGTTTACATTCCGTGTATTACTGATATCTTATGATGTTTCTTTTTCTGTGTGACTTATTTCAGTTAGAATCATCATACCTGAATCCACTCATTGTGCTGCTAAGGGCCTGATGACACAGATTTCATTGCTGAGTGATATTGCTTTGTAAGTAAATACCACAAGTTCTTTATCCATTTTTCACTTTCTGCGATGTTGAACTTGTACTGTAAACGAGGTTCTTGTAAACAGAGCCGTTCCAAACTTTGGGGTGTCTGTGTCTTTTTGATTTTAATTTCCCTAAGCTATAGGACCATAAGTGGAAGTGCCCTAGGTTCTGTCGCTTTGTTTTTTAGATGTTTCAGGAAACACCATAAACTTCTCCCGAGTGGTTGTTGGCAATTTACATCCCGCCCATCAGCATAACAAGGCTCCCAGTTCTCCATGGCCTGTCCTGCCTTTCTGGATTTTACACTTTTTTCAGATGGCCCTTTTGACCGGGGGGAAGTGAGACTTCATTGTAGTGCAGATTTCCTTTGCAAGCTTGCTTGGTTGGCCAAAAAGGGCGTATGCGTTTTTTCCTGAATATATTCAGGAAAAAACGCATACGCCCTTTTTGGCCAAGTGCATCATTGTGGACGTTCTGCCTCTTTTCCTATGCTTTCAATGCAATTCCAGTCTACCTCCTGAAATCGGGTTCCTGCAATTCTGCCCCGCTTTCAAGTCCTCTTGGCAGCCTTACTTCAGTCTATTTTTGGACGATAGCTGTCATTTATAACTCTGCAGGTTTGTGAATTACAGTGCCCCTGAGCTCCTTTCTTCAACTCGCTTTCTTTTGAGCTGGCCGCAACACCGCAGGATGGCTTCAGGCCGTAATCTGGTTCCGGCACGGCACGCTGAGCCTTTGGTTATTTCCTCTTCCTGGTGGGAAATGAGAGTTAAATTTGCCCGTCCAGACACCTCCAGCTAGTCTCTCATTGGTTCTCGCTATTCCTGTTCATCTTCTGCAGAAATTGCAAACTGGGCCAAACAGGAGGTTAAAGGCGCTGACTCTCCAAGTCGGGAGAGTGTTATTAAAGCATCTGGAATGTTGCACCCGAGTACCAGGGGAGGAAAACTGAGACTTATTTGAACACGTCTCCCGATCACATGGTTGATCATAATCTAGGTTCCACATGCATGTTTTAGCTGAAGGAAGAATACCTTAAACCTGGAGAGTTAAGACCCGTGTAATGGGTACCATGCAATATGACTTCAAAGGGTCTTCATTTGCTCACCGAACCTCTCCAATCCTATCACTGCTGCGTTTATGCCCCTGTACACATGCTTGATTCTCTTTCGGAGTCATAGCAATCCATAGGTTTTAAGATACTTACTAGTCAGGTACATTCTTAGGCGTTTAATATGCGGTGTTGAGTCCATTTCGTTGAGCAAGGAGTAGCTCTTGTCTATTCCATATTTGACTTAAGGAACTTTATCTGTGCTCATTTCAATCTCTGGTTTTATGCAGCACCCCAACTCACCTTTCCCCTTAAGCAAGCATAAGTTGGTTTTCTAAATTTGAGACCCTGTTCTGTTCTGTAATTCAGTTCCTGTGTAGCCAAGTTTACATTCCGTGTATTACTGATATCTTATGATGTTTCTTTTTCTGTGTGACTTACTTCAGTTAGAATCATCATACCTGAATCCACTCATTGTGCTGCTAAGGGCCTGATGACACAGATTTCATTGCTGAGTGATATTGCTTTGTAAGTAAATACCACAAGTTCTTTATCCATTTTTCACTTTCTCAGATGTTGAACTTGTACTGTAAACGAGGTTCTTGTAAACAGAGCCGTTCCAAACTTTGGGGTGGCTGTGTCTTTTTGATTTTAATTTCCCTAAGCTATAGGACCATAAGTGGAAGTGCCCTAGGTTCTGTTGCTTTGTTTTTTAGATGTTTCAGGAAACACCATAAACTTCTCCCGAGTGGTTGTTGGCAATTTACATCCCGCCCATCAGCATAACAAGGCTCCCAGTTCTCCATGGCCTGTCCTGCCTTTCTGGATTTTACACTTTTTTCAGATGGCCCTTTTGACCGGGGGGAAGTGAGACTTCATTGTAGTGCAGATTTCCTTTGCAAGCTTGCTTGGTTGGCCAAAAAGGGCGTATGCGTTTTTTCCTGAATATATTCAGGAAAAAACGCATACGCCCTTTTTGGCCAAGTGCATCATTGTGGACGTTCTGCCTCTTTTCCTATGCTTTCAGTGCAATTCCAGTCTACATCCTGAAATTGGGTTCCTGCAATTCTGCCCCGCTTTCAAGTCCTCTTGGCAGCCTTACTTCAGTCTATTTTTGGACGATAGCTGTCATTTATAACTCTGCAGGTTTGTGAATTACAGTGCCCCTGAGCTCCTTTCTTCAACTCGCTTTCTTTTGAGCTGGCCGCAACACCGCAGGATGGCTTCAGGCCGTAATCTGGTTCCGGCACGGCACGCTGAGCCTTTGGTTAATTCCTCTTCCTGGTGGGAAATGAGAGTTAAATTTGCCCGTCCAGACACCTCCAGCTAGCCTCTCATTGGTTCTCACTATTCCTGTTCATCTTCCGCAGAAATTGCAAACTGGGCCAAACAGGAGGTTAAAGGGACTGACTCTCCAAGTCGGGAGAGTGTTAGTAAAGCGTCTGGAATGTTGCACCCGAGTACCAGGGTATGAAAACTGAGACATATTTGAACACGTCTCCCGATCACATGGTTGATCATACTCTAGGTTCCACATGCATGTTTTAGCTGAAGGAAGAATACCTTAAACCTGGGTAGTTGAAACCCGTGGAATGGGTACCATGCAATATGACTTCAAAGGGTCTTCATTTGCTCACCGAACCTCTCCAATCCTATCACTGCTGCGTTTATGCCCCTGTACACATGCTTGATTCTCTTTCGGAGACATAGCAATCCATAGGTTTTAAGATACTTACTAGTCAGGTACATTCTTAGGCGTTTAATATGGGGTGTTGAGTCCATTTCATTGAGCAAGGAGTAGCTCTTGTCTATTCCATATTTGGCTTAAGGAACTTTATCTGTGCTCATTTCAATCTCTGGTTTTATGCAGCACCCCAACTCACCTTTACCCTTAAGCAAGAATAAGTTGGTTTTCTAAATTTGAGACCCTGTTCTGTTCTGTAATTCAGTTCCTGTGTAGCCAAGTTTACATTCCGTGTATTACTGATATCTTATGATGTTTCTTTTTCTGTGTGACTTATTTCAGTTAGAATCATCATACCTGAATCCACTCATTGTGCTGCTAAGGGCCTGATGACACAGATTTCATTGCTGAGTGATATTGCTTTGTAAGTAAATACCACAAGTTCTTTATCCATTTTTCACTTTCTGCGATGTTGAACTTGTACTGTAAACGAGGTTCTTGTAAACAGAGCCGTTCCAAACTTTGGGGTGGCTGTGTCTTTTTGATTTTAATTTCCCTAAGCTATAGGACCATAAGTGGAAGTGCCCTAGGTTCTGTTGCTTTGTTTTTTAGATGTTTCAGGAAACACCATAAACTTCTGCCGAGTGGTTGTTGGCAATTTACATCCCGCCCATCAGCATAACAAGGCTCCCAGTTCTCCATGGCTTGTCCTGCCTTTCTGGATTTTACACTTTTTTCAGATGGCCCTTTTGACCGGGGGGAAGTGAGACTTCATTGTAGTGCAGATTTCCTTTGCAAGCTTGCTTGGTTGGCCAAAAAGGGCGTATGCGTTTTTTCCTGAATATATTCAGGAAAAAACGCATACGCCCTTTTTGGCCAAGTGCATCATTGTGGACGTTCTGCCTCTTTTCCTATGCTTTCAATGCAATTCCAGTCTAGCTCCTGAAATCGGTTTCCTGCAATTCTGCCCCGCTTTCAAGTCCTCTTGGCAGCCTTACTTCAGTCTATTTTTGGACGATAGCTGTCATTTATAACTCTGCAGGTTTGTGAATTACAGTGCCCCTGAGCTCCTTTCTTCAACTCGCTTTCTTTTGAGCTGGCCGCAACACCGCAGGATGGATTCAGGCCGTAATCTGGTTCCGGCACGGCACGCTGAGCCTTTGGTTAATTCCTCTTCCTGGTGGGAAATGAGAGTTAAATTTGCCCGTCCAGACACCTCCAGCTAGCCTCTCATTGGTTCTCTCTATTCCTGTTCATCTTCCGCAGAAATTGCAAACTGGGCCAAACAGGAGGTTAAAGGGACTGACTCTCCAAGTCGGGAGAGTGTTAGTAAAGCGTCTGGAATGTTGCACCCGAGTACCAGGGTACGAAAACTGAGACATATTTGAACACGTCTCCCGATCACATGGTTGATCATACTCTAGGTTCCACATGCATGTTTTAGCTGAAGGAAGAATACCTTAAACCTGGAGAGTTAAGACCCGTGTAATGGGTACCATGCAATATGACTTCAAAGGGTCTTCATTTGCTCACCGAACCTCTCCAATCCTATCACTGCTACGTTTATGCCCCTGTACACATGCTTGATTCTCTTTCGGAGTCATAGCAATCCATAGGTTTTAAGATACTTACTAGTCAGGTACATTCTTAGGCGTTTAATATGCGGTGTTGAGTCCATTTCGTTGAGCAAGGAGTAGCTCTTGTCTATTCCATATTTGCCTTAAGGAACTTTATCTGTGCTCATTTCAATCTCTGGTTTTATGCAGCACCACAACTCACCTTTCCCCTTAAGCAAGCATAAGTTGGTTTTCTAAATTTCAGACCCTGTTCTGTTCTGTAATTCAGTTCCTGTGTAGCCAAGTTTACATTCCGTGTATTACTGATATCTTATGATGTTTCTTTTTCTGTGTGACTTATTTCAGTTAGAATCATCATACCTGAATCCACTCATTGTGCTGCTAAGGGCCTGATGACACAGATTTCATTGCTGAGTGATATTGCTTTGTAAGTAAATACCACAAGTTCTTTATCCATTTTTCACTTTCTGCGATGTTGAACTTGTACTGTAAACGAGGTTCTTGTAAACAGAGCCGTTCCAAACTTTGGGGTGTCTGTGTCTTTTTGATTTTAATTTCCCTAAGCTATAGGACCATAAGTGGAAGTGCCCTAGGTTCTGTTGCTTTGTTTTTTAGATGTTTCAGGAAACACCATAAACTTCTCCCGAGTGGTTGTTGGCAATTTACATCCCGCCCATCAGCATAACAAGGCTCCCAGTTCTCCATGGCCTGTCCTGCCTTTCTGGATTTTACACTTTTTTCAGATGGCCCTTTTGACCGGGGGGAAGTGAGACTTCATTGTAGTGCAGATTTCCTTTGCAAGCTTGCTTGGTTGGCCAAAAAGGGCGTATGCGTTTTTTCCTGAATATATTCAGGAAAAAACGCATACGCCCTTTTTGGCCAAGTGCATCATTGTGGACGTTCTGCCTCTTTTCCTATGCTTTCAATGCAATTCCAGTCTACCTCCTGAAATCGGGTTCCTGCAATTCTGCCCCGCTTTCAAGTCCTCTTGGCAGCCTTACTTCAGTCTATTTTTGGATGATAGCTGTCATTTATAACTCTGCAGGTTTGTGAATTACAGTGCCCCTGAGCTCCTTTCTTCAACTCGCTTTCTTTTGAGCTGGCCGCAACACCGCAGGATGGCTTCAGGCCGTAATATGGTTCCGGCACGGCACGCTGAGCCTTTGGTTATTTCCTCTTCCTGGTGGGAAATGAGAGTTAAATTTGCCCGTCCAGACACCTCCAGCTAGTCTCTCATTGGTTCTCGCTATTCCTGTTCATCTTCTGCAGAAATTGCAAACTGGGCCAAACAGGAGGTTAAAGGCGCTGACTCTCCAAGTCGGGAGAGTGTTATTAAAGCATCTGGAATGTTGCACCCGAGTACCAGGGGAGGAAAACTGAGACATATTTGAACACGTCTCCCGATCACATGGTTGATCATACTCTAGGTTCCACATGCATGTTTTAGCTGAAGGAAGAATACCTTAAACCTGGGTAGTTGAAACCCGTGGAATGGGTACCATGCAATATGACTTCAAAGGGTCTTCATTTGCTCACCGAACCTCTCCAATCCTATCACTGCTGCGTTTATGCCCCTGTACACATGCTTGATTCTCTTTCGGAGTCATAGCAATCCATAGGTTTTAAGATACTTACTAGTCAGGTACATTCTTAGGCGTTTAATATGCGGTGTTGAGTCCATTTCGTTGAGCAAGGAGTAGCTCTTGTCTATTCCATATTTGACTTAAGGAACTTTATCTGTGCTCATTTCAATCTCTGGTTTTATGCAGCACCACAACTCACCTTTCCCCTTAAGCAAGCATAAGTTGGTTTTCTAAATTTGAGACCCTGTTCTGTTCTGTAATTCAGTTCCTGTGTAGCCAAGTTTACATTCCGTGTATTACTGATATCTTATGATGTTTCTTTTTCTGTGTGACTTACTTCAGTTAGAATCATCATACCTGAATCCACTCATTGTGCTGCTAAGGGCCTGATGACACAGATTTCATTGCTGAGTGATATTGCTTTGTAAGTAAATACCACAAGTTCTTTATCCATTTTTCACTTTCTCAGATGTTGAACTTGTACTGTAAACGAGGTTCTTGTAAACAGAGCCGTTCCAAACTTTGGGGTGGCTGTGTCTTTTTGATTTTAATTTCCCTAAGCTATAGGACCATAAGTGGAAGTGCCCTAGGTTCTGTTGCTTTGTTTTTTAGATGTTTCAGGAGACACCATACACTTCTCCCGAGTGGTTGTTGGCAATTTACATCCCGCCCATCAGCATAACAAGGCTCCCAGTTCTCCATGGCCTGTCCTGCCTTTCTGGATTTTACACTTTTTTCAGATGGCCCTTTTGACCGGGGGGAAGTGAGACTTCATTGTAGTGCAGATTTCCTTTGCAAGCTTGCTTGGTTGGCCAAAAAGGGCGTATGCGTTTTTTCCTGAATACATTCAGGAAAAAACGCATACGCCCTTTTTGGCCAAGTGCATCATTGTGGACGTTCTGCCTCTTTTCCTATGCTTTCAGTGCAATTCCAGTCTACATCCTGAAATCGGGTTCCTGCAATTCTGCCCCGCTTTCAAGTCCTCTTGGCAGCCTTACTTCAGTCTATTTTTGGACGATAGCTGTCATTTATAACTCTGCAGGTTTGTGAATTACAGTGCCCCTGAGCTCCTTTCTTCAACTCGCTTTCTTTTGAGCTGGCCGCAACACCGCAGGATGGCTTCAGGCCGTAATCTGGTTCCGGCACGGCACGCTGAGCCTTTGGTTAATTCCTCTTCCTGGTGGGAAATGAGAGTTAAATTTGCCCGTCCATTCACCTCCAGCTAGCCTCTCATTGGTTCTCGCTATTCCTGTTCATCTTCCGCAGAAATTGCAAACTGGGCCAAACAGGAGGTTAAAGGGACTGACTCTCCAAGTCGGGAGAGTGTTAGTAAAGCGTCTGGAATGTTGCACCCGAGTACCAGGGGAGGAAAACTGAGACATATTTGAACACGTCTCCCGATCACATGGTTGATCATACTCTAGGTTCCACATGCATGTTTTAGCTGAAGGAAGAATACCTTAAACCTGGGTAGTTGAAACCCGTGGAATGGGTACCATGCAATATGACTTCAAAGGGTCTTCATTTGCTCACCGAACCTCTCCAATCCTATCACTGCTGCGTTTATGCCCCTGTACACATGCTTGATTCTCTTTCGGAGACATAGCAATCCATAGGTTTTAAGATACTTACTAGTCAGGTACATTCTTAGGCGTTTAATATGGGGTGTTGAGTCCATTTCATTGAGCAAGGAGTAGCTCTTGTCTATTCCATATTTGGCTTAAGGAACTTTATCTGTGCTCATTTCAATCTCTGGTTTTATGCAGCACCCCAACTCACCTTTACCCTTAAGCAAGAATAAGTTGGTTTTCTAAATTTGAGACCCTGTTCTGTTCTGTAATTCAGTTCCTGTATAGCCAAGTTTACATTCCGTGTATTACTGATATCTTATGATGTTTCTTTTTCTGTGTGACTTATTTCAGTTAGAATCATCATACCTGAATCCACTCATTGTGCTGCTAAGGGCCTGATGACACAGATTTCATTGCTGAGTGATATTGCTTTGTAAGTAAATACCACAACTTCTTTATCCATTTTTCACTTTCTGCGATGTTGAACTTGTACTGTAAACGAGGTTCTTGTAAACAGAGCCGTTCCAAACTTTGGGGTGGCTGTGTCTTTTTGATTTTAATTTCCCTAAGCTATAGGACCATAAGTGGAAGTGCCCTAGGTTCTGTTGCTTTGTTTTTTAGATGTTTCAGGAAACACCATAAACTTCTCCCGAGTGGTTGTTGGCAATTTACATCCCGCCCATCAGCATAACAAGGCTCCCAGTTCTCCATGGCCTGTCCTGCCTTTCTGGATTTTACACTTTTTTCAGATGGCCCTTTTGACCGGGGGGAAGTGAGACTTCATTGTAGTGCACATTTCCTTTGCAAGCTTGCTTGGTTGGCCAAAAAGGGCGTATGCGTTTTTTCCTGAATATATTCAGGAAAAAACGCATACGCCCTTTTTGGCCAAGTGCATCATTGTGGACGTTCTGCCTCTTTTCCTATGCTTTCAATGCAATTCCAGTCTACCTCCTGAAATCGGTTTCCTGCAATTCTGCCCCGCTTTCAAGTCCTCTTGGCAGCCTTACTTCAGTCTATTTTTGGACGATAGCTGTCATTTATAACTCTGCAGGTTTGTGAATTACAGTGCCCCTGAGCTCCTTTCTTCAACTCGCTTTCTTGTGACCTGGCCGCAACACCACAGGATGGCTTCAGGCCCTAATCTGGTTCCGGCAGGACACGCTGAGCCTTTGGTTAATTCCTCTACCTGGTGGAAAACGAGAGTTAAATTTGCCCGTCCAGACACCTCCAGCTAGCCTCTCATTGGTTCTCGCTATTCCTGTTCATCTTCCGCAGAAATTGCAAACTGGGCCAAACACGAGGTTAAAGGGACTGACTCTCCAAGTCGGGAGAGTGTTAGTAAAGTGTCTGGAATGTTGCACCCGAGTACCAGGGTACGAAAACTGAGACATATTTGAACACGTCTCCCGATCACATGGTTGATCATACTCTAGGTTCCACATGCATGTTTTAGCTGAAGGAAGAATACCTTAAACCTGGGTAGTTGAAACCCATGGAATGGGTACCATGCAATATGACTTCAAAGGGTCTTCATTTGCTCACCGAACCTCTCCAATCCTATCACTGCTGCGTTTATGCCCCTGTACACATGCTTGATTCTCTTTCGGAGTCATAGCAATCCATAGGTTTTAAGATACTTACTAGTCAGGTACATTCTTAGGCGTTTAATATGCGGTGTTGAGTCCATTTCGTTGAGCAAGGAGTAGCTCTTGTCCATTCCATATTTGGCTTAAGGAACTTTATCTGTGCTCATTTCAATCTCTGGTTTTATGCAGCACCCCAACTCACCTTTCCCCTTAAGCAAGCATAAGTTGGTTTTCTAAATTTGAGACCCTGTTCTGTTTTGGAATGCAGTTCCTGTGTAGCCAATTTTTCATTCCGTGTATTAGTGATATCTTATGATGTTTCTTTTTCTGTGTGACTTATTTCAGTTAGAATCATCGTACCTGAATCCACTCATTATGCTGCTACGGGCCTGATGACATAGATTTCATTGCTGAGTGATACTGCATTGTACGTAAGTACCACAAGTTCTTTATCCATTTTTCACTTTCTGTGATATTGAACTTGTACGGTAAACGAGGTTCTTGTAAACGGAGGCGTCCCAAACTTTGGGGTGGCTGTGTCTTTTTGATTTTAATTTCCCTAAGCTATAGGACCATAAGTGGAAGTGCCCTAGGCTCTGTTGCTTTGTTTTTTAGATGTTTCAGGAAACACCATACACTTCTCCTGAGTGTCTGTAGGCAATTTACATCCCGCCCATCAGCATAACAAGGCTCCCAGTTCTCCATGGCCTGTCCTGCCTTTCTGGATTTTACACCTTCTTCAGATGGCCCTTTTGACCGGGGAGAAGTGAGACTTCATTGTAGTGCAGATTTCCTTTGCAAGCTTGCTGGGTTGGCCAAAATGGGCGTATGCGTTTTTTCCTGAATATATTCAGGAAAAAACGCATACGCCCTTTTTGGCCAAGTGCATCATTGTGGACGTTCTGCCTCTTTTCCTATGCTTTCAATGCAATTCCAGTCTACCTCCTGAAATCAGTTTCCTGCAATTCTGCCCCGCTTTCAAGTCCTCTTGGCAGCCTTACTTCAGTATATTTTTGGACAATAGCTGTCATTTATAACTCTGCAGGTTTGTGAATTACAGTGCCCCTGAGCTCCTTTCTTCAACTCGCTTTCTTTTCAGCTGGCCGCAACACCGCAGGATGGCTTCAGGCCCTAATCTGGTTCCGGCACGGCACGCTGAGCCTTTGGTTAATTCCTCTTCCAGGTGGGAAATGAGAGTTAAATTTGCCCGTCCAGACACCTCCAGATAGCCTCTCATTGGTTCTCACTATTCCTGTTCATCTTCCGCAGAAATTGCAAACTGGGCCAAACAGGAGGTTAAAGGGAGTGACTCTCCAAGTGGGGAGAGTGTTAGTAAAGCGTCTGGAATGTTGCACCCGAGTACCAGGGTACAAAAACTGAGATATATTTGAACACGTCTCCCGATCACATGGTTGATCATACTCTAGGTTCCACATGCATGTTTTAGCTGAAGGAAGAATACCTTAAACCTGGGTAGTTGAAACCCGTGGAATGGGTACCATGCAATATGACTTCAAAGGGTCTTCATTTGCTCACCGAACCTCTCCAATCCTATCACTGCTGCGTTTATGCCCCTGTACACATGCTTGATTCTCTTTCGGAGACATAGCAATCCATAGGTTTTAAGATACTTACTAGTCAGGTACATTCTTAGGCGTTTAATATGCGGTGTTGATTCCATTTCGTTGAGCAAGGAGTAGCTCTTGTCTATTCCATATTTGACTTAAGGAACTTTATCTGTGCTCATTTCAATCTCTGGTTTTATGCAGCACCCCAACTCACCTTTCCCCTTAAGCAAGCATAAGTTGGTTTTCTAAATTTGAGACCCTGTTCTGTTCTGTAATTCAGTTCCTGTGTAGCCAAGTTTACATTCCGTGTATTACTGATATCTTATGATGTTTCTTTTTCTGTGTGACTTATTTCAGTTAGAATCATCATACCTGAATCCACTCATTGTGCTGCTAAGGGCCTGATGACACAGATTTCATTGCTGAGTGATATTGCTTTGTAAGTAAATACCACAAGTTCTTTATCCATTTTTCACTTTCTGCGATGTTGAACTTGTACTGTAAACGAGGTTCTTGTAAACAGAGCCGTTCCAAACTTTGGGGTGGCTGTGTCTTTTTGATTTTAATTTCCCTAAGCTATAGGACCATAAGTGGAAGTGCCCTAGGTTCTGTTGCTTTGTTTTTTAGATGTTTCAGGAAACACCATACACTTCTCCCGAGTGGTTGTTGGCAATTTACATCCCGCCCATCAGCATAACAAGGCTCCCAGTTCTCCATGGCCTCTCCTGCCTTTCTGGATTTTACACTTTTTTCAGATGGCCCTTTTGACCGGGGGGAAGTGAGACTTCATTGTAGTGCAGATTTCCTTTGCAAGCTTGCTTGGTTGGCCAAAAAGGGCGTATGCGTTTTTTCCTGAATATATTCAGGAAAAAACGCATACGCCCTTTTTGGCCAAGTGCATCATTGTGGACGTTCTGCCTCTTTCCTATGCTTTCAATGCAATTCCAGTCTACCTCCTGAAATCGGTTTCCTGCAATTCTGTCCCGCTTTCAAGTCCTCTTGGCAGCCTTACTTCAGTCTATTTTTGGACGATAGCTGTCATTTATAACTCTGCAGGTTTGTGAATTACAGTGCCCCTGAGCTCCTTTCTTCAACTTGCTTTCTTGTGACCTGGCCGCAACACCACAAGATGGCTTCAGGCCCTAATCTGGTTCCGGCACGGCACGCTGAGCCTTTGGTTAATTCCTCTTCCTGGTGGGAAATGAGAGTTAAATTTGCCCGTCCAGACACCTCCAGCTAGCCTCTCATTGTTTCTCGCTATTCCTGTTCATCTTCCGCAGAAATTGCAAACTGGGCCAAACAGGAGGTTAAAGGGACTGACTCTCCAAGTCGGGAGAGTGTTAGTAAAGTGTCTGGAATGTTGCACCCGAGTACCAGGGTACGAAAACTGAGACATATTTGAACACGTCTCCCGATCACATGGTTGATCATACTCTAGGTTCCACATGCATGTTTTAGCTGAAGGAAGAATACCTTAAACCTGGAGAGTTAAGACCCGTGTAATGGGTACCATGCAATATGACTTCAAAGGGTCTTCATTTGCTCACCGAACCTCTCCAATCCTATCACTGCTACGTTTATGCCCCTGTACACATGCTTGATTCTCTTTCGGAGTCATAGCAATCCATAGGTTTTAAGATACTTACTAGTCAGGTACATTCTTAGGCGTTTAATATGCGGTGTTGAGTCCATTTCGTTGAGCAAGGAGTAGCTCTTGTCTATTCCATATTTGCCTTAAGGAACTTTATCTGTGCTCATTTCAATCTCTGGTTTTATGCAGCACCACAACTCACCTTTCCCCTTAAGCAAGCATAAGTTGGTTTTCTAAATTTCAGACCCTGTTCTGTTCTGTAATTCAGTTCCTGTGTAGCCAAGTTTACATTCCGTGTATTACTGATATCTTATGATGTTTCTTTTTCTGTGTGACTTATTTCAGTTAGAATCATCATACCTGAATCCACTCATTGTGCTGCTAAGGGCCTGATGACACAGATTTCATTGCTGAGTGATATTGCTTTGTAAGTAAATACCACAAGTTCTTTATCCATTTTTCACTTTCTGCGATGTTGAACTTGTACTGTAAACGAGGTTCTTGTAAACAGAGCCGTTCCAAACTTTGGGGTGTCTGTGTCTTTTTGATTTTAATTTCCCTAAGCTATAGGACCATAAGTGGAAGTGCCCTAGGTTCTGTCGCTTTGTTTTTTAGATGTTTCAGGAAACACCATAAACTTCTCCCGAGTGGTTGTTGGCAATTTACATCCCGCCCATCAGCATAACAAGGCTCCCAGTTCTCCATGGCCTGTCCTGCCTTTCTGGATTTTACACTTTTTTCAGATGGCCCTTTTGACCGGGGGGAAGTGAGACTTCATTGTAGTGCAGATTTCCTTTGCAAGCTTGCTTGGTTGGCCAAAAAGGGCGTATGCGTTTTTTCCTGAATATATTCAGGAAAAAACGCATACGCCCTTTTTGGCCAAGTGCATCATTGTGGACGTTCTGCCTCTTTTCCTATGCTTTCAATGCAATTCCAGTCTACCTCCTGAAATCGGGTTCCTGCAATTCTGCCCCGCTTTCAAGTCCTCTTGGCAGCCTTACTTCAGTCTATTTTTGGACGATAGCTGTCATTTATAACTCTGCAGGTTTGTGAATTACAGTGCCCCTGAGCTCCTTTCTTCAACTCGCTTTCTTTTGAGCTGGCCGCAACACCGCAGGATGGCTTCAGGCCGTAATCTGGTTCCGGCACGGCACGCTGAGCCTTTGGTTATTTCCTCTTCCTGGTGGGAAATGAGAGTTAAATTTGCCCGTCCAGACACCTCCAGCTAGTCTCTCATTGGTTCTCGCTATTCCTGTTCATCTTCTGCAGAAATTGCAAACTGGGCCAAACAGGAGGTTAAAGGCGCTGACTCTCCAAGTCGGGAGAGTGTTATTAAAGCATCTGGAATGTTGCACCCGAGTACCAGGGGAGGAAAACTGAGACTTATTTGAACACGTCTCCCGATCACATGGTTGATCATAATCTAGGTTCCACATGCATGTTTTAGCTGAAGGAAGAATACCTTAAACCTGGAGAGTTAAGACCCGTGTAATGGGTACCATGCAATATGACTTCAAAGGGTCTTCATTTGCTCACCGAACCTCTCCAATCCTATCACTGCTGCGTTTATGCCCCTGTACACATGCTTGATTCTCTTTCGGAGTCATAGCAATCCATAGGTTTTAAGATACTTACTAGTCAGGTACATTCTTAGGCGTTTAATATGCGGTGTTGAGTCCATTTCGTTGAGCAAGGAGTAGCTCTTGTCTATTCCATATTTGACTTAAGGAACTTTATCTGTGCTCATTTCAATCTCTGGTTTTATGCAGCACCCCAACTCACCTTTCCCCTTAAGCAAGCATAAGTTGGTTTTCTAAATTTGAGACCCTGTTCTGTTCTGTAATTCAGTTCCTGTGTAGCCAAGTTTACATTCCGTGTATTACTGATATCTTATGATGTTTCTTTTTCTGTGTGACTTACTTCAGTTAGAATCATCATACCTGAATCCACTCATTGTGCTGCTAAGGGCCTGATGACACAGATTTCATTGCTGAGTGATATTGCTTTGTAAGTAAATACCACAAGTTCTTTATCCATTTTTCACTTTCTCAGATGTTGAACTTGTACTGTAAACGAGGTTCTTGTAAACAGAGCCGTTCCAAACTTTGGGGTGGCTGTGTCTTTTTGATTTTAATTTCCCTAAGCTATAGGACCATAAGTGGAAGTGCCCTAGGTTCTGTTGCTTTGTTTTTTAGATGTTTCAGGAAACACCATAAACTTCTCCCGAGTGGTTGTTGGCAATTTACATCCCGCCCATCAGCATAACAAGGCTCCCAGTTCTCCATGGCCTGTCCTGCCTTTCTGGATTTTACACTTTTTTCAGATGGCCCTTTTGACCGGGGGGAAGTGAGACTTCATTGTAGTGCAGATTTCCTTTGCAAGCTTGCTTGGTTGGCCAAAAAGGGCGTATGCGTTTTTTCCTGAATATATTCAGGAAAAAACGCATACGCCCTTTTTGGCCAAGTGCATCATTGTGGACGTTCTGCCTCTTTTCCTATGCTTTCAGTGCAATTCCAGTCTACATCCTGAAATTGGGTTCCTGCAATTCTGCCCCGCTTTCAAGTCCTCTTGGCAGCCTTACTTCAGTCTATTTTTGGACGATAGCTGTCATTTATAACTCTGCAGGTTTGTGAATTACAGTGCCCCTGAGCTCCTTTCTTCAACTCGCTTTCTTTTGAGCTGGCCGCAACACCGCAGGATGGCTTCAGGCCGTAATCTGGTTCCGGCACGGCACGCTGAGCCTTTGGTTAATTCCTCTTCCTGGTGGGAAATGAGAGTTAAATTTGCCCGTCCAGACACCTCCAGCTAGCCTCTCATTGGTTCTCACTATTCCTGTTCATCTTCCGCAGAAATTGCAAACTGGGCCAAACAGGAGGTTAAAGGGACTGACTCTCCAAGTCGGGAGAGTGTTAGTAAAGCGTCTGGAATGTTGCACCCGAGTACCAGGGTATGAAAACTGAGACATATTTGAACACGTCTCCCGATCACATGGTTGATCATACTCTAGGTTCCACATGCATGTTTTAGCTGAAGGAAGAATACCTTAAACCTGGGTAGTTGAAACCCGTGGAATGGGTACCATGCAATATGACTTCAAAGGGTCTTCATTTGCTCACCGAACCTCTCCAATCCTATCACTGCTGCGTTTATGCCCCTGTACACATGCTTGATTCTCTTTCGGAGACATAGCAATCCATAGGTTTTAAGATACTTACTAGTCAGGTACATTCTTAGGCGTTTAATATGGGGTGTTGAGTCCATTTCATTGAGCAAGGAGTAGCTCTTGTCTATTCCATATTTGGCTTAAGGAACTTTATCTGTGCTCATTTCAATCTCTGGTTTTATGCAGCACCCCAACTCACCTTTACCCTTAAGCAAGAATAAGTTGGTTTTCTAAATTTGAGACCCTGTTCTGTTCTGTAATTCAGTTCCTGTGTAGCCAAGTTTACATTCCGTGTATTACTGATATCTTATGATGTTTCTTTTTCTGTGTGACTTATTTCAGTTAGAATCATCATACCTGAATCCACTCATTGTGCTGCTAAGGGCCTGATGACACAGATTTCATTGCTGAGTGATATTGCTTTGTAAGTAAATACCACAAGTTCTTTATCCATTTTTCACTTTCTGCGATGTTGAACTTGTACTGTAAACGAGGTTCTTGTAAACAGAGCCGTTCCAAACTTTGGGGTGGCTGTGTCTTTTTGATTTTAATTTCCCTAAGCTATAGGACCATAAGTGGAAGTGCCCTAGGTTCTGTTGCTTTGTTTTTTAGATGTTTCAGGAAACACCATAAACTTCTGCCGAGTGGTTGTTGGCAATTTACATCCCGCCCATCAGCATAACAAGGCTCCCAGTTCTCCATGGCTTGTCCTGCCTTTCTGGATTTTACACTTTTTTCAGATGGCCCTTTTGACCGGGGGGAAGTGAGACTTCATTGTAGTGCAGATTTCCTTTGCAAGCTTGCTTGGTTGGCCAAAAAGGGCGTATGCGTTTTTTCCTGAATATATTCAGGAAAAAACGCATACGCCCTTTTTGGCCAAGTGCATCATTGTGGACGTTCTGCCTCTTTTCCTATGCTTTCAATGCAATTCCAGTCTAGCTCCTGAAATCGGTTTCCTGCAATTCTGCCCCGCTTTCAAGTCCTCTTGGCAGCCTTACTTCAGTCTATTTTTGGACGATAGCTGTCATTTATAACTCTGCAGGTTTGTGAATTACAGTGCCCCTGAGCTCCTTTCTTCAACTCGCTTTCTTTTGAGCTGGCCGCAACACCGCAGGATGGATTCAGGCCGTAATCTGGTTCCGGCACGGCACGCTGAGCCTTTGGTTAATTCCTCTTCCTGGTGGGAAATGAGAGTTAAATTTGCCCGTCCAGACACCTCCAGCTAGCCTCTCATTGGTTCTCTCTATTCCTGTTCATCTTCCGCAGAAATTGCAAACTGGGCCAAACAGGAGGTTAAAGGGACTGACTCTCCAAGTCGGGAGAGTGTTAGTAAAGCGTCTGGAATGTTGCACCCGAGTACCAGGGTACGAAAACTGAGACATATTTGAACACGTCTCCCGATCACATGGTTGATCATACTCTAGGTTCCACATGCATGTTTTAGCTGAAGGAAGAATACCTTAAACCTGGAGAGTTAAGACCCGTGTAATGGGTACCATGCAATATGACTTCAAAGGGTCTTCATTTGCTCACCGAACCTCTCCAATCCTATCACTGCTACGTTTATGCCCCTGTACACATGCTTGATTCTCTTTCGGAGTCATAGCAATCCATAGGTTTTAAGATACTTACTAGTCAGGTACATTCTTAGGCGTTTAATATGCGGTGTTGAGTCCATTTCGTTGAGCAAGGAGTAGCTCTTGTCTATTCCATATTTGCCTTAAGGAACTTTATCTGTGCTCATTTCAATCTCTGGTTTTATGCAGCACCACAACTCACCTTTCCCCTTAAGCAAGCATAAGTTGGTTTTCTAAATTTCAGACCCTGTTCTGTTCTGTAATTCAGTTCCTGTGTAGCCAAGTTTACATTCCGTGTATTACTGATATCTTATGATGTTTCTTTTTCTGTGTGACTTATTTCAGTTAGAATCATCATACCTGAATCCACTCATTGTGCTGCTAAGGGCCTGATGACACAGATTTCATTGCTGAGTGATATTGCTTTGTAAGTAAATACCACAAGTTCTTTATCCATTTTTCACTTTCTGCGATGTTGAACTTGTACTGTAAACGAGGTTCTTGTAAACAGAGCCGTTCCAAACTTTGGGGTGTCTGTGTCTTTTTGATTTTAATTTCCCTAAGCTATAGGACCATAAGTGGAAGTGCCCTAGGTTCTGTTGCTTTGTTTTTTAGATGTTTCAGGAAACACCATAAACTTCTCCCGAGTGGTTGTTGGCAATTTACATCCCGCCCATCAGCATAACAAGGCTCCCAGTTCTCCATGGCCTGTCCTGCCTTTCTGGATTTTACACTTTTTTCAGATGGCCCTTTTGACCGGGGGGAAGTGAGACTTCATTGTAGTGCAGATTTCCTTTGCAAGCTTGCTTGGTTGGCCAAAAAGGGCGTATGCGTTTTTTCCTGAATATATTCAGGAAAAAACGCATACGCCCTTTTTGGCCAAGTGCATCATTGTGGACGTTCTGCCTCTTTTCCTATGCTTTCAATGCAATTCCAGTCTACCTCCTGAAATCGGGTTCCTGCAATTCTGCCCCGCTTTCAAGTCCTCTTGGCAGCCTTACTTCAGTCTATTTTTGGATGATAGCTGTCATTTATAACTCTGCAGGTTTGTGAATTACAGTGCCCCTGAGCTCCTTTCTTCAACTCGCTTTCTTTTGAGCTGGCCGCAACACCGCAGGATGGCTTCAGGCCGTAATATGGTTCCGGCACGGCACGCTGAGCCTTTGGTTATTTCCTCTTCCTGGTGGGAAATGAGAGTTAAATTTGCCCGTCCAGACACCTCCAGCTAGTCTCTCATTGGTTCTCGCTATTCCTGTTCATCTTCTGCAGAAATTGCAAACTGGGCCAAACAGGAGGTTAAAGGCGCTGACTCTCCAAGTCGGGAGAGTGTTATTAAAGCATCTGGAATGTTGCACCCGAGTACCAGGGGAGGAAAACTGAGACATATTTGAACACGTCTCCCGATCACATGGTTGATCATACTCTAGGTTCCACATGCATGTTTTAGCTGAAGGAAGAATACCTTAAACCTGGGTAGTTGAAACCCGTGGAATGGGTACCATGCAATATGACTTCAAAGGGTCTTCATTTGCTCACCGAACCTCTCCAATCCTATCACTGCTGCGTTTATGCCCCTGTACACATGCTTGATTCTCTTTCGGAGTCATAGCAATCCATAGGTTTTAAGATACTTACTAGTCAGGTACATTCTTAGGCGTTTAATATGCGGTGTTGAGTCCATTTCGTTGAGCAAGGAGTAGCTCTTGTCTATTCCATATTTGACTTAAGGAACTTTATCTGTGCTCATTTCAATCTCTGGTTTTATGCAGCACCACAACTCACCTTTCCCCTTAAGCAAGCATAAGTTGGTTTTCTAAATTTGAGACCCTGTTCTGTTCTGTAATTCAGTTCCTGTGTAGCCAAGTTTACATTCCGTGTATTACTGATATCTTATGATGTTTCTTTTTCTGTGTGACTTACTTCAGTTAGAATCATCATACCTGAATCCACTCATTGTGCTGCTAAGGGCCTGATGACACAGATTTCATTGCTGAGTGATATTGCTTTGTAAGTAAATACCACAAGTTCTTTATCCATTTTTCACTTTCTCAGATGTTGAACTTGTACTGTAAACGAGGTTCTTGTAAACAGAGCCGTTCCAAACTTTGGGGTGGCTGTGTCTTTTTGATTTTAATTTCCCTAAGCTATAGGACCATAAGTGGAAGTGCCCTAGGTTCTGTTGCTTTGTTTTTTAGATGTTTCAGGAGACACCATACACTTCTCCCGAGTGGTTGTTGGCAATTTACATCCCGCCCATCAGCATAACAAGGCTCCCAGTTCTCCATGGCCTGTCCTGCCTTTCTGGATTTTACACTTTTTTCAGATGGCCCTTTTGACCGGGGGGAAGTGAGACTTCATTGTAGTGCAGATTTCCTTTGCAAGCTTGCTTGGTTGGCCAAAAAGGGCGTATGCGTTTTTTCCTGAATACATTCAGGAAAAAACGCATACGCCCTTTTTGGCCAAGTGCATCATTGTGGACGTTCTGCCTCTTTTCCTATGCTTTCAGTGCAATTCCAGTCTACATCCTGAAATCGGGTTCCTGCAATTCTGCCCCGCTTTCAAGTCCTCTTGGCAGCCTTACTTCAGTCTATTTTTGGACGATAGCTGTCATTTATAACTCTGCAGGTTTGTGAATTACAGTGCCCCTGAGCTCCTTTCTTCAACTCGCTTTCTTTTGAGCTGGCCGCAACACCGCAGGATGGCTTCAGGCCGTAATCTGGTTCCGGCACGGCACGCTGAGCCTTTGGTTAATTCCTCTTCCTGGTGGGAAATGAGAGTTAAATTTGCCCGTCCATTCACCTCCAGCTAGCCTCTCATTGGTTCTCGCTATTCCTGTTCATCTTCCGCAGAAATTGCAAACTGGGCCAAACAGGAGGTTAAAGGGACTGACTCTCCAAGTCGGGAGAGTGTTAGTAAAGCGTCTGGAATGTTGCACCCGAGTACCAGGGGAGGAAAACTGAGACATATTTGAACACGTCTCCCGATCACATGGTTGATCATACTCTAGGTTCCACATGCATGTTTTAGCTGAAGGAAGAATACCTTAAACCTGGGTAGTTGAAACCCGTGGAATGGGTACCATGCAATATGACTTCAAAGGGTCTTCATTTGCTCACCGAACCTCTCCAATCCTATCACTGCTGCGTTTATGCCCCTGTACACATGCTTGATTCTCTTTCGGAGACATAGCAATCCATAGGTTTTAAGATACTTACTAGTCAGGTACATTCTTAGGCGTTTAATATGGGGTGTTGAGTCCATTTCATTGAGCAAGGAGTAGCTCTTGTCTATTCCATATTTGGCTTAAGGAACTTTATCTGTGCTCATTTCAATCTCTGGTTTTATGCAGCACCCCAACTCACCTTTACCCTTAAGCAAGAATAAGTTGGTTTTCTAAATTTGAGACCCTGTTCTGTTCTGTAATTCAGTTCCTGTATAGCCAAGTTTACATTCCGTGTATTACTGATATCTTATGATGTTTCTTTTTCTGTGTGACTTATTTCAGTTAGAATCATCATACCTGAATCCACTCATTGTGCTGCTAAGGGCCTGATGACACAGATTTCATTGCTGAGTGATATTGCTTTGTAAGTAAATACCACAACTTCTTTATCCATTTTTCACTTTCTGCGATGTTGAACTTGTACTGTAAACGAGGTTCTTGTAAACAGAGCCGTTCCAAACTTTGGGGTGGCTGTGTCTTTTTGATTTTAATTTCCCTAAGCTATAGGACCATAAGTGGAAGTGCCCTAGGTTCTGTTGCTTTGTTTTTTAGATGTTTCAGGAAACACCATAAACTTCTCCCGAGTGGTTGTTGGCAATTTACATCCCGCCCATCAGCATAACAAGGCTCCCAGTTCTCCATGGCCTGTCCTGCCTTTCTGGATTTTACACTTTTTTCAGATGGCCCTTTTGACCGGGGGGAAGTGAGACTTCATTGTAGTGCACATTTCCTTTGCAAGCTTGCTTGGTTGGCCAAAAAGGGCGTATGCGTTTTTTCCTGAATATATTCAGGAAAAAACGCATACGCCCTTTTTGGCCAAGTGCATCATTGTGGACGTTCTGCCTCTTTTCCTATGCTTTCAATGCAATTCCAGTCTACCTCCTGAAATCGGTTTCCTGCAATTCTGCCCCGCTTTCAAGTCCTCTTGGCAGCCTTACTTCAGTCTATTTTTGGACGATAGCTGTCATTTATAACTCTGCAGGTTTGTGAATTACAGTGCCCCTGAGCTCCTTTCTTCAACTCGCTTTCTTTTGAGCTGGCCGCAACACCGCAGGATGGCTTCAGGCCGTAATCTGGTTCCGGCACGGCACGCTGAGCCTTTGGTTAATTCCTCTTCCTGGTGGGAAATGAGAGTTAAATTTGCCCGTCCAGACACCTCCAGCTAGCCTCTCATTGGTTCTCGCTATTCCTGTTCATCTTCCGCAGAAATTGCAAACTGGGCCAAACAGGAGGTTAAAGGGACTGACTCTCCAAGTCGGGAGAGTGTTAGTAAAGCGTCTGGAATGTTGCACCCGAGTACCAGGGGAGGAAAACTGAGACATATTTGAACACGTCTCCCGATCACATGGTTGATCATACTCTAGGTTCCACATGCATGTTTTAGCTGAAGGAAGAATACCTTAAACCTGGGTAGTTGAAACCCGTGGAATGGGTACCATGCAATATGACTTCAAAGGGTCTTCATTTGCTCACCGAACCTCTCCAATCCTATCACTGCTGCGTTTATGCCCCTGTACACATGCTTGATTCTCTTTCGGAGACATAGCAATCCATAGGTTTTAAGATACTTACTAGTCAGGTACATTCTTAGGCGTTTAATATGGGGTGTTGAGTCCATTTCATTGAGCAAGGAGTAGCTCTTGTCTATTCCATATTTGGCTTAAGGAACTTTATCTGTGCTCATTTCAATCTCTGGTTTTATGCAGCACCCCAACTCACCTTTACCCTTAAGCAAGAATAAGTTGGTTTTCTAAATTTGAGACCCTGTTCTGTTCTGTAATTCAGTTCCTGTGTAGCCAAGTTTACATTCCGTGTATTACTGATATCTTATGATGTTTCTTTTTCTGTGTGACTTATTTCAGTTAGAATCATCATACCTGAATCCACTCATTGTGCTGCTAAGGGCCTGATGACACAGATTTCATTGCTGAGTGATATTGCTTTGTAAGTAAATACCACAAGTTCTTTATCCATTTTTCACTTTCTGCGATGTTGAACTTGTACTGTAAACGAGGTTCTTGTAAACAGAGCCGTTCCAAACTTTGGGGTGGCTGTGTCTTTTTGATTTTAATTTCCCTAAGCTATAGGACCATAAGTGGAAGTGCCCTAGGTTCTGTTGCTTTGTTTTTTAGATGTTTCAGGAAACACCATAAACTTCTCCCCAGTGGTTGTTGGCAATTTACATCCCGCCCATCAGCATAACAAGGCTCCCAGTTCTCCATGGCCTGTCCTGCCTTTCTGGATTTTACACTTTTTTCAGATGGCCCTTTTGACCGGGGGGAAGTGAGACTTCATTGTAGTGCAGATTTCCTTTGCAAGCTTGCTTGGTTGGCCAAAAAGGGCGTATGCGTTTTTTCCTGAATATATTCAGGAAAAAACGCATACGCCCTTTTTGGCCAAGTGCATCATTGTGGACGTTCTGCCTCTTTTCCTATGCTTTCAATGCAATTCCAGTCTACCTCCTGAAATCGGTTTCCTGCAATTCTGCCCCGCTTTCAAGTCCTCTTGGCAGCCTTACTTCAGTCTATTTTTGGACGATAGCTGTCATTTATAACTCTGCAGGTTTGTGAATTACAGTGCCCCTGAGCTCCTTTCTTCAACTCGCTTTCTTTTGAGCTGGCCGCAACACCGCAGGATGGCTTCAGGCCGTAATCTGGTTCCGGCACGGCACGCTGAGCCTTTGGTTAATTCCTCTTCCTGGTGGGAAATGAGAGTTAAATTTGCCCGTCCAGACACCTCCAGCTAGCCTCTCATTGGTTCTCGCTATTCCTGTTCATCTTCCGCAGAAATTGCAAACTGGGCCAAACAGGAGGTTAAAGGGACTGACTCTCCAAGTCGGGAGAGTGTTAGTAAAGCGTCTGGAATGTTGCACCCGAGTACCAGGGGAGGAAAACTGAGACATATTTGAACACGTCTCCCGATCACATGGTTGATCATACTCTAGGTTCCACATGCATGTTTTAGCTGAAGGAAGAATACCTTAAACCTGGGTAGTTGAAACCCGTGGAATGGGTACCATGCAATATGACTTCAAAGGGTCTTCATTTGCTCACCGAACCTCTCCAATCCTATCACTGCTGCGTTTATGCCCCTGTACACATGCTTGATTCTCTTTCGGAGACATAGCAATCCATAGGTTTTAAGATACTTACTAGTCAGGTACATTCTTAGGCGTTTAATATGGGGTGTTAAGTCCATTTCATTGAGCAAGGAGTAGCTCTTGTCTATTCCATATTTGGCTTAAGGAACTTTATCTGTGCTCATTTCAATCTCTGGTTTTATGCAGCACCCCAACTCACCTTTACCCTTAAGCAAGCATAAGTTGGTTTTCTAAATTTGAGACCCTGTTCTGTTCTGTAATTCAGTTCCTGTGTAGCCAAGTTTACATTCCATGTATTACTGATATCTTATGATGTTTCTTTTTCTGTGTGACTTATTTCAGTTAGAATCATCATACCTGAATCCACTCATTGTGCTGCTAAGGGCCTGATGACACAGATTTCATTGCTGAGTGATATTGCTTTGTAAGTAAATACCACAACTTCTTTATCCATTTTTCACTTTCTGCGATGTTGAACTTGTACTGTAAATGAGGTTCTTATAAACAGAGCCGTTCCAAACATTGGGGTGGCTGTGTCTTTTTGATTTTAATTTCCTTAATCTATAGGACCATAAGTGGAAGTGCCCTAGGTTCTGTTGCTTTGTTTTTTAGATGTTTCAGGAAACACCATACACTTCTCCCTAGTGGTTGTTGGCAATTTACATCCCGCCCATCAGCATAACAAGGCTCCCAGTTCTCCATGGCCTGTCCTGCCTTTCTGGATTTTACACTTTTTTCAGATGGCCCTTTTGACCGGGGGGAAGTGAGACTTCATTGTAGTGCAGATTTCCTTTGCAAGCTTGCTGGGTTGGCCAAAAAGGGCGTATGCGTTTTTTCCTGAATATATTCAGGAAAAAACGCATACGCCCTTTTTGGCCAAGTGCATCATTGTGGACGTTCTGCCTATTTTCCTATGCTTTCAATGCAATTCCAGTCTAGCTCCTGAAATCGGTTTCCTGCAATTCTGCCCCGCTTTCAAGTCCTCTTGGCAGCCTTACTTCAGTCTATTTTTGGACGATAGCTGTCATTTATAACTCTGCAGGTTTGTGAATTACAGTGCCCCTGAGCTCCTTTCTTCAACTCGCTTTCTTTTGAGCTGGCCGCAACACCGCAGGATGGCTTCAGGCCCTAATCTTGTTCCGGCACGGCACGCTGAGCCTTTGGTTAATTCCTCTTCCTGGTGGGAAATGAGAGTTAAATTTGCCCGTCCAGACACCTCCAGCTAGCCTCTCATTGGTTCTCGCTATTCCTGTTCATCTTCCGCAGAAATTGCAAACTGGGCCAAACAGGAGGTTAAAGGGACTGACTCTCCAAGTCGGGAGAGTGGTAGTAAAGCGTCTGGAATGTTGCACCCGAGTACCAGGGTAAGAAAACTGAGACATATTTGAACACGTCTCCCGATCACATGGTTGATCATACTCTAGGTTCCACATGCATGTTTTAGCTGAAGGAAGAATACCTTAAACCTGGGTAGTTGAAACCCGTGGAATGGGTACCATGCAATATGACTTCAAAGGGTCTTCATTTGCTCACCGAACCTCTCCAATCCTATCACTGCTGCGTTTATGCCCCTGTACACATGCTTGATTCTCTTTCGGAGACATAGCAATCCATAGGTTTTAAGATACTTACTAGTCAGGTACATTCTTAGGCGTTTAATATGGGGTGTTGAGTCCATTTCATTGAGCAAGGAGTAGCTCTTGTCTATTCCATATTTGGCTTAAGGAACTTTATCTGTGCTCATTTCAATCTCTGGTTTTATGCAGCACCCCAACTCACCTTTCCCCTTAAGCAAGCATAAGTTGGTTTTCTAAATTTGAGACCCTGTTCTGTTCTGTAATTCAGTTCCTGTGTAGCCAAGTTTACATTCCGTGTATTACTGATATCTTATGATGTTTCTTTTTCTGTGTGACTTATTTCAGTTAGAATCATCATACCTGAATCCACTCATTGTGCTGCTAAGGGCCTGATGACACAGATTTCATTGCTGAGTGATATTGCTTTGTAAGTAAATACCACAAGTTCTTTATCCATTTTTCACTTTCTGCAATGTTGAACTTGTACTGTAAACGAGGTTCTTGTAAACAGAGCCTTTCCAAACTTTGGGGTGGCTGTGTCTTTTTGATTTTAATTTCCCTAAGCTATAGGACCATAAGTGGAAGTGCCCTAGGTTCTGTTGCTTTATTTTTTAGATGTTTCAGGAAACACCATAAACTTCTCCCGAGTGGTTGTTGGCAATTTACATCCCGCCCATCAGCATAAGAAGGCTCCCAGTTCTCCATGGCCTGTCCTGCCTTTCTGGATTTTACACTTTTTTCAGATGGCCCTTTTGACCGGGGGGAAGTGAGACTTCATTGTACTGCAGATTTCCTTTGCAAGCTTGCTTGGTTGGCCAAAAAGGGCGTATGCGTTTTTTCCTGAATATATTCAGGAAAAAACGCATACGCCCTTTTTGGCCAAGTGCATCATTGTGGACGTTCTGCCTCTTTTCCTATGCTTTCAATGCAATTCCAGTCTACCTCCTGAAATCGGTTTCCTGAAATTCTGCCCCGCTTTCAAGTCCTCTTGGCAGCCTTACTTCAGTCTATTTTTGGACGATAGCTGTCATTTATAACTCTGCAGGTTTGTGAATTACAGTGCCCCTGAGCTCCTTTCTTCAACTTGCTTTCTTGTGACCTGGCCGCAACACCACAGGATGGCTTCAGGCCCTAATCTGGTTCCGGCAGGGCACGCTGATCCTTTGGTTAATTCCTCTTCCTGGTGGAAAATGAGAGTTAAATTTGCCCGTCCAGACACCTCCAGCTAGCCTCTCATTGGTTCTCGCTATTCCTGTTCATCTTCCGCAGAAATTGCAAACTGGGCCAAACAGGAGGTTAAAGGCGCTGACTCTCCAAGTCGGGAGAGTGGTAGTAAAGCGTCTGGAATGTTGGACCCGAGTACCAGGGTACGAAAACTGAGACATATTTGAACACGTCTCCCGATCACATGGTTGATCATACTCTAGGTTCCACATGCATGTTTTAGCTGAAGGAAGAATACCTTAAACCTGGGTAGTTGAAACCCGTGCAATGGGTACCATGCAATATGACTTCAAAGGGTCTTCATTTGCTCACCGAACCTCTCCAATCCTATCACTGCTGCGTTTATGCCCCTGTACACATGCTTGATTCTCTTTCGGAGACATAGCAATCCATAGGTTTTAAGATACTTACTAGTCAGGTACATTCTTAGGCGTTTAATATGGGGTGTTAAGTCCATTTCATTGAGCAAGGAGTAGCTCTTGTCTAATCCATATTTGGCTTAAGGAACTTTATCTGTGCTCATTTCAATCTCTGGTTTTATGCAGCACCCCAACTCACCTTTACCCTTAAGCAAGCATAAGTTGGTTTTCTAAATTTGAGACCCTGTTCTGTTCTGTAATTCAGTTCCTGTGTAGCCAAGTTTACATTCCGTGTATTACTGATATCTTATGATGTTTCTTTTTCTGTGTGACTTATTTCAGTTAGAATCATCATACCTGAATCCACTCATTGTGCTGCTAAGGGCCTGATGACACAGATTTCATTGCTGAATGATATTGCTTTGTAAGTAAATACCACAAGTTCTTTATCCATTTTTCACTTTCTGCGATGTTGAACTTGTACTGTAAATGAGGTTCTTGTAAACAGAGCCGTTCCAAACTTTGGGGTGGCTGTGTCTTTTTGATTTTAATTTCCCTAAGCTATAGGACCATAAGTGGAAGTGCCCTAGATTCTGTTGCTTTGTTTTTTAGATGTTTCAGGAAACACCATAAACTTCTCCCGAGTGGTTGTTGGCAATTTACATCCCGCCCATCAGCATAACAAGGCTCCCACTTCTCCATGGCCTGTCCTGCCTTTCTGGATTTTACACTTTTTTCAGATGGCCCTTTTGACCGGGGGGAAGTGAGACTTCATTGTAGTGCAGATTTCCTTTGCAAGCTTGCTTGGTTGGCCAAAAAGGGCGTATGCGTTTTTTCCTGAATATATTCAGGAAAAAACGCATACGCCCTTTTTGGCCAAGTGCATCATTGTGGACGTTCTGCCTCTTTTCCTATGCTTTCAATGCAATTCCAGTCTACCTCCTGAAATCGGTTTCCTGCAATTCTGCCCCGCTTTCAAGTCCTCTTGGCAGCCTTACTTCAGTCTATTTTTGGACGATAGCTGTCATTTATAACTCTGCAGGTTTGTGAATTACAGTGCCCCTGAGCTCCTTTCTTCAACTCGCTTTCTTTTGAGCTGGCCACAACACCGCAAGATGGCTTCAGGCCGTAATCTGGTTCCGGCACGGCACGCTGAGCCTTTGGTTATTTCCTCTTCCTGGTGGGAAATGAGAGTTAAATTTGCCCGTCCAGACACCTCCAGCTAGTCTCTCATTGGTTCTCGCTATTCCTGTTCATCTTCCGCAGAAATTGCAAACTGGGCCAAACAGGAGGTTAAAGGCGCTGACTCTCCAAGTCGGGAGAGTGTTAGTAAAGCGTCTGGAATGTTGCACCCGAGTACCAGGGTACGAAAACTGAGACATATTTGAACACGTCTCCCGATCACATGGTTGATCATACTCTAGGTTCCACATGCATGTTTTAGCTGAAGGAAGAATACCTTAAACCTGGAGAGTTAAGACCCGTGTAATGGGTACCATGAAATACGACTTCAAAGGGTCTTCATTTGCTCACCGAACCTCTCCAATCCTATCACTGCTGCGTTTATGCCCCTGTACACATGCTTGATTCTCTTTCGGAGACATAGCAATCCATAGGTTTTAAGATACTTACTAGTCAGGTACATTCTTAGGCGTTTAATATGCGGTGTTGAGTCCATTTCGTTGAGCAAGGAGTAGCTCTTGTCTATTCCATATTTGACTTAAGGAACTTTATCTGTGCTCATTTCAATCTCTGGTTTTATGCAGCACCCCAACTCACCTTTCCCCTTAAGCAAGCATAAGTTGGTTTTCTAAATTTGAGACCCTGTTCTGTTTTGGAATGCAGTTCCTGTGTAGCCAAGTTTACATTCCGTGTTTTAGTGATATCTTATGATGTTTCTTTTTCTGTGTGACTTATTTCAGTTAGAATCATCGTACCTGAATCCACTCATTATGCTGCTACGGGCCTGATGACATAGATTTCATTGCTGAGTGATACTGCATTGTACGTAAGTACCACAAGTTCTTTATCCATTTTTCACTTTCTGTGATATAGAACTTGTACGGTAAACGAGGTTCTTGTAAACGGAGGCGTCCCAAACTTTGGGGTGGCTGTGTCTTTTTGATTTTAATTTCCCTAAGCTATAGGACCATAAGTGGAAGTGCCCTAGGCTCTGTTGCTTTGTTTTTTAGATGTTTCAGGAAACACCATACACTTCTCCTGAGTGTCTGTTGGCAATTTACATCCCGCCCATCAGCATAACAAGGCTCCCAGTTCTCCATGGCCTGTCCTGCCTTTCTGGATTTTACACTTTTTTCAGATGGCCCTTTTGACCGGGGGGAAGTGAGACTTCATTGTAGTGCAGATTTCCTTTGCAAGCTTGCTTGGTTGGCCAAAAAGGGCGTATGCGTTTTTTCCTGAATATATTCAGGAAAAAACGCATACGCCCTTTTTGGCCAAGTGCATCATTGTGGACGTTCTGCCTCTTTTCCTATGCTTTCAATGCAATTCCAGTCTACCTCCTGAAATCGGTTTCCTGCAATTCTGCCCCGCTTTCAAGTCCTCTTGGCAGCCTTCCTTCAGTCTATTTTTGGACGATAGCTGTCATATATAACTCTGCAGGTTTGTGAATTACAGTGCCCCTGAGCTCCTTTCTTCAACTCGCTTTCTTGTGACCTGGCCGCAACACCGCAGGATGGCTTCAGGCCCTAATCTGGTTCTGGCATGGCACGCTGAGCCTTTGGTTAATTCCTCTTCTTGGTGGGAAATGAGAGTTAAATTTGCCCGTCCAGACACCTCCAGCTAGTCTCTCATTGATTCTCGCTATTCCTGTTCATCTTCCGCAGAAATTGCAAACTGGACCAAACAGGAGGTTAAAGGGACTGACTCTCCAAGTGGGGAGAGTGTTAGTAAGCGTCTGGAATGTTGCACCCGAGTACCAGGGTATGAAAACTGAGACATATTTGAACACGTCTCCCGAACACATGGTTGATCATACTCTAGGTTCCACATGCATGTTTTAGCTGAAGGAAGAATACCTTAAACCTGCGTAGTTGAAACCCGTGGAATGGGTACCATGCAATATGACTTCAAAGGGTCTTCATTTGCTCACGAACCTCTCCAATCCTATCACTGCTGCGTTTATGCCCCTGTACACATGCTTGATTCTCTTTCGGAGACATAGCAATCCATAGGTTTTAAGATACTTACTAGTCAGGTACATTCTTAGGCGTTTAATATGCGCTGTTGAGTCCATTTCGTTGAGCAAGGAGTAGCTCTTGTCTATTCCATATTTGGCTTAAGGAACTTTATCTGTGCTCATTTCAATCTCTGGTTTTATGCAGCACCCCAACTCACGTTTACCCTTAAGCAAGCATAAGTTGGTTTTCTAAATTTGAGACCCTGTTCTGTTCTGTAATTCAGTTCCTGTGTAGCCAAGTTTACATTCCGTGTATTACTGATATCTTATGATGTTTCTTTTTCTGTGTGACTTATTTCAGTTAGAATCATCATACCTGAATCCACTCATTGTGCTGCTAAGGGCCTGATGACATAGACTCATTGCTGAGTGATATTGCTTTGTAAGTAAATACCACAACTTCTTTATCCATTTTTCACTTTCTGCAATGTTGAACTTGTACTGTAAACGAGGTTCTTGTAAACAGAGGCGTCCCAAACTTTGGGGTGGCTGTGTCATTTTGATTTTAATTTCCCTAAGCTATAGGACCATAAGTGGCAGTGCCCTAGGCTCTGTTGCTTTGTTTTTTAGATGTTTCAGGAAACACCATACACTTCTCCCAAGTGTCTGTTGGCAATTTACATCCCGCCCATCAGCATAACAAGGCTCCCAGTTCTCCATGGCCTGTCCTGCCTTTCTGGATTTTACACTTTTTTCAGATGGCCCTTTTGACCAGGGGGAAGTGAGACTTCATTGTAGTGCAGATTTCCTTTGCAAGTTTGCTTGGTTGGCCAAAAAGGGCGTATGCGTTTTTCCTGAATATATTCAGGAAAAAACGCATACGCCCTTTTTGGCCAAGTGCATCATTGTGGACGTTGTGCCCCTTTTCCTATGCTTTCAATGCAATTCCAGTCTACCTCCTGAAATCGGTTTCCTGCAATTCTGCCCCGCTTTCAAGTCCTCTTGGCAGGCTTACTTCAATATATTTTTAGACGATAGCTGTCATTTATAACTCTGCTGGTTTGTGAATTACAGTGCCCCTGAGCTCCTTTCTTCAACTCGCTTTCTTGTGAGCTGGCCGCAACACCGCAGGATGGCTTCAGGCCCTAATCTGGTTCCGGCACGGCACGCTGAGCCTTTGGTTAATTCCTCTTCCTGGTGGGAAATGAGAGTTAAATTTGCCCGTTCAGACACCTCCAGCTAGCCTCTCATTGGTTCTCGCTATTCCTGTTCATCTTCCGCAGAAATTGCAAACTGGGCCAAACAGGAGGTTAAATGCGCTGACTCTCCAAGTCGGGAGAGTGTTAGTAAAGCGTCTGGAATGTTGCACCTGAGTACCAGGGTACAAAAACTGAGACATATTTGAACACGTCTCCCGTTCACATGGATGATCATACTCTTGGTTCCACATGCATGTTTTAGCTGAAGGAAGAATACCTTAAACCTGGAGAGTTGAGACCCGTGTAATGGGTACCATGCAATATGACTTCAAAGGGTCTTCATTTGCTCACGAACCTCTCCAATCGTATCACTGCTGCGTTTATGCCCCTGTACACATGCTTGATTCTCTTTCGCAGACATAGCAATCCATAGGTTTTAAGATACTTACTAGACAGGTACATTCTTAGGCGTTTAATATGCGGTGTTGAGTCCATTTCGTTGAGCAAGGAGTAGCTCTTGTCTATTCCATATTTGGCTTAAGGAACTTTATCTGTGCTCATTTCAATCTCTGGTTTTATGCAGCACCCCAACTCACCTTTACCCTTAAGCAAGAATAAGTTGGTTTTCTAAATTTGAGACCCTGTTCTGTTCTGTAATTCATTTCCTGTGTAGCCAAGTTTCCATTCCGTGTATTAGTGATATCTTATGATGTTTCTTTTTCTGTGTGACTTATTTCAGTTAGAATCATCGTACCTGAATCCACTCATTATGCTGCTACGGGCCTGATGACATAGATTTCATTGCTGAGTGATACTGCATTGTACGTAAGTACCACAAGTTCTTTATCCATTTTTCACTTTCTGTGATATTGAACTTGTACGGTAAACGAGATTCTTGTAAACAGAGGCGTCCCAAACTTTGGGGTGGCTGTGTCTTTTTGATTTTAATTTCCCTAAGCTATAGGACCATAAGTGGAAGTGCCCTAGGCTCTGTTGCTTTGTTTTTTAGATGTTTCAGGAAACACCATACACTTCTCCCGAGTGTCTGTTGGCAATTTACATCCCGCCCATCAGCATAACAAGGCTCCCAGTTCTCCATGGCCTGTCCTGCCTTTCTGGATTTTACACTTTTTTCAGATGGCCCTTTTGACCGGGGGGAAGTGAGACTTCATTGTAGTGCAGATTTCCTTTGCAAGCTTGCTTGGTTGGCCAAAAAGGGCGTATGCGTTTTTTCCTGAATATATTCAGGAAAAAACGCATACGCCCTTTTTGGCCAAGTGCATCATTGTGGACGTTCTGCCTCTTTTCCTATGCTTTCAATGCAATTCCAGTCTACCTCCTGAAATCGGTTTCCTGCAACGCTGCCCCGCTTTCAAGTCCTCTTGGCAGCCTTACTTCAGTCTATTTTTGGACGATAGCTGTCATTTATAACTCTGCAGGTTTGTGAATTACAGTGCCCCTGAGCTCCTTTCTTCAACTCGTTTTCTTGTGAGCTGGCCGCAACACCGCAGGATGGCTTCAGGCCCTAATCTGGTTCCGGCTCGGCACGCTGAGCCTTTGGTTATTTCCTCTTCCTGGTGGGAAATGAGAGTTAAATTTGCCCGTCCAGACACCTCCAGCTAGCCTCTCATTGGTTCTCGCTATTCCTGTATATCTTCCGCAGATATTGCAAACTGTGCCAAACAGGAGGTTAAAGTTGCTAACTCTCCAAGTGGGGAGAGTGTTAGTAAAGCGTCTGGAATGTTGCACCCGAGTACCAGGGGAGGAAAACTGAGACATATTTGAACACGTCTCCCGTTCACATGGTTGATCATACTTGGGTTCCACATGCATGTTTTAGCTGAAGGAAGAATACCTAAAACCTGGGTAGTTGAAACCCGTGGAATGGGTACCATGCAATATGACTTCAAAGGGTCTTCATTTGCTCACCGAACCTCCCCAATCCTATCACTGCTGCGTTTATGCCCCTGTACACATGCTTGATTCTCTTTCGGAGACATAGCAATCCATAGGTTTTAAGATACTTACTAGTCAGGTACATTCTTAGGCGTTTAATATGCGGTGTTGAGTCCATTTCGTTGAGCAAGGAGTAGCTCTTGTCTATTCCATATTTGGCTTAAGGAACTTTATCTGTGCTCATTTCAATCTCTGGTTTTATGCAGCACCCCAACTCACCTTTCCCCTTAAGCAAGCATAAGTTGGTTTTCGAAATTTGAGACCCTGTTCTGTTCTGTAATTCAGTTCCTGTGTAGCCAAGTTTACATTCCGTGTATTACTGATATCTTATGATGTTTCATTTTCTGTGTGACTTATTTCAGTTAGAATCATCATACCTGAATCCACTCATTGTGCTGCTAAGGGCCTGATGACATAGATTTCATTGCTGAGTGATATTGCTTTGTAAGTAAATACCACAACTTCTTTATCCATTTTTCACTTTCTGCGATGTTGAACTTGTACTGTAAACGAGGTTCTTGTAAACAGAGCCGTTCCAAACTTTGGGGTGGCTGTGTCTTTTTGATTTTAAATTCCCTAAGCTATAGGACCATAAGTGGAAGTGCCCTAGGCTCTGTTGCTTTGTTTTTTAGATGTTTCAGGAAACACCATACACTTCTCCCGAGTGGTTCTTGGCAATTTACATCCCGCCCATCAGCATAACAAGGCTCCCAGTTCTCCATGGCCTGTCCTGTCTTTCTGGATTTTACACTTTTTTCAGATGGCCCTTTTGACCGGGGGGAAGTGAGACTTCATTGTAGTGCAGATTTCCTTTGCAAGCTTGCTTGGTTGGCCAAAAAGGGCGTATGCGTTTTTTCCTGAATATATTCAGGAAAAAACGCATACGCCCTTTTTGGCCAAGTGCATCATTGTGGACGTTCTGCCTCTTTTCCTATGTTTTCAATGCAATTCCAGTCTACCTCCTGAAATCGGTTTCCTGCAATGCTGCCCCGCTTTCAAGTCCTCTTGGCAGCCTTACTTCAGTCTATTTTTGGACGATAGCTGTCATTTATAACTCTGCAGGTTTGTGAAATACAGTGCCCCTGAGCTCCTTTCTTCAACTCGCTTTCTTGTGACCTGGCCGCAACACCGCAGCATGGCTTCAGGCCCTAATCTGGTTCTGGCACGGCACGCTGAGCCTTTGGTTAATTCCTCTTCCTGGTGGGAAATGAGAGTTAAATTTGCCCGTCCAGACACCTCCAGCTAGTCTCTCATTGGTTCTCGCTATTCCTGTTCATCTTCCGCAGAAATTGCAAACTGGGCCAAACAGGAGGTTAAAGGGACTGACTCTCCAAGTCGGGAGAGTGTTAATAAAGCGTCTGGAATGTTGCACCCGAGTACCTGGGTACGAAAACTGAGACATATTTGAACACGTCTCCCGATCACATGGTTGATCATACTCTGGGTTCCACATGCATGTTTTAGCTGAAGGAAGAATACCTTAAACCTGGGTAGTTGAAACCCGTGGAATGGGTACCATGCAATATGACTTCAAAGGGTCTTCATTTGCTCACCGAACCTCTCCAATCCTATCACTGCTGCGTTTATGCCCCTGTACACATGCTTGATTCTCTTTCGGAGACATAGCAATCCATAGGTTTTAAGATACTTACTAGTCAGGTACATTCTTTGGCGTTTAATATGGGGTGTTGAGTCCATTTCGTTGAGCAAGGAGTAGCTCTTGTGTATTCCATATTTGGCTTAAGGAACTTTATCTGTGCTCATTTCAATCTCTGGTTTTATGCAGCACCCCAACTCACCTTTCCCCTTAAGCAAGCATAAGTTGGTTTTCTAAATTTGAGAACCTTTTCTGTTTTGGAATGCAGTTCCTGTGTAGCCAAGTTTACATTCCGTGTATTACTGATATCTTATGATGTTTCTTTTTCTGTGTGACTTATTTCAGTTAGAATCATCGTACCTGAATCCACTCATTATGCTGCTACGGGCCTGATGACATAGATTTCATTGCTGAGTGATACTGCATTGTACGTAAGTACCACAAGTTCTTTATCCATTTTTCACTTTCTGTGATATTGAACTTGTACGGTAAACGAGGTTCTTGTAAACGGAGGCGTCCCAAACTTTGGGGTGGCTGTGTCTTTTTGATTTTAATTTCCCTAAGCTATAGGACCATAAGTGGAAGTGCCCTAGGCTCTGTTGCTTTGTTTTTTAGATGTTTCAGGAAACACCATACACTTCTCCCGAGTGTCTGTTGGCAATTTACATCCTGCCCATCAGCATAACAAGGCTCCCAGTTCTCCATGGCCTGTCCTGCCTTTCTGGATTTTACACTTTTTTCAGATGGCCCTTTTGACCCGGGGGGAAGTGAGACTTCATTGTAGTGCAGATTTCCTTTGCAAGCTTGCTTGGTTGGCCAAAAAGGGCGTATGCGTTTTTTCCTGAATATATTCAGGAAAAAACGCATACGCCCTTTTTGGCCAAGTGCATCATTGTGGACGTTCTGCCTCTTTTCCTATGCTTTCAATGCAATTCCAGTCTACCTCCTGAAATCGGTTTCCTGCAATTCTGCCCCGCTTTCAAGTCCTCTTGGCAGCCTTACTTCAGTCTATTTTTGGACGATAGCTGTCATTTATAACTCTGCAGGTTTGTGAATTACAGTGCCCCTGAGCTCCTTTCTTCAACTCGCTTTCTTGTGACCTGGCCGCAACACCGCAGGATGTCTTCAGGCCCTAATCTGGTTCTGGCACGGCATGCTGAGCCTTTGGTTAATTCCTCTTCCTGGTGGGAAATGAGAGTTAAATTTGCCCATCCAGACACCTCCAGGTAGTCTCTCATTGATTCTCGCTATTCCTGTTCATCTTCCGCAGAAATTGCAAACTGGGCCAAACAGGAGGTTAAAGGGACTGACTCTCCAAGTGGGGAGAGTGTTAGTAAGCGTCTGGAATGTTGCACCCGAGTACCAGGGGAGGAAAACTGAGACATATTTGAACATGTCTCCCGTTCACACGGTTGATCATACTCTGGGTTCCACATGCATGTTTTAGCTGAAGGAAGAATACCTTAAACCTGGAGAGTTGAGACCCGTGTAATGGGTACCATGCAATATGACTTCAAAGGGTCTTCATTTGCTCACCTAACCTCTCCAATCCTATCACTGCTGCGTTTATGCCCCTGTACACACGCTTGATTCTCTTTTGGAGACATAGCAATCCATAGGTTTTAAGATACTTACTAGTCAGGTACATTCTTAGGCGTTTAATATGGGGTATTGAGTCCATTTCGTTGAGCAAGGAGTAGCTCTTGTCTATTCCATATTTGGCTTAAGGAACTTTATCTGTGCTCATTTCAATCTCTGGTTTTATGCAGCACCCCAACTCACCTTCCCCCTTAAGCAAGCATAAGTTGGTTTTCTAAACTTGAGACACTGTTCTGTTTTGTAATTCAGTTCATGTGTAGCCAAGTCGACATTCTGTTTATTAATGATACCTTATGATGTTTCTTTTCTGTGTGACTTATTTCAGTTCGAATCATCATACCTGAATCCACTCATTATGCTGCTACGGGCCTGATGACATAGATTTCATTGCTGAGTGATATTGCATTGTACGTAAGTACCACAAGTTCTTTATCCATTTTTCCCTTTCTGCGATGTTGAACTTGTACTGTAAACGAGGTTCTTGTAAACAGAGCCGTCCCAAACTTTGGGGTGGCTGTGTCTTTTTGATTTTAATTTCCCTAAGCTATAGGACCATAAGTGGAAGTGCCCTAGGTTCTGTTGCTTTGTTTTTTAGATGTTTCAGGAAACACCATACACTTCTCCAGAGTGGCTGTTGGCAATTTACATCCCGCCCATCAGCATAAGAAGGCTCCCAGTTCTCCATGGCCTGTCGTGCCTTTATGGATTTTACACTTTTTTCAGATGGCCCTTTTGACCAGGTGGAAATGAGACTTCATTGTAGTGCAGATTTCCTTTGCAAGCTTGCTTGGTTGGCCAAAAAGGGCGTATGCGTTTTTTCCTGAATATATTCAGGAAAAAACACATACGCCCTTTTTGGCCAAGTGCATCATTGTCGAGTTTCTGACTCTCTTCATATGCTTTCAATGCAATTCCAGTCTACCTCCTGAAATCGGTTTCCTGCAATTCTGCCTTGCTTTCAATGCCTCTTCATAGCCTTACCTCAATATATTTTTTAAAAATAGTTGGCCTTTATAACTCTGCAGGTTTTTGAATTGCAGTGGCCCTTAGCTCCATTTTTTAGCTCTTATTTTTGTGGTATTGCCCCATAACCACAGGATTCCTTGAAACCCTATTTTTCTTCTGGGGCACCTGCTGTGCCTTTGGTTAATTCTTCTTACTGATGTGATATTAGAGTGACATGTGCCCATTGAAACCGCTACAGCTAGTTTCTCACTGGTTCCCCCTATTCCCATTCATCCTCTGCACTAACTGCAGACTGTGCGATACCAGAACTTAAAGGCATTGACTCCATGTGGGGATGTTGTTAGTAAAGCGGCTGGAATGTCGATCCGGAGCCCCAGGAGAGGAAAAATGAGGTGCGTTTTAGAAACCTTTCCCGATCATATGGTATACCAGTCGCTGGGTTTCCCAAGCATGGTTTAGCTGTAGGAAGATTCCCTTCAACCTGGAGTGTTGGGACCCTTGGACTGAGTAGCATGAAGTATTGCATTAAACTTTCGGCAGTTGCTCACCAAAGCTCACCAATCCTGTCAGCCCCAAGTGTCCAGCCTTACGTCTTATCCAGCTGTGGGTTTATATGTGGTCAATCCAGGTTGCATCACAGCCCCTGAGCGAATTTTGTAAGAATTTTTCTCTCTTTCATTGTTTCAGCGTTTTGTTTTTAAAATTTATTTCTATAATGGGGTTTAGCTCCTTTTCACTGCTGTGTTTGTGCCGCTCTGCACACACTTGATTCCCTTATGGAGATATATCAATACATGGGTTTTAAGATTCTTATTCCTCAGATATATTTCTCTGTGGTGTATAGGGTGTGTTGAGGCCTGTTCATTGAGCAAGGGGTAGATCTTGTCTAATACCTATTTGGTTTATTGAACGGTATCTGTGCTAATTTCAAACTCTGGTTTTATGCATCACCCCACCTCTCCTTTCCCCTTAAGCTGACATAAGTGTGTTTTCTAAATGTGAGACACTGTTCTGTTCTGTAATTCATTTCTTGTGCAGCCATATTTACCCTCCCTCTATAAGTGATATCTTATGATATGTTTCTTTTTCTGTTTGACTTATTTCAAGTAGTATTATCGGACCTAAATCCACTCTTTATCCTTCTACTAGCCTTATTACATTGATTTCATGGTGAAGAGATATTCCATTGTACATAAGTACCACATCTTCTTTATCCATTGTTCTCTTTCCTGGGATATTTAAGGTGTACTGAAGTTGAGGTTCTTGTAAACAGAGTAGCCCTAAACTGTGGTGTGCTTGTGTCTTGTTGATTTTTAGACTTCCCTAGATATACTCCCATGATTGGAAGAGTCCTATGCTCTGTAGCTCTGTTTTTTAGATGATTTAGGAACCACCATACACTTCTCCAGAGTGGCTCTCGGCAGTTCACACACTGCCCATCAGCGTATAAAGGCTCCCTGTTCTCCATGGCCTGTCCTGCATTTCTGGTTTTTACAATTTTTTAGGATGGCCCTTTTGACCGGTGGGAAGTGAGACTTCTTTGTTGTGCACATTTGCATTGCTTGCTTGCTTCGTTGCCCATAAAGTGCGTATGCGTTTTTTCCTGGATATAATCAGGAAAAAACGCATACGCCCTTTTGGGCCAACTGCATCATTGTCGAAATTCTGCCGCTTTTCATGTGCGTTAAAGACGAGTCCAATCTATCTCTTGAAATCTGTTTCTTGCAATTCTGTCTTGCATTCAGATCCTCTTCTTTGCCTTACCTCAACATATTTTTGGACGTTAGTTTTCATTTATAACTCTGCAGGTTTGTGAATTGCAGTGACCCTGAGCTCCATTTTTTAAGTTGCTCTTTTGTGAGCTGGCCTCAAACCCGCAGGATTGCTTCAGGCCCTATTTTGGCTCCGGCGAGGCAGGCTGAGCCTTCCTTTAATTCTTACTCTTAATGGGAAATTAGAGTGATATGTGCCCGTCCAAACCCCTACAACTCTTCTCTCATTGGTTCCCCCTCTTCCCGTTCATCCTCCTCACAATTTGCAAAATGTGTGAAACAGAAGTTTAAATGTGCTGATTCTCCAAGTGGGGAGATTCTAAGTAGCGTGGCTGGAATGGTGAACAGGAGCACCAGGAGAGGATAAATGAGGTGCATTTTAGACACATCTCCCGATCACATGGTGTACAGTCCTCTGGGTTTTCCATGCATGTTTTAGCTGTAGGAAGATCCCTTGAACCTGCAGATTTGGGACCCATTGAATGGGTACCAGGTAGTATTACTTTAAAGGGTGTGCATTTCCTCACCCAACCTCACATTTCTCTTAGCGCAAACAGTTTCCAGCCTTATGTCTCATCCTGCTGTGGGTCTAGATGTGTTCAATCCATGTTGCATCACCGTCCCTGAGGAAAAGTTGTAAGAGGTTTTCTCTGTCTCTCTGTCGTTTATTTTTTTCAATTTATTACTATATTGGTTACAGCTGATTTTCAAAGCTCTGTTTCTTGCTGCTGTACATCCACTTGATTCACGTACAGAGAGACATCAATAAATTCTTTTTCAGATTCTTACCAGTCGTATATATTCTTTTCCGGTGACTTGAGTGTGCTGAGTGCAGTTCTTTTAGCTACCGTGTAGGCCTTGTTGATTATCAGTTTGGTATTTGGAATGGTATCTTTGCTAATTTCAACCTCCTGGATGATGCCTCACCCCTCCCCACCTTTCCCGTTTAGCAGCCTTATGCGTGTTTTCTACATATTTGACTATGTTTTTGTTTTGTAATTTATTTCATGTGTAGCCATTTTGGATTCCACCTTTAAGTGATATCTTATGATATGTGTCTTTTTCTTTTTGAATTCTGTCACTTAGAATGATCATACGTAACTCCTCTGGAGTTGTTACAACTGGCCATATTTCATTGATTTCCAGGCTGAATAATATTCCACTCTACCTAAGTACCACATCTCTATCCATTTTTTCCCTCCAGAGACATTTAAGTTATATCCTAGTCGAGGATCTTTTAAACAGAGAGGGGGTAAACATTGGGGTGCCTGTGTCCTCTCGATTTTTGTTTTTCCCAAGATATACGCCCATGAGTGCAAGTGCCCTATGCTCTGTAGCTCATTTTTTAGATGCTTTAGTAAACACAATACACTTCTCCAGAATGGCCGTTGGCAATATACATTTCCACTATAAGTCTCACAGGGCTCCCTCTTCTCGTTGCCCTGTCCTGCATTTCTGTTGTTTACGCTTTATGAGGATGGCTCTTCTGACTGATACGAAGTGATATCTTTTGTAGTATTGACTTCCAGTGCCCACCTGTTTGGTTGGCTAAAAAAGTGTATGCCCTTTTCTTGAATATATACAGAAAAGAACGCATACACCCTTTTTGGCCAACTGCAATGTTGGCAATGTTGGCAATCTTCAGCTCCTTTTCTTGTGCTTAATGGCGAGTCCTTTCTACCTCCTCAAATCCCTTTCCTGCCATTCTCCCTTGCTTACAAGTCCTTTTCTCTGACTTTCCTCAAGACATTTTTCAGTGATGGATATTTTCAACTCTGCAGTTTTGTGAATTTTACTGCCCCTGAGTTCCATTGTTCAACTCGTGTTTATGGGAACTGGCCACAAAGCAGCGGGATTTCCTCAAGCCCTATACTGTTTCCATGGGCAACCCTAGCCTTTGGTCAATTCGTCTTCCTGATTGGAAATTAGAGTGACATGTGCCTGTCTGAACACCTAGGACTTGTCTCTCATTGTTCCTCATCCTTCCGCTTCATCCTCTGGACAAATTCCAAACTGTACGCAACAGGATGTTGACAGTGCTGACATCTCCAAGTGGGGAGACTGTTAGTAAAGACGCTGGAGGGGTGAACCCGAGCACCAGGAGATGAGGAGATGAGATGCCTTTTCCAAACTCTTCCCGATCAGACGGTATACCATCCTCTGGGTGTGACAGACATGTTTTAGCAGTAGGAAGAGTCCCATTCATGTAAGGAGAACACCAGGGCTTTTTCAAAATCAGTGTCTCCCCGAAACCCAAACTGGGGAAGTTTTTAAGCTACGGCTACACATATGTTCATTAAGGGCCTTGGGAAGTAGGCAGAGTCCAAACTTTAGATGATTGAAGTCTTCAGGGTCAGAAGCACTCACCACCAGCTTCCCTTAGGCTACACTTTAACTGTCATTGATAGATGATGTCAATAAAAATATCTATTCTTTTTCAGATTATTTCCCCTTATAGGTTATTGCAAAATGTTGAGTGTAGTTCCCTGTGCTATACAGTAGTTCCTTGTTGATGATCTATTTTATACATAGCAGTGTGTATGTGTTCATTCCAAACTGTTAATTTATCCCTCCTCCCACCTTTCCCCTTTGGTAATAATAAATTATAAGATTTTATACTTCTCAGAAATGGGGGAGCTGAAAGAGAGGTATCATTTTCAATGGAAAAGCATTTAAAACAAGATTGAAGGTTTAACCAAGATTATTAGCTGTACATCCTTGGAAAGAAATCACTTCGTTTCTCTAATATTGACCTGACAAATAAGACAAACCTTTTCACTGAACTTGCTTATAAAAAGTGATGGAAATATCAAATGGAAGTGTTAAAAACATCTTATTTTACCCGAGCCTTATACACTGTTCTATGTTAACTACAGTTTGGCTCACACATCTGTTCATTGAGGTTACAATAGTCTCAATTTCTGTTACTGATCCTCCAGAGTGGACCCCAACAAGTGTCCCCCTGCCCAGTGTCATTGGGGCCAACAGATCGAGACTGAGTTTGGTTCACAAGCAAAGGAAACTTTATATTTTGATCAGAGAATGGAGAGGTGAGAGCATGCACTACCCCGTGGGCTGTGGGCTGGGCTGCTGTGTAGAGATCCTGTCAGAGTCAGTGGGAGGGAGGGAGGCGGCGGAGCTCTCGAGGGCCGGGTTGGCTGTAGCTCAGGCTCTATATCGTGGAGTCTGCACTGGGCCCCAGGAGCTGAGGTGTCGACCCAGCCATTCTGCACTAGGAAATCTGGTCTGAAGTGCCGGGTGTGGAACCTCTGCATGCGGGACCCTAGGAGCACGTGAAATTAGACAAAGCACAAAGGATAAAAAAGGTTAGACTTGACTTTATTGCCCAGATTCTATTTTTATCTCCCAGGGATTTTTAATGGGCTTTGCTGGGGACAAACCCCTCCTCTGCTTTTTGTCCCGTTCCTCATTCTTGGAGTGCTGAGGGTGCAGACCCTTCTTCTGTAACTGCTGAGTGCTGAGTTGGGAGCCCTCATACCCTGGGGCGAGGGTCAGAGCTTCTCCCCAGCAGCCTCCCGGTGACGTTGATTGTCCCCAGGACCCCTGCCTCCCTGCTCGTCCACCTGAGCACCAGCATTGGAAGTGTTATAGATTCTAATGACCTTTAAGGGTCCAGGAAAGAGATGTGCAGAGACGCTGTGGGGGCCGGTTTCACCCCGCCCCACATTTGTTCGGCCACCTTAGGCTGACCGTCTCTGCCAGCCTAGATGCTCTGACCAGTAGTCTGCGCTTTCTTCAGTTAGGCCCCTGAATTAACGTACAAACAGCACCAGGTGTCAGAGCCCTGCCCGCTCAACTCCCAGACAGTCCAGGGTCAGTGGTCACCAAGGACCATGATGGCTACTGAGTCAACAGCCTTTTGAAGTAAACAGGAGTCCAGCCGGTCTTATTGGCCACCATCATCACGGTGTCTGTCGGCTTTTCTATGGTGACAGTGTGGTATACTGTTCCCCCGCCAAGATTATTAGCTCCCCTCTGGGTGCAGTAAGTCCTGCAAGCAGTAGTCTACTCTTTTGGGACACACTCTTGTTGTTTTATGAGAGAAACTCCAGGTCAAGTGATGTTCACACGAGTCGTCATGGTGCCCTGTTGCCCCCGGTTATCTCTCTGGATGTTGGAGTTGGAGGGCCTCCTCACTCGAGGTCGGTGTGCCCACGGAGCGAACCCTGCAACTTCAGGGCATGGTTGGTGGTTAGGATCACCACGTGGGGTCCTTTTCCCTTAGGAGGGAGGTGGCCTTTTGGGCTGCTGATTTCCAGGTTGTTAGATACCGCCAGTATCTTGGCCAGATGTGGCAGTGGGCCAAGCCCCTTAGTGACCGTAGTTTATCCTACCTGGATGGCATTCTTGCATTGTTCCATTTCAAGTGGTCCCAGTTTTTGCACTAATTCTCCAATGGCGATTCACCTTTCACCGGGAATGTAAAGGTCAAAGGGTTTAGCTAAATTAGGGAGTTCCAGGGCAAGGGTCTGAATTGACTGCTCTTTCCATTCTTGAAAGGCCACTTCTGGATTCTATTCAAAAGGATCATCATCTTTTCCTTTCAGTGTTTCATATAGAGGCCCAGCTAGTAGACTGTAGTTAGGGATCCAGAAGCAGCAAACCCTGGCCTCCCCAGGAACCCCTAAGCTGTCTTCTAGTTTTAGAAAGGGGTAAGGCTGAAAATGGTTTCTTCCCTTTCCTGGGATGGGCTTCTCTGACCTTCTGTGAGAATGAAGCCCAGGCAGGTCACCGCAGTCTGTGATATTTGAGCTTTTTCTTGGACAACTTCTATCCTTTATTGGCTTGGTAGTTCAGAGGCCTCCTTAGTAGGGCTGGTGATCAGAATGTCGTCTGCATATTGAAGGAGGGTTTCCTTTTCCAGAGGTAGAACTTTTAGGTCTTTAGCTAAGCTTTCCCCAAAGATGGTGTGGGAATTTTTGCACCCTTGGGGCCAGACGGCCCGGAAGTATTGTTTTAGTTGTATGTGGAGTCCTGCCACTCACAAGCCAAAATTTCTTGTGACTCTGGGACTAATGGAATACAAAAGAAGGCATCATTGAAGACTAATACAGAATACCATGTCCTGGTGGTTGGTAGAATGACCAGCAGGGTGTAGGAATTAGGAGCAACTGGAGGTATATCCTCGGTGGCTTCACTGACTGTCCTGACATCCTTTACCAGGTCCCCAGTGGCCCATGGGGCTCTCGTGGTCAGACCAATCCCAGAATATGGAGCTCACCTGGGCAGGTACCCCACCCCCACCCCAGCCCACGGGGCTCTCGTGGTCAGGCCCCTCCCAGGATACAGAGCTACCCTTGCAGGTACCGTGGCAGGGCTGGGCACACAGGAACCATGCACATAGCCCTCATTGCAGAGCACCCCCAGCTCACCTGTCGCTCAGAGCTGACACAGAGCACCTCAGAGCAGGACTTGAACTAACAAACAGCAGCTGCGACAGGTCTGTGACCCTGGGCATCACTCCGTGAGGCCTCCCTCCACCTGGTCTTCCAGAGACTTCCACTGCACCCGGGGCACCAGGCCTCTGTCTCCAACCACCACCCACCCCTCCTCTCCCTGACTCCTGGGTTCCTCTCATTAGGAGAGGGTTTTCTTGAAGTTGTCTCCCACTCATGGGCCAGATAAAATGATTAGAAAACAAGCCAAAGCTGCAGCCCCTTGTCTATCCTGACTCTCAGGAGCCCACACCTGTTCCTTGGACCTGGCCGGTTCAGCAAGTTCCATTTTCTGCAACTGTGAGCCCCTGAGGGGTGATGATTGGCTGACCTGGGCAGCCTTACCGTGCCGGCCAGCCCTCCCCAGGTGTGCCTGGGTTGAGATCAATATAAATACCACTCCAGGCAGCAAGAGCCCCTGCAGCCGTGCCTGACGCCATTTTCTCTGCCCTGTCAGCAGTCTCGGGGCTGGGCTGGTGGGAGGGAGTGAGAGGCCACGGCTTTGTGGGTGGCCCAGTGTGAGTGGGGCTCTGCTGGACTTTCTGCAGCAGTTGCCAGGCTGCCACCTGCTAAAGAAGAGGATGTGTCACCCATACCTGCTGCTGGAATTTCTCCCTGGGCAGAGGTGAGGAAGGAAAAAAGCAGTGGGGGCAGGGACAGGACGGGTATCTCAGGCAGGGAAATGGAAATCTTCCAGAAGAGCACCCAGGGCCAGGACCATCCTGGCTGGCCTGCAGGCACCAAGTCGGCCGGCATGCTGTCACTCGTGTGGCTCTATGGCCCTTCCTCTAGGCTTTCAAGTCCTTGTATATATTCAGGTGTTTTACCTGGGACGGGTGGGAATAGTTCAGCAGCAACTGGCCTGGGGCTCAGCTCACGTTTACTCACAGATGCCTCGGCACGGTGCCCCAGCTTTGCAATGAGGACGCTTGTTGCGTGGGGGCTGCTGGCTGAATGGGAGACGATTCCCCACCACTGACCAACTTCAGAATTGTTTACAACTGGAGCAAGTGCCCTGATACGGTTTTCCTCTGTGTAACTGGTGGGTTCTGTGTTTTTTTTCTCTTTTTCGTTTTTGGTTCAAGGTAGATTTTATTCCTCTTTTTTGTATTTACAGATATAAGCATGGAAATAATTTATTCATATAAATACATGTATGTGCAGGGAATAATTGTTTTTTCTGTTTTATTTTTTAAATTTTACTTCTTTTTAATTTTGAATTTTATTTTATATTTTTATACAGCAGGTTCTTATTGGTTATCTATTTTATACATATAAATGTATACATGCCAATCCCAGTCTCTCAACTCCTCCCACCACCACCCCCCCAACAGCTTTCCCCCCTTGTTGTCCATACGTTTGTTGTCTACATCTGTTGCTCTATTTATGCCTTGCAAAATGGTTAATCTGTACAGTTTTTCTAGGTTCCACATATATGCATGAATATACAAGATTTGTTTTTCTCTTTCTGACTTACTTCACTCTGTATGACAGTCTCTAGATCCATCGACGTCTCTACAAATGACCCAATTTCATTCCTTTTCATGGCTGAGTAATATTCCATTTTATATATGTACCACAGCTTTATGCATTCGTCTGTCTGTGGGCATTTAGGTTGCTTCCATTACCTCGATATTGTAAATAATGATGCAATGAACATTGCGGTGAATGACTCTTTTTGATTTATGGTTTTGTCTGGGTATATGTCCAGTACTGGGATTGCTGTATCATATGGTAATTCTATTGTTAGTTTCTTAAGAAATTCCATATTGTTCTCCATAATGACTGTATCAATTTATATTCCCAACAATAGTGGAAGAGGGTTCCTTTTCTCCACACCCTTTCCAGCATTTTTTGTTTGTAGATTTTCAATGATGCCTATTCTACCAGGTGTGAGGTGATACCTCATTGTTGAATCCATTTCGTTGAGCAAGGGGTAGCTCTTGTCTATTACATATTTGGCTTATGGAACGGTATCTGTGCTAATTTCAAACTCTGCTTTTATGCAGTACCCCAACTCACCTTCCCCCTTAAGCAGGCATAAGTTGGTTTTCTAAACTTGAGACCCTGTTCTGTTTTGTAATTCAGTTCATGTGTAGCCAAGATCACATTCCGTGTATTAGTGATACCTTATGATGTTTCTTTTTCTGTGTGACTTATTTCAGTTAGAATCATCGTGCCTCAATCCACTCATTATGCTGGTACGGGCCTGGTGACATAGATTTCATTGCTGAGTGGTATTCTGTTGTACATAAGTACCGCAACTTCTTTATCCATTATTTGCTCTCTGGGATATTTAACTTGTGCCGTAGAAGAGATTTCTGTAAAAAGACCCATCCCAAATTTTGGGGTTGCTGTGTCTTTTTGATAATAATTTCCCTAAGCTATAGGACCATAAGTGGAAGTGCCCTAGGCTCTGTTGCTTTGTTTTTTAGATGTTTCAGGAAACACAATACACATCTCCCGAGTGTCTGTTGGCAATTTACATCCCGCCCATCAGCATAACAAGGCTCCCAGTTCTCCATGGCCTGTCCTGCCTTTCTTGGTTTTACACTTTTTTCAGATGGCCCTTTTGACCGGGGGGAAGTGAGACTTCATTGTAGTGCAGATTTCCTTTGCAAGCTTGCTTGGTTGGCCAAAAAGGGCATATGCGTTTTTTCCTGAATATATTCAGGAAAAAACGCATACGCCCTTTTGGCAAAGTGCATCATTGTGGACGTTCTGCCTCTTTTCCTGTGCTTTCAATGCAATTCCAGTCTACCTCCTGAAATCGGGTTCCTGCAATTCTGCCCCGCTTTCAAGTCCTCTTGGCAGCCTTACTTCAGTATATTTTTGGACGATAGCTGTCATTTATAACTCTGCAGGTTTGTGAATTACAGAGACCCTGAGCTCCTTTCTTCAACTCGCTTTCTTTTGAGCTGGCCGCAACACCGCAGGATGGCTTCAGGCCCTAATCTGGTTCCGGCACGGCATGCTGAGCCTTTGGTTATTTCCTCTTCCTGGTGGGAAATGAGAGTTAAATTTGCCCGTCCAGACACCTCCAGCTAGTCTCTCATTGGTTCTCCCTATTCCTGTTCATCTTCCGCAGAAATTGCAAACTGGGCCAAACAGGAGGTTAAAGGCGCTGACTCTCCAAGTGGGGAGAGTGTTAGTAAAGGGTCTGGAATGTTGCACCCGAGTACCAGGGGAGGAAAACTGAGACATATTTGAACACGTCTCCCGTTCACATGGTTGATCATACTCGGGGTTCCACATGCATGTTTTAGCTGAAGGAAGAATACCTGAAACCTGGAGAGTTGAGACCCGTGTAATGGGTACCATGCAATATGACTTCAAAGGGTCTTCATTTGCTCACCGAACCTCTCCAATCCTATCACTGCTGCGTTCATGCCCCTGTACACATGCTTGATTCTCTTTCGGAGACATAGCAATCCATAGGTTTTAAGATACTTACTAGTCAGGTACATTCTTAGGCGTTTAATATGCGCTGTTGAGTCCATTTCGTTGAGCAAGGAGTAGCTCTTGTCTATTCCATATTTGGCTTAAGGAACTTTATCTGTGCTCATTTCAATCTCTGGTTTTATGCAGCACCCCAACTCACCTTTCCCCTTAAGCAAGCATAAGTTGGTTTTCTAAATTTGAGACCCTGTTCTGTTCTGTAATTCAGTTCCTGTGTAGCCAAGTTTACATTCCGTGTATTACTGATATCTTATGATGTTTCTTTTTCTGTGTGACTTATTTCAGTTAGAATCATCATACCTGAATCCACTCATTGTGCTGCTAAGGGCCTGATGACACAGATTTCATTGCTGAGTGATATTGCTTTGTAAGTAAATACCAGAACTTCTTTATCCATTTTTCACTTTCTGCGATGTTGAACTTGTACTGTAAACGAGGTTCTTGTAAACAGAGGCGTCCCAAACTTTGGGGTGGCTGTGTCTTTTTGATTTTAATTTCCCTAAGCTATAGGACCATAAGTGGAAGTGCCCTAGGCTCTGTTGCTTTGTTTTTTAGATGTTTCAGGAAACACCATACACTTCTCCCGAGTGTCTGTTGGCAAATTACATCCCACCCATCACCATAACAAGGCTCCCAGTTCTCCATGGCCTGTCCTGCCTTTCTGGATTTTACACTTTTTTCAGATGGCCCTTTTGACCGGGGGGGGGGGGAAGTGAGACTTCATTGTAGTGCAGATTTCCTTTGCAAGCTTGCTTGGTTGGCCAAAAAGGGCGTATGCGTTTTTTCCTGAATATATTCAGGAAAAAACGCATACGCCCTTTTTGGCCAAGTGCATCATTGTGGACGTTGTGCCCCTTTTCCTATGCTTTCAATGCAATTCCAGTCTACCTCCTGAAATCGGTTTCCTGCAATTCTGCCCCGCTTTGAAGTCCTCTTGGCAGCCTTACTTCAGTCTATTTTTGGACGATAGCTGTCATTTATAACTCTGCAGGTTTGTGAATTACAGTGCCCCTGAGCTCCTTTCTTCAACTCGCTTTCTTGTGACCTGGCCGCAACACCGCAGGATGGCTTCAGGCCCTAATCTGGTTCCGGCACGGCACGCTGAGCCTTTGGTTATTTCCTCTTCCTGGTAGGAAATGAGAGTTAAATTTGCCCGTCCAGACACCTCCAGCTAGTCTCTCATTGGTTCTCGCTATTCCTGTTCATCTTCCGCAGAAATTGCAAACTGGGCCAAACAGGAGGTTAAAGGGACTGACTCTCCAAGTGGGGAGAGTGTTAGTAAAGCGTCTGGAATGTTGCACCCGAGTACCAGGGGAGGAAAACTGAGACATATTTGAACACGTCTCCCGTTCACATGGTTGATCATACTCTGGGTTCCACATGCATGTTTTAGCTGAAGGAAGAATACCTAAAACCTGGGTAGTTGAAACCCGTGGAATGGGTACCATGCAATATGACTTCAAAGGGTCTTCATTTGCTCACCGAACCTCTCCAATCCTATCACTGCTGCGTTTATGCCCCTGTACACATGCTTGATTCTCTTTCGGAGACATAGCAATCCATAGGTTTTAAGATACTTACTAGTCAGGTACATTCTTAGGCCTTTAATATGGGGTGTTGAGTCCATTTCGTTGAGCAAGGAGTAGCTCTTGTCTATTCCGTATTTGGCTTAAGGAACTTTATCTGTGCTCATTTAAATCTCTGGTTTTATGCAGCACCCCAACTCACCTTTACCCTTAAGCAAGAATAAGTTGGTTTTCTAAATTTGAGACCCTGTTCTGTTCTGTAATTCAGTTCCTGTGTAGCCAAGTTTCCATTCCGTGTATTACTGATATCTTATGATGTTTCTTTTTCTGTGTGACTTATTTCAGTTAGAATCATCATAACTGAATCCACTCATTGTGCTGCTAAGGGCCTGATGACATAGAATTCATTGCTGAGTGATATTGCTTTGTAAGTAAATACCACACTTCTTTATCCATTTTTCACTTTCTGCGATGTTGAACTTGTACTGTAAACGAGGTTCTTGTAAACAGAGCCGTTCCAAACTTTGGGGTGGCTGTGTCTTTTTGATTTTAATTTCCCTAAGCTATAGGACCTTAAGTGGATGTGCCCTAGGTTCTGTTGCTTTGTTTTTTAGATGTTTCAGGAAACACCATACACTTCTCCCGAGTGTCTGTTGGCAATTTACATCCCGCCCATCAGCATAACAAGGCTCCCAGTTCTCCATGGCCTGTCCTGCCTTTCTGGATTTTACACTTTTTTCAGATGGCCCTTTTGACTGGGGGAAGTGAGCCTTCATTGTAGTGCAGATTTCCTTTGCAAGCTTGCTTGGTTGGCCAAAAAGGGCGTATGCGTTTTTTCCTGAATATATTCAGGAAAAAACGCATACGCCCTTTTTGTCCAAGTGCATCATTGTGGACGTTCTGCCCCTTTTCCTATGCTTTCAATGCAATTCCAGTCTACCTCCTGAAATCGGTTTCCTGCAATTCTGCCCCGCTTTCAAGTCCTCTTGGCAGCCTTACTTCAGTCTATTTTTGGACGATAGCTGTCATTTATAACTCTGCAGGTTTGTGAATTACAGTGCCCCTGAGCTCTTTCTTCAACTCGCTTTCTTTTGAGCTGGCCGCAACTCCGCTGGATGGCTTCAGGCCCTAATCTGGTTCCGATACGGCACGCTGAGCCTTTGGTTATTTCCTCTTCCTGGTGGGAAATGAGAGTTAAATTTGCCCGTCCAGACACCTCCAGCAAGCCTCTCATTGGTTCTCGCTATTCCTGTTCATCTTCCGCAGAAATTGCAAACTGGGCCAAACAGGAGGTTAAAGGGACTGACTCTCCAACTGGGGAGAGTGTTAGTAAAGCGTCTGGAATGTTGCACCCGAGTACCAGGGGAGGAAAACTGAGACATATTTGAACACGTCTCCCGATCACATGGTTGATCATACTCTGGGTTCCACATGCATATTTTAGATGAAGGAAGAATACCTAAAACCTGGGTAGTTGAAACCCGTGGAATGGGTACCATGCAATATGACTTCAAAGGGTCTTCATTTGCTCACCGAACCTCTCCAATCCTATCACTGCTGCGTTTATGCCCCTGTACACATGCTTGATTCTCTTTCGGAGACATAGCAATCCATAGGTTTTAAGATACTTACTAGTCAGGTACATTCTTAGGCGTTTAATATGCGGTGTTGAGTCCATTTCGTTGAGCAAGGAGTAGCTCTTGTCTATTCCATATTTGGCTTAAGGAACTTTATCTGTGCTCATTTCAATCTCTGGTTTTATGCAGCACCCCAACTCACCTTTCCCCTTAAGCAAGCATAAGTTGGTTTTCTAAATTAGAGACCCTTTTCTGTTTTGGAATGCAGTTCCTGTGTAGCCAAGTTTCCATTCCGTGTATTACTGATATCTTATGATGTTTCTTTTTCTGTGTGACTTATTTCAGTTAGAATCATCATACCTGAATCCACTCATTGTGCTGCTAAGGGCCTGATGACATAGAATTCATTGCTGAGTGATATTGCTTTGTAAGTAAATACCACAACTTCTTTATCCATTTTTCACTTTCTGCGATGTTGAACTTGTACTGTAAACGAGGTTCTTGTAAACAGAGCCGTTCCAAACTTTGGGGTGGCTGTGTCTTTTTGATTTTAATTTCCCTAAGCTATAGGACCATAAGTGGATGTGCCCTAGGTTCTGTTGCTTTGTTTTTTAGATGTTTCAGGAAACACCATACACTTCTCCCGAGTGTCTGTTGGCAATTTACATCCCGCCCATCAGCATAACAAGGCTCCCAGTTCTCCATGGCCTGTCCTGCCTTTCTGGATTTTACACTTTTTTCAGATGGCCCTTTTGACCGGGGGAAGTGAGCCTTCATTGTAGTGCAGATTTCCTTTGCAAGCTTGCTTGGTTGGCCAAAAAGGGCGTATGCGTTTTTTCCTGAATATATTCAGGAAAAAACGCATACGCCCTTTTTGGCCAAGTGCATCATTGTGGACGTTCTGCCTCTTTTCCTATGCTTTCAATGCAATTCCAGTCTACCTCCTGAAATCGGTTTCCTGCAATTCTGCCCCGCTTTCAAGTCCTCTTGGCAGCCTTACTTCAGTCTATTTTTGGACGATAGCTGTCATTTATAACTCTGCAGGTTTGTGAATTACAGTGCCCCTGAGCTCCTTTCTTCAACTCGCTTTCTTTTGAGCTGGCCGCAACACCGCAGGATGGCTTCAGGCCCTAATCTGGTTCCGGTACGGCACGCTGAGCCTTTGGTTATTTCCTCTTCCTGGTGGGAAATGAGAGTTAAATTTGCCCGTCCAGACACCTCCAGCAAGCCTCTCATTGGTTCTCACTATTCCTGTTCATCTTCCGCAGAAATTGCAAACTGGGCCAAACAGGAGGTTAAAGGGACTGACTCTCCAACTGGAGAGAGTGTTAGTAAAGCGTCTGGAATGTTGCACCCGAGTACCAGGGGAGGAAAACTGAGACATATTTGAACACGTCTCCCGATCACATGGTTGATCATACTCTGGGTTCCACATGCATATTTTAGCTGAAGGAAGAATACCTAAAACCTGGGTAGTTGAAACCCGTGGAATGGGTACCATGCAATATGACTTCAAAGGGTCTTCATTTGCTCACCGAACCTCTCCAATCCTATCACTGCTGCGTTTATGCCCCTGTACACATGCTTGATTCTCTTTCGGAGACATAGCAATCCATAGGTTTTAAGATACTTACTAGTCAGGTACATTCTTAGGCGTTTAATATGCGGTGTTGAGTCCATTTCGTTGAGCAAGGAGTAGCTCTTGTCTATTCCATATTTGGCTTAAGGAACTTTATCTGTGCTCATTTCAATCTCTGGTTTTATGCAGCACCCCAACTCACCTTTCCCCTTAAGCAAGCATAAGTTGGTTTTCTAAATTAGAGACCCTGTTCTGTTTTGGAATGCAGTTCCTGTTTAGCCAAGTTTACATTCCGTGTATTAGTGATATCTTATGATGTTTCTTTTTCTGTGTGACTTATTTCAGTTAGAATCATCGTACCTGAATCCACTCATTATGCTGCTACGGGCCTGATGACATAGATTTCATTGCTGAGTGATACTGCATTGTACGTAAGTACCACAAGTTCTTTATCCATTTTTCACTTTCTGTGATATTGAACTTGTACGGTAAACGAGGTTCTTGTAAACGGAGGCGTCCCAAACTTTGGGGTGGCTGTGTCTTTTTGATTTTAATTTCCCTAAGCTATAGGACCATAAGTGGAAGTGCCCTAGGCTCTGTTGCTTTGTTTTTTAGATGTTTCAGGAAACACCATACACTTCTCCCGAGTGGTTGTTGGCAATTTACATCCCGCCCATCAGCATAACAAGGCTCCCAGTTCTCCATGGCCTGTCCTGCCTTTCTGGATTTTACACTTTTTTCAGATGGCCCTTTTGACCGGGGGGAAGTGAGACTTCATTGTAGTGCAGATTTCCTTTGCAAGCTTGCTTGGTTGGCCAAAAAGGGCGTATGCGTTTTTTCCTGAATATATTCAGGAAAAAACGCATACGCCCTTTTTGGCCAAGTGCATCATTGTGGACGTTCTGCCTCTTTTCCTATGCTTTCAATGCAATTCCAGTCTACCTCCTGAAATCGGTTTCCTGCAATTCTGCCCCGTTTTCAAGTCCTCTTGGCAGCCTTACTTCAGTCTATTTTTGGACGATAGCTGTCATTTATAACTCTGCAGGTTTGTGAATTACAGTGCCCCTGAGCTCCTTTCTTCAACTTGCTTTCTTGTGACCTGGCCGCAACACCGCAGGATGGCTTCAGGCCCTAATCTGGTTCCGGCACGGCACGCTGAGCCTTTGGTTATTTCCTCTTCCTGTTGGGAAATGAGAGTTAAATTTGCCCGTCCAGACACCTCCAGCTAGTCTCTCATTGGTTCTCGCTATTCCTGTTCATCTTCCGCAGAAATTGCAAACTGGGCCAAACAGGAGGTTAAAGGCACTGACTCTCCAAGTGGGGAGAGTGTTAGTAAAGCGTCTGGAATGTTGCACCCGAGTACCAGGGGAGGAAAACTGAGACATATTTGAACACGTCTCCCGTTCACATGGTTGATCATACTTGGGTTCCACATGCATGTTTTAGCTGAAGGAAGAATACCTTAAACCTGGAGAGTTAAGACCCGTGTAATGGGTACCATGCAATATGACTTCAAAGGGTCTTCATTTGCTCACCGAACCTCTCCAATCCTATCACTGCTGCGTTTATGCCCCTGTACACATGCTTGATTCTCTTTCGGAGACATAGCAATCCATAGGTTTTAAGATACTTACTAGTCAGGTACATTCTTAGGGGTTTAATATGGGGTTTTGAGTCCATTTCGTTGAGCAAGGAGTAGCTCTTGTCTATTCCATATTTGGCTAAAGGAACTTTATCTGTGCTCATTTCAATCTCTGGATTTATGCAGCACCCCAACTCACCTTTCCCGTTAAGCAAGCATAAGTTGGTTTTCTAAATTTGAGACCCTGTTCTGTTTTGGAATGCAGTTCCTGTGTAGCCAAGTTTACATTCCGTGTATTAGTGATATCTTATGATGTTTCTTTTTCTGTGTGACTTATTTCAGTTAGAATCATCGTACCTGAATCCACTCATTATGCTGCTACGGGCCTGATGACATAGATTTCATTGCTGAGTGATACTGCATTGTACGTAAGTACCACAAGTTCTTTATCCATTTTTCACTTTCTGCGATGTTGAACTTGTACTGTAAACGAGGTTCTTGTAAACAGAGGCGTCCCAAACTTTGGGTGGCTGTGTCTTTTTGATTTTAATTTCCCTAAGCTATAGGACCATAAGTGGCAGTGCCCTAGGCTCTGTTGCTTTGTTTTTTAGATGTTTCAGGAAACACCATACACTTCTCCCGAGTGTCTGTTGGCAATTTACATCCCGCCCATCAGCATAACAAGGCTCCCAGTTCTCCATGGCCTGTCCTGCCTTTCTGGATTTTACACTTTTTTCAGATGACCCTTTTGACCGGGGGGAAGTGAGACTTCATTGTAGTGCAGATTTCCTTTGCAAGCTTGCTTGGTTGGCCAAAAAGGGCGTATGCGTTTTTTCCTGAATATATTCAGGAAAAAACGCATACGCCCTTTTTGGCCAAGTGCATCATTGTGGACGTTCTGCCTCTTTTCCTATGCTTTCAATGCAATTCCAGTCTACCTCCTGAAATCGGTTTCCTGCAATTCTGCCCCGCTTTCAAGTCCTCTTGGCAGCCTTACTTCAGTCTATTTTTGGACGATAGCTGTCATTTATAACTCTGCAGGTTTGTGAATTACAGTGCCCCTGAGCTCCTTTCTTCAACTCGCTTTCTTGTGACCTGGCCACAACACCGCAGGATGGCTTCAGGCCCTAATCTGGTTCCGGTACGGCACGCTGAGCCTTTGGTTATTTCCTCTTCCTGGTGGGAAATGAGAGTTAAATTTGCCCGTCCAGACACCTCCAGCTAGTCTCTCATTGGTTCTCGCTATTTCTGTTCATCTTCCGCAGAAATTGCAAACTGGGCCAAACAGGAGGTTAAAGGGACTGACTCTCCAAGTGGGGAGAGTGTTAGTAAAGCGTCTGGAATGTTGCACCCGAGTACCAGGGGAGGAAAACTGAGACATATTTGAACACGTCTCCCGTTCACATGGTTGATCATACTCTGGGTTCCACATGCATGTTTTAGCTGAAGGAAGAATACCTAAAACCTGGGTAGTTGAAACCCGTGGAATGGGTACCATGCAATATGACTTCAAAGGGTCTTCATTTGCTCACCGAACCTCTCCAATCCTATCACTGCTGTGTTTATGCCCCTGTACACATGCTTGATTCTCTTTCGGAGACATAGCAATCCATAGGTTTTAAGATACTTACTAGTCAGGTACATTCTTAGGCGTTTAATATGCGGTGTTGAGTCCATTTCGTTGAGCAAGGAGTAGCTCTTGTCTATTCCATATTTGGCTTAAGGAACTTTATCTGTGCTCATTTCAATCTCTGGTTTTATGCAGCACCCCAACTCACCTTTACCCTTAAGCAATCATAAGTTGGTTTTCTAAATTTGAGAACCTGTTCTGTTTTGGAATTCAGTTCCTGTGTAGCCAAGTTTACATTCCGTGTATTAGTGATATCTTATGATGTTTCTTTTTCTGTGTGACTTATTTCAGTTAGAATCATCGTACCTGAATCTACTCATTATGCTGCTACGGGCCTGATGACATAGATTTCATTGCTGAGTGATACTGCATTGTACGTAAGTACCACAAGTTCTTTATCCACTTTTCACTTTCTGCGATGTTGAACTTGTACTGTAAACGAGGTTCTTGTAAACAGAGCCATTCCAAACTTTGGGGTGGCTGTGTGTTTTTGATTTTAATTTCCCTATGCTATAGGACCATAAGTGGCATTGCCCTAGGCTCTGTTGCTTTGTTTTTTAGATGTTTCAGGAAACACCATACACTTCTCCCAAGTGTCTGTTGGCAATTTACATCCCGCCCCTCAGCATAACAAGGCTCCCAGTTCTCAATGGCCTGTTGCCTTTCTGGATTTTACACTTTTTTCAGATGGCCCTTTTGACCGAGGGGAAGTGAGACTTCATTGTAGTGCAGATTTCCTTTGCAAGCTTGCTTGGTTGGCCAAAAAGGGCGTATGCGTTTTTTCCTGAATATATTCAGGAAAAAACGCATACGCCCTTTTTGGCCAAGTGCATCATTGTGGACGTTCTGCCTCTTTTCCTATGCTTTCAATGCAATTCCAGTCTACCTCCTGAAATCGGTTTCCTGCAATTCTGCCCCGCTTTCAAGTCCTCTTGGCAGCCTTACTTCAGTCTATTTTTGGACGATAGCTGTCATTTATAACTCTGCAGGTTTGTGAATTACAGTGCCCCTGAGCTCCTTTCTTCAACTCGCTTTCTTGTGACCTGGCCGCAACACCGCAGGATGGCTTCAGGCCCTAATCTGGTTCCGGCCCGGCATGCTGAGCCTTTGGTTAATTCCTCTTCCTGGTGGGAAATGAGAGTTAAATTTGCCCGTCCAGACACCTCCAGCTAGCCTCTCATTGGTTCTCGCTATTCCTGTTCATCTTCCGCAGAAATTGCAAACTGGGCCAAACAGGAGGTTAAAGGGACTGACTCTCCAAGTCGGGAGAGTGTTAGTAAAGCGTCTGGAATGTTGCACCCGAGTACCAGGGGAGGAAAACTGAGACATATTTGAACACGTCTCCGGTTCACATGGATGATCATACTCTGGGTTCCACATGCATGTTTAGCTGAAGGAAGAATACCTTAAACCTGGAGAATTGAGACCCGTGTAATGGGTACCATGAAATATGATTTCAAAGGTTCTTCATTTGCTCAAGGAACCTCTCCAATCCTATCACTGCTGCGTTTATTCCCCTGTACACACGCTTGATTCTCTTTTGGAGACATAGCAATCCATAGGTTTTAAGATACTTACTAGTCAGGTACATTCTTAGGGGTTTAATATGGGGTTTTGAGTCCATTTCGTTGAGCAAGGAGTAGCTCTTGTCTATTCCATATTTGGCTTAAGGAACTTTATCTGTGCTCATTTCAATCTCTGGATTTATGCAGCACCCCAACTCACCTTTCCCCTTAAGCAAGCATAAGTTGGTTTTCTTAATTTGAGACCCTGTTTTGTTTTGGAATGCAGTTCCTATGTAGCCAAGTTTACATTCCGTGTATTAGTGATATCTTATGATGTTTCTTTTTCTGTGTGACTTATTTCAGTTAGAATCATCGTACCTGAATCCACTAATTATGCTGCTACGGGCCTGATGACATAGATTTCATTGCTGAGTGATACTGCATTGTACGTAAGTACCACAAGTTCTTTATCCATTTTTCACTTTCTGCGATGTTGAACTTGTACTGTAAACGAGGTTCTTGTAAACAGAGGCGTCCCAAACTTTGGGTGGCTGTGTCTTTTTGATTTTAATTTCCCTAAGCTATAGGACCATAAGTGGCAGTGCCCTAGGCTCTGTTGCTTTGTTTTTTAGATGTTTCAGGAAACACCATACACTTCTCCCGAGTGTCTGTTGGCAATTTACATCCCGCCCATCAGCATAACAAGGCTCCCAGTTCTCCATGGCCTGTCCTGCCTTTCTGGATTTTACACTTTTTTCAGATGACCCTTTTGACCGGGGGGAAGTGAGACTTCATTGTAGTGCAGATTTCCTTTGCAAGCTTGCTTGGTTGGCCAAAAAGGGCGTATGCGTTTTTTCCTGAATATATTCAGGAAAAAACGCATACGCCCTTTTTGGCCAAGTGCATCATTGTGGACGTTCTGTCTCTTTTCCTATGCTTTCAATGCAATTCCAGTCTACCTCCTGAAATCGGTTTCCTGCAATTCTGCCCCGCTTTCAAGTCCTCTTGGCAGCCTTACTTCAGTCTATTTTTGGACGATAGCTGTCATTTATAACTCTGCAGGTTTGTGAATTACAGTGCCCCTGAGCTCCTTTCTTCAACTCGCTTTCTTGTGACCTGGCCACAACACCGCAGGATGGCTTCAGGCCCTAATCTGGTTCCGGTACGGCACGCTGAGCCTTTGGTTATTTCCTCTTCCTGGTGGGAAATGAGAGTTAAATTTGCCCGTCCAGACACCTCCAGCTAGTCTCTCATTGGTTCTCGCTATTTCTGTTCATCTTCCGCAGAAATTGCAAACTGGGCCAAACAGGAGGTTAAAGGGACTGACTCTCCAAGTGGGGAGAGTGTTAGTAAAGCGTCTGGAATGTTGCACCCGAGTACCAGGGGAGGAAAACTGAGACATATTTGAACACGTCTCCCGTTCACATGGTTGATCATACTCTGGGTTCCACATGCATGTTTTAGCTGAAGGAAGAATACCTAAAACCTGGGTAGTTGAAACCCGTGGAATGGGTACCATGCAATATGACTTCAAAGGGTCTTCATTTGCTCACCGAACCTCTCCAATCCTATCACTGCTGTGTTTATGCCCCTGTACACATGCTTGATTCTCTTTTGGAGACATAGCAATCCATAGGTTTTAAGATACTTACTAGTCAGGTACATTCTTAGGCGTTTAATATGCGGTGTTGAGTCCATTTCGTTGAGCAAGGAGTAGCTCTTGTCTATTCCATATTTGGCTTAAGGAACTTTATCTGTGCTCATTTCAATCTCTGGTTTTATGCAGCACCCCAACTCACCTTTACCCTTAAGCAATCATAAGTTGGTTTTCTAAATTTGAGAACCTGTTCTGTTTTGGAATTCAGTTCCTGTGTAGCCAAGTTTACATTCCGTGTATTAGTGATATCTTATGATGTTTCTTTTTCTGTGTGACTTATTTCAGTTAGAATCATCGTACCTGAATCTACTCATTATGCTGCTACGGGCCTGATGACATAGATTTCATTGCTGAGTGATACTGCATTGTACGTAAGTACCACAAGTTCTTTATCCATTTTTCACTTTCTGCGATGTTGAACTTGTACTGTAAACGAGGTTCTTGTAAACAGAGCCATTCCAAACTTTGGGGTGGCTGTGTGTTTTTGATTTTAATTTCCCTAAGCTATAGGACCATAAGTGGCATTGCCCTAGGCTCTGTTGCTTTGTTTTTTAGATGTTTTAGGAAACACCATACACTTCTCCCAAGTGTCTGTTGGCAATTTACATCCCGCCCCTCAGCATAACAAGGCTCCCAGTTCTCAATGGCCTGTTGCCTTTCTGGATTTTACACTTTTTTCAGATGGCCCTTTTGACCGAGGGGAAGTGAGACTTCATTGTAGTGCAGATTTCCTTTGCAAGCTTGCTTGGTTGGCCAAAAAGGGCGTATGCGTTTTTTCCTGAATATATTCAGGAAAAAACGCATACGCCCTTTTTGGCCAAGTGCATCATTGTGGACGTTCTGCCTCTTTTCCTATGCTTTCAATGCAATTCCAGTCTACCTCCTGAAATCGGTTTCCTGCAATTCTGCCCCGCTTTCAAGTCCTCTTGGCAGCCTTACTTCAGTCTATTTTTGGACGATAGCTGTCATTTATAACTCTGCAGGTTTGTGAATTACAGTGCCCCTGAGCTCCTTTCTTCAACTCGCTTTCTTGTGACCTGGCCGCAACACCGCAGGATGGCTTCAGGCCCTAATCTGGTTCCGGCCCGGCATGCTGAGCCTTTGGTTAATTCCTCTTCCTGGTGGGAAATGAGAGTTAAATTTGCCCGTCCAGACACCTCCAGCTAGCCTCTCATTGGTTCTCGCTATTCCTGTTCATCTTCCGCAGAAATTGCAAACTGGGCCAAACAGGAGGTTAAAGGGACTGACTCTCCAAGTCGGGAGAGTGTTAGTAAAGCGTCTGGAATGTTGCACCCGAGTACCAGGGGAGGAAAACTGAGACATATTTGAACACGTCTCCGGTTCACATGGATGATCATACTCTGGGTTCCACATGCATGTTTAGCTGAAGGAAGAATACCTTAAACCTGGAGAATTGAGACCCGTGTAATGGGTACCATGAAATATGACTTCAAAGGTTCTTCATTTGCTCAAGGAACCTCTCCAATCCTATCACTGCTGCGTTTATTCCCCTGTACACACGCTTGATTCTCTTTTGGAGACATAGCAATCCATAGGTTTTAAGATACTTACTAGTCAGGTACATTCTTAGGGGTTTAATATGGGGTTTTGAGTCCATTTCGTTGAGCAAGGAGTAGCTCTTGTCTATTCCATATTTGGCTTAAGGAACTTTATCTGTGCTCATTTCAATCTCTGGTTTTATGCAGCACCCCAACTCACCTTTCCCCTTAAGCAAGCATAAGTTGGTTTTCTTAATTTGAGACACTGTTTTGTTTTGGAATGCAGTTCCTATGTAGCCAAGTTTACATTCCGTGTATTAGTGATATCTTATGATGTTTCTTTTTCTGTGTGACTTATTTCAGTTAGAATCATCGTACCTGAATCCACTAATTATGCTGCTACGGGCCTGATGACATAGATTTCATTGCTGAGTGATACTGCATTGTACGTAAGTACCACAAGTTCTTTATCCATTTTTCACTTTCTGCGATGTTGAACTTGTACTGTAAACGAGGTTCTTGTAAACAGAGGCGTCCCAAACTTTGGGTGGCTGTGTCTTTTTGATTTTAATTTCCCTAAGCTATAGGACCATAAGTGGCAGTGCCCTAGGCTCTGTTGCTTTGTTTTTTAGATGTTTCAGGAAACACCATACACTTCTCCTGAGTGTCTGTTGGTAATTTACATCCCGCCCATCAGCATAACAAGGCTCCCAGTTCTCCATGGCCTGTCCTGCCTTTCTGGATTTTACACTTTTTTCAGATGGCCCTTTTGACCGGGGGGAAGTGAGACTTCATTGTAGTGCAGATTTCCTTTGCAAGCTTGCTTGGTTGGCCAAAAAGGGCGTATGCGTTTTTTCCTGAATATATTCAGGAAAAAACGCATACGCCCTTTTTGGCCAAGTTCATCATTGTGGACGTTCTGCCTCTTTTCCTATGCTTTCAATGCAATTCCAGTCTACCTCCTGAAATCGGTTTCCTGCAATTCTGCCCCGCTTTCAAGTCCTCTTGGCAGCCTTACTTCAGTCTATTTTTGGACGATAGCTGTCATTTATAACTCTGCAGGTTTGTGAATTACAGTGCCCCTGAGCTCCTTTCTTCAACTCGCTTTCTTGTGACCTGGCCGCAACACCGCAGGATGGCTTCAGGCCCTAATCTGGTTCCGGGACGGCACGCTGAGCCTTTGGTTATTTCCTCTTCCTGGTGGGAAATGAGAGTTAAATTTGCCCGTCCAGACACCTCCAGCTAGTCTCTCATTGGTTCTCGCTATTTCTGTTCATCTTCCGCAGAAATTGCAAACTGGGCCAAACAGGAGGTTTAAGGCGCTGACTCTCCAAGTGGGGAGAGTGTTAGTAAAGCGTCTGGAATGTTGCACCCGAGTACCAGGGGAGGAAAACTGAGACATATTTGAACACGTCTCCCGTTCACATGGTTGATCATACTTGGGTTCCACATGCATGTTTTAGCTGAAGGAAGAATACCTTAAACCTGGAGAGTTAAGACCCGTGTAATGGGTACCATGCAATATGACTTCAAAGGTTCTTCATTTGCTCAAGGAACCTCTCCAATCCTATCACTGCTGCGTTTATGCCCCTGTACACATGCTTGATTCTCTTTCGGAGACATAGCAATCCATAGGTTTTAAGATATTTACTAGTCAGGTACATTCTTAGGCGTTTAATATGTGGTGTTGAGTCCATTTCGTTGAGCAAGGAGTAGCTCTTCTCTATTCCATATTTGACTTAAGGAACTTTATCTGTGCTCATTTAAATCTCTGGTTTTATGCAGCACCCCAACTCACCTTTACCCTTAAGCAAGCATAAGTTGGTTTTCTAAATTTGAGACCCTGTTCTGTTCTGTAATTCAGTTCCTGTGTAGCCAAGTTTACATTCCGTGTATTACTGATATCTTATGATGTTTCTTTTTCTGTGTGACTTACTTCAGTTAGAATCATCATACCTGAATCCACTCATTGTGCTGCTAAGGGCCTGATGACACAGATTTCATTGCTGAGTGATATTGCTTTGTAAGTAAATACCACAACTTCTTTATCCATTTTTCACTTTCTGCGATGTTGAACTTGTACTGTAAATGAGGTTCTTGTAAACAGAGGCGTCCCAAACTTTGGGGTGGCTGTGTCTTTTTGATTTTAATTTCCCTAAGCTATAGGACCATAAGTGGAAGTGCCCTAGGTTCTGTTGCTTTGTGTTTTAGATGTTTCAGGAAACACCATACACTTCTCCCAAGTGGTTGTTGGCAATTTACATCCCGCCCATCAGCATAACAAGGCTCCCAGTTCTCCATGGCCTGTCCTGCCTTTCTGGATTTTACACTTTTTTCAGATGGCCCTTTTGACCGGGGGGAAGTGAGACTTCATTGTAGTGCAGATTTCCTTTGCAAGCTTGCTTGGTTGGCCAAAAAGGGCGTATGCGTTTTTTCCTGAATATATTCAGGAAAAAACGCATACGCCCTTTTTGGCCAAGTGCATCATTGTGGACGTTCTGCCTCTTTTCCTATGCTTTCAATGCAATTCCAGTCTACCTCCTGAAATCGGTTTCCTGCAATTCTGCCCCGCTTTCAAGTCCTCTTGGCAGCCTTACTTCAGTCTATTTTTGGACGATAGCTGTCATTTATAACTCTGCAGGTTTGTGAATTACAGTGCCCCTGAGCTCCTTTCTTCAACTCGCTTTCTTTTGAGCTGGCCGCAACACCGCAGGATGGCTTCAGGCCCTAATCTGGCTCCGGTACGGCACGCTGAGCCTTTGGTTATTTCCTCTTCCTGGTGGGAAATGAGAGTTAAATTTGCCCGTCCAGACACCTCCAGCTAGCCTCTCATTGGTTCTCGCTATTCCTGTTCATCTTCCGCAGAAATTGCAAACTGGGCCAAACAGTAGGTTAAAGGCGCTGACTCTCCAAGTGGGGAGAGTGTTAGTAAAGCGTCTGGAATGTTGCACCCGAGTACCAGGGGAGGAAAACTGAGACATATTTGAACACGTCTCCCGTTCACATGGTTGATCATACTCTGGGTTCCACATGCATGTTTTTGCTGAAGGAAGAATACCTTAAACCTGGGTAGTTGAAACCCGTGGAATGGGTACCATGCAATATGACTTCAAAGGGTCTTCATTTGCTCACGAACCTCTCCAATCCTATCACTGCTGCGTTTATGCCCCTGTACACATGCTTGATTCTCTTTCGGAGACATAGCAATCCATAGGTTTTAAGATACTTACTAGTCAGGTACATTCTTAGGCGTTTAATATGGGGTGTTGAGTCCATTTCGTTGAGCAAGGAGTAGCTCTTGTCTATTCCATATTTGGCTTAAGGAACTTTATCTGTGCTCATTTCAATCTCTGGTTTTATGCAACACCCCAACTCACCTTTCCCCTTAAGCAAGCATAAGTTGGTTTTCTAAATTTGAGACCCTGTTCTGTTCTGTAATTCAGTTCCTGTGTAGCCAAGTTTACATTCCGTGTATTACAGATATCTTATGATGTTTCTTTTTCTGTGTGACTTATTTCAGTTAGAATCATCATACCTGGATCCACTCATTGTGCTGCTAAGGGCCTGATGACATAGATTTCATTGCTGAGTGATATTGCTTTGTAAGTAAATACCACAACTTCTTTATCCATTTTTCACTTTCTGCGATGTTGAACTTGTACTGTAAACGAAGTTCTTGTAAACAGAGGCGTCCCAAACTTTGGGGTGGCTGTGTCTTTTTGATTTTAATTTCCCTAAGCTATAGGACCATAAGTGGCAGTGCCCTAGGCTCTGTTGCTTTGTTTTTTAGATGTTTCAGGAAACACCATACACTTCTCCTGAGTGTCTGTTGGTAATTTACATCCCGCCCATCAGCATAACAAGGCTCCCAGTTCTCCATGGCCTGTCCTGCCTTTCTGGATTTTACACTTTTTTCAGATGGCCCTTTTGACCGGGGGGAAGTGAGACTTCATTGTAGTGCAGATTTCCTTTGCAAGCTTGCTTGGTTGGCCAAAAAGGGCGTATGCGTTTTTTCCTGAATATATTCAGGAAAAAACGCATATGCCCTTTTTGGCCAAGTGCATCATTGTGGACGTTCTGTCTCTTTTCCTATGCTTTCAATGCAATTCCAGTCTACCTCCTGAAATCGGTTTCCTGCAATTCTGCCCCGCTTTCAAGTCCTCTTGGCAGCCTTACTTCAGTCTATTTTTGGACGATAGCTGTCATTTATAACTCTGCAGGTTTGTGAATTACAGTGCTCCTGAGCTCCTTTCTTTAACTCGCTTTCTTGTGACCTGGCCGCAACACCGCAGGATGTCTTCAGGCCCTAATCTGGTTCTGGCACGGCACACTGAGCCTTTGGTTAATTCCTCTTCCTGGTGGGAAATGAGAGTTAAATTTGCCCATCCAGACACCTCCAGCTAGTCTCTCATTGGTTCTCGCTATTTCTGTTCATCTTCCACAGAAATTGCAAACTGGGCCAAACAGGAGGTTAAAGGGACTGACTCTCCAAGTGGGGAGAGTGTTAGTAAAGCGTCTGGAATGTTGCACCCGAGTACCAGGGTACGAAAACTGAGACATATTTGAACACGTCTCCCGATCACATGGTTGATCATACTCTAGGTTCCACATGCATGTTTTAGCTGAAGAAAGAATACCTTAAACCTGGGTAGTTGAAACCCGTGGAATGGGTACCATGCAATATGACTTCAAAGGGTCTTCATTTGCTCACCGAACCTCTCCAATCCTATCACTGCTGCGTTTATGCCCCTGTACACATGCTTGATTCTCTTTCGGAGACATAGCAATCCATATGTTTTAAGATACTTACTAGTCAGGTACATTCTTAGGCGTTTAATATGCGGTGTTGAGTCCACTTCGTTGAGCAAGGAGTAGCACTTGTCTATTCCATATTTGGCTTAAGGAACTTTATCTGTGCTCATTTCAATCTCTGGTTTTATGCAGCACCCAAACTCACCTTTACCCTTAAGCAAGCATAAGTTGGTTTTCTAAATTTGAGACCCTGTTCTGTTCTGTAATTCAGTTCCTGTGTAGCCAAGTTTACATTCCGTGTATTACTGATATCTCATGATGTTTCTTTTTCTGTGTGACTTATTTCAGTTAGAATCATCATACCTGAATCCACTCATTGTGCTGCTAAGGGCCTGATGACATAGATTTCATTGGTGAGTGATATTGCTTTGTAAGTAAATACCACAACTTCTTTATCCATTTTTCACTTTCTGCGATGTTGAACTTGTACTGTAAACGAAGTTCTTGTAAACAGAGGCGTCCCAAACTTTGGGGTGGCTGTGTCTTTTTGATTTTAATTTCCCTAAGCTATAGGACCATAAGTGGCAGTGCCCTAGGCTCTGTTGCTTTGTTTTTTAGATGTTTCAGGAAACACCATACACTTCTCCTGAGTGTCTGTTGGTAATTTACATCCCGCCCATCAGCATAACAAGGCTCCCAGTTCTCCATGGCCTGTCCTGCCTTTCTGGATTTTACACTTTTTTCAGATGGCCCTTTTGACCGGGGGGAAGTGAGACTTCATTGTAGTGCAGATTTCCTTTGCAAGCTTGCTTGGTTGGCCAAAAAGGGCGTATGCGTTTTTTCCTGAATATATTCAGGAAAAAACGCATACGCCCTTTTTGGCCAAGTGCATCATTGTGGACGTTCTGCCTCTTTTCCTATGCTTTCAATGCAATTCCAGTCTACCTCCTGAAATCAGTTTCCTGCAATTCTGCCCCGCTTTCAAGTCCTCTTGGCAGCCTTACTTCAGTCTATTTTTGGACGATAGCTCTCATTTATAACTCTGCAGGTTTGTGAATTACAGTGCCCCTGAGCTCCTTTCTTCAACTCGCTTTCTTTTGAGCTGGCCGCAACACCGCAGGATGGCTTCAGGCCCTAATCTGGTTCCGGCACGGCATGCTGAGCCTTTGGTTAATTCCTCTTCCTGGTGGGAAATGAGAGTTAAATTTGCCCGTCCAGACACCTCCAGCTAGCCTCTCATTTGTTCTCGCTATTCCTGTTCATCTTCCGCAGAAATTACAAACTGGGCCAAACAGGAGGTTAAAGGGACTGACTCTCCAAGTCGGGAGAGTGTTAGTAAAGCGTCTGGAATGTTGCACCCGAGTACCAGGGTAGGCAAACTGAGACATATTTGAACACGTCTCCCGTTCACATGGTTGATCATACTCTGGGTTACACATGCATGTTTTAGCTGAAGGAAGAATACCTTAAACCTGGAGAGTTGAGACCCGTGGAATGGGTACCATGCAATATGACTTCAAAGGGTCTTCATTTGCTCACCGAACCTCTCCAATCCTATCACTGCTGCATTTATGCCCCTGTACACACGCTTGATTCTCTTTTGGAGACATAGCAATCCATAGGTTTTAGATACTTACTAGTCAGGTACATTCTTAGGCGTTTAATATGGGGTTTTGAGTCCATTTCGTTGAGCAAGGAGTAGCTCTTGTCTATTCCATATTTGGCTTAAGGAACTTTATCTGTGCTCATTTCAATCTCTGGTTTTATGCAGCACCCCAACTCAACTTTCCCCTTAAGCAAGCATAAGTTGGTTTTCTAAATTTGAGACCCTGTTCTGTTTTGGAATGCAGTTCCTTTGTAGCCAAGTTTACATTCCGTGTATTAGTGATATCTTATGATGTTTCTTTTTCTGTGTGACTTATTTCAGTTAGAATCATCGTACCTGAATCCACTCATTATGCTGGTAAGGGCCTGATGACATAGATTTCATTGCTGAGTGATACTGCATTGTACGTAAGTACCACAAGTTCTTTATCCATTTTTCACTTTCTGTGATATTGAACTTGTACGGTAAACGAGGTTCTTGTAAACAGAAGCGTCCCAAACTTTGGGGTGGCTGTGTCTTTTTGATTTTAATTTCCCTAAGCTATAGGACCATAAGTGGAAGTGCCCTAAGCTCTGTTGCTTTGTTTTTTAGATGTTTCAGGAAACACCATACACTTCTCCCAAGTGTCTGTTGGCAATTTACATCCCACCCATCAGCATAACAAGGCTCCCAGTTCTCAATGGCCTGTCCTGCCTTTCTGGATTTTACACTTTTTTCAGATGGCCCTTTTGACCGAGGGGAAGTGAGACTTCATTGTACTGCAGATTTCCTTTGCAAGCTTGCTTGGTTGGCCAAAAAGGGCGTATGCGTTTTTTCCTGAATATATTCAGGAAAAAACGCATACGCCCTTTTTGGCCAAGTGCATCATTGTGGACGTTCTGCCTCTTTTCCTATGCTTTCAATGCAATTCCAGTCTACCTCCTGAAATCGGTTTCCTGCAATTCTGCCCCGCTTTCAAGTCCTCTTGGCAGCCTTACTTCAGTCTATTTTTGGACGATAGCTCTCATTTATAACTCTGCAGGTTTGTGAATTACAGTGCCCCTGAGCTCCTTTCTTCAACTCGCTTTCTTTTGAGCTGGCCGCAACACCGCAGGATGGCTTCAGGCCCTAATCTGGTTCCGGCACGGCACGCTGAGCCTCTGGTTATTTCCTCTTCCTGGTGGGAAATGAGAGTTAAATTTGCCCGTCCAGACACCTCCAGCTAGCCTCTCATTGGTTCTCGCTATTCCTGTTCATCTTCCGCAGAAATTGCAAACTGTGCCAAACAGGAGGTTAAAGGCGCTGACTCTCCAAGTGGGGAGAGTGTTAGTAAAGCATCTGGAATGTTGCACCCGAGTACCAGGGGAGGAAAACTGAGACATATTTGAACACGTCTCTCGTTCACATGGTTGATCATACTTGGGTTCCACATGCATGTTTTAGCTGAAGGAAGAATACCTTAAACCTGGAGAGTTGAGACCCGTGAAATGGGTACCATGCAATATGACTTCAAAGGGTCTTCATTTGCTCACCGAACCTCTCCAATCCTATCACTGCTGCGTTTATGCCCCTGTACACACGCTTGATTCTCTTTCGGAGACATAGCAATCCATAGGTTTTAAGATACTTACTAGTCAGGTACATTCTTAGGCGTTTAATATGCGGTGTTGAGTCCATTTCATTGAGCAAGGAGTAGCTCTTGTCTATTCCATATTTGGCTTAAGGAACTTTATCTGTGCTCATTTCAATCTCTGGTTTTATGCAGTACCCCAACTCACCTTTCCCCTTAAGCAAGCATAAGTTGGTTTTCTAAATTTGAGACCCTGTTCTGTTCTGTAATTCAGTTCCTGTGTAGCCAAGTTTACATTCCGTGTATTACTGATATCTTATGATGTTTCTTTTTCTGTGTGACTTATTTCAGTTAGAATCATCATACCTGAATCCACTCATTGTGCTGCTAAGGGCCTGATGACATAGATTTCATTGCTGAGTGATATTGCTTTGTAAGTAAATACCACAACTTCTTTATCCATTTTTCACTTTCTGCGATGTTGAACTTGTACTGTAAACGAGGTTCTTGTAAACAGAGGCGTCCCAAACTTTGGGGTGGCTGTGTCTTTTTGATTTTAATTTCCCTAAGCTATAGGACCATAAGTGGCAGTGCCCTAGGCTCTGTTGCTTTGTTTTTTAGATGTTTCAGGAAACACCATACACTTCTCCCGAGTGTCTGTTGGCAATTTACATCCCGCCCATCAGCATAACAAGGCTCCCAGTTCTCCATGGCCTGTCCTGCCTTTCTGGATTTTACACTTTTTTCAGATGGCCCTTTTGACCGAGGGGAAGTGAGACTTCATTGTAGTGTAGATTTCCTTTGCAAGCTTGCTTGGTTGGCCAAAAAGGGCGTATGCGTTTTTTCCTGAATATATTCATGAAAAAACGCATACGCACTTTTTGGCCAAGTGCATCATTGTGGACGTTCTGCCTCTTTTCCTATGCTTTCAATGCAATTCCAGTCTACCTCCTGAAATCGGTTTCCTGCAATTCTGCCCCGCTTTCAAGTCCTCTTGGCAGCCTTACTTCAGTCTATTTTTGGACAATAGCTGTCATATATAACTCTGCAGATTTGTGAATTACAGTGCCCCTGAGCTCCTTTCTTCAACTCGCTTTCTTTTGAGCTGGCCGCAACACCGCAGGATGTCTTCAGGCCCTAATCTGGTTCCGGCCCGGCATGCTGAGCCTTTGGTTAATTCCTCTTCCTGGTGGGAAATGAGAGTTAAATTTGCCCGTCCAGACACCTCCAGCTAGCCTCTCATTTGTTCTCGCTATTCCTGTTCATCTTCCGCAGAAATTACAAACTGGGCCAAACAGGAGGTTAAAGGGACTGACTCTCCAAGTCGGGAGAGTGTTAGTAAAGCGTCTGGAATGTTGCACCCGAGTACCAGGGTAGAAAAACTGAGACATATTTGAACACGTCTCCCTTTCACATGGTTGATCATACTCTGGGTTCCACATGCATGTTTTAGCTGAAGGAAGAATACCTTAAACCTGGAGAGTTGAGGCCCGTGGAATGGGTACCATGCAATATGACTTCAAAGGGTCTTCATTTGCTCACCGAACCTCTCCAATCCTATCACTGCTGCATTTATGCCCCTGTACACACGCTTGATTCTCTTTTGGAGACATAGCAATCCATAGGTTTTAGATACTTACTAGTCAGGTACATTCTTAGGGGTTTAATATGGGGTTTTGAGTCCATTTCGTTGAGCAAGGAGTAGCTCTTGTCTATTCCATATTTGGCTTAAGGAACTTTATCTGTGCTCATTTCAATCTCTGGTTTTATGCAGCACCCCAACTCAACTTTCCCCTTAAGCAAGCGTAAGTTGGTTTTCTAAATTTGAGACCCTGTTCTGTTTTGGAATGCAGTTCCTGTGTAGCCAAGTTTACATTCCGTGTATTAGTGATATCTTATGATGTTTCTTTTTCTGTGTGACTTATTTCAGTTAGAATCATCATACCTGAATCCACTCATTATGCTGGTACGGGCCTGATGACATAGATTTCATTGCTGAGTGATACTGCATTGTACGTAAGTACCACAAGTTCTTTATCCATTTTTCACTTTCTGTGATATTGCACTTGTACGGTAAACGAGGTTCTTGTAAACGGAGGTGTCCCAAACTTTGAGGTGGCTGTGTCTTTTTGATTTTAATTTCCCTAAGCTATAGGACCATAAGTTGAAGTGCCCTAGGCTCTGTTGCTTTGTTTTTCAGATGTTTCAGGAAACACCATACACTTCTCCTGAGTGTCTGTTGGCAATTTACATCCCGCCCATCAGCATAACAAGGCTCCCAGTTCTCCATGGCCTGTCCTGCCTTTCTGGATTTTACACTTTTTTCAGATGGCCCTTTTGACCGGGGGGAAGTGAGACTTCATTGTAGTGCAGATTTCCTTTGCAAGTTTGCTTGGTTGGCCAAAAAGTGCGTATGCGTTTTTTCCTGAATATATTCAGGAAAAAACGCATACACCCTTTTTGGCCAAGTGCATCATTGTGGACGTTCTGCCTCTTTTCCTATGCTTTCAATGCAATTCCAGTCTACCTCCTGAAATCGGTTTCCTGCAATTCTGCCCCGCTTTCAAGTCCTCTTGGCAGCCTTACTTCAGTCTATTTTTGGACGATAGCTGTCATTTATAACTCTGCAGGTTTGTGAATTACAGTGCCCCTGAGCTCCTTTCTTCAACTCGCTTTCTTGTGACCTGGCCGCAACACCGCAGGATGTCTTCAGGCCCTAATCTGGTTCTGGCACAGCACGCTGAGCCTTTGGTTAATTCCTCTTCCTGGTGGGAAATGAGAGTTAAATTTGCCCATCCAGACACCTCCAGCTAGTCTCTCATTGATTTTCGCTATTCCTGTTCATCTTCCACAGAAATTGCAAACTGGGCCAAACAGGAGGTTAAAGGGACTGACTCTCCAAGTGGGGAGAGTGTTAGTAAAGCGTCTGGAATGTTGCACCCGAGTACCAGGGTACGAGAACTGAGACATATTTGAACACGTCTCCCGATAACATGGTTGATCATACTCTAGGTCTCACATGCATGTTTTAGCTGAAGGAAGAATACCTTAAACCTGGGTAGTTGAAACCCGTGGAATGGGTACCATGCAATATGACTTCAAAGGGTCTTCATTTGCTCACGAACCTCTCCAATCCTATCACTGCTGCGTTTATGCCCCTGTACCCATGCTTGATTCTCTTTCGGAGACATAGCAATCCATAGGTTTTAAGATACTTACTAGTCAGGTACATTCTTAGGCGTTTAATATGCGGTGTTGAGTCCATTTCGTTGAGCAAGGAGTAGCTCTTGCCTATTCCATATTTGGCTTAAGGAACTTTATCTGTGCTCATTTCAATCTCTGGTTTTATGCAGCACCCCAACTCACCTTTCCCCTTAAGCAAGCATAAGTTGGTTTTCTAAATTTGAGACCCTGTTCTGTTCTGTAATTCAGTTCCTGTGTAGCCAAGTTTACATTCCGTGTATTACTGATATCTTATGATGTTTCTTTTTCTGTGTGACTTATTTCAGTTAGAATCATCATACCTGAATCCACTCATTGTGCTGCTAAGGGCCTGATGACGTAGATTTCATTGCAGAGTGATATTGCTTTGTAAGTAAATACCACAACTTCTTTATCCATTTTTCACTTTCTGCGATGTTGAACTTGTACTGTAAACGAGGTTCTTGTAAACAGAGGCGTCCCAAACTTTGGGGTGGCTGTGTCTTTTTGATTTTAATTTCCCTAAGCTATAGGACCATAAGTGGCAGTGCCCTAGGCTCTGTTGCTTTTTTTTTAGATGTTTCAGGAAACACCATACACTTCTTCCGAGTGGCTGTTGGCAATTTACATCCCGCCCATCAGCATAACAAGGCTCCCAGTTCTCCATGGCCTGTCCTACCTTTCTGGATTTTACACTTTTTTCAGATGGCCCTTTTGACCGGGGGGAAGTGAGACTTCATTGTAATGCAGATTTCCTTTGCAAGTTTGCTTGGTTGGCCAAAAAGGGCGTATGCGTTTTTTCCTGAATATATTCAGGAAAAAACGCATACGCCCTTTTTGGCCAAGTGCATCATTGTGGACGTTCTGCCTCTTTTCCTATGCTTTCAATGCAATTCCAGTCTACCTCCTGAAATCGGTTTCCTGCAATTCTGCCCCGCTTTCAAGTCCTCTTGGCAGCCTTACTTCAGTATATTTTTGGACGATAGCTGTCATTTATAACTCTGCAGGTTTGTGAATTACAGTGCCCCTGAGCTCTTTCTTCAACTCGCTTTCTTGTGAGCTGGCCGCAACACCGCAGGATGGCTTCAGGCCCTAATCTGGTTCCGGCACGGCACGCTGAGCCTTTGGTTATTTCCTCTTCCTGGTGGGAAATGAGAGTTAAATTTGCCCGTCCAGACACCTCCAGCTAGTCTCTCATTGGTTCTCGCTATTCCTGTTCATCTTCCGCAGAAATGGCAAACTGGGCCAAACAGGAGGTTAAAGGCGCTGACTCTCCAAGTACGGAGAGTGTTAGTAAAACGTCTGGAATGTTGCACCCGAGTACCAGGGGAAGAAAACTGAGACATATTTGAACACGTCTCCCGTTCACACGGATGATCATACTCTGGGTTCCACATGCATGTTTTAGCTGAAGGAAGAATACCTTAAACCTGGGTAGTTGAAACCCGTGGAATGGGTACCATGCAATATGACTTCAAAGGGTCTTCATTTGCTCACCGAACCTCTCCAATCCTATCACTGCTGCGTTTATGCCCCTGTACCCATGCTTGATTCTCTTTCGGAGACATAGCAATCCATAGGTTTTAAGATACTTACTAGTCAGGTACATTCTTAGGCGTTTAATATGGGGTGTTGAGTCCATTTCGTTGAGCAAGGAGTAGCTCTTGTCTATTCCATATTTGGCTTAAGGAACTTTATCTGTGCTCATTTCAATCTCTGGTTTTATGCAGCACCCCAACTCACCTTCCCCCTTAAGCAAGCATAAGTTGGTTTTCTAAAGTTGAGACACTGTTCTGTTTTGTAATTCAGTTCATGTGTAGCCAAGTCGACATTCTGTGTATTAATGATACCTTATGATGTTTCTTTTCTGTGTGACTTATTTCAGTTCGAATCATCATACCTGAATCCACTCATTATGCTGCTACGGGCCTGATGACATAGATTTCATTGCTGAGTGATATTGCATTGTACGTAAGTACCACAAGTTCTTTATCCATTTTTCACTTTCTGCGATGTTGAACTTGTACCGTAAATGAGGTTCTTGTAAACAGAAGCGTCCCAAACTTTGGGGTGGCTGTGTCTTTTTGATTTTAATTTCCCTAAGCTATAGGACCATAAGTGGAAGTGCCCTAGGCTCTGTTGCTTTGTTTTTTAGATGTTTCAGGAAACACCATACACTTCTCCAGAGTGGCTGTTGGCAATTTACATCCCGCCCATCAGCATAAGAAGGCTCCCAGTTCTCCATGGCCTGTCGTGCCTTTATGGATTTTACACTTTTTTCAGATGGCCCTTTTGACCGGGGGGAAGTGAGACTTCATTGTAGTGCAGATTTCCTTTGCAAGCTTGCTTGGTTGGCCAAAAAGGGCGTATGCGTTTTTTCCTGAATATATTCAGGAAAAAACGCATACGCCCTTTTTGGCCAAGTGCATCATTGTCGAGTTTCTGACTCTCTTCATATGCTTTCAATGCAATTCCAGTCTACCTCCTGAAATCGGTTTCCTGCAATTCTGCCTTGCTTTCAATGCCTCTTCATAGCCTTACCTCAATATATTTTTTAAAAATAGTTGGCCTTTATAACTCTGCAGGTTTTTGAATTGCAGTGGCCCTTAGCTCCATTTTTTAGCTCTTATTTTTGTGGTCTTGCCCCATAACCACAGAATTCCTTGAAGCCCTATTTTTCTTCTGGGGCACCTTGCTGTGCCTTTGGTTAATTCTTCTTACTGATGTGATATTAGAGTGACATGTGCCCATTGAAACCGCTACAGCTAGTTTCTCACTGGTTCCCCCTATTCCCGTTCATCCTCTGCACTAACTGCAGACTGTGCGATACCAGAACTTAAAGGCATTGACTCCATGTGGGGATGTTGTTAGTAAAGCGGCTGGAATGTCGATCCGGAGCCCCAGGAGAGGAAAAATGAGGTGCGTTTTAGAAACCTTTCCCAATCATATGGTATACCAGTCGCTGGGTTTCCCAAGCATGGTTTAGCTGTAGGAAGATTCCCTTCAACCTGGAGTGTTGGGACCCTTGGACTGAGTAGCATGAAGTATTGCATTAAACTTTCGGCAGTTGCTCACCAAAGCTCACCAATCCTGTCAGCCCCAAGTGTCCAGCCTTATGTCTTATCCAGCTGTGGGTTTATATGTGGTCAATCCAGGTTGCATCACAGCCCCTGAGCGAATTTTGTAAGAATTTTTCTCTCTTTCATTGTTTCAGCGTTTTGTTTTTAAAATTTATTTCTATAATGGGGTTTAGCTCCTTTTCACTGCTGTGTTTGTGCCGCTCTGCACACACTTGATTCCCTTATGGAGATATATCAATACATGGGTTTTAAGATTCTTATTCCTCAGATATATTTCTCTGCGGTGTATAGGGTGTGTTGAGGCCAGTTCATTGAGCAAGGTGTAGATCTTGTCTAATACCTATTTGGTTTATTGAACGGTATCTGTGCTAATTTCAAACTCTGGTTTTATGCATCACCCCACCTCTCCTTTCCCCTTAAGCTGACATAAGTGTGTTTTCTAAATGTGAGACACTGTTCTGTTCTGTAATTCATTTCTTGTGCAGCCATATTTACCCTCCCTCTATAAGTGATATCTTATGATATGTTTCTTTTTCTGTTTGACTTATTTCAAGTAGTATTATCGGACCTAAATCCACTCTTTATCCTTCTACTAGCCTTATTACATTGATTTCATGGTGAAGAGATATTCCATTGTACATAAGTACCACATCTTCTTTATCCATTGTTCTCTTTCCTGGGATATTTAAGGTGTACTGAAGTTGAGGTTCTTGTAAACAGAGTAGCCCTAAACTGTGGTGTGCTTGTGTCTTGTTGATTTTTAGACTTCCCTAGATATACTCCCATGATTGGAAGTGTCCTATGCTCTGTAGCTCTGTTTTTTAGATGATTTAGGAACCACCATACACTTCTCCAGAGTGGCTCTCGGCAGTTCACACACTGCCCATCAGCGTATAAAGGCTCCCTGTTCTCCATGGCCTGTCCTGCATTTCTGGTTTTTACAATTTTTTAGGATGGCCCTTTTGACCGGTGGGAAGTGAGACTTCTTTGTTGTGCACATTTGCATTGCTTGCTTGCTTCGTTGCCCATAAAGTGCGTATGCGTTTTTTCCTGGATATAATCAGGAAAAAACGCATACGCCCTTTTGGGCCAACTGCATCATTGTCGAAATTCTGCCGCTTTTCATGTGCGTTAAAGACGAGTCCAATCTATCTCTTGAAATCTGTTTCTTGCAATTCTGTCTTGCATTCAGATCCTCTTCTTTGCCTTACCTCAACATATTTTTGGACGTTAGTTTTCATTTATAACTCTGCAGGTTTGTGAATTGCAGTGACCCTGAGCTCCATTTTTTAAGTTGCTCTTTTGTGAGCTGGCCTCAAACCCGCAGGATTGCTTCAGGCCCTATTTTGGCTCCGGCGAGGCAGGCTGAGCCTTTCTTTAATTCTTACTCTTAATGGGAAATTAGAGTGATATGTGCCCGTCCAAACCCCTACAACTCTTCTCTCATTGGTTCCCCCTCTTCCCGTTCATCCTCCTCACAATTTGCAAAATGTGTGAAACAGAAGTTTAAATGTGCTGATTCTCCAAGTGGGGAGATTCTAAGTAGCGTGGCTGGAATGGTGAACAGGAGCACCAGGAGAGGATAAATGAGGTGCATTTTAGACACATCTCCCGATCACATGGTGTACAGTCCTCTGGGTTTTCCATGCATGTTTTAGCTGTAGGAAGATCCCTTGAACCTGCAGATTTGGGACCCATTGAATGGGTACCAGGTAGTATTACTTTAAAGGGTGTGCATTTCCTCACCCAACCTCACATTTCTCTTAGCGCAAACAGTTTCCAGCCTTATGTCTCATCCTGCTGTGGGTCTAGATGTGTTCAATCCATGTTGCATCACCGTCCCTGAGGAAAAGTTGTAAGAGGTTTTCTCTGTCTCTCTGTCGTTTATTTTTTTCAATTTATTACTATATTGGTTACAGCTGATTTTCAAAGCTCTGTTTCTTGCTGCTGTACATCCACTTGATTCACGTACAGAGAGACATCAATAAATTCTTTTTCAGATTCTTACCAGTCGTATATATTCTTTTCCGGTGACTTGAGTGTGCTGAGTGCAGTTCTTTTAGCTACCGTGTAGGCCTTGTTGATTATCAGTTTGGTATTTGGAATGGTATCTTTGCTAATTTCAACCTCCTGGATGATGCCTCACCCCTCCCCACCTTTCCCGTTTAGCAGCCTTATGCGTGTTTTCTACATATTTGACTATGTTTTTGTTTTGTAATTTATTTCATGTGTAGCCATTTTGGATTCCACCTTTAAGTGATATCTTATGATATGTGTCTTTTTCTTTTTGAATTCTGTCACTTAGAATGATCATACGTAACTCCTCCGGAGTTGTTACAACTGGCCATATTTCATTGATTTCCAGGCTGAATAATATTCCACTCTACCTAAGTACCACATCTCTATCCATTTTTCCCCTCCAGAGACATTTAAGTTATATCCTAGTCGAGGATCTTTTAAACAGAGAGGGGGTAAACATTGGGGTGCCTGTGTCCTCTCGATTTTTGTTTTTCCCAAGATATACGCCCATGAGTGCAAGTGCCCTATGCTCTGTAGCTCATTTTTTAGATGCTTTAGTAAACACAATACACTTCTCCAGAATGGCCGTTGGCAATATACATTTCCACTATAAGTCTCACAGGGCTCCCTCTTCTCGTTGCCCTGTCCTGCATTTCTGTTGTTTACGCTTTATGAGGATGGCTCTTCTGACTGATGCGAAGTGATATCTTTTGTAGTATTGACTTCCAGTGCCCACCTGTTTGGTTGGCTAAAAAAGTGTATGCCCTTTTCTTGAATATATACAGAAAAGAACGCATACACCCTTTTTGGCCAACTGCAATGTTGGCAATGTTGGCAATGTTCAGCTCCTTTTCTTGTGCTTAATGGCGAGTCCTTTCTACCTCCTCAAATCCCTTTCCTGCCATTCTCCCTTGCTTACAAGTCCTTTTCTCTGACTTTCCTCAAGACATTTTTCAGTGATGAATATTTTCAACTCTGCAGTTTTGTGAATTTTACTGCCCCTGGGTTCCATTGTTCAACTCGTGTTTATGGGAACTGGCCACAAAGCAGCGGGATTTCCTCAAGCCCTATACTGTTTCCATGGGCAACCCTAGCCTTTGGTCAATTCGTCTTCCTGATTGGAAATTAGAGTGACATGTGCCTGTCTGAACACCTAGGACTTGTCTCTCATTGTTCCTCATCCTTCCGCTTCATCCTCTGGACAAATTCCAAACTGTACGCAACAGGATGTTGACAGTGCTGACATCTCCAAGTGGGGAGACTGTTAGTAAAGACGCTGGAGGGGTGAACCCGAGCACCAGGAGATGAGGAGATGAGATGCCTTTTCCAAACTCTTCCCGATCAGACGGTATACCATCCTCTGGGTGTGACAGACATGTTTTAGCAGTAGGAAGAGTCCCATTCATGTAAGGAGAACACCAGGGCTTTTTCAAAATCAGTGTCTCCCCGAAACCCAAACTGGGGAAGTTTTTAAGCTACAGCTACACATATGTTCATTAAGGGCCTTGGGAAGTAGGCAGAGTCCAAACTTTAGATGATTGAAGTCTTCAGGGTCAGAAGCACTCACCACCAGCTTCCCTTAGGCTACACTTTAACTGTCATTGATAGATGATGTCAATAAAAATATCTATTCTTTTTCAGATTATTTCCCCTTATAGGTTATTGCAAAATGTTGAGTGTAGTTCCCTGTGCTATACAGTAGTTCCTTGTTGATGATCTATTTTATACATAGCAGTGTGTATGTGTTCATTCCAAACTGTTAATTTATCCCTCCTCCCACCTTTCCCCTTTGGTAATAATAAATTATAAGATTTTATACTTCTCAGAAATGGGGGAGCTGAAAGAGAGGTATCATTTTCAATGGAAAAGCATTTAAAACAAGATTGAAGGTTTAACCAAGATTATTAGCTGTACATCCTTGGAAAGAAATCACTTCGTTTCTCTAATATTGACCTGACAAATAAGACAAACCTTTTCACTGAACTTGCTTATAAAAAGTGATGGAAATATCAAATGGAAGTGTTAAAAACATCTTATTTTACCCGAGCCTTATACACTGTTCTATGTTAACTACAGTTTGGCTCACACATCTGTTCATTGAGGTTACAATAGTCTCAATTTCTGTTACTGATCCTCCAGAGTGGACCCCAACAAGTGTCCCCCTGCCCAGTGTCATTGGGGCCAACAGATCGAGACTGAGTTTGGTTCACAAGCAAAGGAAACTTTATATTTTGATCAGAGAATGGAGAGGTGAGAGCATGCACTACCCCGTGGGCTGTGGGCTGGGCTGCTGTGTAGAGATCCTGTCAGAGTCAGTGGGAGGGAGGGAGGCGGCGGAGCTCTCGAGGGCCGGGTTGGCTGTAGCTCAGGCTCTATATCGTGGAGTCTGCACTGGGCCCCAGGAGCTGAGGTGTCGACCCAGCCATTCTGCACTAGGAAATCTGGTCTGAAGTGCCGGGTGTGGAACCTCTGCATGCGGGACCCTAGGAGCACGTGAAATTAGACAAAGCACAAAGGATAAAAAAGGTTAGACTTGACTTTATTGCCCAGATTCTATTTTTATCTCCCAGGGATTTTTAATGGGCTTTGCTGGGGACAAACCCCTCCTCTGCCTTTTGTCCCGTTCCTCATTCTTGGAGTGCTGAGGGTGCAGACCCTTCTTCTGTAACTGCTGAGTGCTGAGTTGGGAGCCCTCATACCCTGGGGCGAGGGTCAGAGCTTCTCCCCAGCAGCCTCCCGGTGACGTTGATTGTCCCCAGGACCCCTGCCTCCCTGCTCGTCCACCTGAGCACCAGCATTGGAAGTGTTATAGATTCTAATGACCTTTAAGGGTCCAGGAAAGAGATGTGCAGAGACGCTGTGGGGGCCGGTTTCACCCCGGCCCACATTTGTTCGGCCACCTTAGGCTGACCGTCTCTGCCAGCCTAGATGCTCTGACCAGTAGTCTGCGCTTTCTTCAATTAGGCCCCTGAATTAATGTACAAACAGCACCAGGTGTCAGAGCCCTGCCCGCTCAACTCCCAGACAGTCCAGGGTCAGTGGTCACCAAGGACCATGATGGCTACTGAGTCAACAGCCTTTTGAAGTAAACAGGAGTCCAGCCGGTCTTATTGGCCACCATCATCACGGTGTCTGTAGGCTTTTCTATGGTGACAGTGTGGTATACTGTTCCCCCGCCAAGATTATTAGCTCCCCTCTGGGTGCTGTAAGTCCTGCAAGCAGTAGTCTACTCTTTTGGGACACACTCTTGTTGTTTTATGAGAGAAACTCCAGGTCAAGTGATGTTCACACGAGTCGTCATGGTGCCCTGTTGCCCCCGGTTATCTCTCTGGATGTTGGAGTTGGAGGGCCTCCTCACTCGAGGTCGGTGTGCCCACGGAGTGAACCCTGCAACTTCAGGGCATGGTTGGTGGTTAGGATCACCACGTGGGGTCCTTTTCCCTTAGGAGGGAGGTGGCCTTTTGGGCTGCTGATTTCCAGGTTTTTAGATACCGCCAGTATCTTGGCCAGATGTGGCAGTGGGCCAAGCCCCTTAGTGACCGTAGTTTATCCTACCTGGATGGCATTCTTGCATTGTTCCATTTCAAGTGGTCCCAGTTTTTGCACTAATTCTCCAATGGCGATTCACCTTTCACCGGGAATGTAAAGGTCAAAGGGTTTAGCTAAATTAGGGAGTTCCAGGGCAAGGGTCTGAATTGACTGCTCTTTCCATTCTTGAAAGGCCACTTCTGGATTCTATTCAAAAGGATCATCATCTTTTCCTTTCAGTGTTTCATATAGAGGCCCAGCTAGTAGACTGTAGCTAGGGATCCAGAAGCAGCAAACCCTGGCCTCCCCAGGAACCCCTAAGCTGTCTTCTAGTTTTAGAAAGGGGTAAGGCTGAAAATGGTTTCTTCCCTTTCCTGGGATGGGCTTCTCTGACCTTCTGTGAGAATGAAGCCCAGGCAGGTCACCGCAGTCTGTGATATTTGAGCTTTTTCTTGGACAACTTCTATCCTTTATTGGCTTGGTAGTTCAGAGGCCTCCTTAGTAGGGCTGGTGATCAGAATGTCGTCTGCATATTGAAGGAGGGTTTCCTTTTCCAGAGGTAGAACTTTTAGGTCTTTAGCTAAGCTTTCCCCAAAGATGGTGTGGGAATTTTTGCACCCTTGGGGCCAGACGGCCCGGAAGTATTGTTTTAGTTGTATGTTGAGTCCTGCCACTCACAAGCCAAAATTTCTTGTGACTCTGGGACTAATGGAATACAAAAGAAGGCATCATTGAAGACTAATACAGAATACCATGTCCTGGTGGTTGGTAGAATGACCAGCAGGGTGTAGGAATTAGGAGCAACTGGAGGTATATCCTCGGTGGCTTCACTGACTGTCCTGACATCCTTTACCAGGTCCCCAGCAGCCCATGGGGCTCTCGTGGTCAGACCAATCCCAGAATATGGAGCTCACCTGGGCAGGTACCCCACCCCCACCCCAGCCCACGGGGCTCTCGTGGTCAGGCCCCTCCCAGGATACAGAGCTACCCTTGCAGGTACCGTGGCAGGGCTGGGCACACAGGAACCGTGCACATAACCCTCATTGCAGAGCACCCCCAGCTCACCTGTCGCTCAGAGCTGACACAGAGCACCTCAGAGCAGGACTTGAACTAACAAACAGCAGCTGCGACAGGTCTGTGACCCTGGGCATCACTCCGTGAGGCCTCCCTCCACCTGGTCTTCCAGAGACTTCCACTGCACCCGGGGCACCAGGCCTCTGTCTCCAACCACCACCCACCCCTCCTCTGCCTGACTCCTGGGTTCCTCTCATTAGGAGAGGGTTTTCTTGAAGTTGTCTCCCACTCATGGGCCAGATAAAATGATTAGAAAACAAGCCAAAGCTGCAGCCCCTTGTCTATCCTGACTCTCAGGAGCCCACACCTGTTCCTTGGACCTGGCCGGTTCAGCAAGTTCCATTTTCTGCAACTGTGAGCCCCTGAGGGGTGATGATTGGCTGACCTGGGCAGCCTTACCGTGCCGGCCAGCCCTCCCCAGGTGTGCCTGGGTTGAGATCAATATAAATACCACTCCAGGCAGCAAGAGCCCCTGCAGCCGTGCCTGACGCCATTTTCTCTGCCCTGTCAGCAGTCTCGGGGCTGGGCTGGTGGGAGGGAGTGAGAGGCCACGGCTTTGTGGGTGGCCCAGTGTGAGTGGGGCTCTGCTGGACTTTCTGCAGCAGTTGCCAGGCTGCCACCTGCTAAAGAAGAGGATGTGTCACCCATACCTGCTGCTGGAATTTCTCCCTGGGCAGAGGTGAGGAAGGAAAAAAGCAGTGGGGGCAGGGACAGGACGGGTATCTCAGGCAGGGAAATGGAAATCTTCCAGAAGAGCACCCAGGGCCAGGACCATCCTGGCTGGCCTGCAGGCACCAAGTCGGCCGGCATGCTGTCACTCGTGTGGCTCTATGGCCCTTCCTCTAGGCTTTCAAGTCCTTGTATATATTCAGGTGTTTTACCTGGGACGGGTGGGAATAGTTCAGCAGCAACTGGCCTGGGGCTCAGCTCACGTTTACTCACAGATGCCTCGGCACGGTGCCCCAGCTTTGCAATGAGGACGCTTGTTGCGTGGGGGCTGCTGGCTGAATGGGAGACGATTCCCCACCACTGACCAACTTCAGAATTATTTACAACTGGAGCAAGTGCCCTGATACGGTTTTCCTCTGTGTAACTGGTGGGTTCTGTGTTTTTTTTCTCTTTTTCGTTTTTGGTTCAAGGTAGATTTTATTCCTCTTTTTTGTATTTACAGATATAAGCATGGAAATAATTTATTCATATAAATACATGTATGTGCAGGGAATAATTGTTTTTTCTGTTTTATTTTTTAAATTTTATTTCTTTTTAATTTTGAATTTTATTTTATATTTTTATACAGCAGGTTCTTATTGGTTATCTATTTTATACATATAAATGTATACATGCCAATCCCAGTCTCTCAACTCCTCCCACCACCACCCCCCCAACAGCTTTCCCCCCTTGTTGTCCATACGTTTGTTGTGTACATCTGTTGCTCTATTTATGCCTTGCAAAATGGTTAATCTGTACAGTTTTTCTAGGTTCCACATATATGCATGAATATACAAGATTTGTTTTTCTCTTTCTGACTTACTTCACTCTGTATGACAGTCTCTAGATCCATCGACGTCTCTACAAATGACCCAATTTCATTCCTTTTCATGGCTTAGTAATATTCCATTTTATATATGTACCACAGCTTTATGCATTCGTCTGTCTGTGGGCATTTAGGTTGCTTCCATTACCTCGATATTGTAAATAGTGATGCAATGAACATTGCGGTGAATGACTTTTTGATTTATGGTTTTGTCTGGGTATATGTCCAGTACTGGGATTGCTGTATCATATGGTAGTTCTATTGTTAGTTTCTTAAGAAATTCCATATTGTTCTCCATAATGACTGTATCAATTTATATTCCCAACAATAGTGGAAGAGGGTTCCTTTTCTCCACACCCTTTCCAGCATTTTTTGTTTGTAGATTTTCAATGATGCCTATTCTACCAGGTGTGAGGTGATACCTCATTGTTGAATCCATTTCGTTGAGCAAGGGGTAGCTCTTGTCTATTACATATTTGGCTTATGGAACGGTATCTGTGCTAATTTCAAACTCTGCTTTTATGCAGCACCCCAACTCACCTTCCCCCTTAAGCAGGCATAAGTTGGTTTTCTAAACTTGAGACCCTGTTCTGTTTTGTAATTCAGTTCATGTGTAGCCAAGTTCACATTCCGTGTATTAGTGATACCTTATGATGTTTCTTTTTCTGTGTGACTTATTTCACTTAGAATCATCGTGCCTCAATCCACTCATTATGCTGGTACGGGCCTGGTGACATAGATTTCATTGCTGAGTGGTATTCTGTTGTACATAAGTACCGCAACTTCTTTATCCATTATTTGCTCTCTGGGATATTTAACTTGTGCCGTAGAAGAGATTCCTGTAAAAAGAGCCGTCCCAAATTTTGGGGTTGCTGTGTCTTTTTGATATTAATTTCCCTAAGCTATAGGACCATAAGTGGAAGTGCCCTAGGCTCTGTTGCTTTGTTTTTTAGATGTTTCAGGAAACACCATACACTTCTCCTGAGTGGTTGTTGGCAATTTACATCCTGCCCATCAGCATAACAAGGCTCCCAGTTCTCCATGGCCTGTCCTGCCTTTCTGGATTTTACACTTTTTTCAGATGGCCCTTTTGACCGGGGGGAGTGAGACTTCATTGTAGTGCAGATTTCCTTTGCAAGCTTGCTTGGTTGGCCAAAAAGGGCGTATGCGTTTTTTCCTGAATATATTCAGGAAAAAACGCATACGCCCTTTTTGGCCAAGTGCATCATTGTGGACGTTCTGCCTCTTTTCCTATGCTTGAAATGCAATTCCAGTCTACCTCCTGAAATCGGTTTCCTGCAATTCTGCCCCGCTTTCAAGTCCTCTTGGCAGCCTTACTTCAGTCTACTTTTGGACGATAGCTGTCATTTATAACTCTGCAGGTTTGTGAATTACAGTGCCCCTGAGCTCCTTTCTTCAACTCGTTTTCTTGTGACCTGGCCGCCACACCGCAGGATGGCTTCAGGCCCTAATCTGGTTCCGGCATGGCACGCTGAGCCTTTGGTTAATTCCTCATGCTGGTGGGAAATTAGAGTTAAATTTGCCCGTCCAGACACCTCCAGCTAGTCTCTCATTGGTTCTCGCTATTCCTGTTCATCTTCCGCAGAAATTGCAAACTGGGCCAAACAGCAGGTTAAAGGGACTGACTCTCCAAGTCGGGAGACTGTTAGTAAAGCGTCTGGAATGTTGCACCCGAGTACCAGGGTACGAAAACTGAGACATATTTGAACACGTCTCCCGATCACATGGTTGATCATACTCTAGGTTCCACATGCATGTTTTAGCTGAAGGAAGAATACCTTAAACCTGGGTAGTTGAAACCCGTGGAATGGGTACCATGCAATATGACTTCAAAGGGTCTTCATTTGCTCACCGAACCTCTCCAATCCGATCACTGCTGCGTTTATGCCCCTGTACACATGCTTGATTCTCTTTCGGAGACATAGCAATCCATAGGTTTTAAGATACTTACTAGTCAGGTACATTCTTAGGCGTTTAATATGCGGTGTTGAGTCCATTTCGTTGAGCAAGGAGTAGCTCTTGTCTATTCCATATTTGGCTTAAGGAACTTTATCTGTGCTCATTTCAATCTCTGGTTTTATGCAGCACCCCAACTCACCTTTCCCCTTAAGCAAGCATAAGTTGGTTTTCTAAATTTGAGACCCTGTTCTGTTTTGGAATGCAGTTCCTGTGTAGCCAAGTTTACATTCCGTGTATTAGTGATATCTTATGATGTTTCTTTTTCTGTGTGACTTATTTCAGTTAGAATCATCGTACCTGAATCCACTCATTATGCTGCTACGGGCCTGATGACATAGATTTCATTGCTGAGTGATACTGCATTGTACGTAAGTACCACAAGTTCTTTATCCATTTTTCACTTTCTGTGATATTGAACTTGTACGGTAAACGAGGTTCTTGTAAACGGAGGCGTCCCAAACTTTGGGGTGGCTGTGTCTTTTTGATTTTAATTTCCCTAAGCTATAGGACCATAAGTGGAAGTGCCCTAGGCTCTGTTGCTCTGTTTTTTAGATGTTTCAGGAAACACCATACACTTCTCCTGAGTGTCTGTTGGCAATTTGCATCCCGCCCATCAGCATAACAAGGCTCCCAGTTCTCCATGGCCTGTCCTGCCTTTCTGGATTTTACACTTTTTTCAGATGGCCCTTTTGACCGGGGGAAGTGAGACTTCATTGTAGTGCAGATTTCCTTTGCAAGTTTGCTTGGTTGGCCAAAAAGGGCGTATGCGTTTTTTCCTGAATATATTCAGGAAGAAACGCATACGCCCTTTTTGGCCAAGTGCATCATTGTGGACGTTCTGCCTCTTTTCCTATGCTTTCAATGCAATTCCAGTCTACCTCCTGAAATCGGTTTCCTGCAATTCTGCCCCGCTTTCAAGTCCTCTTGGCAGCCTTACTTCAGTCTATTTTTGGACGATAGCTGTCATTTATAACTCTGCAGGTTTGTGAATTACAGTGCCCCTGAGCTCCTTTCTTCAACTCGCTTTCTTTTGAGCTGGCCGCAACACTGCAGGATGGCTTCAGGCCCGAATCTGGTCCGGCACGGCACACTGAGCCTTTGGTTATTTCCTCTTCCTGGTGGGAAATGAGAGTTAAATTTGCCCGTCCAGACACCTCCAGCTAACCTCTCATTGTTTCTCGCTATTCCTGTTCATCTTCCGCAGAAATTGCAAACTGGGCCAAACAGGAGGTTAAAGGCACTGACTCTCCAAGTGGGGAGAGTGTTAGTAAAGCGTCTGGAATGTTGCACCGAAGTACCAGAGGACGAAAACTGAGACATATTTGAACATCTCTCCCGATCACACGGTTGATCATACTCTGGGTTCCACATGCATGTTTTAGCTGAAGAAAGAATACCTTAAACCTGGAGAGTTGAGACCCGTGGAATGGGTACCATGCAATATGACTTCAAAGGGTCTTCATTTGCTCACCGAATCTCTCCAATCCTATCACTGCTGCGTTTATGACCCTTGTACACACGCTTGATTCTCTTTTGGAGACATAGCATTCCATAGGTTTTAAGATACTTACTAGTCTGGTATATTCTTAGGCGTTTAATATGGGGTGTGGAGTCCATTTCGTTGAGCAAGGAGTAGCTCTTGTCTATTCCATATTTGGCTTAAGGAACTTTATCTGTGCTCATTTCAGTCTCTGGTTTTATGCAGCACCCCAACTCACCTTTCCACTTAAGCAAGCATAAGTTGGTTTTCTAAATTTGAGACCCTGTTCTGTTCTGTACTTCAGTTCCTCTGTAGCCAAGTTTAAATTCCATGTATTAGTGATATTTTTTGATGTTTCTTTTTCTGTTAGACTTATCTCAGTTAGAATCACCATACCCGAATCCACTCATTATGCTGCTACGGGCCTGGTGACATAGATTTCATTGCTGAGTGATATTGCTTTGTACATGAGTACCACAACTTCTTTATCCATTTTTCACTTTCTGTGATATGGAACTTGTACGGTAAACGAGGTTCTTGTAAACAGAGGCGTCCCAAACTTTGGGGTGGCTGTGTCTTTTTGATTTTAATTTCCCTAAGCTATAGGACCATAAGTGGAAGTGCACTAGGCTCTGTTGCTTTGTTTTTTAGATGTTTCAGGAAACACCATACACTTCTCCGGAGTGGCTGTTGGCAATTTACATCCCGCCCATCAGCATAACAAGGCTCCCAGTTCTCCATGGCCTGTCCTGCCTTTCTGGATTTTACACTTTTTTCAGATGGCCCTTTTGACCGGGGGGAAGTGAGACTTCATTGTAGTGCAGATTTCCTTTGCAAGCTTGCTTGGTTGGCCAAAAAGGGCGTATGCGTTTTTTCCTGAATATATTCAGGAAAAAACGCATACGCCCTTTTTGGCCAAGTTCATCACTGTGGACGTTCTGCCTCTTTTCCTATGCTTCAAATGCAATTCCTGTCTACCTCCTGAAATCGGTTTCCTGCAATTCTGCCCCGCTTTCAAGTCCTCTTGGCAGCCTTACTTCAGTCTATTTTTGGACGATAGCTGTCATTTATAACTCTGCAGGTTTGTGAATTACAGTGCCCCTGAGCTCCTTTCTTCAACTCGCTTTCTTGTGACCTGGCCGCAACACCGCAGGATGTCTTCAGGCCCTAATGTGGTTCCGGCATGGCACGCTGAGCCTTTGGTTAATTCCTCTTCCTGGTGGGAAATGAGAGTTAAATTTGCCCATCCAGACACCTCCAGCTAGTCTTTCATTGGTTCTCGCTATTCCTGTTCATCTTCCACAGAAATTGCAAACTGGGCCAAACAGGTGGTTAAAGGGACTGACTCTCCAAGTCGGGAGAGTGTTAGTAAAGCGTCTGGAATGTTGCACCCGAGTACCAGGGTACGAAAACTGAGACATATTTGAACACGTCTCCCGATCACATGGTTGATCATACTCTAGGTTCCACATGCATGTTTTAGATGAAGGAAGAATACCTTAAACCTGGGTAGTTGAAACCTGTGGAATGGGTACCATGCAATATGACTTCAAAGGGTCTTCATTTGCTCACGAACCTCTCCAATCCTATCACTGCTGCGTTTATGCCCCTGTACACATGCTTGATTCTCTTTCGGAGACATAGCAATCCATAGGTTTTAAGATACTTACTAGTCAGGTACATTCTTAGGCGTTTAATATGGGGTGTTGAGTCCATTTCGTTGAGCAAGGAGTAGCTCTTGTCTATTCCATATTTGGCTTAAGGAACTTTATCTGTGCTCATTTCAATCTCTGGTTTTATGCAGCACCCCAACTCACCTTTCCCCTTAAGCAAGCATAAGTTGGTTTTCTAAATTTGAGACCCTGTTCTGTTCTGTAATTCAGTTCCTGTGTAGCCAAGTTCCATTCCGTGTATTACTGATATCTTATGATGTTTCTTTTTCTGTGTGACTTATTTCAGTTAGAATCATCATACCTGAATCCACTCATTGTGCTGCTAAGGGCCTGATGACACAGATTTCATTGCTGAGTGATATTGCTTTGTAAGTAAATACCACAACTTCTTTATCCATTTTTCACTTTCTGCGATGTTGAACTTGTACTGTAAACGAGGTTCTTGTAAACAGAGCCGTTCCAAACTTTGGGGTGGCTGTGTCTTTTTGATTTTAATTTCCCTAAGCTATAGGACCATAAGTGGAAGTGCCCTAGGCTCTGTTGCTTTGTTTTTTAGATGTTTCAGGAAACACCATACACTTCTCCCGAGTGGTTGTTGGCAATTTACATCCCGCCCATCAGCATAACAAGGCTCCCAGTTCTCCATGGCCTGTCCTGCCTTTCTGGATTTTACACTTTTTTCAGATGGCCCTTTTGACCGGGGGGAAGTGAGACTTCATTGTAGTGCAGATTTCCTTTGCAAGCTTGCTTGGTTGGCCAAAAAGGGCGTATGCGTTTTTTCCTGAATATATTCAGGAAAAAACGCATACGCCCTTTTTGGCCAAGTGCATCATTGTGGACGTTCTGCCTCTTTTCCTATGCTTTCAATGCAATTCCAGTCTACCTCCTGAAATCAGGTTCCTGCAATTCTGCTCCGCTTTCAAGTCCTCTTGGCAGCCTTACTTCAGTATATTTTTGGACGATAGCTGTCATTTATAACTCTGCAGGTTTGTGAATTACAGTGCCCCTGAGCTCCTTTCTTCAACTCGCTTTCTTTTGAGCTGGCCGCAACACTGCAGGATGGCTTCAGGCCCTAATCTGGTCCGGCACGGCACACTGAGCCTTTGGTTATTTCCTCTTCCTGGTGGGAAATGAGAGTTAAATTTGCCCGTCCAGACACCTCCAGCTAGTCTCTCATTGGTTCTCGCTATTCCTGTTCATCTTCCGCAGAAATTGCAAACTGGGCCAAACAGGAGGTTAAAGGGACTGACTCTCCACGTGGGGAGAGTGTTAGTAAAGCGTCTGGAATGTTGCACCCGAGGACCAGGGTACGAAAACTGAGACATATTTGAACACGTCTCCCATTCACATGGTTGATCATACTTGGGTTCCACATGCATGTTTTAGCTGAAGGAAGAATACCTAAAACCTGGGTAGTTGAAACCCGTGGAATGGGTACCATGCAATATGACTTCAAAGGGTCTTCATTTGCTCACCGAACCTCTGCAATCCTATCACTGCTGCGTTTATGCCCCTGTACACATGCTTGATTCTCTTTCGGAGACATAGCAATCCATAGGTTTTAAGATACTTACTAGTCAGGTACATTCTTAGGCGTTTAATATGCGGTGTTGAGTCCATTTCGTTGAGCAAGGAGTAGCTCTTGTCTATTCCATATTTGGCTTAAGGAACTTTATCTGTGCTCATTTCAATCTCTGGTTGTATGCAGCACCGCAACTCACCTTTCCCCTTAAGCAAGCATAAGTTGGTTTTCGAAATTTGAGACCCTGTTCTGTTCTGTAATTCAGTTCCTGTGTAGCCAAGTTTACATTCCGTGTATTACTGATATCTTATGATGTTTCTTTTTCTGTGTGACTTATTTCAGTTAGAATCATCATACCTGAATCCACTCATTGTGCTGCTAAGGGCCTGATGACACAGATTTCATTGCTGAGTGATATTGCTTTGTAAGTAAATACCACAACTTCTTTATCCATTTTTCAATTTCTGCGATGTTGAACTTGTACTGTAAAGAGGTTCTTGTAAACAGAGGCGTCCCAAACTTTGGGGTGGCTGTGTCTTTTTGATTTTAATTTCCCTAAGCTATAGGACCATAAGTGGCAGTGCCCTAGGCTCTGTTGCTTTGTTTTTTAGATGTTTCAGGAAACACCATACACTTCTCCTTAGTGTCTGTTGGTAATTTACATCCCGCCCATCAGCATAACAAGGCTCCCAGTTCTCCATGGCCTGTCCTGCCTTTCTGGATTTTACACTTTTTTCAGATGGCCCTTTTGACCGGGGGGAAGTGAGACTTCATTGTAGTGCAGATTTCCTTTGCAAGCTTGCTTGGTTGGCCAAAAAGGGCGTATGCGTTTTTTCCTGAATATATTCAGGAAAAAACGCATACGCCCTTTTTGGCCAAGTGCATCATTGTGGACGTTCTGCCTCTTTTCCTATGCTTTCAATGCAATTCCAGTCTACCTCCTGAAATCGGTTTCCTGCAATTCTGCCCCGCTTTCAAGTCCTCTTGGCAGCCTTACTTCAGTCTATTTTTGGACGATAGCTGTCATTTATAACTCTGCTGGTTTGTCAATTGCAGTGCCCCTGAGCTCCTTTCTTCAACTCGCTTTCTTGTGACCTCGCCGCAACACCGCAGGATGGCTTCAGGCCCTAATCTGGTTCCGGCCCGGAATGCTGAGCCTTTGGTTAATTCCTCTTCCTGGTGGGAAATGAGAGTTAAATTTGCCCGTCCAGACACCTCCAGCTAGCCTCTCATTGGTTCTCGCTATTCCTGTTCATCTTCCGCAGAAATTGCAAACTGGGCCAAACAGGAGGTTAAAGGGACTGACTTTCCAAGTGGGGAGAGTGTTAGTAAAGGGTCTGGAATGTTGCACCCGAGTACCAGGGGAGGAAAACTGAGACATATTTGAACACGTCTCCCGTTCACATGGTTGATCATACTCTGGGTTCCACATGCATGTTTTAGCTGAAGGAAGAATACCTTAAACCTGGAGAGTTGAGACCCGTGTAATGGGTACCATGCAATATGACTTCAAAGGGTCTTCATTTGCTCACCGAACCTCTCCAATCCTATCACTGCTGCGTTTATGCCCCTGTACACATGCTTTATTCTCTTTTAGAGGCATAGCAATCCATAGGTTTTAAGATACTTACTAGTCAGGTACATTCTTAGGCATTTAATATGGGGTTTTGAGTCCATTTCGTTGAGCAAGGAGTAGCTCTTGTCTATTCCATATTTGGCTTAAGGAACTTTATCTGTGCTCATTTCAATCTCTGGTTTTATGCAGCACCCCAACTCACCTTTCCCCTTAAGCAAGCATATGTTGGTTTTCTAAATTTGAGACCCTGTTCTGTTCTGTAATTCAGTTCCTGTGTAGCCAAGTTTCCATTCCGTGTATTACTGATATCTTATGATGTTTCTTTTTCTGTGTGACTTATTTCAGTTAGAATCATCGTACCTGAATCCACTCATTATGCTGCTACGGGCCTGATGACATAGATTTCATTGCTGAGTGATACTGCATTGTACGTAAGTACCACAAGTTCTTTATCCATTTTTCAATTTCTGCGATGTTGAACTTGTACTGTAAACGAGGTTCTTGTAAACAGAGCCGTTCCAAACTTTGGGGTGGCTGTGTCTTTTTGATTTTAATTTCCCTAAGCTATAGGACCATAAGTGGAAGTGCCCTAGGCTCTGTTGCTTTGTTTTTTAGATGTTTCAGGAAACACCATACACTTCTCCAGAGTGGCTGTTGGCAATTTACATCCCGCCCATCAGCATAAGAAGGCTCCCAGTTCTCCATGGCCTGTCGTGCCTTTATGGATTTTACACTTTTTTCAGATGGCCCTTTTGACCGGGGGGAAGTGAGACTTCATTGTAGTGCAGATTTCCTTTGCAAGCTTGCTTGGTTGGCCAAAAAGTGCGTATGCGTTTTTTCCTGAATATATTCAGGAAAAAACGCATACACCCTTTTTGGTCAAGTGCATCATTGTCGAGTTTCTGACTCTCTTCATATGCTTTCAATGCAATTCCAGTCTACCTCCTGAAATCGGTTTCCTGCAATTCTGCCTTGCTTTCAATGCCTCTTCTTAGCCTTACCTCAATATATTTTTAAAAATAGTTGGCCTTTATAACTCTGCAGGTTTTTGAATTGCAGTGGCCCTTAGCTCCATTTTTTAGCTCTTATTTTTGTGGTCTTGCCCCGTAACCACAGGATTCCTTGAAGCCCTATTTTTCTTCTGGGGCACCTTGCTGTGCCTTTGGTTAATTCTTCTTACTGATGTGATATTAGAGTGACATGTGCCCATTGAAACCGCTACAGCTAGCCTCTCACTGGTTCCCCCTATTCCCATTCATCCTCTGCACTAACTGCAGACTGTGCGATACCAGAACTTAAAGGCATTGACTCCATGTGGGGATGTTGTTAGTAAAGCGGCTGGAATGTCGATCCGGAGCCCCAGGAGAGGAAAAATGAGGTGCGTTTTAGAAACCTTTCCCGATCATATGGTATACCAGTCGCTGGGTTTCCCAAGCATGGTTTAGCTGTAGGAAGATTCCCTTCAACCTGGAGTGTTGGGACCCTTGGACTGAGTAGCATGAAGTATTGCATTAAACTTTCGGCAGTTGCTCACCAAAGCTCACCAATCCTGTCAGCCCCAAGTGTCCAGCCTTATGTCTTATCCAGCTGTGGGTTTATATGTGGTCAATCCAGGTTGCATCACAGCCCCTGAGCGAATTTTGTAAGAATTTTTCTCTCTTTCATTGTTTCAGCGTTTTGTTTTTAAAATTTATTTCTATAATGGGGTTTAGCTCCTTTTCACTGCTGTGTTTGTGCCGCTCTGCACACACTTGATTCCCTTATGGAGATATATCAATACATGGGTTTTAAGATTCTTATTCCTCAGATATATTTCTCTGCGGTGTATAGGGTGTGTTGAGGCCAGTTCATTGAGCAAGGTGTAGATCTTGTCTAATACCTATTTGGTTTATTGAACGGTATCTGTGCTAATTTCAAACTCTGGTTTTATGCATCACCCCACCTCTCCTTTCCCCTTAAGCTGACATAAGTGTGTTTTCTAAATGTGAGACACTGTTCTGTTCTGTAATTCATTTCTTGTGCAGCCATATTTACCCTCCCTCTATAAGTGATATCTTATGATATGTTTCTTTTTCTGTTTGACTTATTTCAAGTAGTATTATCGGACCTAAATCCACTCTTTATCCTTCTACTAGCCTTATTACATTGATTTCATGGTGAAGAGATATTCCATTGTACATAAGTACCACATCTTCTTTATCCATTGTTCTCTTTCCTGGGATATTTAAGGTGTACTGAAGTTGAGGTTCTTGTAAACAGAGTAGCCCTAAACTGTGGTGTGCTTGTGTCTTGTTGATTTTTAGACTTCCCTAGATATACTCCCATGATTGGAAGTGTCCTATGCTCTGTAGCTCTGTTTTTTAGATGATTTAGGAACCACCATACACTTCTCCAGAGTGGCTCTCGGCAGTTCACACACTGCCCATCAGCGTATAAAGGCTCCCTGTTCTCCATGGCCTGTCCTGCATTTCTGGTTTTTACAATTTTTTAGGATGACCCTTTTGACCGGTGGGAAGTGAGACTTCTTTGTTGTGCACATTTGCATTGCTTGCTTGCTTCGTTGCCCATAAAGTGCGTATGCGTTTTTTCCTGGATATAATCAGGAAAAAACGCATACGCCCTTTTGGGCCAACTGCATCATTGTCGAAATTCTGCCGCTTTTCATGTGCGTTAAAGACGAGTCCAATCTATCTCTTGAAATCTGTTTCTTGCAATTCTGTCTTGCATTCAGATCCTCTTCTTTGCCTTACCTCAACATATTTTTGGACGTTAGTTTTCATTTATAACTCTGCAGGTTTGTGAATTGCAGTGACCCTGAGCTCCATTTTTTAAGTTGCTCTTTTGTGAGCTGGCCTCAAACCCGCAGGATTGCTTCAGGCCCTATTTTGGCTCCGGCGAGGCAGGCTGAGCCTTTCTTTAATTCTTATTCTTAATGGGAAATTAGAGTGATATGTGCCCGTCCAAACCCCTACAACTCTTCTCTCATTGGTTCCCCCTCTTCCCGTTCATCCTCCTCACAATTTGCAAAATGTGTGAAACAGAAGTTTAAATGTGCTGATTCTCCAAGTGGGGAGATTCTAAGTAGCGTGGCTGGAATGGTGAACAGGAGCACCAGGAGAGGATAAATGAGGTGCATTTTAGACACATCTCCCGATCACATGGTGTACAGTCCTCTGGGTTTTCCATGCATGTTTTAGCTGTAGGAAGATCCCTTGAACCTGCAGATTTGGGACCCATTGAATGGGTACCAGGTAGTATTACTTTAAAGGGTGTGCATTTCCTCACCCAACCTCACATTTCTCTTAGCGCAAACAGTTTCCAGCCTTATGTCTCATCCTGCTGTGGGTCTAGATGTGTTCAATCCATGTTGCATCACCGTCCCTGAGGAAAAGTTGTAAGAGGTTTTCTCTGTCTCTCTGTCGTTTATTTTTTTCAATTTATTACTATATTGGTTACAGCTGATTTTCAAAGCTCTGTTTCTTGCTGCTGTACATCCACTTGATTCGCGTACAGAGAGACATCAATAAATTCTTTTTCAGATTCTTACCAGTCGTATATATTCTTTTCCGGTGACTTGAGTGTGCTGAGTGCAGTTCTTTTAGCTACCGTGTAGGCCTTGTTGATTATCAGTTTGGTATTTGGAATGGTATCTTTGCTAATTTCAACCTCCTGGATGATGCCTCACCCCTCCCCACCTTTCCCGTTTAGCAGCCTTATGCGTGTTTTCTACATATTTGACTATGTTTTTGTTTTGTAATTTATTTCATGTGTAGCCATTTTGGATTCCACCTTTAAGTGATATCTTATGATATGTGTCTTTTTCTTTTTGAATTCTGTCACTTAGAATGATCATACGTAACTCCTCCGGAGTTGTTACAACTGGCCATATTTCATTGATTTCCAGGCTGAATAATATTCCACTCTACCTAAGTACCACATCTCTATCCATTTTTCCCCTCCAGAGACATTTAAGTTATATCCTAGTCGAGGATCTTTTAAACAGAGAGGGGGTAAACATTGGGGTGCCTGTGTCCTCTCGATTTTTGTTTTTCCCAAGATATACGCCCATGAGTGCAAGTGCCCTATGCTCTGTAGCTCATTTTTTAGATGCTTTAGTAAACACAATACACTTCTCCAGAATGGCCGTTGGCAATATACATTTCCACTATAAGTCTCACAGGGCTCCCTCTTCTCGTTGCCCTGTCCTGCATTTCTGTTGTTTACGCTTTATGAGGATGGCTCTTCTGACTGATGCGAAGTGATATCTTTTGTAGTATTGACTTCCAGTGCCCACCTGTTTGGTTGGCTAAAAAAGTGTATGCCCTTTTCTTGAATATATACAGAAAAGAACGCATACACCCTTTTTGGCCAACTGCAATGTTGGCAATGTTGGCAATGTTCAGCTCCTTTTCTTGTGCTTAATGGCGAGTCCTTTCTACCTCCTCAAATCCCTTTCCTGCCATTCTCCCTTGCTTACAAGTCCTTTTCTCTGACTTTCCTCAAGACATTTTTCAGTGATGGATATTTTCAACTCTGCAGTTTTGTGAATTTTACTGCCCCTGAGTTCCATTGTTCAACTCGTGTTTATGGGAACTGTCCACAAAGCAGCGGGATTTCCTCAAGCCCTATACTGTTTCCATGGGCAACCCTAGCCTTTGGTCAATTCGTCTTCCTGATTGGAAATTAGAGTGACATGTGCCTGTCTGAACACCTAGGACTTGTCTCTCATTGTTCCTCATCCTTCCGCTTCATCCTCTGGACAAATTCCAAACTGTACGCAACAGGATGTTGACAGTGCTGACATCTCCAAGTGGGGAGACTGTTAGTAAAGACGCTGGAGGGGTGAACCCGAGCACCAGGAGATGAGGAGATGAGATGCCTTTTCCAAACTCTTCCCGATCAGACGGTATACCATCCTCTGGGTGTGACAGACATGTTTTAGCAGTAGGAAGAGTCCCATTCATGTAAGGAGAACACCAGGGCTTTTTCAAAATCAGTGTCTCCCCGAAACCCAAACTGGGGAAGTTTTTAAGCTACGGCTACACATATGTTCATTAAGGGCCTTGGGAAGTAGGCAGAGTCCAAACTTTAGATGATTGAAGTCTTCAGGGTCAGAAGCACTCACCACCAGCTTCCCTTAGGCTACACTTTAACTGTCATTGATAGATGATGTCAATAAAAATATCTATTCTTTTTCAGATTATTTCCCCTTATAGGTTATTGCAAAATGTTGAGTGTAGTTCCCTGTGCTATACAGTAGTTCCTTGTTGATGATCTATTTTATACATAGCAGTGTGTATGTGTTCATTCCAAACTGTTAATTTATCCCTCCTCCCACCTTTCCCCTTTGGTAATAATAAATTATAAGATTTTATACTTCTCAGAAATGGGGGAGCTGAAAGAGAGGTATCATTTTCAATGGAAAAGCATTTAAAACAAGATTGAAGGTTTAACCAAGATTATTAGCTGTACATCCTTGGAAAGAAATCACTTCGTTTCTCTAATATTGACCTGACAAATAAGACAAACCTTTTCACTGAACTTGCTTATAAAAAGTGATGGAAATATCAAATGGAAGTGTTAAAAACATCTTATTTTACCCGAGCCTTATACACTGTTCTATGTTAACTACAGTTTGGCTCACACATCTGTTCATTGAGGTTACAATAGTCTCAATTTCTGTTACTGATCCTCCAGAGTGGACCCCAACAAGTGTCCCCCTGCCCAGTGTCATTGGGGCCAACAGATCGAGACTGAGTTTGGTTCACAAGCAAAGGAAACTTTATATTTTGATCAGAGAATGGAGAGGTGAGAGCATGCACTACCCCGTGGGCTGTGGGCTGGGCTGCTGTGTAGAGATCCTGTCAGAGTCAGTGGGAGGGAGGGAGGCGGCGGAGCTCTCGAGGGCCGGGTTGGCTGTAGCTCAGGCTCTATATCGTGGAGTCTGCACTGGGCCCCAGGAACTGAGGTGTCGACCCAGCCATTCTGCACTAGGAAATCTGGTCTGAAGTGCCGGGTGTGGAACCTCTGCATGCGGGACCCTAGGAGCACGTGAAATTAGACAAAGCACAAAGGATAAAAAAGGTTAGACTTGACTTTATTGCCCAGATTCTATTTTTATCTCCCAGGGATTTTTAATGGGCTTTGCTGGGGACAAACCCCTCCTCTGCCTTTTGTCCCGTTCCTCATTCTTGGAGTGCTGAGGGTGCAGACCCTTCTTCTGTAACTGCTGAGTGCTGAGTTGGGAGCCCTCATACCCTGGGGCGAGGGTCAGAGCTTCTCCCCAGCAGCCTCCCGGTGACGTTGATTGTCCCCAGGACCCCTGCCTCCCTGCTCGTCCACCTGAGCACCAGCATTGGAAGTGTTATAGATTCTAATGACCTTTAAGGGTCCAGGAAAGAGATGTGCAGAGACGCTGTGGGGGCCGGTTTCACCCCGCCCCACATTTGTTCGGCCACCTTAGGCTGACCGTCTCTGCCAGCCTAGATGCTCTGACCAGTAGTCTGCGCTTTCTTCAGTTAGGCCCCTGAATTAACGTACAAACAGCACCAGGTGTCAGAGCCCTGCCCGCTCAACTCCCAGACAGTCCAGGGTCAGTGGTGACCAAGGACCATGATGGCTACTGAGTCAACAGCCTTTTGAAGTAAACAGGAGTCCAGCCGGTCTTATTGGCCACCATCATCACGGTGTCTGTAGGCTTTTCTATGGTGACAGTGTGGTATACTGTTCCCCCGCCAAGATTATTAGCTCCCCTCTGGGTGCAGTAAGTCCTGCAAGCAGTAGTCTACTCTTTTGGGACACACTCTTGTTGTTTTATGAGAGAAACTCCAGGTCAAGTGATGTTCACACGAGTCGTCATGGTGCCCTGTTGCCCCCGGTTATCTCTCTGGATGTTGGAGTTGGAGGGCCTCCTCACTCGAGGTCGGTGTGCCCACGGAGCGAACCCTGCAACTTCAGGGCATGGTTGGTGGTTAGGATCACCACGTGGGGTCCTTTTCCCTTAGGAGGGAGGTGGCCTTTTGGGCTGCTGATTTCCAGGATTTTAGATACCGCCAGTATCTTGGCCAGATGTGGCAGTGGGCCAAGCCCCTTAGTGACCGTAGTTTATCCTACCTGGATGGCATTCTTGCATTGTTCCATTTCAAGTGGTCCCAGTTTTTGCACTAATTCTCCAATGGCGATTCACCTTTCACCGGGAATGTAAAGGTCAAAGGGTTTAGCTAAATTAGGGAGTTCCAGGGCAAGGGTCTGAATTGACTGCTCTTTCCATTCTTGAAAGGCCACTTCTGGATTCTATTCAAAAGGATCATCATCTTTTCCTTTCAGTGTTTCATATAGAGGCCCAGCTAGTAGACTGTAGTTAGGGATCCAGAAGCAGCAAACCCTGGCCTCCCCAGGAACCCCTAAGCTGTCTTCTAGTTTTAGAAAGGGGTAAGGCTGAAAATGGTTTCTTCCCTTTCCTGGGATGGGCTTCTCTGACCTTCTGTGAGAATGAAGCCCAGGCAGGTCACCGCAGTCTGTGATATTTGAGCTTTTTCTTGGACAACTTCTATCCTTTATTGGCTTGGTAGTTCAGAGGCCTCCTTAGTAGGGCTGGTGATCAGAATGTCGTCTGCATATTGAAGGAGGGTTTCCTTTTCCAGAGGTAGAACTTTTAGGTCTTTAGCTAAGCTTTCCCCAAAGATGGTGTGGGAATTTTTGCACCCTTGGGGCCAGACGGCCCGGAAGTATTGTTTTAGTTGTATGTTGAGTCCTGCCACTCACAAGCCAAAATTTCTTGTGACTCTGGGACTAATGGAATACAAAAGAAGGCATCATTGAAGACTAATACAGAATACCATGTCCTGGTGGTTGGTAGAATGACCAGCAGGGTGTAGGAATTAGGAGCAACTGGAGGTATATCCTCGGTGGCTTCACTGACTGTCCTGACATCCTTTACCAGGTCCCCAGCAGCCCATGGGGCTCTCGTGGTCAGACCAATCCCAGAATATGGAGCTCACCTGGGCAGGTACCCCACCCCCACCCCAGCCCACGGGGCTCTCGTGGTCAGGCCCCTCCCAGGATACAGAGCTACCCTTGCAGGTACCGTGGCAGGGCTGGGCACACAGGAACCGTGCACATAGCCCTCATTGCAGAGCACCCCCAGCTCACCTGTCGCTCAGAGCTGACACAGAGCACCTCAGAGCAGGACTTGAACTAACAAACAGCAGCTGCGACAGGTCTGTGACCCTGGGCATCACTCCGTGAGGCCTCCCTCCACCTGGTCTTCCAGAGACTTCCACTGCACCCGGGGCACCAGGCCTCTGTCTCCAACCACCACCCACCCCTCCTCTCCCTGACTCCTGGGTTCCTCTCATTAGGAGAGGGTTTTCTTGAAGTTGTCTCCCACTCATGGGCCAGATAAAATGATTAGAAAACAAGCCAAAGCTGCAGCCCCTTGTCTATCCTGACTCTCAGGAGCCCACACCTGTTCCTTGGACCTGGCCGGTTCAGCAAGTTCCATTTTCTGCAACTGTGAGCCCCTGAGGGGTGATGATTGGCTGACCTGGGCAGCCTTACCGTGCCGGCCAGCCCTCCCCAGGTGTGCCTGGGTTGAGATCAATATAAATACCACTCCAGGCAGCAAGAGCCCCTGCAGCCGTGCCTGACGCCATTTTCTCTGCCCTGTCAGCAGTCTCGGGGCTGGGCTGGTGGGAGGGAGTGAGAGGCCACGGCTTTGTGGGTGGCCCAGTGTGAGTGGGGCTCTGCTGGACTTTCTGCAGCAGTTGCCAGGCTGCCACCTGCTAAAGAAGAGGATGTGTCACCCATACCTGCTGCTGGAATTTCTCCCTGGGCAGAGGTGAGGAAGGAAAAAAGCAGTGGGGGCAGGGACAGGACGGGTATCTCAGGCAGGGAAATGGAAATCTTCCAGAAGAGCACCCAGGGCCAGGACCATCCTGGCTGGCCTGCAGGCACCAAGTCGGCCGGCATGCTGTCACTCGTGTGGCTCTATGGCCCTTCCTCTAGGCTTTCAAGTCCTTGTATATATTCAGGTGTTTTACCTGGGACGGGTGGGAATAGTTCAGCAGCAACTGGCCTGGGGCTCAGCTCACGTTTACTCACAGATGCCTCGGCACGGTGCCCCAGCTTTGCAATGAGGACGCTTGTTGCGTGGGGGCTGCTGGCTGAATGGGAGACGATTCCCCACCACTGACCAACTTCAGAATTGTTTACAACTGGAGCAAGTGCCCTGATACGGTTTTCCTCTGTGTAACTGGTGGGTTCTGTGTTTTTTTTCTCTTTTTCGTTTTTGGTTCAAGGTAGATTTTATTCCTCTTTTTTGTATTTACAGATATAAGCATGGAAATAATTTATTCATATAAATACATGTATGTGCAGGGAATAATTGTTTTTTCTGTTTTATTTTTTAAATTTTACTTCTTTTTAATTTTGAATTTTATTTTATATTTTTATACAGCAGGTTCTTATTGGTTATCTATTTTATACATATAAATGTATACATGCCAATCCCAGTCTCTCAACTCCTCCCACCACCACCCCCCCAACAGCTTTCCCCCCTTGTTGTCCATACGTTTGTTGTCTACATCTGTTGCTCTGTTTATGCCTTGCAAAATGGTTAATCTGTACAGTTTTTCTAGGTTCCACATATATGCATGAATATACAAGATTTGTTTTTCTCTTTCTGACTTACTTCACTCTGTATGACAGTCTCTAGATCCATCGACGTCTCTACAAATGACCCAATTTCATTCCTTTTCATGGCTTAGTAATATTCCATTTTATATATGTACCACAGCTTTATGCATTCGTCTGTCTGTGGGCATTTAGGTTGCTTCCATTACCTCGATATTGTAAATAGTGATGCAATGAACATTGCGGTGAATGACTCTTTTTGATTTATGGTTTTGTCTGGGTATATGTCCAGTACTGGGATTGCTGTATCATATGGTAATTCTATTGTTAGTTTCTTAAGAAATTCCATATTGTTCTCCATAATGACTGTATCAATTTATATTCCCAACAATAGTGGAAGAGGGTTCCTTTTCTCCACACCCTTTCCAGCATTTTTTGTTTGTAGATTTTCAATGATGCCTATTCTACCAGGTGTGAGGTGATACCTCATTGTTGAATCCATTTCGTTGAGCAAGGGGTAGCTCTTGTCTATTACATATTTGGCTTATGGAACGGTATCTGTGCTAATTTCAAACTCTGCTTTTATGCAGCACCCCAACTCACCTTCCCCCTTAAGCAGGCATAAGTTGGTTTTCTAAACTTGAGACCCTGTTCTGTTTTGTAATTCAGTTCATGTGTAGCCAAGTTCACATTCTGTGTATTAGTGATACCTTATGATGTTTCTTTTTCTGTGTGACTTATTTCACTTAGAATCATCGTGCCTCAATCCACACATTATGCTGGTACGGGCCTGGTGACATAGATTTCATTGCTGAGTGGTATTCTGTTGTACAGAAGTACCGCAACTTCTTTATCCATTATTTGCTCTCTGGGATATTTAACTTGTGCCGTAGAAGAGATTCCTGTAAAAAGAGCCGTCCCAAATTTTGGGGTTGCTGTGTCTTTTTGATATTAATTTCCCTAAGCTATAGGACCATAAGTGGAAGTGCCCTAGGCTCTGTTGCATTGTTTTTTAGATGTTTCAGGAAACACCATACACTTCTCCCGAGTGGTTGTTGGCAATTTACATCCCGCCCATCAGCATAACAAGGCTCCCAGTTCTCCATGGCCTGTCCTGCCTTTCTGGATTTTACACTTTATTCTGATGGCCCTTTTGACCAGGGGGCAGTGAGACTTCATTGTAGTGCAGATTTCCTTTGCAAGCTTGCTTGGTTGGTCAAAAAGGGCGTATACGTTTTTTCCTGAATATATTCAGGAAAAAACGCATACGCCCTTTTGGCAAAGTGCATCATTGTGGACGTTCTGCCTCTTTTCCTACGCTTTCAATGCAATTCAAGTCTACCTCCTGAAATCGGTATCCTGCAATTCTGCAGCGCTTTCAAGTCCTCTTGGCAGCCTTACTTCAGTCTATTTTTGGACGATAGCTGTCATTTATAACTCTGCAGGTTTGTGAATTACAGAGCCCCTGAGCTCCTTTCTTCAACTCGCTTTCTTGTGAGCTGGCCGCAACACCGCAGGATGGCTTCAGGCCCTAATCTGGTTCCGCCACAGCACGCTGAGCCTTTGGTTAATTCCTCTTCCTAGTGGGAAATGAGAGTTAAATTTGCCCGTCCAGACACCTCCAGATAGTCTCTCATTGGTTCTCCCTATTCCTGTTCATCTTCCGCAGAAATTGCAAACTGGGCCAAACAGGAGGTTAAAGGCACTGACTGTCCAAGTCGGGAGAGTGTTAGTAAAGCGTCTGGAATGTTGCACCCGAGTACCAGGGGAGGAAAACTGAGACATATTTGAACACGTCTCCCGATCACACGGTTGATCATACTCTGGGTTCCACATGCATGTTTTAGCTGAAGGAAGAATACCTTAAACTTGGGTAGTTGAAACCCGTGGAATGGGTACCATGCAATATGACTTCAAAGGGTCTTCATTTGCTCACTGAACCTCTCCAATCCTATCACTGCTGCATTTATGCCCCTGTACACACGCTTGATTCTCTTTCAGAGACATAGCAATCCATAGGTTTTAAGATACTTACTAGTCAGGTACATTCTTAGGCGTTTAATATGCGGTCTTGAGTCCATTTCGTGTAGCAAGGAGTAGCTCTTGTCTATTCCATATTTGGCTTAAGGAACTTTATCTGTGCTCATTTCAATCTCTGGTTTTATGCAGCACCCCAACTCACCTTTCCCCTTAAGCAAGCATAAGTTGGTTTTCTAAATTTGAGACGCTGTTCTGTTCTTTAATTCAGTTCCTGTGTAGCCAAGTTTACATTCCGTGTATTAGTGATATCTTTTGATGTTTCTTTTTCTGTGTGACTTATTTCAGTTAGAATCATCGTACCTGAATCCACTCATTATGCTGCTATGGGCCTGATGACATAGATTTCATTGCTGAGTGATATTGCTTTGTAAGTAAATACCACAGCTTCTTTATCCATTTTTCAATTTCTGCGATGTTGAACTTGTACTGTAAACGAGGTTCTTGTAAACAGAGGCGTCCCAAACTTTGGGGTGGCTGTGTCTTTTTGATTTTAATTTCCCTAAGCTATAGGACCATAAGTGGAAGTGCCCTAGGCTCTGTTGCTTTGTTTTTTCGATGTTTCAGGAAACACCATACACTTCTCCCGAGTGTCTGTTGGCAATTTACATCCCGCCCATCAGCATAACAAGGCTCCCAGTTCTCCATGGCCTGTCCTGCCTTTCTGGATTTTACACTTTTCTCAGATGGCCCTTTTGACCAGGGGGAAGTGAGACTTCATTGTAGTGCAGATTTCCTTTGCAAGCTTGCTTGGTTGGCCAAAAAGGGCGTATGCGTTTTTTCCTGCATATATTCAGGAAAAAACGCATATGCCCTTTTTGGCCAAGTGCATCACTGTGGACGTTCTGCCTCTTTTCCTATGCTTGAAATGCAATTCCTGTCTACCTCCTGAAATCGGTTTCCTGCAATTCTGCCCCGCTTTCAAGTCCTCTTGGCAGCCTTACTTCAGTCTATTTTTGGACGATAGCTGTCATTTATAACTCTGCAGGTTTGTGAATTACAGTGCCCCTGAGCTACTTTCTTCAACTCGCTTTCTTGTGAGCTGGCCGCAACACCGCAGGATGTCTTCAGGCCCTAATGTGGTTCCGGCATGGCACACTGAGCCTTTGGTTAATTCCTCTTCCTGGTGGGAAATGAGAGTTAAATTTGCCCATCCAGACACCTCCAGCTAGTCTTTCATTGGTTCTCGCTATTCCTGGTTATCTTTCACAGAAATTGCAAACTGGGCCAAACAGGTGGTTAAAGGGACTGACTCTCCAAGTCGGGAGAGTGTTAGTAAAGCGTCTGGAATGTTGCACCCGAGTACCAGGGTACGAGAACTGAGACATATTTGAACACGTCTCCCGATCACATGGTTGATCATACTCTAGGTTCCACATGTATGTTTTAGATGAAGGAAGAATACCTTAAACCTGGGTAGTTGAAACCTGTGGAATGGGTACCATGCAATATGACTTCAAAGGGTCTTCATTTGCTCACGAACCTCTCCAATCCTATCACTGCTGCGTTTATGCCCCTGTACACATGCTTGATTCTCTTTCGGAGACATAGCAATCCATAGGTTTTAAGATACTTACTAGTCAGGTACATTCTTAGGCATTTAATATGGTGTTTTGAGTCCATTTCGTTGAGCAAGGAGTAGCTCTTGTCTATTCCATATTTGGCTTAAGGAACTTTATCTGTGCTCATTTCAATCTCTGGTTTTATGCAGCACCCCAACTCACCTTTCCCCTTAAGCAAGCATAAGTTGGTTTTCTAAATTTGAGACCCTGTTCTGTTCTGTAATTCAGATCCTGTGTAGCCAAGTTTACATTCCGTGTATTAGTGATATCTTAGGATGTGTCTTTTTCTGTGTGACTTATTTCAGTTAGAATCATCGTAGCTGAATCCACTCATTATGCTGCTACGGGCTTGATGACATAAATTTCATTGCTGAGTGATACTGCATTGTACGTAAGTACCACAAGTTCTTTATCCATTTTTCACTTTCTGCGATGTTGAACTTGTACTGTAAACGAGGTTCTTGTAAACAGAGCCGTTCGAAACTTTGGGGTGGCTGTGTCTTTTTGATTTTAAATTCCCTAAGCTATAGGACCATAAGTGGAAGTGCCCTAGGCTCTGTTGCTTTGTTTTTTAGATGTTTCAGGAAACACCATACACTTCTCCCGAGTGTTTGTTGGCAATTTACATCCCGCCCATCAGCATAACAAGGCTCCCAGTTCTCCATGGCCTGTCCTGCCTTTCTGGATTTTACACTTTTTTCAGATGGCCCTTTTGACCGGGGGGAAGTGAGACTTCATTGTAGTGCAGATTTCCTTTGCAAGCTTGCTTGGTTGGCCAAAAAGGGCGTATGCGTTTTTTCCTGAATATATTCAGGAAAAAACGCATATGCTCTTTTTGGCCAAGTGCATCATTGTGGACGTTCTGCCTCTTTTCCTATGCTTTCAATGCAATTCCAGTCTACCTCCTGAAATCGGTTTCCTGCAATTCTGCCCCGCTTTCAAGTCCTCTTGGCAGCCTTACTTCAGTCTATTTTTGGACGATAGCTGTCATTTATAAGTCTGCAGGTTTGTGAATTACAGTGCCCCTGAGCTCCTTTATTCAACTCGCTTTCTTGTGACCTGGCCGCAACACCGCAGGATGGCTTCAGGCCCTAATCTGGTTCTGGCACGGCACGCTGAGCCTTTGGTTAATTCCTCTTCCTGGTGGGAAATGAGAGTTAAATTTGCCCGTCCAGACACCTCCAGCTAGTCTCTCATTGGTTCTCGCTATTCCTGTTCATCTTCCGCAGAAATTGCAAACTGGGCCAGACAGGAGGTTAAAGGGACTGACTCTCCAAGTCGGGAGAGTGTTAGTAAAGCGTCTGGAATGTTGCACCCGAGTACCAGGGGAGGAAAACTGAGACATATTTGAACACGTCTCCCGATCACGTGGTTGATCATACTCTAGGTTCCACATGCATGTTTTAGCTGAGGAAGAATACCTTAAACCTGGGTATTTGAAACCCGTGTAATGGGTACCATGCAATATGACTTCAAAGGGCCTTCATTTGCTCACCGAACCTCTCCAATCCTATCACTGCTGCGTTTATGCCCCTGTACAGATGCTTGATTCTCCTTCGGAGACATAGCAATCCATATGTTTTAAGATACTTACTAGTCAGGTACATTCTTAGGCGTTTAATATGCGGTGTTGAGTCCATTTCGTTGAGCAAGGAGTAGCACTTGTCTATTCCATATTTGAATTAAGGAACTTTATCTGTGCTCATTTCAATCTCTGGTTTTATGCAGCATCCCAACTCACCTTTACCCTTAAGCAAGCATAAGTTGGTTTTCTAAATTTGAGACCCTGTTCTGTTCTGTAATTCAGTTCCTGTGTAGCCAAGTTTCCATTCCGTGTATTACTGATATCTTATGATGTTTCTTTTTCTGTGTGACTTATTTCAGTTAGAATCATCGTACCTGAATCCACTCATTATGCTGCTACGGGCCTGATGACACAGATTTCATTGCTGAGTGATATTGCTTTGTAAGTAAATACCACAACTTCTTTATCCATTTTTCAATTTCTGCGATGTTGAACTTGTACTGTAAACGAGGTTCTTGTAAACAGAGCCGTTCCAAACTTTGGGGTGGCTGTGTCTTTTTGATTTTAATTTCCCTAAGCTATAGGACCATAAGTGGAAGTGCCCTAGGCTCTGTTGCTTTGTTTTTTAGATGTTTCAGGAAACACCATACACTTCTCCTGAGTGGTTGTTGGCAATTTACATCCCGCCCTTCAGCATAACAAGGCTCCCAGTTCTCCATGGCCTGTCCTGCCTTTCTGGATTTTACACTTTTCTCAGATGGCCCTTTTGACCGGGGGGAAGTGAGACTTCATTGTAGTGCAGATTTCCTTTGCAAGCTTGCTTGGTTGGCCAAAAAGGGCGTATGCGTTTTTTCCTGAATATATTCAGGAAAAAACGCATACGCCCTTTTTGGCCAAGTGCATCATTGTGGACGTTCTGCCTCTTTTCCTATGCTTTCAATGCAATTCCAGTCTACCTCCTGAAATCGGTTTCCTGCAATTCTGCCCCGCTTTCAAGTCCTCTTGGCAGCCTTACTTCAGTCTATTTTTGGACGATAGCTGTCATTTATAACTCTGCAGGTTTGTGAATTACAGTGCCCCTGAGCTCCTTTCTTCAACTCGCTTTCTTTTGAGCTGGCCGCAACACTGCAGGATGGCTTCAGGCCCTAATCTGGTCCGGCATGGCACACTGAGCCTTTGGTTATTTCCTCTTCCTGGTGGGAAATGAGAGTTAAATTTGCCCGTCCAGACACCTCCAGCTAGCCTCTCATTGGTTCTCGCTATTCCTGTTCATCTTCCGCAGAAATTGCAAACTGGGCCAAACAGGAGGTTAAAGGCGCTGACTTTCCAAGTGGGGAGAGTGTTAGTAAAGCGTCTGGAATGTTGCACCCGAGGACCAGGGTACGAAAACTGAGACATATTTGAACACGTCTCCCATTCTCATGGTTGATCATACTTGGGTTCCACATGCATGTTTTAGCTGAGGAAGAATACCTAAAACCTGGGTAGTTGAAACCCGTGGAATGGGTACCATGCAATATGACTTCAAAGGGTCTTCATTTGCTCACCGAACCTCTCCAATCCTATCACTGCTGCGTTTATGCCCCTGTACACATGCTTGATTCTCTTTCGGAGACATAGCAATCCATAGGTTTTAAGATACTTACTAGTCAGGTACATTCTTAGGCGTTTAATATGGGGTGTTGAGTCCATTTCGTTGAGCAAGGAGTAGCTCTTGTCTATTCCATATTTGGCTTAAGGAACTTTATCTGTGCTCATTTCAATCTCTGGTTTTATGCAGCACCCCAACTCACCTTTCCCCTTAAGCAAGCATAAGTTGGTTTTCTAAATTTGAGACCCTGTTCTGTTCTGTAATTCAGTTCCTGTGTAGCCAAGTTTCCATTCCGTGTATTACTGATATCTTATGATGTTTCTTTTTCTGTGTGACTTATTTCAGTTAGAATCATCATACCTGAATCCACTCATTGTGCTGCTAAGGGCCTGATGACACAGATTTCATTGCTGAGTGATATTGCTTTGTAAGTAAATACCACAACTTCTTTATCCATTTTTCACTTTCTGCGATGTTGAACTTGTACTGTAAACGAGGTTCTTGTAAACAGAGCCGTTCCAAACTTTGGGGTGGCTGTGTCTTTTTGATTTTAATTTCCCTAAGCTATAGGACCATAAGTGGAAGTGCCCTAGGCTCTGTTGCTTTGTTTTTTAGATGTTTCAGGAAACACCATACACTTCTCCCGAGTGGTTGTTGGCAATTTACATCCCGCCCATCAGCATAACAAGGCTCCCAGTTCTCCATGGCCTGTCCTGCCTTTCTGGATTTTACACTTTTCTCAGATGGCCCTTTTGACCGGGGGGAAGTGAGACTTCATTGTAGTGCAGATTTCCTTTGCAAGCTTGCTTGGTTGGCCAAAAAGGGCGTATGCGTTTTTTCCTGAATATATTCAGGAAAAAACGCATATGCTCTTTTTGGCCAAGTGCATCATTGTGGACGTTCTGCCTCTTTTCCTATGCTTTCAATGCAATTCCAGTCTACCTCCTGAAATCGGTTTCCTGCAATTCTGCCCCGCTTTCAAGTCCTCTTGGCAGCCTTACTTCAGTCTATTTTTGGACGATAGCTGTCATTTATAACTCTGCAGGTTTGTGAATTACAGTGCCCCTGAGCTCCTTTCTTCAACTCGCTTTCTTGTGAGCTGGCCGCAACACCGCAGGATGGCTTCAGGCCCTAATCTGGTTCCGGTACGGCACGCTGAGCCTTTGGTTATTTCCTCTTCCTGGTGGGAAATGAGAGTTAAATTTGCCCATCCAGACACCTCCAGCTAGCCTCTCATTGGTTCTCGCTATTCCTGTTCATCTTCCGCAGAAATTGCAAACTGTGCCAAACAGGAGGTTTAAGGCGCTGACTCTCCAAGTGGGGAGAGTTTTAGTAAAGCGTCTGGAATGTTGCACCCGAGTACCAGGGGAGGAAAACTAAGACATATTTGAACACGTCTCCCGATCACATGGTTGATCATACTCTAGGTTCCACATGCATGTTTTAGCTGAAGGAAGAATACCTAAAACCTGGTTAGTTGAAACCCGTGTAATGGGTACCATGCAATATGACTTCAAAGGGCCTTCATTTGCTCACCGAACCTCTCCAATCCTATCACTGCTGCGTTTATGCCCCTGTACACATGCTTGATTCTCTTTCGGAGACATAGCAATCCATAGGTTTTAAGATACTTACTAGTCAGGTACATTCTTAGGCGTTTAATATGCGGTGTTGAGTCCATTTCGTTGAGCAAGGAGTAGCACTTGTCTATTCCATATTTGGCTTAAGGAACTTTATCTGTGCTCATTTCAATCTCTGGTTTTATGCAGCACCCCAACTCACCTTTACCCTTAAGCAAGCATAAGTTGGTTTTCTAAATTTGAGACCCTGTTCTGTTCTGTAATTCAGTTCCTGTGTAGCCAAGTTTCCATTCCGTGTATTACTGATATCTTATGATGTTTCTTTTTCTGTGTGACTTATTTCAGTTAGAATCATCGTACCTGAATCCACTCATTATGCTGCTACGGGCCTGATGACACAGATTTCATTGCTGAGTGATATTGCTTTGTAAGTAAATACCACAACTTCTTTATCCATTTTTCAATTTCTGCGATGTTGAACTTGTACTGTAAACGAGGTTCTTGTAAACAGAGCCGTTCGAAACTTTGGGGTGGCTGTGTCTTTTTGATTTTAAATTCCCTAAGCTATAGGACCATAAGTGGAAGTGCCCTAGGCTCTGTTGCTTTGTTTTTTAGATGTTTCAGGAAACACCATACACTTCTCCTGAGTGGTTGTTGGCAATTTACATCCCGCCCTTCAGCATAACAAGGCTCCCAGTTCTCCATGGCCTGTCCTGCCTTTCTGGATTTTACACTTTTCTCAGATGGCCCTTTTGACCGGGGGGAAGTGAGACTTCATTGTAGTGCAGATTTCCTTTGCAAGCTTGCTTGGTTGGCCAAAAAGGGCGTATGCGTTTTTTCCTGAATATATTCAGGAAAAAACGCATACGCCCTTTTTGGCCAAGTGCATCATTGTGGACGTTCTGCCTCTTTTCCTATGCTTTCAATGCAATTCCAGTCTACCTCCTGAAATCGGTTTCCTGCAATTCTGCCCCGCTTTCAAGTCCTCTTGGCAGCCTTACTTCAGTCTATTTTTGGACGATAGCTGTCATTTATAACTCTGCAGGTTTGTGAATTACAGTGCCCCTGAGCTCCTTTCTTCAACTCGCTTTCTTTTGAGCTGGCCGCAACACTGCAGGATGGCTTCAGGCCCTAATCTGGTCCGGCATGGCACACTGAGCCTTTGGTTATTTCCTCTTCCTGGTGGGAAATGAGAGTTAAATTTGCCCGTCCAGACACCTCCAGCTAGCCTCTCATTGGTTCTCGCTATTCCTGTTCATCTTCCGCAGAAATTGCAAACTGGGCCAAACAGGAGGTTAAAGGCGCTGACTTTCCAAGTGGGGAGAGTGTTAGTAAAGCGTCTGGAATGTTGCACCCGAGGACCAGGGTACGAAAACTGAGACATATTTGAACACGTCTCCCATTCTCATGGTTGATCATACTTGGGTTCCACATGCATGTTTTAGCTGAGGAAGAATACCTAAAACCTGGGTAGTTGAAACCCGTGGAATGGGTACCATGCAATATGACTTCAAAGGGTCTTCATTTGCTCACCGAACCTCTCCAATCCTATCACTGCTGCGTTTATGCCCCTGTACACATGCTTGATTCTCTTTCGGAGACATAGCAATCCATAGGTTTTAAGATACTTACTAGTCAGGTACATTCTTAGGCGTTTAATATGGGGTGTTGAGTCCATTTCGTTGAGCAAGGAGTAGCTCTTGTCTATTCCATATTTGGCTTAAGGAACTTTATCTGTGCTCATTTCAATCTCTGGTTTTATGCAGCACCCCAACTCACCTTTCCCCTTAAGCAAGCATAAGTTGGTTTTCTAAATTTGAGACCCTGTTCTGTTCTGTAATTCAGTTCCTGTGTAGCCAAGTTTCCCTTCCGTGTATTACTGATATCTTATGATGTTTCTTTTTCTGTGTGACTTATTTCAGTTAGAATCATCATACCTGAATCCACTCATTGTGCTGCTAAGGGCCTGATGACACAGATTTCATTGCTGAGTGATATTGCTTTGTAAGTAAATACCACAACTTCTTTATCCATTTTTCAATTTCTGTGATGTTGAACTTGTACTGTAAAGAGGTTCTTGTAAACAGAGGCGTCCCAAACTTTGGGGTGGCTGTGTCTTTTTGATTTTAATTTCCCTAAGCTATAGGACCATAAGTGGAAGTGCACTAGGTTCTGTTGCTTTGTTTTTTAGATGTATCAGGAAACACCATACAGTTCTCCCGAGTGGTTGTTGGCAATTTACATCCCGCCCATCAGCATAACAAGGCTCCCAGTTCTCCATGGCCTGTCCTGCCTTTCTGGATTTTACACTTTTCTCAGATGGCCCTTTTGACTGGGGGGAAGTGAGACTTCATTGTAGTGCAGATTTCCTTTGCAAGCTTGCTTGGTTGGCCAAAAAGGGCGTATGCGTTTTTTCCTGAATATATTCAGGAAAAAACGCATATGCTCTTTTTGGCCAAGTGCATCATTGTGGACGTTCTGCCTCTTTTCCTATGCTTTCAATGCAATTCCAGTCTACCTCCTGAAATCGGTTTCCTGCAATTCTGCCCCGCTTTCAAGTCCTCTTGGCAGCCTTACTTCAGTCTATTTTTGGACGATAGCTGTCATTTATAACTCTGCAGGTTTGTGAATTACAGTGCCCCTGAGCTCCTTTCTTCAACTCGCTTTCTTGTGAGCTGGCCGCAACACCGCAGGATGGCTTCAGGCCCTAATCTGGTTCCGGTACGGCACGCTGAGCCTTTGGTTATTTCCTCTTCCTGGTGGGAAATGAGAGTTAAATTTGCCCATCCAGACACCTCCAGCTAGCCTCTCATTGGTTCTCGCTATTCCTGTTCATCTTCCGCAGAAATTGCAAACTGTGCCAAACAGGAGGTTTAAGGCGCTGACTCTCCAAGTGGGGAGAGTTTTAGTAAAGCGTCTCGAATGTTGCACCCGAGTACCAGGGGAGGAAAACTAAGACATATTTGAACACGTCTCCCGATCACATGGTTGATCATACTCTAGGTTCCACATGCATGTTTTAGCTGAAGGAAGAATACCTAAAACCTGGTTAGTTGAAACCCGTGTAATGGGTACCATGCAATATGACTTCAAAGGGCCTTCATTTGCTCACCGAACCTCTCCAATCCTATCACTGCTGCGTTTATGCCCCTGTACAGATGCTTGATTCTCCTTCGGAGACATAGCAATCCATATGTTTTAAGATACTTACTAGTCAGGTACATTCTTAGGCGTTTAATATGCGGTGTTGAGTCCATTTCGTTGAGCAAGGAGTAGCACTTGTCTATTCCATATTTGAATTAAGGAACTTTATCTGTGCTCATTTCAATCTCTGGTTTTATGCAGCACCCCAACTCACCTTTACCCTTAAGCAAGCATAAGTTGGTTTTCTAAATTTGAGACCTTGTTCTGTTCTGTAATTCAGTTCCTGTGTAGCCAAGTTTCCATTCCGTGTATTACTGATATCTTATGATGTTTCTTTTTCTGTGTGACTTATTTCAGTTAGAATCATCGTACCTGAATCCACTCATTATGCTGCTACGGGCCTGATGACACAGATTTCATTGCTGAGTGATATTGCTTTGTAAGTAAATACCACAACTTCTTTATCCATTTTTCAATTTCTGCGATGTTGAACTTGTACTGTAAACGAGGTTCTTGTAAACAGAGCCGTTCGAAACTTTGGGGTGGCTGTGTCTTTTTGATTTTAAATTCCCTAAGCTATAGGACCATAAGTGGAAGTGCCCTAGGCTCTGTTGCTTTGTTTTTTAGATGTTTCAGGAAACACCATACACTTCTCCCGAGTGTTTGTTGGCAATTTACATCCCGCCCTTCAGCATAACAAGGCTCCCAGTTCTCCATGGCCTGTCCTGCCTTTCTGGATTTTACACTTTTCTCAGATGGCCCTTTTGACCAGGGGGAAGTGAGACTTCATTGTAGTGCAGATTTCCTTTGCAAGCTTGCTTGGTTGGCCAAAAAGGGCGTATGCGTTTTTTCCTGAATATATTCAGGAAAAAACGCATACGCCCTTTTTGGCCAAGTGCATCATTGTGGACGTTCTGCCTCTTTTCCTATGCTTTCAATGCAATTCCAGTCTACCTCCTGAAATCGGTTTCCTGCAATTCTGCCCCGCTTTCAAGTCCTCTTGGCAGCCTTACTTCAGTCTATTTTTGGACGATAGCTGTCATTTATAACTCTGCAGGTTTGTGAATTACAGTGCCCCTGAGCTCCTTTCTTCAACTCGCTTTCTTTTGAGCTGGCCGCAACACTGCAGGATGGCTTCAGACCCTAATCTGGTCCGGCATGGCACACTGAGCCTTTGGTTATTTCCTCTTCCTGGTGGGAAATGAGAGTTAAATTTGCCCGTCCAGACACCTCCAGCTAGCCTCTCATTGGTTCTCGCTATTCCTGTTCATCTTCCGCAGAAATTGCAAACTGGGCCAAACAGGAGGTTAAAGGCGCTGACTTTCCAAGTGGGGAGAGTGTTAGTAAAGCGTCTGGAATGTTGCACCCGAGGACCAGGGTACGAAAACTGAGACATATTTGAACACGTCTCCCATTCTCATGGTTGATCATACTTGGGTTCCACATGCATGTTTTAGCTGAGGAAGAATACCTAAAACCTGGGTAGTTGAAACCCGTGGAATGGGTACCATGCAATATGACTTCAAAGGGTCTTCATTTGCTCACCGAACCTCTCCAATCCTATCACTGCTGCGTTTATGCCCCTGTACACATGCTTGATTCTCTTTCGGAGACATAGCAATCCATAGGTTTTAAGATACTTACTAGTCAGGTACATTCTTAGGCGTTTAATATGCGGTGTTGAGTCCATTTCGTTGAGCAAGGAGTAGCTCTTGTCTATTCCATATTTGGCTTAAGGAACTTTATCTGTGCTCATTTCAATCTCTGGTTTTATGCAGCACCCCAACTCACCGTTCCCCTTAAGCAAGCATAAGTTGGTTTTCTAAATTTGAGACCCTGTTCTGTTCTGTAATTCAGTTCCTGTGTAGCCAAGTTTCCATTCCGTGTATTACTGATATCTTATGATGTTTCTTTTTCTGTGTGACTTATTTCAGTTAGAATCATCATACCTGAATCCACTCATTGTGCTGCTAAGGGCCTGATGACACAGATTTCATTGCTGAGTGATATTGCTTTGTAAGTAAATACCACAACTTCTTTATCCATTTTTCAATTTCTGCGATGTTGAACTTGTACTGTAAAGAGGTTCTTGTAAACAGAGGCGTCCCAAACTTTGGGGTGGCTGTGTCTTTTTTATTTTAATTTCCCTAAGCTATAGGACCATAAGTGGAAGTGCACTAGGTTCTGTTGCTTTGTTTTTTAGATGTATCAGGAAACACCATACAGTTCTCCCGAGTGGTTGTTGGCAATTTACATCCCGCCCATCAGCATAACAAGGCTCCCAGTTCTCCATGGCCTGTCCTGCCTTTCTGGATTTTACACTTTTCTCAGATGGCCCTTTTGACTGGGGGGAAGTGAGACTTCATTGTAGTGCAGATTTCCTTTGCAAGCTTGCTTGGTTGGCCAAAAAGGGCGTATGCGTTTTTTCCTGAATATATTCAGGAAAAAACGCATACGCCCTTTTTGGCCAAGTGCATCATTGTGGACGTTCTGCCTCTTTTCCTATGCTTTCAATGCAATTCCAGTCTACCTCCTGAAATCGGTTTCCTGCAATTCTGCCCCACTTTCAAGTCCTCTTGGCAGCCTTACTTCAGTCTATTTTTGGACGATAGCTGTCATTTATAACTCTGCAGGATTGTGAATTTCAGTGCCCCTGAGCTCCTTTCTTCAACTCGCTTTCTTGTGACCTGGCCGCAACACCGCAGGATGGCTTCAGGCCCTAATCCGGTTCCGGGACGGCACGCTGAGCCTTTGGTTATTTCCTCTTCCTGGTGGGAAATGAGAGTTAAATTTGCCCATCCAGACACCTCCAGCTAGTCTCTCATTGGTTCTCGCTATTCCTGTTCATCTTCCACAGAAATTGCAAACTGGGCCAAACAGGAGGTTAAAGGCGCTGACTCTCCAAGTGGGGAGAGTGTTAGTAAAGTGTCTGGAATGTTGCACCCGAGTACCAGGGGAGGAAAACTGAGATATATTTGAACACGTCTCCCGTTCACATGGTTGATCATACTCTGGGTTCCACGTGCATGTATTAGCTGAAGGAAGAATACCTTAAACCTGGAGAGTTGAGACCCGTGTAATGGGTACCATGCAATATGTCTTCAAAGGGTCTTCATTTGCTCACCGAACCTCTCCAATCCTATCACTGCTGCGTTTATGCCCCTGTACACACGCTTGATTCTCTTTTGGAGACATAGCAATCCATAGGTTTTAAGATACTTACTAGTCAGGTACATTCTTAGGCGTTTAATATGGGGTGTTGAGTCCATTTCGTTGAGCAAGGAGTAGCTCTTGTCTATTCCATATTTGGCTTAAGGAACTTTATCTGTGCTCATTTCAATCTCTGGTTTTATGCAGCACCCCAACTCACCTTTCCCCTTAAGCAAGCATAAGTTGGTTTTCTAAATTTGAGACCCTGTTCTGTTCTGTAATTCAGTTCCTGTGTAGCCAAGTTTACATTCCGTGTATTAGTGATATCTTATGATGTTTCTTTTTCTGTGTGACTTATTTCAGTTAGAATCATCGTACCTGAATCCAGTCATTATGCTGCTACGGGCCTGATGACATAGATTTCATTGCTGAGTGATACTGCTTTGTACGTAAGTACCACAAGTTCTTTATCCATTTTTCACTTTCTGCGATGTTGAACTTGTACTGTAAACGAGGTTCTTGTAAACAGAGCCGTTCCAAACTTTGGGGTGGCTGTGTCTTTTTGATTTTAATTTCCCTAAGCTATAGGACCATAAGTGGAAGTGCCCTAGGTTCTGTTGCTTTGTTTTTTAGATGTTTCAGGAAACACCATACACTTCTCCCGAGTGGTTGTTGACAATTTACATCCCGCCCATCAGCATAACAAGGCTCCCAGTTCTCCATGGCCTGTCCTGCCTTTCTGGATTTTACACTTTTTTCAGATGGCCCTTTTGACTGGGGGGAAGTGAGACTTCATTGTAGTGCAGATTTCCTTTGCAAGCTTGCTTGGTTGGCCAAAAAGGGCGTATGCGTTTTTTCCTGAATATATTCAGGAAAAAACGCATACGCCCTTTTTGGCCAAGTGCATCATTGTGGACGTTCTGCCTCTTTTCCTATGCTTTCAATGCAATTCCAGTCTACCTCCTGAAATCGGTTTCCTGCAATTCTGCCCCGCTTTCAAGTCTTCTTGGCAGCCTTACTTCAGTCTATTTTTGGACGATAGCTGTCATTTATAACTCTGAAGGTTTTTGAATTACAGTGCCCCTGAGCTCCTTTCTTCAACTCGCTTTCTTGTGACCTGGCCACAACACCGCAGGATGGCTTCAGGCCCTAATCTGGTTCTGGTACGGCACGCTGAGCCTTTGGTTATTTCCTCTTCCTGGTGGGAAATGAGAGTTAAATTTGCCCGTCCAGACACCTCCAGCTAGTCTCTCATTGGTTCTCGCTATTCCTGTTCATCTTCCGCAGAAATTGCAAACTGGGCCAAACGGGAGGTTAAAGGCGCTGACTCTCCAAGTGGGGAGAGTGTTAGTAAAGCGTCTGGAATGTTGCACCCGAGTACCAGGGTAGGAAAACTGAGATATATTTGAACACGTCTCCCGTTCACATAGTTGATCATACTTGTGTTCCACATGCATCTTTTAGCTGAAGGAAGAATACCTTAAACCTGTGTATTTGAAACCCGTGGAATGGGTACCATGCAATATGACTTCAAAGGGTCTTCATTTGCTCACCGAACCTCTCCAATCCTATCACTGCTGCGTTTATGCCCCTGTACACATGCTTGATTCTCTTTCGGAGTCATAGCAATCCATAGGTTTGAAGATACTTACTAGTCAGGTACATTCTTAGGCGTTTAATATGCGGTGTTGAGTCCATTTCGTTGAGCAAGGAGTAGCTCTTGTCTATTCCATATTTGGCTTAAGGAACTTTATCTGTGCTCATTTCAATCTCTGGTTTTATGCAGCACCCCAACTCACCTTTCCCCTTAAGCAAGCATAAGTTGGTTTTCTAAATTTGAGACCCTGTTCTGTTCTGTAATTCAGTTCCTGTGTAGCCAGGTTTACATTCCGTGTATTACTGATATCTTATGATGTTTCTTTTTCTGTGTGACTTATTTCAGTTAGAATCATCATACCTGAATCCACTCATTGTGCTGCTAAGGGCCTGATGACACAGATTTCATTGCTGAGTGATATTGCTTTGTAAGTAAATACCACAACTTTTTTATCCATTTTTCACTTTCTGCGATGTTGAACTTGTACTGTAAACGAGGTTCTTGTAAACAGAGCCGTTCGAAACTTTGGGGTGGCTGTGTCTTTTTGATTTTAAATTCCCTAAGCTATAGGACCATAAGTGGAAGTGCCCTAGGCTCTGTTGTTTTGTTTTTTAGATGTTTCAGGAAACACCATACACTTCTCCCGAGTGGTTGTTGGCAATTTACATCCCGCCCTTCAGCATAACAAGGCTCCCAGTTCTCCATGGCCTGTCCTGCCTTTCTGGATTTTACACTTTTTTCAGATGGCCCTTTTGACCGGGGGAAGTGAGACTTCATTGTAGTGCAGATTTCCTTTGCAAGTTTGCTTGGTTGGCCAAAAAGGGCGTATGCGTTTTTTCCTGAATATATTCAGGAAGAAACGCATACGCCCTTTTTGGCCAAGTGCATCATTGTGGACGTTCTGCCTCTTTTCCTATGCTTTCAATGCAATTCCAGTCTACCTCCTGAAATCGGTTTCCTGCAATTCTGCCCCGCTTTCAAGTCCTCTTGGCAGCCTTACTTCAGTCTATTTTTGGACGATAGCTGTCATTTATAACTCTGCAGGTTTGTGAATTACAGTGCCCCTGAGCTCCTTTCTTCAACTCGCTTTCTTGTGACCTGGCCGCAACACCGCAGGATGTCTTCAGGCCCTAATCTGGTTCTGGCACGGCACACTGAGCCTTTGGTTAATTCCTCTTCCTGGTGGGAAATGAGAGTTAAATTTGCCCGTTCAGACACCTCCAGCTAGCCTCTCATTGGTTCTCGCTATTCCTGTTCATCTTCCGCAGAAATTGCAAACTGGGCCAAACAGGAGATTAAAGGCACTGACTCTCCAAGTGGGGAGAGTGTTAGTAAAGCGTCTGGAATGTTGCACCCGAGTACCAGGGTAGGAAAACTGAGATATATTTGAACACGTCTCCCGTTCACATAGTTGATCATACTTGGGTTCCACATGCATCTTTTAGCTGAAGGAAGAATACCTAAAACCTGGGTAGTTGAAACCCGTGGAATGGGTACCATGCAATATGACTTCAAAGGGTCTTCATTTGCTCACCGAACCTCTCCAATCCTATCACTGCTGCGTTTATGCCCCTGTACACATGCTTGATTCTCTTTCGGAGACATAGCAATCCATAGGTTTTAAGATACTTACTAGTCAGGTACATTCTTAGGCGTTTAATATGCGGTGTTGAGTCCATTTCGTTGAGCAAGGAGTAGCTCTTGTCTATTCCATATTTGGCTTAAGGAACTTTATCTGTGCTCATTTCAATCTCTGGTTTTATGCAGCACCCCAACTCACCTTTCCCCTTAAGCAAGCATAAGTTGGTTTTCTAAATTTGAGACCCTGTTCTGTTCTGTAATTCAGTTCCTGTGTAGCCAAGTTTACATTCCGTGTATTACTGATATCTTATGATGTTTCTTTTTCTGTGTGACTTATTTCAGTTAGAATCATCATACCTGAATCCACTCATTGTGCTGCTAAGGGCCTGATGACACAGATTTCATTGCTGAGTGATATTGCTTTGTAAGTAAATACCACAACTTCTTTATCCATTTTTCAATTTCTGCGATGTTGAAGTTGTACTGTAAACGAGGTTCTTGTAAACAGAGGCGTCCCAAACTTTGGGGTGGCTGTGTCTTTTTGATTTTAATTTCCCTAAGCTATAGGACCATAAGTGGCAGTGCCCTAGGTTCTGTTGCTTTGTTTTTTAGATGTTTCAGGAAACACCATACACTTCTCCCGAGTGGTTGTTGGCAATTTACATCCCGCCCATCAGCATAACAAGGCTCCCAGTTCTCCATGGCCTGTCCTGCCTTTCTGGATTTTACACTTTTTTCAGATGGTCCTTTTGACTGGGGGGAAGTGAGACTTCATTGTAGTGCAGATTTCCTTTGCAAGCTTGCTTGGTTGGCCAAAAAGGGCGTATGCGTTTTTTCCTGAATATATTCAGGAAAAAACGCATACGCCCTTTTTGGCCAAGTGCATCATTGTGGACGTTCTGCCTCTTTTCCTATGCTTTCAATGCAATTCCAGTCTACCTCCTGAAATCGGTTTCCTGCAATTCTGCCCCGCTTTCAAGTCCTCTTGGCAGCCTTACTTCAGTCTATTTTTGGACGATAGCTGTCATTTATAACTCTGCAGGTTTGTGAATTACAGTGCACCTGAGCTCCTTTCTTCAACTTACTTTCTTGTGAGCTGGCCGCAACACCACAGGATGGCTTCAGGCCCTAATCTGGTTCCGGCACGGCACGCTGAGCCTTTGGTTAATTCCTCTTCCTGGTGGGAAATGAGAGTTAAATTTGCCCATCCAGACACCTCCAGCTAGTCTTTCATTGGTTCTCGCTATTCCTGTTCATCTTCCACAGAAATTGCAAACTGGGCCAAACAGCTGGTTAAAGGGACTGACTCTCCAAGTGGGGAGAGTGTTAGTAAAGCGTCTGGAATGTTGCACCCGAGTACCAGGGTACGAAAACTGAGACATATTTGAACACGTCTCCCGATCACATGGTTGATCATACTCTAGGTTCCACATGCATGTTTTAGATGAAGGAAGAATACCTTAAACCTGGGTAGTTGAAACCCGTGTAATGGGTACCATGCAATATGACTTCAAAGGGCCTTCATTTGCTCACCGAACCTCTCCAATCCTATCACTGCTGCGTTTATGCCCCTGTACACATGCTTGATTTCCTTCGGAGACATAGCAATCCATAGGTTTTAAGATACTTACTAGTCAGGTACATTCTTAGGCGTTTAATATGCGGTGTTGAGTCCATTTCGTTGAGCAAGGAGTAGCTCTTGTCTATTCCATATTTGGCTTAAGGAACTTTATCTGTGCTCATTTCAATCTCTGGTTTTATGCAGCACCCCAACTCACCTTTCCCCTTAAGCAAGCATAAGTTGGTTTTCTAAATTTGAGACCCTGTTCTGTTCTGTAATTCAGTTCCTGTGTAGCCAAGTTTACATTCCGTGTATTACTGATATCTTATGATGTTTCTTTTTCTGTGTGACTTATTTCAGTTAGAATCATCATACCTGAATCCACTCATTGTGCTGCTAAGGGCCTGATGACACAGATTTCATTGCTGAGTGATATTGCTTTGTAAGTAAATACCACAACTTCTTTATCCATTTTTCACTTTCTGCGATGTTGAACTTGTACTGTAAACGAGGTTCTTGTAAATAGAGGCGTCCCAAACTTTTGGGTGGCTGTGTCTTTTTGATTTTAATTTCCCTAAGCTATAGGACCATAAGTGGCAGTGCCCTAGGCTCTGTTGCTTTGTTTTTTAGATGTTTCAGGAAACACCATACACTTCTCCTGAGTGTCTGTTGGCAATTTACATCCCGCCCATCAGCATAACAAGGCTCCCAGTTCTCCATGGCCTGTCCTGCCTTTCTGGATTTTACACTTTTTTCAGATGGCCCTTTTGACCGGGGGGAAGTGAGACTTCATTGTAGTGCAGATTTCCTTTGCAAGCTTGCTTGGTTGGCCAAAAAGGGCGTATGCGTTTTTTCCTGAATATATTCAGGAAAAAACGCATACGCCCTTTTTGGCCAAGTGCATCATTGTGGACGTTCTGCCTCTTTTCCTATGCTTTCAATGCAATTCCAGTCTACCTCCTGAAATCGGTTTCCTGCAATTCTGCCCCGCTTTCAAGTCCTCTTGGCAGCCTTACTTCAGTCTATTTTTGGACGATAGCTGTCATTTATAACTCTGCAGGTTTGTGAATTACAGTGCCCCTGAGCTCCTTTCTTCAACTCGCTTTCTTTTGAGCTGGCCGCAACACTGCAGGATGGCTTCAGGCCCGAATCTGGTCCGGCACGGCACACTGAGCCTTTGGTTATTTCCTCTTCCTGGTGGGAAATGAGAGTTAAATTTGCCCGTCCAGACACCTCCAGCTAACCTCTCATTGTTTCTCGCTATTCCTGTTCATCTTCCGCAGAAATTGCAAACTGGGCCAAACAGGAGGTTAAAGGCGCTGACTTTCCAAGTGGGGAGAGTGTTAGTAAAGCGTCTGGAATGTTGCACCCGAGTACCAGGGGAGGAAAACTGAGACATATTTGAACACGTCTCCCATTCACATGGTTGATCATACTTGGGTTCCACATGCATGTTTTAGCTGAAGGAAGAATACCTAAAACCTGGGTATTTGAAACCCGTGGAATGGGTACCATGCAATATGACTTCAAAGGGTCTTCATTTGCTCACCGAACCTCTCCAATCCTATCACTGCTGCGTTTATGCCCCTGTACACATGCTTGATTCTCTTTCGGAGACATAGCAATCCATAGGTTTTAAGATACTTACTAGTCAGGTACATTCTTAGGCATTTAATATGGGGTGTTGACTCCATTTCGTTGAGCAAGGAGTAGCTCTTGTCTATTCCATATTTGGCTTAAGGAACTTTATCTGTGCTCATTTCAATCTCTGGTTTTATGCAGCACCCCAACTCACCTTTCCCCTTAAGCAAGCATAAGTTGGTTTTCTAAATTTGAGACCCTGTTCTGTTCTGTAATTCAGTTCCTGTGTAGCCAAGTTTACATTCCGTGTATTAGTGATATCTTATGATGTTTCTTTTTCTGTGTGACTTATTTCAGTTAGAATCATCGTACCTGAATCCACTCATTATGCTGCTACGGGCCTGATGACATAGATTTCATTGCTGAGTGATACTGCATTGTACGTAAGTACCACAAGTTCTTTATCCATTTTTCACTTTCTGCGATGTTGAACTTGTACTGTAAACGAGGTTCTTGTAAACAGAGCCGTTCCAAACTTTGGGGTGGCTGTGTCTTTTTGATTTTAATTTCCCTAAGCTATAGGACCATAAGTGGAAGTGCCCTAGGTTCTGTTGCTTTGTTTTTTAGATGTTTCAGGAAACACCATACACTTCTCCCGAGTGGTTGTTGGCAATTTACATCCCGCCCATCAGCATAACAAGGCTCCCAGTTCTCCATGGCCTGTCCTGCCTTTCTGGATTTTACACTTTTTTCAGATGGCCCTTTTGACTGGGGGAAAGTGAGACTTCATTGTAGTGCAGATTTCCTTTGCAAGCTTGCTTGGTTGGCCAAAAAGGGCGTATGCGTTTTTTCCTGAATATATTCAGGAAAAAACGCATACGCCCTTTTTGGCCAAGTGCATCATTGTGGACGTTCTGCCTCTTTTCCTATGCTTTCAATGCAATTCCAGTCTACCTCCTGAAATCGGTTTCCTGCAATTCTGCCCCGCTTTCAAGTCCTCTTGGCAGCCTTACTTCAGTCTATTTTTGGACGATAGCTGTCATTTATAACTCTGCAGGTTTGTGAATTACAGTGCACCTGAGCTCCTTTCTTCAACTTACTTTCTTGTGAGCTGGCCGCAACACCACAGGATGGCTTCAGGCCCTAATCTGGTTCCGGCACGGCACGCTGAGCCTTTGGTTAATTCCTCTTCCTGGTGGGAAATGAGAGTTAAATTTGCCCATCCAGACACCTCCAGCTAGTCTTTCATTGGTTCTCGCTATTCCTGTTCATCTTCCACAGAAATTGCAAACTGGGCCAAACAGCTGGTTAAAGGGACTGACTCTCCAAGTGGGGAGAGTGTTAGTAAAGCGTCTGGAATGTTGCACCCGAGTACCAGGGTACGAAAACTGAGACATATTTGAACACGTCTCCCGATCACATGGTTGATCATACTCTAGGTTCCACATGCATGTTTTAGCTGAAGGAAGAATACCTTAAACCTGGGTAGTTGAAACCCGTGTAATGGGTACCATGCAATATGACTTCAAAGGGCCTTCATTTGCTCACCGAACCTCTCCAATCCTATCACTGCTGCGTTTATGCCCCTGTACACATGCTTGATTTCCTTCGGAGACATAGCAATCCATAGGTTTTAAGATACTTACTAGTCAGGTACATTCTTAGGCGTTTAATATGCGGTGTTGAGTCCATTTCGTTGAGCAAGGAGTAGCTCTTGTCTATTCCATATTTGGCTTAAGGAACTTTATCTGTGCTCATTTCAATCTCTGGTTTTATGCAGCACCCCAACTCACCTTTACCCTTAAGCAAGCATAAGTTGGTTTTCTAAATTTGAGACCCTGTTCTGTTCTGTAATTCAGTTCCTGTGTAGCCAAGTTTACATTCCGTGTATTACTGATATCTTATGATGTTTCTTTTTCTGTGTGACTTATTTCAGTTAGAATCATCATACCTGAATCCACTCATTGTGCTGCTAAGGGCCTGATGACACAGATTTCATTGCTGAGTGATATTGCTTTGTAAGTAAATACCACAACTTCTTTATCCATTTTTCACTTTCTGCGATGTTGAACTTGTACTGTAAACGAGGTTCTTGTAAATAGAGGCGTCCCAAACTTTTGGGTGGCTGTGTCTTTTTGATTTTAATTTCCCTAAGCTATAGGACCATAAGTGGCAGTGCCCTAGGCTCTATTGCTTTGTTTTTTAGATGTTTCAGGAAACACCATACACTTCTCCTGAGTGTCTGTTGGCAATTTACATCCCGCCCATCAGCATAACAAGGCTCCCAGTTCTCCATGGCCTGTCCTGCCTTTCTGGATTTTACACTTTTTTCAGATGGCCCTTTTGACCGGGGGGAAGTGAGACTTCATTGTAGTGCAGATTTCCTTTGCAAGCTTGCTTGGTTGGCCAAAAAGTGCGTATGCGTTTTTTCCTGAATATATTCAGGAAAAATCGCATACGCCCTTTTTGGCCAAGTGCATCATTGTGGACGTTCTGCCTCTTTTCCTATGCTTTCAATGCAATTCCAGTCTACCTCCTGAAATCGGTTTCCTGCAATTCTGCCCCGCTTTCAAGTCCTCTTGGCAGGCTTACTTCAGTCTATTTTTGGACGATAGCTGTCATTTATAACTCTGCAGGTTTGTGAATTACAGTGCCCCTGAGCTCCTTTCTTCAACTCGCTTTCTTTTGAGCTGGCCGCAACACCGCAGGATGGCTTCAGGCCCGAATCTGGTCCGGCACGGCACACTGAGCCTTTGGTTATTTCCTCTTCCTGGTGGGAAATGAGAGTTAAATTTGCCCGTCCAGACACCTCCAGCTAACCTCTCATTGTTTCTCGCTATTCCTGTTCATCTTCCGCAGAAATTGCAAACTGGGCCAAACAGGAGGTTAAAGGCGCTGACTCTCCAAGTGGGGAGAGTGTTAGTAAAGCGTCTGGAATGTTGCACCCGAGTACCAGGGGAGGAAAACTGAGACATATTTGAACACGTCTCCCATTCACATGGTTGATCATACTTGGGTTCCACATGCATGTTTTAGCTGAAGGAAGAATACCTAAAACCTGGGTATTTGAAACCCGTGGAATGGGTACCATGCAATATGACTTCAAAGGGTCTTCATTTGCTCACCGAACCTCTCCAATCCTATCACTGCTGCGTTTATGCCCCTGTACACATGCTTGATTCTCTTTCGGAGACATAGCAATCCATAGGTTTTAAGATACTTACTAGTCAGGTACATTCTTAGGCATTTAATATGGGGTGTTGACTCCATTTCGTTGAGCAAGGAGTAGCTCTTGTCTATTCCATATTTGGCTTAAGGAACTTTATCTGTGCTCATTTCAATCTCTGGTTTTATGCAGCACCCCAACTCACCTTTACCCTTAAGCAAGCATAAGTTGGTTTTCTAAATTTGAGACCCTGTTCTGTTCTGTAATTCAGTTCCTGTGTAGCCAAGTTTACATTCCGTGTATTACTGATATCTTATGATGTTTCTTTTTCTGTGTGACTTATTTCAGTTAGAATCATCATACCTGAATCCACTCATTGTGCTGCTAAGGGCCTGATGACACAGATTTCATTGCTGAGTGATATTGCTTTGTAAGTAAATACCAAAACTTCTTTATCCATTTTTCAATTTCTGCGATGTTGAACTTGTACTGTAAACGAGGTTCTTGTAAATAGAGGCGTCCCAAACTTTTGGGTGGCTGTGTCTTTTTGATTTTAATTTCCCTAAGCTATAGGACCATAAGTGGCAGTGCCCTAGGCTCTGTTGCTTTGTTTTTTAGATGTTTCAGGAAACACCATACACTTCTCCTGAGTGTCTGTTGGCAATTTACATCCCGCCCATCAGCATAACAAGGCTCCCAGTTCTCCATGGCCTGTCCTGCCTTTCTGGATTTTACACTTTTTTCAGATGGCCCTTTTGACCGGGGGGAAGTGAGACTTCATTGTAGTGCAGATTTCCTTTGCAAGCTTGCTTGGTTGGCCAAAAAGGGCGTATGCGTTTTTTCCTGAATATATTCAGGAAAAAACGCATACGCCCTTTTTGGCCAAGTGCATCATTGTGGACGTTCTGCCTCTTTTCCTATGCTTTCAATGCATTTCCAGTCTGCCTCCTGAAATCGGTTTCCTGCAATTCTGCCCCGCTTTCAAGTCCTCTTGGCAGCCTTACTTCAGTCTATTTTTGGACGATAGCTGTCATTTATAACTCTGCAGGTTTGTGAATTACAGTGCTCCTGAGCTCCTTTCTTTAACTCGCTTTCTTGTGACCTGGCCGCAACACCGCAGGATGTCTTCAGGCCCTAATCTGGTTCCGGCACGGCACGCTGAGCCTTTGGTTATTTCCTCTTCCTGGTGGGAAATGAGAGTTAAATTTGCCCATCCAGACACCTCCAGCTAGTCTCTCATTGGTTCTCGCTATTCCTGTTCATCTTCCGCAGAAATTGCAAAGTGTGCCAAACAGGAGGTTAAAGGGACTGACTCTCCAAGTGGGGAGAGTGTTAGTAAAGCGTCTGGAATGTTGCACCCGAGTACCAGGGTACGAAAACTGAGACATATTTGAACACGTCTCCCGATCACATGGTTGATCATACTCTAGGTTCCACATGCATGTTTTAGCTGAAGGAAGAATACCTTAAACCTGGGTAGTTGAAACCCGTGGAATGGGTACCATGCAATATGACTTCAAAGGGTCTTCATTTGCTCACCGAACCTCTCCAATCCTATCACTGCTGCGTTTATGCCCCTGTACACATGCTTGATTCTCTTTCGGAGACATAGCAATCCATAGGTTTTAAGATACTTACTAGTCAGGTACATTCTTAGGCGTTTAATATGCGGTGTTGAGTCCATTTCGTTGAGCAAGGAGTAGCTCTTGTCTATTCCATATTTGGCTTAAGGAACTTTATCTGTGCTCATTTCAATCTCTGGTTTTATGCAGCACCCCAACTCACCTTTCCCCTTAAGCAAGCATAAGTTGGTTTTCTAAATTTGAGACCCTGTTCTGTTCTGTAATTCAGTTCCTGTGTAGCCAAGTTTACATTCCGTGTATTACTGATATCTTATGATGTTTCTATTTCTGTGTGACTTATTTCAGTTAGAATCATCATACCTGAATCCACTCATTGTGCTGCTAAGGGCCTGATGACACAGATTTCATTGCTGAGTGATATTGCTTTGTAAGTAAATACCACAACTTCTTTATCCATTTTTCACTTTCTGCGATGTTGAACTTGTACTGTAAACGAGGTTCTTGTAAACAGAGGCGTCCCAAACTTTGGGGTGGCTGTGTCTTTTTGATTTTAATTTCCCTAAGCTATAGGACCATAAGTGGAAGTGCACTAGGCTCTGTTGCTTTGTTTTTTAGATGTTTCAGGAAACACCATACACTTCTCCCGAGTGTCTGTTGGCAATTTACATCCCGCCCATCAGCATAACAAGGCTCCCAGTTCTCCATGGCCTGTCCTGCCTTTCTGGATTTTACACTTTTTTCAGATGGCCCTTTTGCCCGGGGGGGGGGGGGAAGTGAGACTTCATTGTAGTGCAGATTTCCTTTGCAAGCTTGCTTGGTTGGCCAAAAAGGGCGTATGCGTTTTTTCCTGAATATATTCAGGAAAAAACGCATACGCCCTTTTTGGCCAAGTGCATCATTGTGGACGTTCTGCCTCTTTTCCTATGCTTTCAATGCAATTCCAGTCTACCTCCTGAAATCGGTTTCCTGCAATTCTGCCCCGCTTTCAAGTCCTCTTGGCAGCCTTACTTCAGTCTATTTTTGGACGATAGCTGTCATTTATAACTCTGCAGGTTTGTGAATTACAGTGCCCCTGAGCTCCTTTCTTCAACTCGCTTTCTTGTGACCTGGCCGCAACACCGCAGGATGGCTTCAGGCCCTAATCTGGTTCCGGCACGGCATGCTGAGCCTTTGGTTAATTCCTCTTCCTGGTGGGAAATGAGAGTTAAATTTGCCCGTCCAGACACCTCCAGCTAGTCTCTCATTGGTTCTCGCTATTCCTGTTCATCTTCCGCAGAAATTGCAAACTGGGCCAAACAGGAGGTTAAAGGGACTGACTCTCCAAGTGGGGAGAGTGTTAGTAAAGCGTCTGGAATGTTGCACCCGAGTACCAGGGGAGGAAAACTGAGACATATTTGAACACGTCTCCCGTTCACATGGTTGATCATACTTGGGTTCCACATGCATGTTTTAGCTGAAGGAAGAATACCTAAAACCTGGGTAGTTGAAACCCGTGGAATGGGTACCATGCAATATGACTTCAAAGGGTCTTCATTTGCTCACCGAACCTCCCCAATCCTATCACTGCTGCGTTTATGCCCCTGTACACATGCTTGATTCTCTTTCGGAGACATAGCAATCCATAGGTTTTAAGATACTTACTAGTCAGGTACATTCTTAGGCGTTTAATATGCGGTGTTGAGTCCATTTCGTTGAGCAAGGAGTAGCTCTTGTCTATTCCATATTTGGCTTAAGGAACTTTATCTGTGCTCATTTCAATCTCTGGTTTTATGCAGCACCCCAACTCACCTTTCCCCTTAAGCAAGCATAAGTTGGTTTTCGAAATTTGAGACCCTGTTCTGTTCTGTAATTCAGTTCCTGTGTAGCCAAGTTTACATTCCGTGTATTACTGATATCTTATGATGTTTCTTTTTCTGTGTGACTTATTTCAGTTAGAATCATCATACCTGAATCCACTCATTGTGCTGCTAAGGGCCTGATGACACAGATTTCATTGCTGAGTGATATTGCTTTGTATGTAAATACCACAACTTCTTTATCCATTTTTCACTTTCTGCGATGTTGAACTTGTACTGTAAACGAGGTTCTTGTAAACAGAGCCGTTCGAAACTTTGGGGTGGCTGTGTCTTTTTGATTTTGAATTCCCTAAGCTATAGGACCATAAGTGGAAGTGCCCTAGGCTCTGTTGCTTTGTTTTTTAGATGTTTCAGGAAACACCATACACTTCTCCCGAGTGGTTGTTGGCAATTTACATCCCGCCCATCAGCATAACAAGGCTCCCAGTTCTCCATGGCCTGTCCTGCCTTTCTGGATTTTACACTTTTTTCAGATGGCCCTTTTGACCGGGGGGAAGTGAGACTTCATTGTAGTGCAGATTTCCTTTGCAAGCTTGCTTGGTTGGCCAAAAAGGGCGTATGCGTTTTTTCCTGAATATATTCAGGAAAAAACGCATACGCCCTTTTTGGCCAAGTGCATCATTGTGGACGTTCTGCCTCTTTTCCTATGCTTTCAATGCAATTCCAGTCTACCTCCTGAAATCGGTTTCCTGCAATTCTGCCCCGCTTTCAAGTCCTCTTGGCAGCCTTACTTCAGTCTATTTTTGGACGATAGCTGTCATTTATAACTCTGCAGGTTTGTGAATTACAGTGCCCCTGAGCTCCTTTCTTCAACTCGCTTTCTTGTGAGCTGGCCGCAACACCGCAGGATGGCTTCAGGCCCTAATCTGGTTCCGGCACGGCACGCTGAGTCTTTGGTTATTTCCTCTTCCTGGTGGGAAATGAGAGTTAAATTTGCCCGTCCAGACACCTCCAGCTAGCCTCTCATTGGTTCTCGCTATTCCTGTTCATCTTCCGCAGAAATTGCAAACTGTGCCAACCAGGAGGTTAAAGGCGCTGACTCTCCAAGTGGGGAGAGTGTTAGTAAAGCGTCTGGAATGTTGCACCCGAGTACCAGGGGAGGAAAACTGAGACATATTTGAACACGTCTCCCGTTCACATGGTTGATCATACTTGGGTTCCACATGCATGTTTTAGCTGAAGGAAGAATACCTAAAACCTGGGTAGTTTAAACCCGTGGAATGGGTACCATGCAATATGACTTCAAAGGGTCTTCATTTGCTCACCGAACCTCCCCAATCCTATCACTGCTGCGTTTATGCCCCTGTACACATGCTTGATTCTCTTTCGGAGACATAGCAATCCATAGGTTTTAAGATACTTACTAGTCAGGTACATTCTTAGGCGTTTAATATGCGGTGTTGAGTCCATTTCGTTGAGCAAGGAGTAGCTCTTGTCTATTCCATATTTGGCTTAAGGAACTTTATCTGTGCTCATTTCAATCTCTGGTTTTATGCAGCACCCCAACTCACCTTTCCCCTTAAGCAAGCATAAGTTGGTTTTCTAAATTTGAGACCCTGTTCTGTTCTGTAATTCAGTTCCTGTGTAGCCAAGTTTACATTCCGTGTATTACTGATATCTTATGATGTTTCTTTTTCTGTGTGACTTATTTCAGTTAGAATCATCATACCTGAATCCACTCATTGTGCTGCTAAGGGCCTGATGACACAGATTTCATTGCTGAGTGATATTGCTTTGTAAGTAAATACCACAACTTCTTTATCCATTTTTCACTTTTTGCGATGTTGAACTTGTACTGTAAACGAGGTTCTTGTAAACAGAGCCGTTCCAAACTTTGGGGTGGCTGTGTCTTTTTGATTTTAATTTCCCTAAGCTAAAGGACCATAAGTGGAAGTGCCCTAGGTTCTGTTGCTTTGTTTTTTAGATGTTTCAGGAAACACCATACACTTCTCCCGAGTGGTTGTTGGCAATTTACATCCCGCCCATCAGCATAACAAGGCTCCCAGTTCTCCATGGCCTGTCCTGCCTTTCTGGATTTTACACTTATTTCAGATGGCCCTTTTGACCGGGGGGTGGGGGGAAGTGAGACTTCATTGTAGTGCAGATTTCCTTTGCAAGCTTGCTTGGTTGGCCAAAAAGGGCGTATGCGTTTTTTCCTGAATATATTCAGGAAAAAACGCATACGCCCTTTTTGGCCAAGTGCATCATTGTGGACGTTCTGCCTCTTTTCCTATGCTTTCAATGCAATTCCAGTCTACCTCCTGAAATCGGTTTCCTGCAATTCTGCCCCGCTTTCAAGTCCTCTTGGCAGCCTTACTTCAGTCTATTTTTGGACGATAGCTGTCATTTATAACTCTGCAGGTTTGTGAATTACAGTGCCCCTGAGCTCCTTTCTTCAACTCGCTTTCTTGTGACCTGGCCGCAACACCGCAGGATGCTTCAGGCCCTAATCTGGTTCCGGCACGGAATGCTGAGCCTTTGGTTAATTCCTCTTCCTGGTGGGAAATGAGAGTTAAATTTGCCCGTCCAGACACCTCCAGCTAGTCTCTCATTGGTTCTCGCTATTCCTGTTCATCTTCCGCAGAAATTGCAAACTGGGCCAAACAGTAGGTTAAAGACACTGACTCTCCAAGTCGGGAGAGTGTTAGTAAAGCGTCTGGAATGTTGCACCCGAGTACCAGGGGAGGAAAACTGAGACATATTTGAACACGTCTCCCGATCACATGGTTGATCATACTCTGGGTTCCACATGCATGTTTTAGCTGAAGGAAGAATACCTAAAACCTGGGTAGTTGAAACCCGTGGAATGGGTACCATGCAATATGACTTCAAAGGGTCTTCATTTGCTCACCGAACCTCTCCAATCCTATCACTGCTGCGTTTATGCCCCTGTACACATGCTTGATTCTCTTTCGGAGACATAGCAATCCATAGGTTTTAAGATACTTACTAGTCAGGTACATTCTTAGGCGTTTAATATGCGGTGTTGAGTCCATTTCGTTGAGCAAGGAGTAGCTCTTGTCTATTCCATATTTGGCTTAAGGAACTTTATCTGTGCTCATTTCAATCTCTGGTTTTATGCAGCACCCCAACTCACCTTTCCCCTTAAGCAAGCATAAGTTGGTTTTCTAAATTTGAGACCCTGTTCTGTTCTGTAATTCAGTTCCTGTGTAGCCAAGTTTACATTCCGTGTATTACTGATATCTTATGATGTTTCTTTTTCTGTGTGACTTATTTCAGTTAGAATCATCATACCTGAATCCACTCATTGTGCTGCTAAGGGCCTGATGACACAGATTTCATTGCTGAGTGATATTGCTTTGTAAGTAAATACCACAACTTCTTTATCCATTTTTCAATTTCTGCGATGTTGAACTTGTACTGTAAACGAGGTTCTTGTAAACAGAGCCGTTCCAAACTTTGGGGTGGCTGTGTCTTTTTGATTTTAAATTTCTAAGCTATAGGACCATAAGTGGAAGTGCCCTAGGCTCTGTTGCTTTGTATTTTAGATGTTTCAGGAAACACCATACACTTCTCCCAAGTGGTTGTTGGCAATTTACATCCCGCCCATCAGCATAACAAGGCTCCCAGTTCTCCATGGCCTGTCCTGCCTTTCTGGATTTTACACTTTTTTCAGATGGCCCTTTTGACCGGGGGGAAGTGAGACTTCATTGTAGTGCAGATTTCCTTTGCAAGCTTGCTTGGTTGGCCAAAAAGGGCGTATGCGTTTTTTCCTGAATATATTCAGGAAAAAACGCATACGCCCTTTTTGGCCAAGTGCATCATTGTGGACGTTCTGCCTCTTTTCCTATGCTTTCAATGCAATTCCAGTCTACCTCCTGAAATCGGTTTCCTGCAATTCTGCCCCGCTTTCAAGTCCTCTTGGCAGCCTTACTTCAGTATATTTTTGGATGATAGCTGTCATTTATAACTCTGCAGGTTTGTGAATTACAGTGCCCCTGAGCTCCTTTCGTCAACTCGCTTTCTTGTGACCTGGCCGCAACACCGCAGGATGTCTTCAGGCCCTAATCTTGTTCTGGCACGGCACGCTGAGCCTTTGGTTATTTCCTCTTCCTGGTGGGAAATGAGAGTTAAATTTGCCCATCCAGACACCTCCAGCTAGTCTCTCATTGGTTCTCGCTATTCCTGTTCATCTTCCACAGAAATTGCAAACTGGGCCAAACAGGAGGTTAAAGGGACTGACTCTCCAAGTCGGGAGAGTGTTAGTAAAGCGTCTGGAATGTTGCACCCGAGTACCAGGGTACGAAAACTGAGACATATTTGAACACGTCTCCCGTTCACTTGGTTGATCATACTTGGGTTCCACATGCATGTTTTAGCTGAAGGAAGAATACCTTAAACCTGGAGAGTTGAGACCCGTGTAATGGGTACCATGCAATATGACTTCAAAGGGTCTTCATTTGCTCACCGAACCTCTCCAATCCTATCACTGCTGCGTTTATGCCCCTGTACACATGCTTGATTCTCTTTTGGAGACATAGCAATCCATAGGTTTTAAGATACTTACTAGTCAGGTACATTCTTAGGCGTTTAATATGGGGTGTTGAGTCCATTTCGTTGAGCAAGGAGTAGCTCTTGTCTATTCCATATTTGGCTTAAGGAACTTTATCTGTGCTCATTTCAATCTCTGGTTTTATGCAGCACCCCAACTCACCTTTCCCCTTAAGCAAGCATAAGTTGGTTTTTTAAATTTGAGACCCTGTTCTGTTCTGTAATTCAGTTCCTGTGTAGCCAGGTTTACATTCCGTGTATTACTGATATCTTATGATGTTTCTTTTTCTGTGTGACTTACTTCAGTTAGAATCATCATACCTGAATCCACTCATTGTGCTGCTAAGGGCCTGATGACACAGATTTCATTGCTGAGTGATATTGCTTTGTAAGTAAATACCACAACTTCTTTATCCATTTTTCACTTTCTGCGATGTTGAACTTGTACTGTAAACGAGGTTCTTGTAAACAGAGCCGTTCCAAACTTTGGGGTGGCTGTGTCTTTTTGATTTTAATTTCCCTAAGCTATAGGACCATAAGTGGAAGTGCCCTAGGTTCTGTTGCTTTGTTTTTTAGATGTTTCAGGAAACACCATACACTTCTCCCGAGTGTCTGTTGGCAATTTACATCCCGCCCATCAGCATAACAAGGCTCCCAGTTCTCCATGGCCTGTCCTGCCTTTCTGGATTTTACACTTTTTTCAGATGGCCCTTTTGCTCGGGGGGGGGGGAAGTGAGACTTCATTGTAGTGCAGATTTCCTTTGCAAGCTTGCTTGGTTGGCCAAAAAGGGCGTATGCGTTTTTTCCTGAATATATTCAGGAAAAAACGCATACGCCCTTTTTGGCCAAGTGCATCATTGTGGACGTTCTGCCTCTTTTCCTATGCTTTCAATGCAATTCCAGTCTACCTCCTGAAATCGGTTTCCTGCAATTCTGCCCCGCTTTCAAGTCCTCTTGGCAGCCTTACTTCAGTCTATTTTTGGACGATAGCTGTCATTTATAACTCTGCAGGTTTGTGAATTACAGTGCCCCTGAGCTCCTTTCTTCAACTCGCTTTCTTGTGACCTGGCCGCAACACCGCAGGATGGCTTCAGGCCCTAATCTGGTTCCGGCACGGCATGCTGAGCCTTTGGTTAATTCCTCTTCCTGGTGGGAAATGAGAGTTAAATTTGCCCGTCCAGACACCTCCAGCTAGTCTCTCATTGGTTCTCGCTATTCCTGTTCATCTTCCGCAGAAATTGCAAACTGGGCCAAACAGGAGGTTAAAGGGACTGACTCTCCAAGTGGGGAGAGTGTTAGTAAAGCGTCTGGAATGTTGCACCCGAGTACCAGGGGAGGAAAACTGAGACATATTTGAACACGTCTCCCGTTCACATGGTTGATCATACTTGGGTTCCACATGCATGTTTTAGCTGAAGGAAGAATACCTAAAACCTGGGTAGTTGAAACCCGTGGAATGGGTACCATGCAATATGACTTCAAAGGGTCTTCATTTGCTCACCGAACCTCCCCAATCCTATCACTGCTGCGTTTATGCCCCTGTACACATGCTTGATTCTCTTTCGGAGACATAGCAATCCATAGGTTTTAAGATACTTACTAGTCAGGTACATTCTTAGGCGTTTAATATGCGGTGTTGAGTCCATTTCGTTGAGCAAGGAGTAGCTCTTGTCTATTCCATATTTGGCTTAAGGAACTTTATCTGTGCTCATTTCAATCTCTGGTTTTATGCAGCACCCCAACTCACCTTTCCCCTTAAGCAAGCATAAGTTGGTTTTCGAAATTTGAGACCCTGTTCTGTTCTGTAATTCAGTTCCTGTGTAGCCAAGTTTACATTCCGTGTATTACTGATATCTTATGATGTTTCTTTTTCTGTGTGACTTATTTCAGTTAGAATCATCATACCTGAATCCACTCATTGTGCTGCTAAGGGCCTGATGACACAGATTTCATTGCTGAGTGATATTGCTTTGTATGTAAATACCACAACTTCTTTATCCATTTTTCACTTTCTGCGATGTTGAACTTGTACTGTAAACGAGGTTCTTGTAAACAGAGCCGTTCGAAACTTTGGGGTGGCTGTGTCTTTTTGATTTTGAATTCCCTAAGCTATAGGACCATAAGTGGAAGTGCCCTAGGCTCTGTTGCTTTGTTTTTTAGATGTTTCAGGAAACACCATACACTTCTCCCGAGTGGTTGTTGGCAATTTACATCCCGCCCATCAGCATAACAAGGCTCCCAGTTCTCCATGGCCTGTCCTGCCTTTCTGGATTTTACACTTTTTTCAGATGGCCCTTTTGACCGGGGGGAAGTGAGACTTCATTGTAGTGCAGATTTCCTTTGCAAGCTTGCTTGGTTGGCCAAAAAGGGCGTATGCGTTTTTTCCTGAATATATTCAGGAAAAAACGCATACGCCCTTTTTGGCCAAGTGCATCATTGTGGACGTTCTGCCTCTTTTCCTATGCTTTCAATGCAATTCCAGTCTACCTCCTGAAATCGGTTTCCTGCAATTCTGCCCCGCTTTCAAGTCCTCTTGGCAGCCTTACTTCAGTCTATTTTTGGACGATAGCTGTCATTTATAACTCTGCAGGTTTGTGAATTACAGTGCCCCTGAGCTCCTTTCTTCAACTCGCTTTCTTGTGAGCTGGCCGCAACACCGCAGGATGGCTTCAGGCCCTAATCTGGTTCCGGCACGGCACGCTGAGTCTTTGGTTATTTCCTCTTCCTGGTGGGAAATGAGAGTTAAATTTGCCCGTCCAGACACCTCCAGCTAGCCTCTCATTGGTTCTCGCTATTCCTGTTCATCTTCCGCAGAAATTGCAAACTGTGCCAACCAGGAGGTTAAAGGCGCTGACTCTCCAAGTGGGGAGAGTGTTAGTAAAGCGTCTGGAATGTTGCACCCGAGTACCAGGGGAGGAAAACTGAGACATATTTGAACACGTCTCCCGTTCACATGGTTGATCATACTTGGGTTCCACATGCATGTTTTAGCTGAAGGAAGAATACCTAAAACCTGGGTAGTTTAAACCCGTGGAATGGGTACCATGCAATATGACTTCAAAGGGTCTTCATTTGCTCACCGAACCTCCCCAATCCTATCACTGCTGCGTTTATGCCCCTGTACACATGCTTGATTCTCTTTCGGAGACATAGCAATCCATAGGTTTTAAGATACTTACTAGTCAGGTACATTCTTAGGCGTTTAATATGCGGTGTTGAGTCCATTTCGTTGAGCAAGGAGTAGCTCTTGTCTATTCCATATTTGGCTTAAGGAACTTTATCTGTGCTCATTTCAATCTCTGGTTTTATGCAGCACCCCAACTCACCTTTCCCCTTAAGCAAGCATAAGTTGGTTTTCTAAATTTGAGACCCTGTTCTGTTCTGTAATTCAGTTCCTGTGTAGCCAAGTTTACATTCCGTGTATTACTGATATCTTATGATGTTTCTTTTTCTGTGTGACTTATTTCAGTTAGAATCATCATACCTGAATCCACTCATTGTGCTGCTAAGGGCCTGATGACACAGATTTCATTGCTGAGTGATATTGCTTTGTAAGTAAATACCACAACTTCTTTATCCATTTTTCACTTTTTGCGATGTTGAACTTGTACTGTAAACGAGGTTCTTGTAAACAGAGCCGTTCCAAACTTTGGGGTGGCTGTGTCTTTTTGATTTTAATTTCCCTAAGCTAAAGGACCATAAGTGGAAGTGCCCTAGGTTCTGTTGCTTTGTTTTTTAGATGTTTCAGGAAACACCATACACTTCTCCCGAGTGGTTGTTGGCAATTTACATCCCGCCCATCAGCATAACAAGGCTCCCAGTTCTCCATGGCCTGTCCTGCCTTTCTGGATTTTACACTTATTTCAGATGGCCCTTTTGACCGGGGGGTGGGGGGAAGTGAGACTTCATTGTAGTGCAGATTTCCTTTGCAAGCTTGCTTGGTTGGCCAAAAAGGGCGTATGCGTTTTTTCCTGAATATATTCAGGAAAAAACGCATACGCCCTTTTTGGCCAAGTGCATCATTGTGGACGTTCTGCCTCTTTTCCTATGCTTTCAATGCAATTCCAGTCTACCTCCTGAAATCGGTTTCCTGCAATTCTGCCCCGCTTTCAAGTCCTCTTGGCAGCCTTACTTCAGTCTATTTTTGGACGATAGCTGTCATTTATAACTCTGCAGGTTTGTGAATTACAGTGCCCCTGAGCTCCTTTCTTCAACTCGCTTTCTTGTGACCTGGCCGCAACACCGCAGGATGCTTCAGGCCCTAATCTGGTTCCGGCACGGAATGCTGAGCCTTTGGTTAATTCCTCTTCCTGGTGGGAAATGAGAGTTAAATTTGCCCGTCCAGACACCTCCAGCTAGTCTCTCATTGGTTCTCGCTATTCCTGTTCATCTTCCGCAGAAATTGCAAACTGGGCCAAACAGTAGGTTAAAGACACTGACTCTCCAAGTCGGGAGAGTGTTAGTAAAGCGTCTGGAATGTTGCACCCGAGTACCAGGGGAGGAAAACTGAGACATATTTGAACACGTCTCCCGATCACATGGTTGATCATACTCTGGGTTCCACATGCATGTTTTAGCTGAAGGAAGAATACCTAAAACCTGGGTAGTTGAAACCCGTGGAATGGGTACCATGCAATATGACTTCAAAGGGTCTTCATTTGCTCACCGAACCTCTCCAATCCTATCACTGCTGCGTTTATGCCCCTGTACACATGCTTGATTCTCTTTCGGAGACATAGCAATCCATAGGTTTTAAGATACTTACTAGTCAGGTACATTCTTAGGCGTTTAATATGCGGTGTTGAGTCCATTTCGTTGAGCAAGGAGTAGCTCTTGTCTATTCCATATTTGGCTTAAGGAACTTTATCTGTGCTCATTTCAATCTCTGGTTTTATGCAGCACCCCAACTCACCTTTCCCCTTAAGCAAGCATAAGTTGGTTTTCTAAATTTGAGACCCTGTTCTGTTCTGTAATTCAGTTCCTGTGTAGCCAAGTTTACATTCCGTGTATTACTGATATCTTATGATGTTTCTTTTTCTGTGTGACTTATTTCAGTTAGAATCATCATACCTGAATCCACTCATTGTGCTGCTAAGGGCCTGATGACACAGATTTCATTGCTGAGTGATATTGCTTTGTAAGTAAATACCACAACTTCTTTATCCATTTTTCAATTTCTGCGATGTTGAACTTGTACTGTAAACGAGGTTCTTGTAAACAGAGCCGTTCCAAACTTTGGGGTGGCTGTGTCTTTTTGATTTTAAATTTCTAAGCTATAGGACCATAAGTGGAAGTGCCCTAGGCTCTGTTGCTTTGTATTTTAGATGTTTCAGGAAACACCATACACTTCTCCCAAGTGGTTCTTGGCAATTTACATCCCGCCCATCAGCATAACAAGGCTCCCAGTTCTCCATGGCCTGTCCTGCCTTTCTGGATTTTACACTTTTTTCAGATGGCCCTTTTGACCGGGGGGAAGTGAGACTTCATTGTAGTGCAGATTTCCTTTGCAAGCTTGCTTGGTTGGCCAAAAAGGGCGTATGCGTTTTTTCCTGAATATATTCAGGAAAAAACGCATACGCCCTTTTTGGCCAAGTGCATCATTGTGGACGTTCTGCCTCTTTTCCTATGCTTTCAATGCAATTCCAGTCTACCTCCTGAAATCGGTTTCCTGCAATTCTGCCCCGCTTTCAAGTCCTCTTGGCAGCCTTACTTCAGTATATTTTTGGACGATAGCTGTCATTTATAACTCTGCAGGTTTGTGAATTACAGTGCCCCTGAGCTCCTTTCGTCAACTCGCTTTCTTGTGACCTGGCCGCAACACCGCAGGATGTCTTCAGGCCCTAATCTTGTTCTGGCACGGCACGCTGAGCCTTTGGTTATTTCCTCTTCCTGGTGGGAAATGAGAGTTAAATTTGCCCATCCAGACACCTCCAGCTAGTCTCTCATTGGTTCTCGCTATTCCTGTTCATCTTCCACAGAAATTGCAAACTGGGCCAAACAGGAGGTTAAAGGGACTGACTCTCCAAGTCGGGAGAGTGTTAGTAAAGCGTCTGGAATGTTGCACCCGAGTACCAGGGTACGAAAACTGAGACATATTTGAACACGTCTCCCGTTCACTTGGTTGATCATACTTGGGTTCCACATGCATGTTTTAGCTGAAGGAAGAATACCTTAAACCTGGAGAGTTGAGACCCGTGTAATGGGTACCATGCAATATGACTTCAAAGGGTCTTCATTTGCTCACCGAACCTCTCCAATCCTATCACTGCTGCGTTTATGCCCCTGTACACATGCTTGATTCTCTTTTGGAGACATAGCAATCCATAGGTTTTAAGATACTTACTAGTCAGGTACATTCTTAGGCGTTTAATATGGGGTGTTGAGTCCATTTCGTTGAGCAAGGAGTAGCTCTTGTCTATTCCATATTTGGCTTAAGGAACTTTATCTGTGCTCATTTCAATCTCTGGTTTTATGCAGCACCCCAACTCACCTTTCCCCTTAAGCAAGCATAAGTTGGTTTTTTAAATTTGGAACCCTGTTCTGTTCTGTAATTCAGTTCCTGTGTAGCCAAGTTTACATTCCGTGTATTAGTGATATCTTATGATGTTTCTTTTTCTGTGTGACTTATTTCAGTTAGAATCATCATACCTGAATCCACTCATTGTGCTGCTAAGTGCCTGATGACACAGATTTCATTGCTGAGTGATATTGCTTTGTAAGTAAATACCACAAGTTCTTTATCCATTTTTCACTTTCTCAGATGTTGAACTTGTACTGTAAACGAGGTTCTTGTAAACAGAGCCATTCCAAACTTTGGGGTGGCTGTGTCTTTTTGATTTTAATTTCCCTAAGCTATAGGACCATAAGTGGAAGTGCCCTAGGTTCTGTTGCTTTGTTTTTTAGATGTTTCAGGAAACACCATACACTTCCCCGAGTGGCTGTTGGCAATTTACATCCCGCCCATCAGCATAACAAGGCTCCCAGTTCTCCATGGCCTGTCTTGCCTTTCTGGATTTTACACTTTTTTCAGATGGCCCTTTTGACCGGGGGGAAGTGAGACTTCATTGTAGTGCAGATTTCCTTTGCAAGCTTGCTTGGTTGGCCAAAAAGGGCGTATGCGTTTTTTCCTGAATATATTCAGGAAAAAACGCATACGCCCTTTTTGGCCAAGTGCATCATTGTGGACGTTCTGCCTCTTTTCCTATGCTTTCAATGCAATTCCAGTCTACCTCCTGAAATCGGTTTCCTGCAATTCTGCCCCGCTTTCAAGTCCTCTTGGCAGCCTTACTTCAGTCTATTTTTGGACGATAGCTGTCATTTATAAGTCTGCAGGTTTGTGAATTACAGTGCCCCTGAGCTCCTTTATTCAACTCGCTTTCTTGTGACCTGGCCGCAACACCGCAGGATGGCTTCAGGCCCTAATCTGGTTCTGGCACGGCACGCTGAGCCTTTGGTTAATTCCTCTTCCTGGTGGGAAATGAGAGTTAAATTTGCCCGTCCAGACACCTCCAGCTAGTCTCTCATTGGTTCTCGCTATTCCTGTTCATCTTCCGCAGAAATTGCAAACTGGGCCAGACAGGAGGTTAAAGGGACTGACTCTCCAAGTCGGGAGAGTGTTAGTAAAGCGTCTGGAATGTTGCACCCGAGTACCAGGGGAGGAAAACTGAGACATATTTGAACACGTCTCCCGATCACGTGGTTGATCATACTCTAGGTTCCACATGCATGTTTTAGCTGAGGAAGAATACCTTAAACCTGGGTATTTGAAACCCGTGGAATGGGTACCATGCAATATGACTTCAAAGGGTCTTCATTTGCTCACCGAACATCTCCAATCCTATCACTTCTGCGTTTATGCCCCTGTACACACGCTTGATTCTCTTTCGGAGACATAGCAATCCATAGGTTTTAAGATACTTACTAGTCAGGTACATTCTTAGGCGTTTAATATGCGGTGTTGAGTCCATTTCGTTGAGCAAGGAGTAGCTCTTGTCTATTCCATATTTGGCTTAAGGAACTTTATCTGTGCTCATTTCAATCTCTGGTTTTATGCAGCACCCCAACTCACCTTTCCCCTTAAGCAAGCATAAGTTGGTTTTCTAAATTTGAGACCCTGTTCTGTTCTGTAATTCAGTTCCTGTGTAGCCAAGTTTACATTCCGTGTATTACTGATATCTTATGATGTTTCTTTTTCTGTGTGACTTATTTCAGTTAGAATCATCATACCTGAATCCACTCATTGTGCTGCTAAGGGCCTGATGACACAGATTTCATTGCTGAGTGATATTGCTTTGTATGTAAATACCACAACTTCTTTATCCATTTTTCACTTTCTGCGATGTTGAACTTGTACTGTAAACGAGGTTCTTGTAAACAGAGCCGTTCCAAACTTTGGGGTGGCTGTGTCTTTTCGATTTTGAATTCCCTAAGCTATAGGACCATAAGTGGAAGTGCCCTAGGCTCTGTTGCTTTGTTTTTTAGATGTTTCAGGAAACACCATACACTTCTCCCGAGTGTCTGTTGGCAATTTACATCCCGCCCATCAGCATAACAAGGCTCCCAGTTCTCCATGGCCTGTCCTGCCTTTCTGGATTTTACACTTTTTTCAGATGGCCCTTTTGACCGGGGGGAAGTGAGACTTCATTGTAGTGCAGATTTCCTTTGCAAGCTTGCTTGGTTGGCCAAAAAGGGCGTATGCGTTTTTTCCTGAATATATTCAGGAAAAAACGCATACGCCCTTTTTGGCCAAGTGCATCATTGTGGACGTTCTGCCTCTTTTCCTATGCATTCAGTGCAATTCCAGTCTACCTCCTAAAATCGGTTTCCTGCAATTCTGCCCCGCTTTCAAGTCCTCTTGGCAGCCTTACTTCAGTCTATTTTTGGACGATAGCTGTCATTTATAACTCTGCAGGTTTGTGAATTACAGTGCCCCTGAGCTCCTTTCTTCAACTCGCTTTCTTGTGACCTGGCCGCAACACCGCAGGATGGCTTCAGGCCCTAATCTGGTTCCGGCACGGCACGCTGAGCCTTTGGTTATTTCCTCTTCCTGGTGGGAAATGAGAGTTAAATTTGCCCGTCCAGACACCTCCAGCTAGTCTCTCATTGGTTCTCGCTATTCCTGTTCATCTTCCGCAGAAATTGCAAACTGGGCCAAACAGGAGGTTAAAGGGACTGACTCTCCAAGTGGGGAGAGTGTTAGTAAAGCGTCTGGAATGTTGCACCCGAGTACCAGGGGAGGAAAACTGAGACATATTTGAACACGTCTCCCGTTCACATGGTTGATCATACTCTGGGTTCCACATGCATGTTTTAGCTGAAGGAAGAATACCTAAAACCTGGGTAGTTGAAACCCGTGGAATGGGTACCATGCAATATGACTTCAAAGGGTCTTCATTTGCTCACCGAACCTCTCCAATCCTATCACTGCTGCGTTTATGCCCCTGTACACATGCTTGATTCTCTTTCGGAGACATAGCAATCCATAGGTTTTAAGATACTTACTAGTCAGGTACATTCTTAGGCGTTTAATATGCGGCGTTGAGTCCATTTCGTTGAGCAAGGAGTAGCTCTTGTCTATTCCATATTTGGCTTAAGGAACTTTATCTGTGCTCATTTCAATCTCTGGTTTTATGGAGCACCCCAACTCACCTTTCCCCTTAAGCAAGCATAAGTTGGTTTTCTAAATTTGAGACCCTGTTCTGTTCTGTAATTCAGTTCCTGTGTAGCCAAGTTTACATTCCGTGTATTACTGATATCTTATGATGTTTCTATTTCTGTGTGACTTATTTCAGTTAGAATCATCATACCTGAATCCACTCATTGTGCTGCTAAGGGCCTGATGACACAGATTTCATTGCTGAGTGATATTGCTTTGTAAGTAAATACCAGAACTTCTTTATCCATTTTTCACTTTCTGCGATGTTGAACTTGTACTGTAAACGAGGTTCTTGTAAACAGAGGCGTCCCAAACTTTGGGGTGGCTGTGTCTTTTTGATTTTAATTTCCCTAAGCTATAGGACCATAAGTGGAAGTGCCCTAGGCTCTGTTGCTTTGTATTTTAGATGTTTCAGGAAACACCATACACTTCTCCCGAGTGGTTGTTGGCAATTTACATCCCGCCCATCAGCATAACAAGGCTCCCAGTTCTCCATGGCCTGTCCTGCCTTTCTGGATTTTACACTTTTTTCAGATGGCCCTTTTGACCGGGGGGAAGTGAGACTTCATTGTAGTGCAGATTTCCTTTGCAAGCTTGCTTGGTTGGCCAAAAAGGGCGTATGCGTTTTTTCCTGAATATATTCAGGAAAAAACGCATACGCCCTTTTTGGCCAAGTGCATCATTGTGGACGTTCTGCCTCTTTTCCTATGCTTTCAATGCAATTCCAGTCTACCTCCTGAAATCGGTTTCCTGCAATTCTGCCCCGCTTTCAAGTCCTCTTGGCAGCCTTACTTCAGTCTATTTTTGGACGATAGCTGTCATTTATAACTCTGCAGGTTTGTGAATTACAGTGCCCCTGAGCTCCTTTCTTCAACTCGCTTTCTTGTGACCTGGCCGCAACACCGCAGGATGGCTTCAGGCCCTAATCTGGTTCCGGCACGGCACGCTGAGCCTTTGGTTAATTCCTCTTCCTGGTGGGAAATGAGAGTTAAATTTGCCCGTCCAGACACCTCCAGCTAGTCTCTCATTGGTTCTCGCTATTCCTGTTCATCTTCCGCAGAAATTGCAAACTGGGCCAAACAGGAGGTTAAAGGGACTGACTCTCCAAGTCGGGAGAGTGTTAGTAAAGCGTCTGTAATGTTGCACCCGAGTACCAGGGTACGAAAACTGAGACATATTTGAACACGTCTCCCGTTCACATAGTTGATCATACTTGGGCTCCACATGCATCTTTTAGCTGAAGGAAGAATACCTTAAACCTGTGTATTTGAAACCCGTGGAATGGGTACCATGCAATATGACTTCAAAGGGTTTTCATTTGCTCACCGAACCTCTCCAATCCTATCACTGCTGCGTTTATGCCCCTGTACACATGCTTGATTCTCTTTCGGAGACATAGCAATCCATAGGTTTTAAGATACTTACTAGTCAGGTACATTCTTAGGCGTTTAATATGCGGTGTTGAGTCCATTTCGTTGAGCAAGGAGTAGCTCTTGTCTATTCCATATTTGGCTTAAGGAACTTTATCTGTGCTCATTTCAATCTCTGGTTTTATGCAGCACCCCAACTCACCTTTCCCCTTAAGCAAGCATAAGTTGGTTTTCTAAATTTGAGACCCTGTTCTGTTCTGTAATTCAGTTCCTGTGTAGCCAGGTTTACATTCCGTGTATTACTGATATCTTATGATGTTTCTTTTTCTGTGTGACTTATTTCAGTTAGAATCATCATACCTGAATCCACTCATTGTGCTGCTAAGGGCCTGATGACACAGATTTCATTGCTGAGTGATATTGCTTTGTAAGTAAATACCACAACTTCTTTATCCATTTTTCACTTTCTGCGATGTTGAACTTGTACTGTAAACGAGGTTCTTGTAAACAGAGCCGTTCCAAACTTTGGGGTGGCTGTGTCTTTTTCATTTTAATTTCCCTAATCTATAGGACCATAAGTGGAAGTGCCCTAGGTTCTGTTGCTTTGTTTTTTAGTTGTTGCAGGAAACACCATACACTTCTCCCAAGTGGTTCTTGGCAATTTACATCCCGCCCATCAGCATAACAAGGCTCCCAGTTCTCCATGGCCTGTCTTGCCTTTCTGGATTTTACACTTTTTTCAGATGGCCCTTTTGACCGGGGGGAAGTGAGACTTCATTGTAGTGCAGATTTCCTTTGCAAGCTTGCTTGGTTGGCCAAAAAGGGCGTATGCGTTTTTTCCTGAATATATTCAGGAAAAAACGCATACGCCCTTTTTGGCCAAGTGCATCATTGTGGACGTTCTGCCTCTTTTCCTATGCTTTCAATGCAATTCCAGTCTACCTCCTGAAATCAGTTTCCTGCAATTCTGCCCCGCTTTCAAGTCCTCTTGGCAGCCTTACTTCAGTCTATTTTTGGACGATAGCTGTCATTTATAAGTCTGCAGGTTTGTGAATTACAGTGCCCCTGAGCTCCTTTATTCAACTCGCTTTCTTGTGACCTGGCCGCAACACCGCAGGATGGCTTCAGGCCCTAATCTGGTTCTGGCACGGCACGCTGAGCCTTTGGTTAATTCCTCTTCCTTTTGGGAAATGAGAGATAATTTGCCCGTCCAGACACCTCCAGCTAGTCTCTCATTGGTTCTCGCTATTCCTGTTCATCTTCCGCAGAAATTGCAAACTGGGCCAAACAGGAGGTTAAAGGCGCTGACTCTCCAAGTGGGGAGAGTGTTAGTAAAGCGTCTGGAATGTTGCACCCGAGTACCAGGGGAGGAAAACTGAGACATATTTGAACACGTCTCCCATTCACATGGTTGATCATACTTGGGTTCCACATGCATGTTTTAGCTGAAGGAAGAATACCTTAAACCTGGAGAGTTGAGACCCGTGTAATGGGTACCATGCAATATGACTTCAAAGGGTCTTCATTTGCTCACCGAACATCTCCAATCCTATCACTGCTGCGTTTATGCCCCTGTACACACGCTTGATTCTCTTTTGGAGACATAGCAATCCATAGGTTTTAAGATACTTACTAGTCAGGTACATTCTTAGGCGTTTAATATGCGGTGTTGAGTCCATTTCGTTGAGCAAGGAGTAGCTCTTGTCTATTCCATATTTGGCTTAAGGAACTTTATCTGTGCTCATTTCAATCTCTGGTTTTATGCAGCACCCCAACTCACCTTTCCCCTTAAGCAAGCATAAGTTGGTTTTTTAAATTTGAGACACTGTTCTGTTTTGGAATTCAGTTCCTGTGTAGCCAAGTTTACATTCCGTGTATTAGTGATATCTTATGATGTTTCTTTTTCTGTGTGACTTATTTCAGTTAGAATCATCGTACCTGAATCCACTCATTATGCTGCTACGGGCCTGATGACATAGATTTCATTGCTGAGTGATACTGCATTGTAAGTAAATACCACAAGTTCTTTATCCATTTTTCATTTTCTGTGATATTGAACTTGTATGGTAAACGAGGTTCTTATAAACGGAGGCGTCCCAAACTTTGGGGTGGCTGTGTCTTTTTGATTTTAATTTCCCTAAGCTATAGGACCATAAGTGGAAGTGCCCTAGGCTCTGTTGCTTTGTTTTTTAGATGTTTCAGGAAACACCATACACTTCTCCCGAGTGGTTGTTGGCAATTTACATCCCGCCCATCAGCATAACAAGGCTCCCAGTTCTCCATGGCCTGTCCTGCCTTTCTGGATTTTACACTTTTTTCAGATGGCCCTTTTGCCCGGGGGGAAGTGAGACTTCATTGTAGTGCAGATTTCCTTTGCAAGCTTGCTTGGTTGGCCAAAAAGTGCGTATGCGTTTTTTCCTGAATATATTCAGGAAAAAACGCATACGCCCTTTTTGGCCAAGTGCATCATTGTGGACGTTCTGCCTCTTTTCCTATGCTTTCAATGCAATTCCAGTCTACCTCCTGAAATCGGTTTCCTGCAATTCTGCCCCGCTTTCAAGTCCTCTTGGCAGCCTTACTTCAGTCTATTTTTGGACGATAGCTGTCATTTATAACTCTGCAGGTTTGTGAATTACAGTGCCCCTGAGCTCCTTTCTTCAACTCGCTTTCTTGTGACCTGGCCGCAACACCGCAGGATGGCTTCAGGCCCTAATCTGGTTCCGGCACGGCACGCTGAGCCTTTGGTTATTTCCTCTTCCTGGTGGGAAATGAGAGTTAAATTTGCCCGTCCAGACACCTCCAGCTAGCCTCTCATTGGTTCTCGCTATTCCTGTTCATCTTCCGCAGAAATTGCAAACTGGGCCAAACAGGAGGTTAAAGGGACTGACTCTCCAAGTCGGGAGAGTGTTAGTAAAGCGTCTGGAATGGTGCACCCGAGTACCAGGGGAGGAAAACTGAGACATATTTGAACACGTCTCCCGTTCACGTGGTTGATCATACTCTGGGTTCCACATGCATGTTTTAGCTGAAGGAAGAATACCTTAAACCTGGAGAGTTGAGACCCGTGTAATGGGTACCATGCAATATGACTTCAAAGGGTCTTCATTTGCTCACCAAACCTCTCCAATCCTATCACTGCTGCGTTTATTCCCCTGTACACACGCTTGATTCTCTTTTGGAGACATAGCAATCCATAGGTTTTAAGATACTTACTAGTCAGGTACATTCTTAGGGGTTTAATATGGGGTTTTGAGTCCATTTCGTTGAGCAAGGAGTAGCTCTTGTCTATTCCATATTTGGCTTAAGGAACTTTATCTGTGCTCATTTCAATCTCTGGTTTTATGCAGCACCCCAACTCACCTTTCCCCTTAAGCAAGCATAAGTTGGTTTTCTAAATTTGAAAACCTGTTCTGGTTTGGAATGCAGTTCCTGTGTAGCCAAGTTTACATTCCGTGTATTACTGATATCTTATGATGTTTCTTTTTCTGTGTGACTTATTTCAGTTAGAATCATCATACCTGAATCCACTCATTGTGCTGCTAAGGGCCTGATGACACAGATTTCATTGCTGAGTGATATTGCTTTGTAAGTAAATACCACAACTTCTTTATCCATTTTTCACTTTCTGCGATGTTGAACTTGTACTGTAAACGAGGTTCTTGTAAACAGAGCCGTTCCAAACTTTGGGGTGGCTGTGTCTTTTTGATTTTAATTTCCCTAAGCTATAGGACCATAAGTGGAAGTGCCCTAGGTTCTGTTGCTTTGTTTTTTAGATGTTTCAGGAAACACCATACACTTCTCCCGAGTGGTTGTTGGCAATTTACATCCCGCCCATCAGCATAACAAGGCTCCCAGTTCTCCATGGCCTGTCCTGCCTTTCTGGATTTTACACTTTTTTCAGATGGCCCTTTTGCCCGGGGGGATGTGAGACTTCATTGTAGTGCAGATTTCCTTTGCAAGCTTGCTTGGTTGGCCAAAAAGGGCGTATGTGTTTTTTCCTGAATATATTCAGGAAAAAACGCATACGCCCTTTTTGGCCAAGTGCATCATTGTGGACGTTCTGCCTCTTTTCCTATGCTTTCAATGCAATTCCAGTCTACCTCCTGAAATCGGTTTCCTGCAATTCTGCCCCGCTTTCAAGTCCTCTTGGCAGCCTTACTTCAGTCTATTTTTGGACGATAGCTGTCATTTATAACTCTGCAGGTTTGTGAATTACAGTGCCCCTGAGTTCCTTTCTTCAACTCGCTTTCTTGTGACCTGGCCACAACACCGCAGGATGGCTTCAGGACCTAATCTGGTTCCGGCACGGCATGCTGAGCCTTTGGTTAATTCCTCTTCCTGGTGGGAAATGAGAGTTAAATTTGCCCGTCCAGACACCTCCAGCTAGTCTCTCATTGGTTCTCGCTATTCCTGTTCATCTTCCGCAGAAATTGCAAACTGGGCCAAACAGGAGGTTAAAGGGACTGACTCTCCATGTCGGGAGAGTGTTAGTAAAGCGTCTGGAATGTTGCACCCGAGTACCAGGGTACGAAAACTGAGACATATTTGAACACGTCTCCCGATCACATGGTTGATCATACTCTAGGTTCCACATGCATGTTTTAGCTGAAGGAAGAATACCTTAAACCTGGGTAGTTGAAACCCGTGGAATGGGTACCATGCAATATGACTTCAAAGGGTCTTCATTTGCTCACCGAACCTCTCCAATCCTATCACTGCTGCGTTTATGCCCCTGTACACATGCTTGATTCTCTTTTGGAGACATAGCAATCCATAGGTTTTAAGATACTTACTAGTCAGGAACATTCTTAGACGTTTAATATGGGGTGTTGACTCCATTTCGTTGAGCAAGGAGTAGCTCTTGTCTATTCCATATTTGGCTTAAGGAACTTTATCTGTGCTCATTTCAATCTCTGGTTTTATGCAGCACCCCAACTCACCTTTACCCTTAAGCAAGCATAAGTTGGTTTTCTAAATTTGAGACCCTGTTCTCTTCTGTAATTCAGTTCCTGTGTAGCCAAGTTTACATTCCGTGTATTACTGATATCTTATGATGTTTCTTTTTCTGTGTGACTTATTTCAGTTAGAATCATCATACCTGAATCCACTCATTGTGCTGCTAAGGGCCTGATGACATAGATTTCATTGCTGAGTGATATTGCTTTGTAAGTGAATACCACAACTTCTTTATCCATTTTTCACTTTCTGCGATGTTGAACTTGTACTGTAAACGAGGTTCTTGTAAACAGAGCCGTTCCAAACTTTGGGGTGGCTGTGTCTTTTTGATTTTAATTTCCCTAAGCTATAGGACCATAAGTGGAAGTGCCCTAGGCTCTGTTGCTTTGTTTTTTAGATGTTTCAGGAAACACCATACACTTCTCCCAAGTGTCTGTTGGCAATTTACATCCCACCCATCAGCATAACAAGGCTCCCAGTTCTCAATGGCCTGTTGCCTTTCTGGATTTTACACTTTTTTCAGATGGCCCTTTTGACCGGGGGGAAGTGAGACTTCATTGTAGTGCAGATTTCCTTTGCAAGCTTGCTTGGTTGGCCAAAAAGGGCGTATGCGTTTTTTCCTGAATATATTCAGGAAAAAACGCATACGCCCTTTTTGGCCAAGTGCATCATTGTGGACGTTCTGCCTCTTTTCCTATGCTTTCAATGCAATTCCAGTCTACCTCCTGAAATCGGTTTCCTGCAATTCTGCCCCGCTTTCAAGTCCTCTTGGCAGCCTTACTTCAGTCTATTTTTGGACGATAGCTGTCATTTATAACTCTGCAGGTTTGTGAATTACAGTGCCCCTGAGCTCCTTTCTTCAACTCGCTTTCTTGTGACCTGGCCGCAACACCGCAGGATGGCTTCAGGCCCTAATCTGGTTCCGGCACGGCACGCTGAGCCTTTGGTTATTTCCTCTTCCTGGTGGGAAATGAGAGTTAAATTTGCCCGTCCAGACACCTCCAGCTAGTCTCTCATTGGTTCTCGCTATTCCTGTTCATCTTCCGCAGAAATTGCAAACTGGGCCAAACAGGAGGTTAAAGGGACTGACTCTCCAAGTCGGGAGAGTGTTAGTAAAGCGTCTGGAATGTTGCACCCGAGTACCAGGGTACGAAAACTGAGACATATTTGAACACGTCTCCCGATCACATGGTTGATCATACTCTAGGTTCCACATGCATGTTTTAGCTGAAGGAAGAATATCTTAAACCTGGGTAGTTGAAACCCGTGGAATGGGTACCATGCAATATGACTTCAAAGGGTCTTCATTTGCTCACGAACCTCTCCAATCCTATCACTGCTGCGTTTATGTGCCAAGGACCAGCCCCAGCGGTACAGGATTGCCAGAGGGGAGGACGGCGTCGGCGAGGACAGAACTCAAGACACCTCTTCTTGGGTGCAAGGATCTGACATTTTATTAGCAAAAAGCTGCAACATTTATAATTCTAAAGTTCCTTATTCTTATTTTTCATATCATCTTTTAATCTTTCACAACCTTTCTATTCTTGAGCCAAAAATCTTACACAAACAATAACACATTAACCACTTTAACAAAAAACATCCGCGTACATAAGCAGTTCACACAATGATCTCATTAATGTTTCCCTCACACAGTCTCCTGCGGTGGAGCATATCCTGATCACAGCTCCTGTTGACGAAATCAGGCACAATCTCTTCGGCTTTTCACACCTTGGTGATTTTTTTTAGCTCACGTAAGCTATTTTCTTTATAGGTCGGTACCAAACAGTCCAAATCCCACCGGGTACTTTATGTTCTACCTTCACAGGCTTGCCGTTCCACTTCCAGATCGTATCTCTTCCTATTGTTGGCCATCTTGGAAAACACCGTACTGCAAAACCTAACCTATTCTTAAAATATCTGCAATAAGCTTTATATCTATTTCTTTGCATAGCTTTATCTGCATCTTTAAATTTTACATATCCCATGATCATTTTAATTCTAGCTATTTCCCACATAACCCAATATAGTTTCTTATATACCCAATCTACAAAAAATCTTCCCCTATACCAAAACCAAATGTTTCCATTTTACTCTATACTGTGGTCTAAATTTAAATCCTGCATTACAACATAATATGTTGCATAGCAAAAATACCCCAAAGAGCATCATTTTACAACCAGGGAATTGCTTGCGGAAATCTTGAGGGGAACCACCTCTCGGGAAGCTTTGCTTTCCCATTTTGTACCTTCCAGTACTAGCTTTGCTCAGTACTGTCAGCCTTGGCTTTGCACAGACCTCTTGGTACATTCAGAGCTGGGTCCCGACATCTTCCCCTTTTTTATTTTTTAAATAAAGGGTATGGAATTCCAATTTGGTCCGATAAACGCTCTTTAAGGCGGCCTGGATCAATTTGAGGAAGACTGGAAAACAAATTAAAAACAAGATTATTACAATGCCAGCTGCTCCATAATTTATCAACATATGGGTAAAAGAATTCTCTTGAAAAAAATTTCTCATATTTTGAAACATTTCTTCTGCAATTTTAGATGGATTAATGTTTAACTGAGAGGAGGCAATATCATGTATCTGTTGATGCAGCTTATTTAAATCTATTCCTATATCACTGGAATTCCAAACATTTAAAATGTGCATTTGTATCTTTTCCCAGGTATATTCTGATTCATTTACTATTAACGGTGTTACACAAACCCAAGAAAACTTTGCATGACAAGTAAGAGATAATCTTATTTTTAGAGCTATTAGCTCTTGGCCTACATGCAAAACTGCTTCCTCTAATGCATCAACCTTATTTTCTAACTTTCTATCTATAACTTCTTGAGTTGCTAAGGCTAAGGATATATTTTTAGACAAATCATTAATATATTGAGCGGTTTGTACTTCCTTAACTAATGTATACATTGCTAAGGAAAAAGAACTTACAATCCCTATTAAAACAGATATTCCTAAAATTAAAGTAGCAACAAATCTTTTAGGCCTCATTAATTCACTAACCCTTTTAATAACTTCTACACCTTTATCACTATACCAAGATTCTTCTAAAGTAACTGGTAACATAATATAAGCAGGTTTTTTCAACAACATAATAATTTGAACTTTCATATTGGGTATTATACAGGTGGTCAACATACATTCTGTACATAACACATAAAATCTTTTATATTTTCGTACAATCTGCAAATTATCAGAGTTATTAGTTAACAATAAAACATATGGAGACATAACACAAGTTTGTACATAATATACATTTTCCTTAGCATTTGGTCTCTTCAATGTCACATTTTCTACAGCTAATAATAATCTCCATAATTGAGGTTGTATATAAACATTATTTTTATGATTAAAGGTATACATAGGTGCTATCCAACCAAAACTATTCCATCTATTAATTCTTAAAGGAGAAGGAATTAAAGAGTCCTTCCAGTTATATCGTATTACATGTTGTAAATACTGTCTATAATCACTATCAGGCTTATCCATACTCCAATCAGAAACATAATATTTACTCCCAGGAATAACAATTTTGGCTTCCGTATTATGCATGCAATAAACCCAAGATGGAAACCCAACATTAATATCTATTCCTCTCCATTCATCTATTGCTTTATCTGGTTTAATATCACAATCAGGATATTTAGATGGATGGATTTTCAATTCTCCTCTAATACCTGAATCTACAAACTTTCCTATTAAAGACCATAAATGTCTGGTGGTTTTATCTTTGCCTGAAGGCTCCTTAGGAGAATCTGTTAATAAGCCAAAATCACTTACCGGCAAACATCCATTTTTTCCTTTATCTAAGCTATATTTCTTTACATAAAAACAAATTGGTGGAAGATTAGTTTGCCCTTTAAACGTATAATTTCTATTTTTTACAAATTGCCCATAATTTTGTATTCCCTTTATACCATCTGTCAATTCTGATAAAGATGAAGACACTGTAACAGCAGAATCCTTCCAAGTAACAGCATGTAATATAGGCGGATCAGGAAAATAAGCCCAATAGGTTGTATTAGCATTCACCTGAACTGAAAGCAAGGTCAAAAGAGCCATTAAAAAATTACAGGTAGTAAGCGGTAAGCCTTGAGTATTTACCACAGCCTCAGCATTATTACACAGCCTTTTAATAGCCCCCCAGGTGACTTCGGGGGCATCTAAGGTGGACGCAGCATATCGGCGCTTGCTTCCTCTCTGACTCCCTTTATTAAATGATAAAGCTTTAGACCCTAAAGACAGAGAGGAAGTTTGAACTTCCTTGTTACATTTTGATTCAAGAGAAAGCTGCTGAAGTGGGGAAATCAGTTGTTTCACAGGCTCTATGTTTGGTTTCACTTTCTTTAACGCTTGATTTGACATTTTGTTCATCAGCAGAATTTCCTGTTATTCGCTGTGTTAAGTTCCCCGCCACGGGATGTCTTACCAGACGGTCTGGTATCCAAACAGGTGAATCAAAATTCTGGGGAAACACACAAGCATATCCTCTACCACTTGTTAATAAAACATCTGGTCCATTCCATTTACCTGTTAAAACATCTTTCCAAAATACCATAGGTCTTTTTAAACCTTCTTTTCTTTCCCAATGTACCATCATGGGGGTTTTCCCAATGCTATTCATATTTAAATAATTTAACACAAACATAGCATGATTCAATCTTTGATGAGGAGAGAAATATTTCATCTCTCCTTCTTGTAACTTTGCTAACATTACTTTTAACATCTGATTACTTCTTTCAACTATAGCTTGTCCCTGTGGGTTATAGGGAATTCCCATACTATGAGAAATTCCAAATTGTTGACAAAAATAATGAAAGGCTTTGGAGGCATAAGCCGGACCATTATCAGTTTTGATTCTTCGGGGGATTCCCAAATATCCAAAGCAAAACATTAAATGCTGACACACATCTTTATAAGCTTCGCCAGTTCTAGCCGTTGCTATTATAACATGAGAATAAGTATCCACACACACATGTACATAGGATAATTTCCCAAAGCTAGAAACATGAGTAACATCCATCTGCCACAAATCATTTGCACGTAATCCACGGGGATTTACTCCCTGTTGTAGCACAGTAATATGAGTAGGGCAAGCATTACAATTTTTAACAATCTCCCTTGCAGCTTCTCGAGTCAAGCCAAACTGATACCTTAGAGCGGCTGCATTTTGATGATGTAATTTATGAGAATCTATAGCTTGTTTTAATTTATCTTCTTCTATCACATAAACCTTTGTCAAAGCATCTGCCATTGCATTTCCAATAGATATGGATCCAGGTAATCCAGAATGAGCTCTTACATGCCCTATAAAATAGGGTTGTCGTCTTAACCAAAGATTTTCTTGCAGTAACTTAAGTAATAATATAATATTACTTTTATTATCAGGAAAAGTTGCTGTTTCTTTAGCTGGAAACAATTTAACTATATATAATGAATCCGTATATAAATTAATTTTACAATTTCGTGTTTTCTTCAACACTTCAATTACTGCCATTATTTCAGATTGCTGTGCAGAACATCCTTCTGTTTTTAAACTATATCTTTCTTTTCCAATAATATAAGCTGCCTTTCCTGTTGAAGAGCCATCAGTAAACACTAATACAGCCTCTTCCAAAGGTTTTTTTCTATACCATACTGGAAATATAACAGCATTATCTTTAAAAAACTGTAATAAATTATTCTTTGGCAAATGATACAATATTTGTCCTGTATAAGCCATTAAAGCAATTCCCAAATAATCTTCAAACATTAACAAGGCTTCTAATTGTTCTTTATTATAGGGAACAATAATATTATCCACATCTTTCCCGAACAATTCTCTACTCCTTTTCCTTCCTTTTATGATAATTAAACTTACCATAAATGGGTATGAAGCAACAATTTTTTTAGGATTAGCTGCTAAGTGTACCCACTCCAAGGGACCATCCTGCCATAATATTCCCGTAGGTATTACAGGAGTGGACAATATTACCAATTCCCATGGCTTTTTATAATCTATTTTTTGTAAAAAGGTATTCTGTAAAGCTTCCTCTACTTTTTGTATAACTAATTTTCCTTCTTCAGTTAATTCTCTGGGAGACAAAGGATCAGAATCCCCTTGTAAAATTTGAAACAAGGGTTTTAATTCCATGGTTGATATTTTTAACAGGGGTCTGATCCAATTAATATCTCCCAAAAATTTTTGAAAATCATTCAAGGTCTTTAAATTATCAATTCTTAACTGGAAAGGTATATGATGAATAGTAAACTCCTGTATTATTCTCCCTAAATAATTATAAGGAGGTTCAGTTTGAATTTTTTCAGGGGCTACCTTTAATCCATATATTTCTAAAGCCTCTATCAATTCTTGCAATATATCATGTAAAACAGCTCTATCCTCTCCAGCTAATAAAATATCATCCATATAATGTATAATATATATCTCTTTATATTTTTGTCTAATTGAACATATAGCTTGGTCAACATATTTCTGACATAAGGTGGGACTATTTTTCATCCCTTGAGGTAAAACCTTCCATTGATAACGTTGGTAAGGTCTATTAAAATTGGAAGAGGGCACACTAAAAGCAAATCGTTTTCTATCATTTTCATTTAAAGGTATAGTAAAAAAGCAATCTTGTAAATCAATTACTATAATGGAATAATATTTGGGAATAGCAACTGGAGAAGGCAGGCCGGGCTGTAAGGCACCCATTGTTTCCATAGTTTTATTAATAGCTCTTAAATCTTGTAATAATCTCCATTTTCCAGATTTCTTTTTAATAACAAATATGGGAGTATTCCAAGGACTTGTAGAAGGCTCAATATGTCCTGCTAATAATTGTTGTTCCACCAATAATTTTGCAGCTGTTAATTTTTCAGCTGTTAGGGGCCATTGTTCCACCCATATTGGCTCGTCAGACAGCCATACTATGGGATCAGCTGCTTTTAGAACAATGGCCCCCTTTATAAATTTGGATATCCTATTCCACATTTATCAATTTTTGGTTTTGCAACTATTGGAAATAATTGTCCCTCCTGATTTTTTCCTAAGCCCTTATCCGGATCATATCCCATCTTTATCATTTCTGATGACACCCAATCATCAGGACTATATAATCAAAGGCTGCAGCATCTAAATCATCTTCATCTGCCCTAGGTAATTCATCATCAAAAGGCGGATCGGCAAAAACATTCGATTTCTCAGGTTTTGAGTCATCCTCAACCTCTGAATCACTGTCTTTAGTAACACAATCTTTAAAAGCTGCAGCTAAAACTTCACCCTCATCGGGTGGAGGTTTCGGAGGAAGTAATGGAGTACTTTCATCAACATTAGGAGGGTATTTATAAGGATTTTTTTGACCCTCAGGCAGGGGAGCAATACTTTCCCTAATTAAATTCCACAAAGCAAAAGTGTCTACAGGAACTTTTTCAGGCCCAAAATGGGTATAATATACCTGCAAAGTTTGTCCCACCTTCTGCCAGGTCTCTAGATTTACCGAACCCTGTTCAGGAAACCAAGGGCATTGCTCTTGCACAAACTGAAAAAATTGAGTTAACTGTTTGCTAGTAACCTTAATACCTCGTCCATGCAGCATATGCTTAATAATATCAATAAATAATAGTCTCTCTTTAGACTCAGCATGTCCCATATTAGTACCTATTACTCACCTTCACTTACCAGTTCTCCTTTAACTGGGGGTCTGCAGCACACTATGGTGAGACTCCTATCCGTCCGAATATTATACTTACCCCTTCAGGTCCCTGTGCGGGCGCCACTTGCCGAGGACAAGCCCCAGCGGTACAGGATTGCCAGAGGGGAGGACGGCGTCGGCGAGGACAGAACTCAAGACACCTCTTCTTGGGTGCAAGGATCTGACATTTTATTAGCAAAAAGCTGCAACATTTATAATTCTACAGTTCCTTATTCTTATTTTTCATATCATCTTTTAATCTTTCACAACCTTTCTATTCTTGAGCCAAAAATCTTACACAAACAATAACACATTAACCACTTTAACAAAAAACATCCGCGTACATAAGCAGTTCACACAATGATCTCATTAATGTTTCCCTCACACAGTCTCCTGCGGTGGAGCATATCCTGATCACAGCTCCTGTTGATGAAATCAGGCACAATCTCTTCGGCTTTTCACACCTTGGTGATTTTTTTTAGCTCACGTAAGCTATTTTCTTTATAGGTCGGTACCAAACAGTCCAAATCCCACCGGGTACTTTATGTTCTACCTTCACAGGCTTGCCGTTCCACTTCCAGATCGTATCTCTTCCTATTGTTGGCCATCTTGGAAAACACCGTACTGCAAAACCTAACCTATTCTTAAAATATCTGCAATAAGCTTTATATCTATTTCTTTGCATAGCTTTATCTGCATCTTTAAATTTTACATATCCCATGATCATTTTAATTCTAGCTATTTCCCACATAACCCAATATAGTTTCTTATATACCCAATCTACAAAAAATCTTCCCCTATACCAAAACCAAATGTTTCCATTTTACTCTATACTGTGGTCTAAATTTAAATCCTGCATTACAACATAATATGTTGCATAGCAAAAATACCCCAAAGAGCATCATTTTACAACCAGGGAATTGCTTGCGGAAATCTTGAGGGGAACCACCTCTCGGGAAGCTTTGCTTTCCCATTTTGTACCTTCCAGTACTAGCTTTGCTCAGTACTGTCAGCCTTGGCTTTGCACAGACCTCTTGGTACATTCAGAGCTGGGTCCCGACATTTATGCCCCTGTACACATGCTTGATTCTCTTTCGGAGACATAGCAATCCATAGGTTTTAAGATACTTACTAGTCAGGTACATTCTTAGGCGTTTAATATGCGGTGTTGAGTCCATTTCGTTGAGCAAGGAGTAGCTCTTGTCTATTCCATATTTGACTTAAGGAACTTTATATGTGCTCATTTCAATCTCTGGTTTTATGCAGCACTCCAACTCACCTTTACCCTTAAGCAAGCATAAGTTGGTTTTCTAAATTTGAGTCCCTGTTCTGTTCTGTAATTCAGTTCCTGTGTAGCCAAGTTTACATTCCGTGTATTACTGATATCTTATGATGTTTCTTTTTCTGTGTGACTTACTTCAGTTAGAATCATCATACCTGAATCCACTCATTGTGCTGCTAAGGGCCTGATGACACAGATTTCATTGCTGAGTGATATTGCTTTGTAAGTAAATACCACAACTTCTTTATCCATTTTTCACTTTCTGCGATGTTGAACTTGTACTGTAAACGAGGTTCTTGTAAACAGAGCCATTCCAAACTTTGGGGTGGCTGTGTCTTTTTGATTTTAATTTCCCTAAGCTATAGGACCATAAGTAGAAGTGCCCTAGTTTCCGTTGCTTTGTTTTTTAGATGTTTCAGGAAACACCATACACTTCTCCCCAGTGGTTGTTGGCAATTTACATCCCGCCCATCAGCATAACAAGGCTCCCAGTTCTCCATGGCCTGTCCTGCCTTTCTGGATTTTACACTTTTTTCAGATGGCCCTTTTGACCGGGGGGAAGTGAGACTTCATTGTAGTGCAGGTTTCCTCTGCAAGCTTGCTTGGTTGGCCAAAAAGGGCGTATGCGTTTTTTCCTGAATATATTCAGGAAAAAACGCATACGCCCTTTTTGGCCAAGTGCATCATTGTGGACGTTCTGCCTCTTTTCCTATGCTTTCAATGCAATTCCAGTCTACCTCCTGAAATTGGTTTCCTGCAATTCTGCCCCGCTTTCAAGTCCTCTTGGCAGCCTTACTTCAGTCTATTTTTGGATGATAGCTGTCATTTATAACTCTGCAGGTTTGTGAATTACAGTGCCCCTGAGCTCCTTTCTTCAACTCGCTTTCTTTTGAGCTGGCCGCAACACCGCAGGATGGCTTCAGGCCCTAATCTGGTTCCGGCACGGCACGCTGAGCCTTTGGTTAATTCCTCTTCCTGGTGGGAAATGAGAGTTAAATTTGCCCGTCCAGACACCTCCAGCTAGCCTCTCATTGGTTCTCGCTATTCCTGTTCATCTTCCGCAGAAATTGCAATCTGGGCCAAACAGGAGGTTAAAGGGACTGACTCTCCAGGTCGCGAGAGTGTTAGTAAAGCGTCTGGAATGTTGCACCCGAGTACCAGGGGAGGAAAACTGAGACATATTTGAACATGTCTCCCGTTCACATGGTTGATCATACTCTGGGTTCCACATGCATGTTTTAGCTGAAGGAAGAATACCTTAAACCTGGAGAGTTGAGATCCGTGGAATGGGTACCGTGCAATATGACTTCAAAGGGTCTTCATTGGCTCACCGAACCTCTCCAATCCTATCACTGCTGCGTTTATGCCCCTGTACACAGGCTTGATTCTCTTTTGGAGACATAGCAATCCATAGGTTTTAAGATACTTACTAGTCAGGTACATTCTTAGGCGTTTAATATGCGGTGTTGAGTCCATTTCGTTGAGCAAGGAGTAGCTCTTGTCTATTCCATATTTGGCTTAAGGAACTTTATCTGTGCTCATTTCAATCTCTGGTTTTATGCAGCACCCCAACTCACCTTTCCCCTTAAGCAAGCATAAGTTGGTTTTCTAAATTTGAGACCCTGTTCTGTTTTGGAATGCAGTTCCTGTGTAGCCAAGTTTACATTCCATGTATTAGTGATATCTTATGATGTTTCTTTTTCTGTGTGACTTATTTCAGTTAGAATCATCGTACCTGAATCCACTCATTATGCTGCTACGGGCCTGATGACATAGATTTCATTGCTGAGTGATACTGCATTGTACGTAAGTACCACAAGTTCTTTATCCATTTTTCACTTTCTGTGATATTGAACTTGTATGGTAAACGAGGTTCTTGTAAACGGAGGCGTCCCAAACTTTGGGGTGGCTGTGTCTTTTTGATTTTAATTTCCCTAAGCTATAGGACCATAAGTGGAAGTGCCCTAGGCTCTGTTGCTTTGTTTTTTAGATGTTTCAGGAAACACCATACACTTCTCCCAAGTGGTTGTTGGCAATCTACATCCCGCCCATCAGCATAACAAGGCTCCCAGTTCTCCATGGCCTGTCCTGCCTTTCTGGATTTTACACTTTTTTCAGATGGCCCTTTTGCCCGGGGGGAAGTGAGACTTCATTGTAGTGCAGATTTCCTTTGCAAGCTTGCTTGGTTGGCCAAAAAGGGCGTATGCGTTTTTTCCTGAATATATTCAGGAAAAAACGCATACGCCCTTTTTGGCCAAGTGCATCATTGTGGACGTTCTGCCTCTTTTCCTATGCTTTCAATGCAATTCCAGTCTACCTCCTGAAATCGGTTTCCTGCAATTCTGCCCCGCTTTCAAGTCCTCTTGGCAGCCTTACTTCAGTCTATTTTTGGACGATAGCTGTCATTTATAACTCTGCAGGTTTGTGAATTACAGTGCCCCTGAGCTCCTTTCTTCAACTCGTTTTCTTTTGAGCTGGCCGCAACACCGCAGGATGGCTTCAGGGCCTAATCTGGTTCCGTTACGGCACGCTGAGCCTTTGGTTATTTCCTCTTCCTGGTGGGAAATGAGAGTTAAATTTGCCCGTCCAGACACCTCCAGCTAGCCTCTCATTGGTTCTCGCTATTCCTGTTCATCTTCCGCAGAAATTGCAAACTGGGCCAAACAGGAGGTTAAAGGCGCTGACTCTCCAAGTGGCGAGAGTGTTAGTAAAGCGTCTGGAATGTTGCACCCGAGTACCAAGGGAGGAAAACTGAGACATATTTGAACACGCCTCCCGTTCACATGGTTGATCATACTTGGGTTCCACATGCATGTTTTAGCTGAAGGAAGAATACCTTAAACCTGGAGAGTTGAGACCCGTGTAATGGGTACCATGCAATATGACTTCAAAGGGTCTTCATTTGCTCACCGAACCTCTCCAATCCTATCACTGCTGCGTTTATGCCCCTGTACACATGCTTGATTCTCTTTTGGAGACATAGCAATCCATAGGTTTTAAGATACTTACTAGTCAGGTACATTTTTAGGCGTTTAATATGCGGTGTTGAGTCCATTTCGTTGAGCAAGGAGTAGCTCTTGTCTATTCCATATTTGACTTAAGGAACTTTATCTGTGCTCATTTCAATCTCTGGTTTTATGCAGCACCCCAACTCACCTTTCCCCTTAAGCAAGCATAAGTTGGTTTTCTAAATTTGAGACCCTGTTCTGTTCTGTAATTCAGTTCCTGTGTAGCCAAGTTTACATTCCGTGTATTACTGATATCTTATGATGTTTCTTTTTCTGTGTGACTTATTTCAGTTAGAATCATCATACCTGAATCCACTCATTGTGATGCTAAGGGCCTGATGACATAGATTTCATTGCTGAGTGATATTGCTTTGTAAGTAAATACCACAACTTCTTTATCCATTTTTCACTTTCTGCTATGTTGAACTTGTACTGTAAACGAGGTTCTTGTAAACAGAGCCGTTCCAAACTTTGGGGTGGCTGTGTCTTTCTGATTTTAATTTCCCTAAGCTATAGGACCATAAGTGGAAGTGCCCTAGGCTCTGTTGCTTTGTTTTTTAGATGTTTAAGGAAACACCATACACTTCTCCCGAGTGTCTGTTGGCAATTTACATCCCGCCCATCAGTATAACAAGGCTCCCAGTTCTCCATGGCCTGTCCTGCCTTTCTGGATTTTACACTTTTTTCAGATGGCCCTTTTGACCGGGGGGAAGTGAGACTTCATTGTAGTGCAGATTTCCTTTGCAAGCTTGCTTGGTTGGCCAAAAAGGGCGTATGCGTTTTTTCCTGAATATATTCAGGAAAAAACGCATACGCCCTTTTTGGCCAAGTGCATCATTGTGGACGTTCTGCCTCTTTTCCTATGCTTTCAATGCAATTCCAGTCTACCTTCTGAAATCGGTTTCCTGCAATTCTGCCCCGCTTTCAAGTCCTCTTGGCAGCCTTACTTCAGTCTATTTTTGGAGGATAGCTGTCATTTATAACTCTGCAGGTTTGTGAATTACAGTGCCCCTGAGCTCCTTTCTTCAACTCGCTTTCTTTTGAGCTGGCCGCAACACCGCAGGAAGGCTTCAGGCCCTAATCTGGTTCCGGCACGGCACGCTGAGCCTTTGGTTAATTCCTCTTCCTGGTGGGAAATGAGAGTTAAATTTGCCCGTCCAGACACCTCCAGCTAGTCTCTCATTGGTTCTCGCTATTCCTGTTCATCTTCCGCCGAAATTGCAAACTGGGCCAAACAGGAGGTTAAAGGGACTGACTCTCCAAGTCGGGAGAGTGTTAGTAAAGCGTCTGGAATGTTGCACCCGAGTACCAGGGTACGAAAACTGGGACATATTTGAACACGTCTCCCGATCACATGGTTGATCATACTCTAGGTTCCACATGCATGTTTTAGCTGAAGGAAGAATACCTTAAACCTGGGTAGTTGAAACCCGTGGAATGGGTACCATGCAATGTGACTTCAAAGGGTCTTCATTTGCTCACCGAACCTCTCCAATCCTATCACTGCTGCATTTATGCCCCTGTACACATGCTTGATTCTCTTTCGGAGACATAGCAATCCATAGGTTTTAAGATACTTACTAGTCAGGTACATTCTTAGGCGTTTAATATGGGGTGTTGAGTCCATTTCGTTGAGCAAGGAGTAACTCTTGTCTATTCCATATTTGGCTTAAGGAACTTTATCTGTGCTCATTTCAATCTCTGGTTTTATGCAGCACCCCAACTCACCTTTACCCTTAAGCAAGCATAAGTTGGTTTTCTAAATTTGAGAACCTGTTCTGTTCTGTCATTCAGTTCCTGTGTAGCCAACTTTACATTCCGTGTATTACTGATATCTTATGATGTTTCTTTTTCTGTGTGACTTATTTCAGTTAGAATCATCATACCTGAATCCACTCATTGTGCTGCTAAGGGCCTGATGACACAGATTTCATTGCTGAGTGATATTGCTTTGTAAGTAAATACCACAACTTCTTTATCCATTTTTCACTTTCTGCGATGTTGAACTTGTACTGTAAACGAGGTTCTTGTAAACAGAGGCGTCCCAAACTTTGGGGTGGCTGTGTCTTTTTGATTTTAATTTCCCTAAGCTATAGGACCATAAGTGGCAGTGCCCTAGGCTCTGTTGCTTTGTTTTTTAGATGTTTCAGGAAACACCATACACTTCTCCTGAGTGTCTGTTGGCAATCTACATCCCGCCCATCAGCATAACAAGGCTCCCAGTTCTCCATGGCCTGTCCTGCCTTTCTGGATTTTACACTTTTTTCAGATGGCCCTTTTGACCGGGGGGAAGTGAGACTTCATTGTAGTGCAGATTTCCTTTGCAAGCTTGCTTGGTTGGCCAAAAAGTGCGTATGCGTTTTTTCCTGAATATATTCAGGAAAAAACGCATACGCCCTTTTTGGCCAAGTGCATCATTGTGGACGTTCTGCCTCTTTTCCTATGCTTTCAATGCAATTCCAGTCTACTTCCTGAAATCGGTTTCCTGCAATTCTGCCCTGCTTTCAAGTCCTCTTGGCAGCCTTACTTCAGTCTATTTTTGGACGATAGCTGTCATTTATAACTCTGCAGGTTTGTGAATTACAGTGCCCCTGAGCTCCTTTCTTCAACTCGCTTTCTTTTGAGCTGGACGCAACACCGCAGGAAGGCTTCAGGCCCTAATCTGATTCTGGTACGGAACGCTGAGCCTTTGGTTATTTCCTCTTCCTGGTGGGAAATGAGAGTTAAATTTGCCCGTCCAGACACCTCCAGCTAGTCTCTCATTGGTTCTCGCTATTCCTGTTCATCTTCCACAGAAATTGCAAACTGGGCCAAACAGGAGGTTAAAGGGACTGACTCTCCAAGTCGGGAGAGTGTTAGTAAAGCGTCTGGAATGTTGCACCCAAGTACTAGGGTACGAAAACTGAGACATATTTGAACACGTCTCCCGATCACATGGTTGATCATACTCTAGGTTCCACATGCATGTTTTAGCTGAAGGAAGAATACCTTAAACCTGGGTAGTTGAAACCCGTGGAATGGGTACCATGCAATATGACTTCAAAGGGTCTTCATTTGCTCACCGAACCTCTCCAATCCTATCACTGCTGCGTTTATGCCCCTGTACACATGCTTGATTCTCTTTCGGAGACATAGCAATCCATAGGTTTTAAGATACTTACTAGTCAGGTACATTCTTAGGCGTTTAATATGCGGTTTTGAGTCCATTTCGTTGAGCAAGGAGTAGCTCTTGTCTATTCCATATTTGGCTTAAGGAACTTTATCTGTGCTCATTTCAATCTCTGGTTTTATGCAGCACCCCAACTCACCTTTACCCTTAAGCAAGCATAAGTTGGTTTTCTAAATTTGAGAACCTGTTCTGTTCTGTCATTCAGTTCCTGTGTAGCCAAGTTTACAATCCGTGTATTAGTGATATCTTATGATGTTTCTTTTTCTGTGTGACTTATTTCAGTTAGAATCATCATACCTGAATCCACTCATTGTGCTGCTAAGGGCCTGATGACACAGATTTCATTGCTGAGTGATATTGCTTTGTAAGTAAATACCACAACTTCTTTATCCATTTTTCACTTTCTGCGATGTTGAACTTGTACTGTAAACGAGGTTCTTGTAAACAGAGCCGTTCCAAACTTTGGGGTGGCTGTGTCTTTTTGATTTTAATTTCCCTAAGCTATAGGACCATAAGTGGAAGTGCCCTAGGCTCTGTTGCTTTGTTTTTTAGATGTTTCAGGAAACACCATACACTTCTCCCGAGTGGTTGTTGGCAATTTACATCCCGCCCATCAGCATAACAAGGCTCCCAGTTCTCCATGGCCTGTCCTGCCTTTCTGGATTTTACACTTTTTTCAGATGGCCCTTTTGACCGGGGGGAAGTGAGACTTCATTGTAGTGCAGATTTCCTTTGCAAGCTTGCTTGGTTGGCCAAAAAGGGCGTATGCGTTTTTTCCTGAATATATTCAGGAAAAAACGCATACGCCCTTTTTGGCCAAGTGCATCATTGTGGACGTTCTGCCTCTTTTCCTATGCTTTCAATGCAATTCCAGTCTACCTCCTGTAATCGGTTTCCTGCAATTCTGCCCCGCTTTCAAGTCCTCTTGGCAGCCTTACTTCAGTCTATTTTTGGACGATAGCTGTCATTTATAACTCTGCAGGTTTGTGAATTACAGTGCCCCTGAGCTCCTTTCTTCAACTCGCTTTCTTTTGAGCTGGCCGCAACACCGCAGGATGGCTTCAGGCCCTAATCTGGTTCCGGTATGGCACGCTGAGCCTTTGGTGAATTCCTCTTCCTGGTGGGAAATGAGAGTTAAATTTGCCCGTCCAGACACCTCCAGCTAGTCTCTCATTGGTTCTCGCTATTCCTGTTCATCTTCCACAGAAATTGGAAACTGGGCCAAAAAGGAAGTTAAAGGGACTGACTCTCCAAGTGGGGAGAATGTTAGTAAAGCGTCTGGAATGTTGCACCCGAGTACCAGGGGAGGAAAACTGAGACATATTTGAACACGTCTCCCGTTCACATGGTTGATCATACTTGGGTTCCACATGCATGTTTTAGCTGAAGGAAGAATACCTTAAACCTGTGTATTTGAAACCCGTGGAATGGGTACCATGCAATATGACTTCAAAGGGTCTTCATTTGCTCACCGAACCTCTCCAATCCTATCACTGCTGCGTTTATGCCCCTGTACACATGCTTGATTCTCTTTCGGAGACATAGCAATCCATAGGTTTTAAGATACTTACTAGTCAGGTACATTCTTAGGCGTTTAATATGCGGTGTTGAGTCCATTTCGTTGAGCAAGGAGTAGCTCTTGTCTATTCCATATTTGGCTTAAGGAACTTTATCTGTGCTCATTTCAATCTCTGGTTTTATGCAGCACCCCAACTCACCTTTCCCCTTAAGCAAGCATAAGTTGGTTTTCTAAATTTGAGACCCTGTTCTGTTCTGTAATTCAGTTCCTGTGTAGCCAAGTTTACATTCCGTGTATTACTGATATCTTATGATGTTTCTTTTTCTGTGTGACTTATTTCAGTTAGAATCATCATACCTGAATCCACTCATTGTGCTCCTAAGGGCCTGATGACATAGATTTCATTGCTGAGTGATATTGCTTTGTAAGTAAATACCACAACTTCTTTATCCATTTTTCACTTTCTGCGATGTTGAACTTGTACTGTAAACGAGGTTCTTGTAAACAGAGGCGTCCCAAACTTTGGGGTGGCTGTGTCTTTTTGATTTTAATTTCCCTAAGCTATAGGACCATAAGTGGCAGTGCCCTAGGCTCTGTTGCTTTGTTTTTTAGATGTTTCAGGAAACACCATACACTTCTCCTGAGTGTCTGTTGGTAATTTACATCCCGCCCATCAGCATAACAAGGCTCCCAGTTCTCCATGGCCTGTCCTGCCTTTCTGGATTTTACACTTTTTTCAGATGGCCCTTTTGACCGGGGGGAAGTGAGACTTCATTGTAGTGCAGATTTCCTTTGCAAGCTTGCTTGGTTGGCCAAAAAGGGCGTATGCGTTTTTTCCTGAATATATTCAGGAAAAAACGCATACGCCCTTTTTGGCCAAGTGCATCATTGTGGACGTTCTGCCTCTTTTCCTATGCTTTCAATGCAATTCCAGTCTACCTTCTAAAATCGGTTTCCTGCAATTCTGCCCCGCTTTCAAGTCCTCTTGGCAGCCTTACTTCAGTCTATTTTTGGACGATAGCTGTCATTTATAACTCTGCAGGTTTGTGAATTACAGTGCCCCTGAGCTCCTTTCTTCAACTCGCTTTCTTTTGAGCTGGCCGCAACACCGCAGGAAGGCTTCAGGCCCTAATCTGGTTCCGGCACGGCACGCTGAGCCTTTGGTTAATTCCTCTTCCTGGTGGGAAATGAGAGTTAAATTTGCCCATCCAGACACCTCCAGCTAGCCTCTCATAGGTTCTCGCTATTCCTGTTCATCTTCCGCAGAAATTGCAAACTGGGCCAAACAGGAGGTTAAAGAGACTCACTCTCCAAGTCGGGAGAGTGTTAGTAAAGCGTCTGGAATGTTGCACCCGAGTACCAGGGTACGAAAACTGGGACATATTTGAACACGTCTCCCGATCACATGGTTGATCATACTCTAGGTTCCACATGCATGTTTTAGCTGAAGGAAGAATACCTTAAACCTGGGTAGTTGAAACCCGTGGAATGGGTACCATGCAATATGACTTCAAAGGGTCTTCATTTGCTCACCGAACCTCTCCAATCCTATCACTGCTGCGTTTATGCCCCTGTACACATGCTTGATTCTCTTTCGGAGACATAGCAATCCATAGGTTTTAAGATACTTACTAGTCAGGTACATTCTTAGGCGTTTAATATGCGGTGTTGAGTCCATTTCGTTGAGCAAGGAGTAGCTCTTGTCTATTCCATATTTGGCTTAAGGAACTTTATCTGTGCTCATTTCAATCTCTGGTTTTATGCAGCACCCCAACTCACCTTTACCCTTAAGCAAGCATAAGTTGGTTTTCTAAATTTGAGAACCTGTTCTGTTCTGTCATTCAGTTCCTCTGTAGCCAAGTTTACAATCCGTGTATTAGTGATATCTTATGATGTTTCTTTTTCTGTGTGACTTATTTCAGTTAGAATCATCATACCTGAATCCACTCATTGTGCTGCTAAGGGCCTGATGACACAGATTTCATTGCTGAGTGATATTGCTTTGTAAGTAAATACCACAACTTCTTTATCCATTTTTCACTTTCTGTGATGTTGAACTTGTACTGTAAACGAGGTTCTTGTAAACAGAGCCGTTCCAAACTTTGGGGTGGCTGTGTCTTTTTGATTTTAATTTCCCTAATCTATAGGACCATAAGTGGCAGTGCCCTAGGCTCTGTTGCTTTGTTTTTTAGATGTTTAATGAAACACCATACACTTCTCCCGAGTGTCTGTTGGCAATTTACATACCGCCCATCAGCATAACAAGGCTCCCAGTTCTCCATGGCCTGTCCTGCCTTTCTGGATTTTACACTTTTTTCAGATGGCCCTTTTGACCGGGGGGAAGTGAGACTTCATTGTAGTGCAGATTTCCTTTGCAAGCTTGCTTGGTTGGCCAAAAAGGGCGTATGCATTTTTTCCTGAATATATTCAGGAAAAAACGCATACGCCCTTTTTGGCCAAGTGCATCATTGTGGACGTTCTGCCTCTTTTCCTATGCTTTCAATGCAATTCCAGTCTACCTCCTGAAATCGGTTTCCTGCAATTCTGCCCCGCTTTCAAGTCCTCTTGGCAGCCTTACTTCAGTCTATTTTTGGACGATAGCTGTCATTTATAACTCTGCAGGTTTGTGAATTACAGTGCCCCTGAGCTCCTTTCTTCAACTCGCTTTCTTTTGAGCTGGCCGCAACACCGCAGGATGGCTTCAGGTCCTAATCAGGTTCCGGCACGGCATGCTGAGCGTGTGGTTAATTCCTCTTCCTGGTGGGAAATGAGAGTTAAATTTTCCCGTCCAGACACCTTCAGCTAGCCTCTCATTGGTTCTCGCTATTCCTGTTCATCTTCCGCAGAAATTGCAAACTGGGCCAAACAGGAGGTTAAAGGGACTGACTCTCCAAGTCGGGAGAGTGTTAGTAAAGCGTCTGGAATGTTGCACCCGAGTACCAGGGTACGAAAACTAGGACATATTTGAACACGTCTCCAGATCACATGGTTGATCATACTCTAGGTTCCACATGCATGTTTTAGCTGAAGGAAGAATACCTTAAACCTGGGTAGTTGAAACCCATGGAATGGGTACCATGCAATATGACTTCAAAGGGTCTTCATTTGCTCACCGAACCTCTCCAATCCTATCACTGCTGCGTTTATGCCCCTGTACACATGCTTGATTCTCTTTCGGAGACATAGCAATCCATAGGTTTTAAGATACTTACTAGTCAGGTACATTCTTAGGCGTTTAATATGCGGTGTTGAGTCCATTTCGTTGAGCAAGGAGTAGCTCTTGTCTATTCCATATTTGGCTTAAGGAACTTTATCTGTGCTCATTTCAATCTCTGGTTTTATGCAGCACCCCAACTCACCTTTCCCCTTAAGCAAGCATAAGTTGGTTTTCTAAATTTGAGACCCTGTTCTGTTCTGTAATTCAGTTCCTGTGTAGCCAAGTTTACATTCCGTGTATTACTGATATCTTATGATGTTTCTTTTTCTGTGTGACTTATTTCAGTTAGAATCATCATACCTGAATCCACTCATTGTGCTGCTAAGGGCCTGATGACACAGATTTCATTGCTGAGTGATATTGCTTTGTAAGTAAATACCACAACTTCTTTATCCATTTTTCACTTTCTGCGATGTTGAACTTGTACTGTAAACGAGGTTCTTGTAAACAGAGGCGTCCCAAACTTTGGGGTGGCTGTGTCTTTTTGATTTTAATTTCCCTAAGCTATAGGACCATAAGTGGCAGTGTCCTAGGCTCTGTTGCTTTGTTTTTTAGATGTTTCAGGAAACACCATACACTTCTCCTGAGTGTCTGTTGGTAATTTACATCCCGCCCATCAGCATAACAAGGCTCCCAGTTCTCCATGGCCTGTCCTGCCTTTCTGGATTTTACACTTTTTTCAGATGGCCCTTTTGACCGGGGGGAAGTGAGACTTCATTGTAGTGCAGATTTCCTTTGCAAGCTTGCTTGGTTGGCCAAAAAGGGCGTATGCGTTTTTTCCTGAATATATTCAGGAAAAAACGCATACGCCCTTTTTGGCCAAGTGCATCATTGTGGACGTTCTGCCTCTTTTCCTATGCTTTCAATGCAATTCCAGTCTACCTTCTGAAATCGGTTTCCTGCAATTCTGCCCCGCTTTCAAGTCCTCTTGGCAGCCTTACTTCAGTCTATTTTTGGACGATAGCTGTCATTTATAACTCTGCAGGTTTGTGAATTACAGTGCCCCTGAGCTCCTTTCTTCAACTCGCTTTCTTTTGAGCTGGCCGCAACACCGCAGGATGGCTTCAGGCCCTAATCTGGTTCCGGCACGGCACGCTGAGCCTTTGGTTAATTCCTCTTCCTCGTGGGAAATGAGAGTTAAATTTGCCCGTCCAGACACCTCCAGCTAGCCTCTCATTGGTTCTCGCTATTCCTGTTCATCTTCCGCAGAAATTGCAAACTGGGCCAAACAGGAGGTTAAAGATACTGACTCTCCAAGTCGGGAGAGTGTTAGTAAAGCGTCTGGAATGTTGCACCCGAGTACCAGGGTACGAAAACTGGGACATATTTGAACACGTCTCCCGATCACATGGTTGATCATACTCTAGGTTCCACATGCATGTTTTAGCTGAAGGAAGAATACCTTAAACCTGGGTAGTTGAAACCCGTGGAATGGGTACCATGCAATATGACTTCAAAGGGTCTTCATTTGCTCACCGAACCTCTCCAATCCTATCACTGCTGCGTTTATGCCCCTGTACACATGCTTGATTCTCTTTCGGAGACATAGCAATCCATAGGTTTTAAGATACTTACTAGTCAGGTACATTTTTAGGCGTTTAATATGCGGTGTTGAGTCCATTTCGTTGAGCAAGGAGTAGCTCTTGTCTATTCCATATTTGACTTAAGGAACTTTATCTGTGCTCATTTCAATCTCTGGTTTTATGCAGCACCCCAACTCACCTTTCCCCTTAAGCAAGCATATGTTGGTTTTCCAAATTTGAGACCCTGTTCTGTTCTGTCATTCAGTTCCTGTGTAGCCAACTTTACATTCCGTGTATTACTGATATCTTATGATGTTTCTTTTTCTGTGTGACTTATTTCAGTTAGAATCATCATACCTGAATCCACTCATTGTGCTGCTAAGGGCCTGATGACACAGATTTCATTGCTGAGTGATATTGCTTTGTAAGTAAATACCACAACTTCTTTATCCATTTTTCACTTTCTGCGATGTTGAACTTGTACTGTAAACGAGGTTCTTGTAAACAGAGCCGATCCAAATTTTGGGGTGGCTGTGTCTTTTTGATTTTAATTTCCCTAAGCTATAGGACCATAAGTGGAAGTGCCCTAGGTTCTGTTGCTTTGTTTTTTAGATGTTTCAGGAAACACCATACACTTCTCCCGAGTGGTTGTTGGCAATTTACATCCCGCCCATCAGCATAACAAGGCTCCCAGTTCTCCATGGCCTGTCCTGCCTTTCTGGATTTTACACTTTTTTCAGATGGCCCTTTTGACCGGGGGGAAGTGAGACTTCATTGTAGTGCAGATTTCCTTTGCAAGCTTGCTTGGTTGGCCAAAAAGGGCGTATGCGTTTTTTCCTGAATATATTCAGGAAAAAACGCATACGCCCTTTTTGGCCAAGTGCATCATTGTGGACGTTCTGCCTCTTTTCCTATGCTTTCAATGCAATTCCAGTCTACCTCCTGAAATCGGTTTCCTGCAATTCTGCCCCGCTTTCAAGTCCTCTTGGCAGCCTTACTTCAGTCTATTTTTGGACGATAGCTGTCATTTATAACTCTGCAGGTTTGTGAATTACAGTGCCCCTGAGCTCCTTTCTTCAACCCGCTTTCTTTTGAGCTGTCCGCAACACCGCAGGATGGCTTCAGGCCCTAATCTGATTCTGGTACGGCACGCTGAGCCTTTGGTTATTTCCTCTTCCTGGTGGGAAATGAGAGTTAAATTTGCCCGTCCAGACACCTCCAGCTAGTCTCTCATTGGTTCTCGCTATTCCTGTTCATGTTCCGCAGAAATTGCAAACTGGGCCAAACAGGAGGTTAAAGGGACTGACTCTCCAAGTCGGGAGAGTGTTAGTAAAGCGTCTGGAATGTTGCACGCGAGTACCAGTGGAGGAAAGCTGAGACATATTTGAACACGTCTCCCGTTCACATGGTTGATCATACTTGGGTTCCACATGCATGTTTTAGCTGAAGGAAGAATACCTTAAACCTGGAGAGTTAAGACCCGTGGAATGGGTACCATGCAATATGACTTCAAAGGGTCTTCATTTGCTCACCGAACCTCTCCAATCCTATCACTGCTGCGTTTATGCCCCTGTACACATGCTTGATTCTCTTTCGGAGACATAGCAATCCATAGGTTTTAAGATACTTACTAGTCAGGTACATTCTTAGGCGTTTAATATGCGGTGTTGAGTCCATTTCGTTGAGCAAGGAGTAGCTCTTGTCTATTCCATATTTGGCTTAAGGAACATTATCTGTGCTCATTTCAATCTCTGGTTTTATGCAGCACCCCAACTCACCTTTCCCCTTAAGCAAGCATAAGTTGGTTTTCTAAATTTGAGACCCTGTTCTGTTCTGTAATTCAGTTCCTGTGTAGCCAAGTTTACATTCCATGTATTACTGATATCTTATGATGTTTCTTTTTCTGTGTGACTTATTTCAGTTAGAATCATCATACCTGAATCCACTCATTGTGATGCTAAGGGCCTGATGACACAGATTTCATTGCTGAGTGATATTGCTTTGTAAGTAAATACCACAACTTCTTTATCCATTTTTCACTTTCTGCGATGTTGAACTTGTACTGTAAACGAGGTTCTTGTAAACAGAGCCGTTCCAAACTTTGGGGTGGCTGTGTCTTTTTGATTTTAAATTCCCTAAGCTATAGGACCATAAGTGGAAGTGCCCTAGGTTCTGTTGCTTTGTTTTTTAGATGTTTCAGGAAACACCATACACTTCTCCCGAGTGTCTGTTGGCAATTTACGTCCCGCCCATCAGCATAACAAGGCTCCCAGTTCTCCATGGCCTGTCCTGCCTTTCTGGATTTTACACTTTTTTCAGATGGCCCTTTTGACCGGGGGGAAGTGAGACTTCATTGTAGTGCAGATTTCCTTTGCAAGCTTGCTTTGTTGGCCAAAAAGTGTGTATGCGTTTTTTCCTGAATATATTCAGGAAAAAACGCATACGCCCTTTTTGGCCAAGTGCATCATTGTGGACGTTCTGCCTCTTTTCCTATGCTTTCAATGCAATTCCAGTCTACCTCCTGAAATCGGTTTCCTGCAATTCTGCCCCGCTTTCAAGTCCTCTTGGCAGCCTTACTTCAGTCTATTTTTGGACGATAGCTGTCATTTATAACTCTGCAGGTTTGTGAATTACAGTGCCCCTGAGCTCCTTTCTTCAACTCGCTTTTTTTGAGCTGGCCGCAACACCGCAGGATGGCTTCAGGCCCTAATCTGGTTCCGGTACGGCACGCTGAGCCTTTGGTTATTTCCTCTTCCTGGTGGGAAATGAGAGTTAAATTTGCCCGTCCAGACACCTCCAGCTAGCCTCTCATTGGTTCTCGCTATTCCTGTTCAACTTCCGCAGAAATTGCAAACTGGGCCAAACAGGAGGTTAAAGGCGCTGACTCTCCAAGTGGGGAGAGTGTTAGTAAAGCGTCTGGAATGTTGCACCCGAGTACCAGGGGAGGAAAACTGAGACATATTTGAACACGTCTCCCGATCACATGGTTGATCATACTCTGGGTTCCACATGCATGTTTTAGCTGAAGGAAGAATACCTAAAACCTGGGTAGTTGAAACCCGTGGAATGGGTACCATGCAATATGACTTCAAAGGGTCTTCATTTGCTCACCGAACCTCTCCAATCCTATCACTGCTGCGTTTATGCCCCTGTACACATGCTTGATTCTCTTTCGGAGACATAGCAATCCATAGGTTTTAAGATACTTACTAGTCAGGTACATATTTAGGCGTTTAATATGCGGTGTTGAGTCCATTTCTTTGAGCAAGGAGTAGCTCTTGTCTATTCCATATTTGGCTTAAGGAACTTTATCTGTGCTCATTTCAATCTCTGGTTTTATGCAGCACCCCAACTCACCTTTCCCCTTAAGCAAGCATAAGTTGGTTTTCTAAATTTGAGACCCTGTTCTGTTCTGTAATTCAGTTCCTGTGTAGCCAAGTTTACATTCCGTGTATTACTGATATCTTATGATGTTTCTTTTTCTGTGTGACTTATTTCAGTTAGAATCATCATACCTGAATCCACTCATTGTGCTACTAAGGGCCTGATGACACAGATTTCATTGCTGAGTGATATTGCTTTGTAAGTGAATACCACAACTTTTTTATCCATTTTTCACTTTCTGCGATGTTGAACTTGTATTGTAAACGAGGTTCTTGTAAACAGAGCCGTTCCAAACTTTGGGGTGGCTGTGTCTTTTTGATTTTAAATTCCCTAAGCTATAGGACCATAAGTGGAAGTGCCCTAGGCTCTGTTGCTTTGTTTTTTAGGTGTTTCAGGAAACACCATACACTTCTCCTGAGTGGTTGTTGGCAATTTACATCCCGCCCATCAGCATAACAAGGCTCCCAGTTCTCCATGGCCTGTCCTGCCTTTCTGGATTTTACACATTTTTCAGATGGCCCTTTTGACCGGGGGGAAGTGAGACTTCATTGTAGTGCAGATTTCCTTTGCAAGCTTGCTTGGTTGGCCAAAAAGGGCGTATGCGTTTTTTCCTGAATATATTCAGGAAAAAACGCATACGCCCTTTTTGGCCAAGTGCATCATTGTGGACGTTCTGCCTCTTTTCCTATGCTTTCAATGCAATTCCAGTCTACCTCCTGAAATCGGTTTCCTGCAATTCTGCCCCGCTTTCAAGTCCTCTTGGCAGCCTTACTTCAGTCTATTTTTGGACAATAGCTGTCATTTATAACTCTGCATGTTTGTGAATTACAGTGCCCCTGAGCTCCTTTCTTCAACTCGCTTTCTTTTGAGCTGGCCGCAACACCGCAGGATGGCTTCAGGCCCTAATCTGGATCCGGCACGGCACGCTGAGGCTTTGGTTATTTCCTCTTCCTGGTGGGAAATGAGAGTTAAATTTGCCTGTCCAGACACCTCCAGCTAGCCTCTCATTGGTTCTCGCTATTCCTGTTCATCTTCCGCAGAAATTGCAAACTGGGCCAAACAGGAGGTTAAAGGCGCTGACTCTCCAAGTGGGGAGAGTGTTAGTAAAGCATCTGGAATGTTGCACACGAGTACCAGGGGAAGGAAACTGAGACATATTTGAACACGTCTCTCGTTCACATGGTTGATCATACTCTGGGTTCCACATGCATGTTTTAGCTGAAGGAAGAATACCTTAAACCTGGAGAGTTGAGACCCGTGTAATGGGTACCATGCAATATGACTTCAAAGGGTCTTCATTTGCTCACCGAACCTCTCCAATCCTATCACTGCTGCGTTTATGCCCCTGTACACACGCTTGATTCTCTTTCGGAGACATAGCAATCCATAGGTTTTAAGATACTTACTAGTCAGGTACATTCTTAGGCGTTTAATATGCGGTGTTGAGTCCATTTCGTTGAGCAAGGAGTAGCTCTTGTCTATTCCATATTTGGCTTAAGGAACTTTATCTGTGCTCATTTCAATCTCTGGTTTTATGCAGCACCCCAACTCACCTTTCCCCTTAAGCAAGCATAAGTTGGTTTTCTAAATTTGAGACCCTGTTCTGTTCTGTAATTCAGTTCCTGTGTAGCCAAGTTTACATTCCGTGTATTACTGATATCTTATGATGTTTCTTTTTCTGTGTGACTTATTTCAGTTAGAATCATCATACCTGAATCCACTCATTGTGATGCTAAGGGCCTGATGACATAGATTTCATTGCTGAGTGATATTGCTTTGTAAGTAAATACCACAACTTCTTTATCCATTTTTCACTTTCTGCGATGTTGAACTTGTACTGTAAACGAGGTTCTTGTAAACAGAGGCGTCCCAAACTTTGGGGTGGCTGTGTCTTTTTGATTTTAATTTCCCTAAGCTATAGGACCATAAGTGGCAGTGCCCTAGGCTCTGTTGCTTTGTTTTTTAGATGTTTCATGAAACACCATACATTTCTCTCGAGTGTCTGTTGGCAATTTACATCCCGCCCATCAGCATAACAAGGCTCCCAGTTCTCCATGGCCTGTCCTACCTTTCTGGATTTTACACTTTTTTCAGATGGCCCTTTTGACCGGGGGGAAGTGAGACTTCATTGTAGTGCAGATTTCCTTTGCAAGTTTGCTTGGTTGGCCAAAAAGGGCGTATGCGTTTTTTCCTGAATATATTCATGAAAAAACGCATACGCCCTTTTTGGCCAAGTGCATCATTGTGGACGTTCTGCCTCTTTTCCTATGCTTTCAATGCAATTCCAGTCTACCTCCTGAAATCGGTTTCCTGCAATTCTGCCCTGCTTTCAAGTCCTCTTGGCAGCCTTACTTCAGTCTATTTTTGGACGATAGCTCTCATTTATAACTCTGCAGGTTTGTGAATTACAGTGCCCCTGAGCTCCTTTCTTCAACTCGCTTTCTTGTGACCTGGCCGCAACACCGCAGGATGGCTTCAGGCCCTAATCTGGTTCCAACCCGGCATGCTGAGCCTTTGGTTAATTCCTCTTCCTGGTGGGAAATGAGAGTTAAATTTGCCCGTCCAGACACCTGCAGCTAGCCTCTCATTTGTTCTCTCTATTCCTGTTCATCTTCCGCAGAAATTGCAAACTGGGCCAAACAGGAGGTTAAAGGGACTGACTCTCCAAGTCGGGAGAGTGTTAGTAAAGCGTCTGGAGTGTTGCACCCGAGTACCAGGGTAGGAAAACTGAGACATATTTGAACACGTCTCCCGTTCACATGGTTGATCATACTCTGGGTTCCACATGCATGTTTTAGCTGAAGGAAGAATACCTTAAACCTGGAGAGTTGAGACCCGTGGAATGGGTACCGTGCATTATGACTTCAAAGGGTCTTCATTTGCTCACCGAACCTCTCCAATCCTATCACTGCTGCATTTATGCCCCTGTACACACGCTTGATTCTCTTTTGGAGACATAGCAATCCATAGGTTTTAAGATACTTACTAGTCAGGTACATTCTTAGGCGTTTAATATGGGGTTTTGAGTCCATTTCTTTGAGCAAGGAGTAGCTCTTGTCTATTCCATATTTGGCTTAAGGAACTTTATCTGTGCTCATTTCAATCTCTGGTTTTATGCAGCACCCCAACTCACCTTTCCCCTTAAGCAAGCATAAGTTGGTTTTCTAAATTTGAGACCCTGTTCTGTTTTGGAATGCAGTTCCTGTGTAGCCAAGTTTACATTCCGTTTATTACTGATATCTTATGATGTTTCTTTTTCTGTGTGACTTATTTCAGTTAGAATCATCGTACCTGAATCCACTCATTATGCTGCTATGGGCCTGATGACATAGATTTCATTGCTGAGTGATACTGCATTGTACGTAAGTACCACAAGTTCTTTATCCATTTTTCACTTTCTGTGATATTGAACTTGTACGGTAAACGAGGTTCTTTTAAACGGAGGCGTCCCAAACTTTGTGGTGGCTGTGTCTTTTTGATTTTAATTTCCCTAAGCTATAGGACCATAAGTGGAAGTGCCCTAGGCTCTGTTGCTTTGTTTTTTAGATGTTTCAGGAAACACCATACACTTCTCCTGAGTGTCTGTTGGCAATTTACATCCCGCCCATCAGCATAACAAGGCTCCCAGTTCTCCATGGCCTGTCCTGCCTTTCTGGATTTTACACTTTTTTCAGATGGCCCTTTTGACCGGGGGGAAGTGAGACTTCATTGTAGTGCAGATTTCCTTTGCAAGTTTGCTTGGTTGGCCAAAAAGGGCGTATGCGTTTTTTCCTGAATATATTCAGGAAAAAACGCATACGCACTTTATGGACAAGTGCATCATTGTGGACGTTCTGCCTCTTTTCCTATGCTTTCAATGCAATTCCAGTCTACCTCCTGAAATTGGTTTCCTGCAATTCTGCCCCGCTTTCAAGTCCTCTTGGCAGCCTTACTTCAGTCTATTTTTGGACGATAGCTGTCATTTATAACTCTGCAGGTTTGTGAATTACAGTGCCCCTGAGCTCCTTTCTTCAACTCGCTTTCTTGTGAGCTGGCCGCAACACCGCAGGATGGCTTCAGGCCCTAATCTGGTTCCGGCACGGCACGCTGAGCCTTTGGTTATTTCCTCTTCCTGGTGGGAAATGAGAGTTAAATTTGCCCGTCCAGACACCTCCAGCTAGTCTCTCATTGGTTCTCGCTATTCCTGTTCATCTTCCGCAGAAATTGCAAACTGGGCCAAACAGGAGGTTAAAGGCGCTGACTCTCCAAGTGGGGAGAGTGTTAGTAAAGCGTCTGGAATGTTGCACCCGAGTACCTGGGGAGGAAAACTGAGACATATTTGAACACGTCTCCCGTTCACATGGTTGATCATACTTGGGTTCCACATGCATGTTTTAGCTGAAGGAAGAATACCTTAAACCTGGAGAGTTAAGACCCGTGTAATGGGTACCATGCAATATGACTTCAAAGGGTCTTCATTTGCTCACCGAACCTCTCCAATCCTATCACTGCTGCGTTTATGCCCCTGTACACATGCTTGATTCTCTTTCGGAGACATAGCAATAGATAGGTTTTAAGATACTTACTAGTCAGGTACATTCTTAGGCGTTTAATATGGGGTGTTGAGTCCATTTCGTTGAGCAAGGAGTAGCTCTTGTCTATTCCATATTTGGCTTAAGGAACTTTATCTGTGCTCATTTCAATCTCTGGTTTTATGCAGCACCCCAACTCACCTTTCCCCTTAAGCAAGCATAAGTTGGTTTTCTAAATTTGAGACCCTGTTCTGTTCTGTAATTCAGTTCCTGTGTAGCCAAGTTTACATTCCGTGTATTACTGATATCTTATGATGTTTCTTTTTCTGTGTGACTTATTTCAGTTGGAATCATCATACCTGAATCCACTCATTGTGCTGCTAAGGGCCTGATGACACAGATTTCATTGCTGAGTGATATTGCTTTGTAAGTAAATACCACAACTTCTTTATCCATTTTTCACTTTCTGCGATGTTGAACTTGTACTGTAAACGAGGTTCTTGTAAACAGAGCCGTTCCAAACTTTGGGGTGGCTGTGTCTTTTTGATTTTAATTTCCCTAAGCTATAGGACCATAAGTGGAAGTGCCCTAGGTTCTGTTGCTTTGTTTTTTAGATGTTTCAGGAAACACCATACACTTCTCCCGAGTGGTTGTTGGCAATTTACATCCCGCCCATCAGCATAACAAGGCTCCCAGTTCTCCATGGCCTGTCCTGCCTTTCTGGATTTTACACTTTTTTCAGATGGCCCTTTTGACCGGGGGGAAGTGAGACTTCATTGTAGTGCAGATTTCCTTTGCAAGCTTGCTTGGTTGGCCAAAAAGGGCGTATGCGTTTTTTCCTGAATATATTCAGGAAAAAACGCATACGCCCTTTTTGGCCAAGTGCATCATTGTGGACGTTCTGCCTCTTTTCCTATGCTTTCAATGCAATTCCAGTCTACCTCCTGAAATCGGTTTCCTGCAATTCTGCCCCGCTTTCAAGTCCTCTTGGCAGCCTTACTTCAGTCTATTATTGGACGATAGCTGTCATTTATAACTCTGCAGGTTTGTGAATTACAGTGCCCCTGAGCTCCTTTCTTCAACTTGCTTTCTTGTGACCTGGCCGCAACACCGCAGGATGGCTTCAGGCCCTAATCTGGTTCCGGCACGGCACGCTGAGCCTCTGGTTATTTCCTCTTCCTGGTGGGAAATGAGAGTTAAATTTGCCCGTCCAGACACCTCCAGCTAGTCTCTCATTGGTTCTCGCTATTCCTGTTCATCTTCCGCAGAAATTGCAAACTGGGCCAAACAGGAGGTTAAAGGCGCTGACTCTCCAAGTGGGGAGAGTGTTAGTAAAGCGTCTGGAATGTTGCACCCGAGTACCAGGGGAGGAAAACTGAGACATATTTGAACACGTCTCCCGATCACATGGTTGATCATACTCTGGGTTCCACATGCATGTTTTAGCTGAAGGAAGAATACCTAAAACCTGGGTAGTTGAAACCCGTGGAATGGGTACCATGCAATATGACTTCAAAGGGTCTTCATTTGCTCACCGAACCTCTCCAATCCTATCACTGCTGCGTTTATGCCCCTGTACACATGCTTGATTCTCTTTCGGAGACATAGCAATCCCTAGATTTTAAGATAATTAGTAGTCAGGTACATTCTTAGGCGTTTAATATGCGGTGTTGAGTCCATTTCTTTGAGCAAGGAGTAGCTCTTGTCTATTCCATATTTGGCTTAAGGAACTTTATCTGTGCTCATTTCAATCTCTGGTTTTATGCAGCACCCCAACTCACCTTTACCCTTAAGCACGCATAAGTTGGTTTTCTAAATTTGAGACCCTGTTCTGTTCTGTAATTCAGTTCCTGTGTAGCCAAGTTTACATTCCATGTATTAGTGATATCTTATGATGTTTCTTTTTCTGTGTGACTTATTTCAGTTAGAATCATCACACCTGAATCCACTCATTGTGCTGCTAAGGGCCTGATGACACAGACTTCATTGCTGAGTGATATTGCTTTGTAAGTAAATACCACAACTTCTTTATCCATTTTTCACTTTCTGCGATGTTGAACTTGTACTGTAAACGAGGTTCTTGTAAACAGAGCCGTTCCAAACTTTGGGGTGGCTGTGTCTTTTTGATTTTAAATTCCCTAACCTATAGGACCATAAGTGGAAGTGCCCTAGGCTCTGTTGCTTTGTTTTTTAGATGTTTCAGGAAACACTATACACTTCTCCCGAGTGGTTGTTGGCAATTTACATCCCGCCCTTCAGCATAACAAGGCTCCCAGTTCTCCATGGCCTGTCCTGCCTTTCTGGATTTTACACTTTTTTCAGATGGCCCTTTTGACCGGGGGGAAGTGAGACTTCATTGTAGTGCAGATTTCCTTTGCAAGCTTGCTTGGTTGGCCAAAAAGGGCGTATGCGTTTTTTCCTGAATATATTCAGGAAAAAACGCATACGCCCTTTTTGGCCAAGTGCATCATTGTGGACGTTCGGCCTCTTTTCCTATGCTTTCAATGCAATTCCAGTCTACCTCCTGAAATCGGTTTCCTGCAATTCTGCCCCGCTTTCAAGTCCTCTTGGCAGCCTTACTTCAGTCTATTTTTGGATGATAGCTGTCATTTATAACTCTGCAGGTTTGTGAATTACAGTGCCCCTGAGCTCCTTTCTTCAACTCGCTTTCTTGTGAGCTGGCTGCAACACCGCAGGATGGCTTCAGGCCCTAATCTGGTTCTGGCACGGCACGCTGAGCCTTTGGTTATTTCCTCTTCCTGGTGGGAAATGAGAGTTAAATTTGCCCGTCCAGACACCTCCAGCTAGTCTCTCATTGGTTCTCGCTATTCCTGTTCATCTTCCGCAGAAATTGCAAACTGGGCCAAACAGGAGGTTAAAGGCGCTGACTCTCCAAGTGGGGAGAGTGTTAGTAAAGCGTCTGGAATGTTGCACCCGAGTACCAGGGGAGGAAAACTGAGACATATTTGAACACGTCTCCCGTTCACATGGTTGATCATACTTGGGTTCCACATGCATGTTTTAGCTGAAGGAAGAATACCTTAAACCTGGAGAGTTAAGACCCGTGTAATGGGTACCATGCAATATGACTTCAAAGGGTCTTCATTTGCTCACCGAACCTCTCCAATCCTATCACTGCTGCGTTTATGCCCCTGTACACATGCTTGATTCTCTTTCGGAGACATAGCAATCCATAGGTTTTAAGATACTTACTAGTCAGGTACATTCTTAGGCGTTTAATATGCGGTGTTGAGTCCATTTCGTTGAGCAAGGAGTAGCTCTTGTCTATTCCATATTTGGCTTAAGGAACTTTATCTGTGCTCATTTCAATCTCTGGTTTTATGCAGCACCCCAACTCACCTTTCCCCTTAAGAAGCATAAGTTGGTTTTCTAAATTTGAGACCCTGTTCTGTTTTGGAATGCAGTTCCTGTGTAGCCAAGTTTACATTCCGTGTATTAGTGATATCTTATGATGTTTCTTTTTCTGTGTGACTTATTTCAGTTAGAATCATCGTACCTGAATCCACTCATTATGCTGCTACGGGCCTGATGACATAGATTTCATTGCTGAGTGATACTGCATTGTACGTAAGTACCACAAGTTCTTTATCCATTTTTCACTTTCTGTGATATTGAACTTGTACGGTAAATGAGGTTCTTGTAAACAGAGGCGTCCCAAACTTTGGGGTGGCTGTGTCTTTTTGATTTTAATTTCCCTAAGCTATAGGACCATAAGTGGAAGTGCCCTAGGCTCTGTTGCTTTGTTTTTTAGATGTTTCAGGAAACACCATACACTTCTCCGGAGTGGTTGTTGGCAATTTACATCCCGCCCATCAGCATAACAAGGCTCCCAGTTCTCCATGGCCTGTCCTGCCTTTCTGGATTTTACACTATTTTCAGATGGCCCTTTTGACCGGGGGGAAGTGAGACTTCATTGTAGTGCAGATTTCCTTTGCAAGCTTGCTTGGTTGGCCAAAAAGGGCGTATGCGTTTTTTCCTGAATATATTCAGGAAAAAACGCATACGCCCTTTTTGGCCAAGTGCATCATTGTGGACGTTCTGCCTCTTTTCCTGTGCTTTCAATGCAGTTCCAGTCTACCTCCTGAAATCGGTTTCCTGCAATTCTGCCCCGCTTTCAAGTCCTCTTGGCAGCCTTACTTCAGTGTATTTTTGGAGGATAGCTGTCATTTATAACTCTGCAGGTTTGTGAATTACAGTGCCCCTGAGCTCCTTTCTTCAACTCGCTTTCTTTTGAGCTGCCGCAACACCGCAGGATGGCTTCTGGCCCTAATCTGGTTCCGGCACGGCACGCTGAGCCTTTGGTTAATTCCTCTTCCTGGTGGGAAATGAGAGTTAAATTTGCCCATCCAGACACCTCCAGCTAGCCTCTCATTGGTTCTCGCTATTCCTGTTCATCTTCCGCAGAAATTGTAAACTGGGCCAAACAGGAGGTTAAAGGGACTGACTCTGCAAGTCGGGAGAGTGTTAGTAAAGCGTCTGGAATGTTGCACCCGAGTACCAGTGTACGAAAACTGGGACATATTTGAACACGTCTCCCGATCACATGGTTGATCATACTCTAGGTTCCACATGCATGTTTTAGCTGAAGGAAGAATACCTTAAACCTGGGTAGTTGAAACCCGTGGAATGGGTACCATGCAATATGACTTCAAAGGGTCTTCATTTGCTCACCGAACCTCTCCAATCCTATCACTGCTGCGTTTATGCCCCTGTACACATGCTTGATTCCCTTTCGGAGACATAGCAATCCCTAGGTTTTAAGATACTTACTAGTCAGGTACATTCTTAGGAGTTTAATATGGGGTGTTGAGTCCATTTCGTTGAGCAAGGAGTAGCTCTTGTCTATTCCATATTTGGCTTAAGGAACTTTATCTGTGCTCATTTCAATCTCTGGTTTTATGCAGCACCCCAACTCACCTTTACCCTTAAGCAAGCATAAGTTGGTTTTCTAAATTTGAGACCCTGTTCTGTTCTGTAATTCAGTTCCTGTGTAGCCAAGTTTACATTCCGTGTATTACTGATATCTTATGATGTTTCTTTTTCTGTGTGACTTATTTCAGTTAGAATCATCATACCTGAATCCACTCATTGTGCTGCTAAGGGCCTGATGACACAGATTTCATTGCTGAGTGATATTGCTTTGTAAGTAAATACCACAACTTTTTTATCCATTTTTCACTTTCTGCGATGTTGAACTTGTACTGTAAACGAGGTTCTTGTAAACAGAGCCATTCGAAACTTTGGGGTGGCTGTGTCTTTTTGATTTTAAATTCCCTAAGCTATAGGACCATAAGTGGAAGTGCCCTAGGCTCTGTTGCTTTGTTTTTTAGATGTTTCAGGAAACACCATACACTTCTCCGGAGTGTTTGTTGGCAATTTACATCCCGCCCTTCAGCATAACAAGGCTCCCAGTTCTCCATGGCCTGTCCTGCCTTTCTGGATTTTACACTTTTTTCAGATGGCCCTTTTGACCGGGGGAAGTGAGACTTCATTGTAGTGCAGATTTCCTTTGCAAGCTTGCTTGGTTGGCCAAAAAGGGCGTATGCGTTTTTTCCTGAATATATTCAGGAAAAAACGCATACGCCCTTTTTGGCCAAGTGCATCATTGTGGACGTTCTGCCTCTTTTCCTATGCTTTCAATGCAATTCCAGTCTACCTCCTGAAATCGGTTTCCTGCAATTCTGCCCCGCTTTCAAGTCCTCTTGGCAGCCTTACTTCAGTCTATTTTTGGACGATAGCTGTCATTTATAACTCTGCAGGTTTGTGAATTACAGTGCCCCTGAGCTCCTTTCTTCAACTCGCTTTCTTGTGACCTGGCCGCAACACCGCAGGATGGCTTCAGGCCCTAATCTGGTTCCGGCACGGCACGCTGAGCCTCTGGTTATTTCCTCTTCCTGGTGGGAAATGAGAGTTAAATTTGCCCATCCAGACACCTCCAGCTAGTCTCTCATTGGTTCTCGCTATTCCTGTTCATCTTCCGCAGAAATTGCAAACTGGGCCAAACAGGAGGTTAAAGGCGCTGACTCTCCAAGTGGGGAGAGTGTTAGTAAAGCGTCTGGAATGTTGCACCCGAGTACCAGGGGAGAAAATCTGAGACATATTTGAACACGTCTCCCGATCACATGGTTGATCATACTCTGGGTTCCACATGCATGTTTTAGCTGAAGGAAGAATACCTAAAACCTGGGTAGTTGAAACCCGTGGAATGGGTACCGTGCAATATGACTTCAAAGGGTCTTCATTTGCTCACCGAACCTCTCCAATCCTATCACTGCTGCGTTTATGCCCCTGTACACATGCTTGATTCTCTTTCGGAGACATAGCAATCCCTAGATTTTAAGATACTTACTAGTCAGGTACATTCTTAGGCGTTTAATATGCGGTGTTGAGTCCATTTCTTTGAGCAAGGAGTAGCTCTTGTCTATTCCATATTTGGCTTAAGGAACTTTATCTGTGCTCATTTCAATCTCTGGTTTTATGCAGCACCCCAACTCACCTTTCCCCTTAAGCACGCATAAGTTGGTTTTCTAAATTTGAGACCCTGTTCTGTTCTGTAATTCAGTTCCTGTGTAGCCAAGTTTACATTCTGTGTATTAGTGATATCTTATGATGTTTCTTTTTCTGTGTGACTTATTTCAGTTGGAATCATCATACCTGAATCCACTCATTGTGCTACTAAGGGCCTGATGACACAGATTTCATTGCTGAGTGATATTGCTTTGTAAGTAAATACCACAACTTTTTTATCCATTTTTCACTTTCTGCGATGTTGAACTTGTACTGTAAACGAGGTTCTTGTAAACAGAGCCGTTCCAAACTTTGGGGTGGCTGTGTCTTTTTGATTTTAAATTCCCTAACCTATAGGACCATAAGTGGAAGTGCCCTAGGCTCTGTTGCTTTGTTTTTTAGATGTTTCAGGAAACACCATACACTTCTCCCGAGTGGTTGTTGGCAATTTACATCCCGCCCTTCAGCATAACAAGGCTCCCAGTTCTCCATGGCCTGTCCTGCCTTTCTGGATTTTACACTTTTTTCAGATGGCCCTTTTGACCGGGGGGAAGTGAGACTTCATTGTAGTGCAGATTTCCTTTGCAAGCTTGCTTGGTTGGCCAAAAAGGGCGTATGCGTTTTTTCCTGAATATATTCAGGAAAAAACGCATACGCCCTTTTTGGCCAAGTGCATCATTGTGGACGTTCGGCCTCTTTTCCTATGCTTTCAATGCAATTCCAGTCTACCTCCTGAAATCGGTTTCCTGCAATTCTGCCCCGCTTTCAAGTCCTCTTGGCAGCCTTACTTCAGTCTATTTTTGGACGATAGCTGTCATTTATAACTCTGCAGGTTTGTGAATTACAGTGCCCCTGAGCTCCTTTCTTCAACTCGCTTTCTTGTGAGCTGGCTGCAACACCGCAGGATGGCTACAGGCCCTAATCTGGCTCCGGCACGGCACGCTGAGCCTTTGGTTATTTCCTCTTCCTGGTGGGAAATGAGAGTTAAATTTGCCCGTCCAGACACCTCCAGCTAGTCTCTCATTGGTTCTCGCTATTCCTGTTCATCTTCCGCAGAAATTGCAAACTGGGCCAAACAGGAGGTTAAAGGCGCTGACTCTCCAAGTGGGGAGAGTGTTAGTAAAGCGTCTGGAATGTTGCACCCGAGTACCAGGGGAGGAAAACTGAGACATATTTGAACACGTCTCCCGTTCACATGGTTGATCATACTTGGGTTCCACATGCATGTTTTAGCTGAAGGAAGAATACCTTAAACCTGGAGAGTTAAGACCCGTGTAATGGGTACCATGCAATATGACTTCAAAGGGTCTTCATTTGCTCACCGAACCTCTCCAATCCTATCACTGCTGCGTTTATGCCCCTGTACACATGCTTGATTCTCTTTCGGAGACATAGCAATCCATAGGTTTTAAGATACTTACTAGTCAGGTACATTCTTAGGCGTTTAATATGGGGTGTTGAGTCCATTTCGTTGAGCAAGGAGTAGCTCTTGTCTATTCCATATTTGGCTTAAGGAACTTTATCTGTGCTCATTTCAATCTCTGGTTTTATGCAGCACCCCAACTCACCTTTCCCCTTAAGAAGCATAAGTTGGTTTTCTAAATTTGAGACCCTGTTCTGTTTTGGAATGCAGTTCCTGTGTAGCCAAGTTTACATTCCGTGTATTAGTGATATCTTATGATGTTTCTTTTTCTGTGTGACTTATTTCAGTTAGAATCATCGTACCTGAATCCACTCATTATGCTGCTACGGGCCTGATGACATAGATTTCATTGCTGAGTGATACTGCATTGTACGTAAGTACCACAAGTTCTTTATCCATTTTTCACTTTCTGTGATATTGAACTTGTACGGTAAACGAGGTTCTTGTAAACAGAGGCGTCCCAAACTTTGGGGTGGCTGTGTCTTTTTGATTTTAATTTCCCTAAGCTATAGGACCATAAGTGGAAGTGCCCTAGGCTCTGTTGCTTTGTTTTTTAGATGTTTCAGGAAACACCATACACTTCTCCGGAGTGGTTGTTGGCAATTTACATCCCGCCCATCAGCATAACAAGGCTCCCAGTTCTCCATGGCCTGTCCTGCCTTTCTGGATTTTACACTATTTTCAGATGGCCCTTTTGACTGGGGGGAAGTGAGACTTCATTGTAGTGCAGATTTCCTTTGCAAGTTTGCTTGGTTGGCCAAAAAGGGCGTATGCGTTTTTTCCTGAATATATTCAGGAAAAAACGCATACGCCCTTTTTGGCCAAGTGCATCATTGTGGACGTTCTGCCTCTTTTCCTATGCTTTCAATGCAGTTCCAGTCTACCTCCTGAAATCGGTTTCCTGCAATTCTGCCCCGCTTTCAAGTCCTCTTGGCAGCCTTACTTCAGTGTATTTTTGGAGGATAGCTGTCATTTATAACTCTGCAGGTTTGTGAATTACAGTGCCCCTGAGCTCCTTTCTTCAACTCGCTTTCTTTTGAGCTGGCCGCAACACCGCAGGATGGCTTCTGGCCCTAATCTGGTTCCGGCACGGCACGCTGAGCCTTTGGTTAATTCCTCTTCCTGGTGGGAAATGAGAGTTAAATTTGCCCATCCAGACACCTCCAGCTAGCCTCTCATTGGTTCTCGCTATTCCTGTTCATCTTCCGCAGAAATTGTAAACTGGGCCAAACAGGAGGTTAAAGGGACTGACTCTCCAAGTCGGGAGAGTGTTAGTAAAGCGTCTGGAATGTTGCACCCGACTACCAGGGTACGAAAACTGGGACATATTTGAACACGTCTCCCGATCACATGGTTGATCATACTCTAGGTTCCACATGCATGTTTTAGCTGAAGGAAGAATACCTTAAACCTGGGTAGTTGAAATCCGTGGAATGGGTACCATGCAATATGACTTCAAAGGGTCTTCATTTGCTCACCGAACCTCTCCAATCCTATCACTGCTGCGTTTATGCCCCTGTACACATGCTTGATTCTCTTTCGGAGACATAGCAATCCCTAGGTTTTAAGATACTTACTAGTCAGGTACATTCTTAGGCGTTTAATATGGGGTGTTGAGTCCATTTCGTTGAGCAAGGAGTAGCTCTTGTCTATTCCATATTTGGCTTAAGGAACTTTATCTGTGCTCATTTCAATCTCTGGTTTTATGCAGCACCCCAACTCACCTTTCCCCTTAAGCAAGCATAAGTTGGTTTTCTAAATTTGAGACCCTGTTCTGTTCTGTAATTCAGTTCCTGTGTAGCCAAGTTTACATTCCGTGTATTACTGATATCTTATGATGTTTCTTTTTCTGTGTCACTTATTTCAGTTAGAATCATCATACCTGAATCCACTCATTGTGCTGCTAAGGGCCTGATGACACAGATTTCATTGCTGAGTGATATTGCTTTGTAAGTAAATACCACAACTTCTTTATCCATTTTTCACTTTCTTCGATGTTGAACTTGTACTGTAAACGAGGTTCTTGTAAACAGAGCCATTCGAAACTTTGGGGTGGCTGTGTCTTTTTGATTTTAAATTCCCTAAACTATAGGACCATAAGTGGAAGTGCCCTAGGCTCTGTTGCTTTGTTTTTTAGATGTTTCAGGAAACACCATACACTTCTCCCGAGTGTTTGTTGTCAATTTACATCCCGCCCTTCAGCATAACAAGGCTCCCAGTTCTCCATGGCCTGTCCTGCCTTTCTGGATTTTACACTTTTTTCAGATGGCCCTTTTGACCGGGGGAAGTGAGACTTCATTGTAGTGCAGATTTCCTTTGCAAGCTTGCTTGGTTGGCCAAAAAGGGCGTATGCGTTTTTTCCTGAATATATTCAGGAAAAAACGCATACGCCCTTTTTGGCCAAGTGCATCATTGTGGACGTTCTGCCTCTTTTCCTATGCTTTCAATGCAATTCCAGTCTACCTCCTGAAATCGGTTTCCTGCAATTCTGCCCCACTTTCACGTCCTCTTGGCAGCCTTACTTCAGTCTATTATTGGACAATAGCTGTCATTTATAACTCTGCAGGTTTGTGAATTACAGTGTCGCTGAGCTCCTTTCTTCAACTTGCTTTCTTGTGACCTGGCCGCAACACCGCAGGATGGCTTCAGGCCCTAATCTGGTTCCGGCACGGCACGCTGAGCCTCTGGTTATTTCCTCTTCCTGGTGGGAAATGAGAGTTAAATTTGCCCGTCCAGACACCTCCAGCTAGTCTCTCATTGGTTCTCGCTATTCCTGTTCATCTTCCGCAGAAATTGCAAACTGGGCCAAACAGGAGGTTAAAGGCGCTGACTCTCCAAGTGGGGAGAGTGTTAGTAAAGCGTCTGGAATGTTGCACCCGAGTACCAGGGGAGGAAAACTGAGACATATTTGAACACGTCTCCCGATCACATGGTTGATCATACTCTGGGTTCCACATGCATGTTTTAGCTGAAGGAAGAATACCTAAAACCTGGGTAGTTGAAACCCGTGGAATGGGTACCGTGCAATATGACTTCAAAGGGTCTTCATTTGCTCACCGAACCTCTCCAATCCTATCACTGCTGCGTTTATGCCCCTGTACACATGCTTGATTCTCTTTCGGAGACATAGCAATCCCTAGATTTTAAGATAATTACTAGTCAGGTACATTCTTAGGCGTTTAATATGCGGTGTTGAGTCCATTTCTTTGAGCAAGGAGTAGCTCTTGTCTATTCCATATTTGGCTTAAGGAACTTTATCTGTGCTCATTTCAATCTCTGGTTTTATGCAGCACCCCAACTCACCTTTACCCTTAAGCAAGCATAAGTTGGTTTTCTAAATTTGAGACCCTGTTCTGTTCTGTAATTCAGTTCCTGTGTAGCCAAGTTTACATTCCATGTATTAGTGATATCTTATGATGTTTCTTTTTCTGTGTGACTTATTTCAGTTAGAATCATCATACCTGAATCCACTCATTGTGCTGCTAAGGGCCTGATGACACAGATTTCATTGCTGAGTGATATTGCTTTGTAAGTAAATACCACAATTTCTTTATCCATTTTTCACTTTCTGCGATGTTGAACTTGTACTGTAAACGAGGTTCTTGTAAATAGAGCCGTTCCAAACTTTGGGGTGGCTGTGTCTTTTTGATTTTAATTTCCCTAAGCTATAGGACCATAAGTGGAAGTGCCCTAGGCTCTGTTGCTTTGTTTTTTAGATGTTTCAGGAAACACCATACACTTCTCCCGAGTGTCTGTTGGCAATTTACATCCCGCCCATCAGCATAACAAGGCTCCCAGTTCTCCATGGCCTGTCCTGCCTTTCTGGATTTTACACTTTTTTCAGATGGCCCTTTTGACCGGGGGGAAGTGAGACTTCATTGTAGTGCAGATTTCCTTTGCAAGCTTGCTTGGTTGGCCAAAAATGGCGTATGCGTTTTTTCCTGAATATATTCAGGAAAAAACGCATACGCCCTTTTTGGCCAAGTGCATCATTGTGGACGTTCTGCCTCTTTTCCTATGCTTTCAATGCAATTCCAGTCTACCTCCTGAAATCGGTTTCCTGCAATTCTGCCCCGCTTTCAAGTCCTCTTGGCAGCCTTACTTCAGTCTATTATTGGACGATAGCTGTCATTTATAACTCTGCAGGTTTGTGAATTACAGTGCCCCTGAGCTCCTTTCTTCAACTTGCTTTCTTGTGACCTGGCCGCAACAGCGCAGGATGGCTTCAGGCCCTAATCTGGTTCCGGCACGGCACGCTGAGCCTCTGGTTATTTCCTCTTCCTGGTGGGAAATGAGAGTTAAATTTGCCCGTCCAGACACCTCCAGCTAGTCTCTCATTGGTTCTCGCTATTCCTGTTCATCTTCCGCAGAAATTGCAAACTGGGCCAAACAGGAGGTTAAAGGCGCTGACTCTCCAAGTGGGGAGAGTGTTAGTAAAGCGTCTGGAATGTTGCACCCGAGTACCAGGGGAGGAAAACTGAGACATATTTGAACACGTCTCCCGATCACATGGTTGATCATACTCTAGGTTCCACATGCATGATTTAGCTGAAGGAAGAATACCTAAAACCTGGGTAGTTGAAACCCGTGGAATGGGTACCGTGCAATATGACTTCAAAGGGTCTTCATTTGCTCACCGAACCTCTCCAATCCTATCACTGCTGCGTTTATGCCCCTGTACACATGCTTGATTCTCTTTTGGAGACATAGCAATCCCTAGATTTTAAGATACTTACTAGTCAGGTACATTCTTAGGCGTTTAATATGCGGTGTTGAGTCCATTTCGTTGAGCAAGGAGTAGCTCTTGTCTATTCCATATTTGGCTTAAGGAACTTTATCTGTGCTCATTTCAATCTCTGGTTTTATGCAGCACCCCAACTCACCTTTCCCCTTAAGCACGCATAAGTTGGTTTTCTAAATTTGAGACCCTGTTCTGTTCTGTAATTCAGTTCCTGTGTAGCCAAGTTTACATTCCGTGTATTAGTGATATCTTATGATGTTTCTTTTTCTGTGTGACTTATTTCAGTTGGAATCATCATACCTGAATCCACTCATTGTGCTTCTAAGGGCCTGATGACACAGATTTCATTGCTGAGTGATATTGCTTTGTAAGTAAATACCACAACTTTTTTATCCATTTTTCACTTTCTGCGATGTTGAACTTGTACTGTAAACGAGGTTCTTGTAAACAGAGCCATTCGAAACTTTGGGGTGGCTGTGTCTTTTTGATTTTAAATTCCCTAAGCTATAGGACCATAAGTGGAAGTGCCCTAGGCTCTGTTGCTTTGTTTTTTAGATGTTTCAGGAAACACCATACACTTCTCCCGAGTGGTTGTTGGCAATTTACATCCCGCCCTTCAGCATAACAAGGCTCCCAGTTCTCCATGTCCTGTCCTGCCTTTCTGCATTTTACACTTTTTTCAGATGGCCCTTTTGACCGGGGGGAAGTGAGACTTCATTGTAGTGCAGATTTCCTTTGCAAGCTTGCTTGGTTGGCCAAACAGGGCGTATGCGTTTTTTCCTGAATATATTCAGGAAAAAACGCATACGCCCTTTTTGGCCAAGTGCATCATTGTGGACGTTCGGCCTCTTTTCCTATGCTTTCAATGCAATTCCAGTCTACCTCCTGAAATCGGTTTCCTGCAATTCTGCCCCGCTTTCAAGTCCTCTTGGCAGCCTTACTTCAGTCTATTTTTGGACGATAGCTGTCATTTATAACTCTGCAGGTTTGTGAATTACAGTGCCCCTGAGCTCCTTTCTTCCACTCGCTTTCTTGTGAGCTGGCTGCAACACCGCAGGATGGCTTCAGGCCCTAATCTGGTTCCGGCACGGCACGCTGAGCCTTTGGTTATTTCCTCTTCCTGGTGGGAAATGAGAGTTAAATTTGCCCGTCCAGACACCTCCAGCTAGTCTCTCATTGGTTCTCGCTATTCCTGTTCATCTTCCGCAGAAATTGCAAACTGGGCCAAACAGGAGGTTAAAGGCGCTGACTCTCCAAGTGGGGAGAGTGTTAGTAAAGCGTCTGGAATGTTGCACCCGAGTACCAGGGGAGGAAAACTGAGACATATTTGAACACGTCTCCCGTTCACATGGTTGATCATACTTGGGTTCCACATGCATGTTTTAGCTGAAGGAAGAATACCTTAAACCTGGAGAGTTAAGACCCGTGTAATGGGTACCATGCAATATGACTTCAAAGGGTCTTCATTTGCTCACCGAACCTCTCCAATCCTATCACTGCTGCGTTTATGCCCCTGTACACATGCTTGATTCTCTTTCGGAGACATAGCAATCCATAGGTTTTAAGATACTTACTAGTCAGGTACATTCTTAGGCGTTTAATATGGGGTGTTGAGTCCATTTCGTTGAGCAAGGAGTAGCTCTTGTCTATTCCATATTTGGCTTAAGGAACTTTATCTGTGCTCATTTCAATCTCTGGTTTTATGCAGCACCCCAACTCACCTTTCCCCTTAAGCAAGCATAAGTTGGTTTTCTAAATTTGAGACCCTGTTCTGTTCTGTAATTCAGTTCCTGTGTAGCCAAGTTTACATTCCGTGCATTACTGATACCTTATGATGTTTCTTTTTCTGTGTGACTTATTTCAGTTAGAATCATCATACCTGAATCCACTCATTGTGCTGCTAAGGGCCTGATGACACAGATTTCATTGCTGAGTGATATTGCTTTGTAAGTAAATACCACAACTTTTTTATCCATTTTTCACTTTCTTCGATGTTGAACTTGTACTGTAAACGAGGTTCTTGTAAACAGAGCCATTCGAAACTTTGGGGTGGCTGTGTCTTTTTGATTTTAAATTCCCTAAGCTATAGGACCATAAGTGGCAGTGCCCTAGGCTCTGTTGCTTTGTTTTTTAGATGTTTCAGGAAACACCATACACTTCTCCCGAGTGGTTCTTGGCAATTTACATCCCGCCCTTCAGCATAACAAGGCTCCCAGTTCTCCATGGCCTGTCCTGCCTTTCTGGATTTTACACTTTTTTCAGATGGCCCTTTTGACCGGGGGAAGTGAGACTTCATTGTAGTGCAGATTTCCTTTGCAAGCTTGCTTGGTTGGCCAAAAAGGGCGTATGCGTTTTTTCCTGAATATATTCAGGAAAAAACGCATACGCCCTTTTTGGCCAAGTGCATCATTGTGGACGTTCTGCCTCTTTTCCTATGCTTTCAATGCAATTCCAGTCTACCTCCTGAAATCGGTTTCCTGCAATTCTGCCCCGCTTTCAAGTCCTCTTGGCAGCCTTACTTCAGTCTATTTTTGGACGATAGCTGTCATTTATAACTCTGCAGGTTTGTGAATTACAGTGCCCCTGAGCTCCTTTCTTCAACTCGCTTTCTTGTGACCTGGCCGCAACACCGCAGGATGGCTTCAGGCCCTAATCTGGTTCCGGCCCGGCATGCTGAGCCTTTGGTTAATTCCTCTTCCTGGTGGGAAATGAGAGTTAAATTTGCCCGTCCAGACACCTGCAGCTAGCCTCTCATTGGTTCTCGCTATTCCTGTTCATCTTCCGCAGAAATTGCAAACTGGGCCAAACAGGAGGTTAAAGGGACTGACTCTCCAAGTCGGGAGAGTGTTAGTAAAGCGTCTGGAATGTTGCACCCGAGTACCAGGGGAGGAAAACTGAGACATATTTGAACACGTCTCCCGATCACATGGTTGATCATTCTCTAGGTTCCACATGCATGTTTTAGCTGAAGGAAGAATACCTTAAACATGGGTAGTTGAAACCCGTGGAATGGGTACCATGCAATATGACTTCAAAGGGTCTTCATTTGCTCACCGCACCTCTCCAATCCTATCACTGCTGCGTTTATGCCCCTGTACACATGCTTGATTCTCTTTCGGAGACATAGCAATCCCTAGGTTTTAAGATACTTACTAGTCAGGTACATTCTTAGGAGTTTAATATGGGGTGTTGAGTCCATTTCGTTGAGCAAGGAGTAGCTCTTGTCTATTCCATATTTGGCTTAAGGAACTTTATCTGTGCTCATTTCAATCTCTGGTTTTATGCAGCACCCCAACTCACCTTTACCCTTAAGCAAGCATAAGTTGGTTTTCTAAATTTGAGACCCTGTTCTGTTCTGTAATTCAGTTCCTGTGTAGCCAAGTTTACATTCCGTGTATTAGTGATATCTTATGATGTTTCTTTTTCTGTGTGACTTATTTCAGTTAGAATCATCGTACCTGAATCCACTCATTATGCTGCTACGGGCCTGATGACACAGATTTCATTGCTGAGTGATACTGCATTGTACGTAAGTACCACAAGTTCTTTATCCATTTTTCACTTTCTGTGATATTGAACTTGTACGGTAAACGAGGTTCTTGTAAACAGAGGCGTCCCAAACTTTGGGGTGGCTGTGTCTTTTTGATTTTAATTTCCCTATGCTATAGGACCATAAGTGGAAGTGCCCTAGGCTCTGTTGCTTTGTTTTTTAGATGTTTCAGGAAACACCATACACTTCTCCCGAGTGTCTGTTGGCAATTTACATCCCTCCCATCAGCATAACAAGGCTCCCAGTTCTCCATGGCCTGTCCTGCCTTTCTGGATTTTACACTTTTTTCAGATGGCCCTTTTGACCGGGAGGAAGTGAGACTTCATTGTAGTGCACATTTCCTTTGCAAGCTTGCTTGGTTGGCCAAAAAGTGCGTATGCGTTTTTTCCTGAATATATTCAGGAAAAAACGCATACGCCCTTTTTGGCCAAGTGCATCATTGTGGACGTTCTGCCTCTTTTCCTATGCTTTCAATGCAATTCCAGTCTACCTCCTGAAATCGGTTTCCTGCAATTCTGCCCCGCTTTCAAGTCCTCTTGGCAGCCTTACTTCAGTCTATTTTTGAACGATAGCTGTCATTTATAACTCTGTAGGTTTGTGAATTACAGTGCCCCTGAGCTCCTTTCTTCAACTTGCTTTCTTGTGACCTGGCCGCAACACCGCAGGATGGCTTCAGGCCCTAATCTGGTTCCGGCACGGCACGCTGAGCCTCTGGTTATTTCCTCTTCCTGGTGGGAAATGAGAGTTAAATTTGCCCGTCCAGACACCTCCAGCTAGTCTCTCATTGGTTCTCGCTATTCCTGTTCATCTTCCGCAGAAATTGCAAACTGGGCCAAACAGGAGGTTAAAGGCGCTGACTCTCCAAGTGGGGAGAGTGTTAGTAAAGCGTCTGGAATGTTGCACCCGAGTACCAGGGGAGGAAAACTGAGACATATTTGAACACGTCTCCCGATCACATGGTTGATCATACTCTGGGTTCCACATGCATGTTTTAGCTGAAGGAAGAATACCTAAAACCTGGGTAGTTGAAACCCGTGGAATGGGTACCATGCAATATGACTTCACAGGGTCTTCATTTGCTCACCGAACCTCTCCAATCCTATCACTGCTGTGTTTATGCCCCTGTACACATGCTTGATTCTCTTTCGGAGACATAGCAATCCCTAGATTTTAAGATACTTACTAGTCAGGTACATTCTTAGGCGTTTAATATGCGGTGTTGAGTCCATTTCTTTGAGCAAGGAGTAGCTCTTGTCTATTCCATATTTGGCTTAAGGAACTTTATCTGTGCTCATTTCAATCTCTGGTTTTATGCAGCACCCCAACTCACCTTTACCCTTAAGCAAGCATAAGTTGGTTTTCCAAATTTGAGACCCTGTTCTGTTCTGTAATTCAGTTCCTGTGTAGCCAAGTTTACATTCCGTGTATTACTGATATCTTATGATGTTTCTTTTTCTGTGTGACTTATTTCAGTTAGAATCATCATACCTGAATCCACTCATTGTGCTACTAAGGGCCTGATGACACAGATTTCATTGCTGAGTGATATTGCTTTGTAAGTAAATACCACAACTTTTTTATCCATTTTTCACTTTCTGCGATGTTGAACTTGTACTGTAAACGAGGTTCCTGTAAACAGAGCCGTTCCAAACTTTGGGGTGGCTGTGTCTTTTTGATTTTAAATTCCCTAAGCTATAGGACCATAAGTGGAAGTGCCCTAGGCTCTGTTGCTTTGTTTTTTAGATGTTTCAGGAAACACCATACACTTCTCCTGAGTGGTTGTTGGCAATTTACATCCCGCCCTTCAGCATAACAAGGCTCCCAGTTCTCCATGGCCTGTCCTGCCTTTCTGGATTTTACACTTTTTTCAGATGGCCCTTTTGACCAGGGGGAAGTGAGACTTCATTGTAGTGCAGATTTCCTTTGCAAGCTTGCTTGGTTGGCCAAAAAGGGCGTATGCGTTTTTTCCTGAATATATTCAGGAAAAAACGCATACGCCCTTTTTGGCCAAGTGCATCATTGTGGACGTTCTGCCTCTTTTCCTATGCTTTCAATGCAATTCCAGTCTACCTCCTGAAATCGGTTTCCTGCAATTCTGCCCTGCTTTCAAGTCCTCTTGGCAGCCTTACTTCAGTCTATTTTTGGACGATAGCTGTCATTTATAACTCTGCAGGTTTGTGAATTACAGTGCCCCTGAGCTCCTTTCTTCAACTCGCTTTCTTTTGAGCTGGCCGCAACACCGCATGATGGCTTCAGGCCCTAATCTGGTTCCGGCACGGCACGCTGAGGCTTTGGTTATTTCCTCTTCCTGGTGGGAAATGAGAGTTAAATTTGCCCGTCCAGACACCTCCAGCTAGTCTCTCATTGGTTCTCGCTATTCCTGTTCATCTTCCGCAGAAATTGCAAACTGGGCCAAACAGGAGGTTAAAGGGACTGACTCTCCAAGTGGGGAGAGTGTTAGTAAAGCATCTGTAATGTTGCACCCGAGTACCAGGGGAGGAAAACTGAGACATATTTGAACACGTCTCTCGTTCACATGGTTGATCATACTCTGGGTTCCACATGCATGTTTTAGCTGAAGGAAGAATACCTTAAACCTGGAGAGTTGAGACCCGTGTAATGGGTACCATGCAATATGACTTCAAAGGGTCTTCATTTGCTCACCGAACCTCTCCAATCCTATCACTGCTGCGTTTATGCCCCTGTACACACGCTTGATTCTCTTTCGGAGACATAGCAATCCATAGGTTTTAAGATTCTTACTAGTCAGGTACATTCTTAGGCGTTTCATATGCGGTGTTGAGTCCATTTCGTTGAGCAAGGAGTAGCTCTTGTCTATTCCATATTTGGCTTAAGGAACTTTATCTGTGCTCATTTCAATCTCTGGTTTTATGCAGCACCCAAACTCACCTTTCCCCTTAAGCAAGCATAAGTTGGTTTTCTAAATTTGAGACCCTGTTCTGTTCTGTAATTCAGTTCCTGTGTAGCCAAGTTTACATTCCGTGTATTACTGATATCTTATGATGTTTCTTTTTCTGTGTGACTTATTTCAGTTAGAATCATCGTACCTGAATCCAGTCATTGTGCTGCTAAGGGCCTGATGACACAGATTTCATTGCTGAGTGATATTGCTTTGTAAGTAAATACCACAACTTTTTTATCCATTTTTCACTTTCTGCGATGTTGAACTTGTACTGTAAACGAGGTTCTTGTAAACAGAGCCGTTCCAAACTTTGGGGTGGCTGTGTCTTTTTGATTTTAAATTCCCTAAGCTATAGGACCATAAGTGGAAGTGCCCTAGGCTCTGTTGCTTTGTTTTTTAGATGTTTCAGGAAACACCATACACTTCTCCCGAGTGTTTGTTGGCAATTTACATCCCGCCCTTCAGCATAACAAGGCTCCCAGTTCTCCATGGCCTGTCCTGCCTTTCTGGATTTTACACTTTTTTCAGATGGCCCTTTTGACCGGGGGGAAGTGAGACTTCATTGTAGTGCAGATTTCCTTTGCAAGCTTGCTTGGTTGGCCAAAAAGGGCGTATGCGTTTTTTCCTGAATATATTCAGGAAAAAACGCATACGCCCTTTTTGGCCAAGTGCATCATTGTGGACGTTCTGCCTCTTTTCCTATGCTTTCAATGCAATTCCAGTCTACCTCCTGAAATCGGTTTCCTGCAATTCTGCCCCGCTTTCAAGTCCTCTTGGCAGCCTTACTTCAGTCTATTTTTGGACGATAGCTGTCATTTATAACTCTGCAGGTTTGTGAATTACAGTGCCCCTGAGCTCCTTTCTTCAACTCGCTTTCTTTTGAGCTGGCCGCAACACTGCAGGATGGCTTCAGGCCCTAATCTGGTCCGGGACGGCACACTGAGCCTTTGGTTATTTCCTCTTCCTGGTGGGAAATGAGAGTTAAATTTGCCCGTCCAGACACCTCCAGCTAGCCTCTCATTGGTTCTCGCTATTCCTGTTCATCTTCCGCAGAAATTGCAAACTGGGCCAAACAGGAGGTTAAAGGCGCTGACTTTCCAAGTGGGGAGAGTGTTAGTAAAGCATCTGGAATGTTGCACCCGAGTACCAGGGGAGGAAAACTGAGACATATTTGAACACGTCTCCCATTCACATGGTTGATCATACTCTAGGTTCCACATGCATGTTTTAGCTGAAGGAAGAATACCTTAAACCTGGGTAGTTGAAACCCGTGGAATGGGTACCATGCAATATGACTTCAAAGGGTCTTCATTTGCTCACAGAACCTCTCCAATCCTATCACTGCTGCGTTTATGCCCCTGTACACATGCTTGATTCTCTTTCGGAGACATAGCAATCCATAGGTTTTAAGATACTTACTAGTCAGGTACATTCTTAGGCGTTTAATATGCGGTGTTGAGTCCATTTCGTTGAGCAAGGAGTAGCTCTTGTCTATTCCATATTTGGCTTAAGGAACTTTATCTGTGCTCATTTCAATCTCTGGTTTTATGCAGCACCCCAACTCACCTTTACCCTTAAGCAAGCATAAGTTGGTTTTCTAAATTTGAGACCCTGTTCTGTTCTGTAATTCAGTTCCTGTGTAGCCAAGTTTACATTCCCTGTATTACTGATATCTTATGATGTTTCCTTTTCTGGGTGACTTATTTCAGTTAGCATCATCATACCTGAATCCACTCATTGTGCTGCTAAGTGCCTGATGACACAGATTTCATTGCTGAGTGATATTGCTTTGTAAGTAAATACCACAACTTTTTTATAAATTTTTCACTTTCTGCGATGTTGAACTTGTACTGTAAACGAGGTTCTTGTAAACAGAGGCGTCCCAAACTTTGGGGTGGCTGTGTCTTTTTGATTTTAATTTCCCTAAGCTATAGGACCATAAGTGGCAGTGCCCTAGGCTCTGTTGCTTTGTTTTTTAGATGTTTCAGGAAACACCATACACTTCTCCTGAGTGTCTGTTGGCAATTTACATCCCGCCCATCAGCATAACAAGGCTCCCAGTTCTCCATGGCCTGTCCTGCCTTTCTGGATTTTACACTTTTTTCAGATGGCCCTTTTGACCGGGGGGAAGTGAGACTTCATTGTAGTGCAGATTTCCTTTGCAAGCTTGCTTGGTTGGCCAAAAAGGGCGTATGCGTTTTTTCCTGAATATATTCAGGAAAAAACGCATACGCCCTTTTTGGCCAAGTGCATCATTGTGGACGTTCTGCCTCTTTTCCTATGCTTTCAATGCAATTCCAGTCTACCTCCTGAAATCGGTTTCCTGCAATTCTGCCCCGCTTTCAAGTCCTCTTGGCAGCCTTACTTCAGTCTATTTTTGGACGATAGCTGTCATTTATAACTCTGCAGGTTTGTGAATTACAGTGCCCCTGAGCTCCTTTCTTCAACTCGCTTTCTTGTCACCTGGCCGCAACACCGCAGGATGGATTCAGGCCCTAATCTGGTTCCGGCACGGCACGCTGAGCCTTTGGTTATTTCCTCTTCCTGGTGGGAAATGAGAGTTAAATTTGCCCGTCCAGACACCTCCAGCTAGTCTCTCATTGGTTCTCACTATTCCTGTTCATCTTCCAAGAAATTGCAAACTGGGCCAAACAGGAGGTTAAAGGGACTGACTCTCCAAGTGGGGAGAGTGTTAGTAAAGCGTCTGGAATGTTGCACCCGAGTACCAGGGGAGGAAAGCTGAGACATATTTGAACACGTCTCCCGTTCACATGGTTGATCATACTTGGGTTCCACATGCATCTTTCAGCGGAAGGACCAATACCTTAAACCTGGGTATTTGAAACCCGTGGAATGGGTACCATGCAATATGACTTCAAAGGGTCTTCATTTGCTCACCGAACCTCTCCAATCCTATCACTGCTGCGTTTATGCCCCTGTACACATGCTTGATTCTCTTTCGGAGACATAGCAATCCATAGGTTTTAAGATACTTACTAGTCAGGTACATTCTTAGGTGTTTAATATGGGGTGTTGAGTCCATTTCGTTGAGCAAGGAGTAGCTCTTGTCTATTCCATATTTGGCTTAAGGAACTTTATCTGTGCTCATTTCAATCTCTGGTTTTATGCAGCACCCCAACTCACCTTTACCCTTAAGCAAGCATAAGTTGGTTTTCTAAATTTGAGACCCTGTTCTGTTCTGTAATTCAGTTCCTGTGTAGCCAAGTTTACATTCCGTGTATTACAGATATCTTATGATGTTTCTTTTTCTGTGTGACTTATTTCAGTTAGAATCATCATACCTGAATCCACTCATTGTGCTGCTAAGGGCCTGATGACATAGATTTCATTGCTGAGTGATATTGCTTTGTAAGTGAATACCACAACTTCTTTATCCATTTTTCACTTTCTGCGATGTTGAACTTGTACTGTAAACGAGGTTCTTGTAAACAGAGCCGTTCCAAACTTTGGGGTGGCTGTGTCTTTTTGATTTTAATTTCCCTAAGCTATAGGACCATAAGTGGAAGTGCCCTAGGTTCTGTTGCTTTGTTTTTTAGATGTTTCAGGAAACACCATACACTTCTCCCAGGTGTCTGTTGGCAATTTACATCCCGCCCATCAGCATAACAAGGCTCCCAGTTCTCAATGGCCTGTTGCCTTTCTGGATTTTACACTTTTTTCAGATGGCCCTTTTGACCGGGGGGAAGTGAGACTTCATTGTAGTGCAGATTTCCTTTGCAAGCTTGCTTGGTTGGCCAAAAAGGGCGTATGCGTTTTTTCCTGAATATATTCAGGAAAAAACGCATACGCCCTTTTTGGCCAAGTGCATCATTGTGGACGTTCTGCCTCTTTTCCTATGCTTTCAATGCAATTCCAGTCTACCTCCTGAAATCGGTTTCCTGCAATTCTGCCCCGCTTTCAAGTCCTCTTGGCAGCCTTACTTCAGTCTATTTTTGGACGATAGCTGTCATTTATAACTCTGCAGGTTTGTGAATTACAGTGCCCCTGAGCTCCTTTCTTCAACTCGCTTTCTTGTGACCTGGCCGCAACACCGCAGGATGGCTTCAGGCCCTAATCTGGTTCCGGCACGGCACGCTGAGCCTTTGGTTATTTCCTCTTCCTGGTGGGAAATGAGAGTTAAATTTGCCCGTCCAGACACCTCCAGCTAGCCTCTCATTGGTTCTCGCTATTCCTGTTCATCTTCCGCAGAAATTGCAAACTGGGCCAAACAGGAGGTTAAAGGCGCTGACTTTCCAAGTGGGGAGAGTGTTAGTAAAGCATCTGGAATGTTGCACCCGAGTACCAGGGGAGGAAAACTGAGACATATTTGAACACGTCTCCCATTCACATGGTTGATCATACTTGGGTTCCACATGCATCTTTTAGCTGAGGAAGAATACCTAAAACCTGGGTAGTTGAAACCCGTGGAATGGGTACCATGCAATATGACTTCAAAGGGTCTTCATTTTCTCACCGAACCTCTCCAATCCTATCACTGCTGCGTTTATGCCCCTGTACACATGCTTTATTCTCTTTTGGAGGCATAGCAATCCATAGGTTTTAAGATACTTACTAGTCAGGTACATTCTTAGGCATTTAATATGGTGTTTTGAGTCCATTTCGTTGAGCAAGGAGTAGCTCTTGTCTATTCCATATTTGGCTTAAGGAACTTTATCTGTGCTCATTTCAATCTCTGGTTTTATGCAGCACCCCAACTCACCTTTCCCCTTAAGCAAGCATAAGTTGGTTTTCTAAATTTGAGACCCTGTTCTGTTCTGTAATTCAGATCCTGTGTAGCCAAGTTTACATTCCGTGTATTAGTGATATCTTAGGATGTGTCTTTTTCTGTGTGACTTATTTCAGTTAGAATCACCGTACCTGAATCCACTCATTATGCTGCTATGGCCCTGATGACATAGATTTCATTGCTGAGTGATACTGCATTGTACGTAAGTACCACAAGTTCTTTATCCATTTTTCACTTTCTGCGATGTTGAACTTGTACTGTAAACGAGGTTCTTGTAAAGAGAGCCGTCCCAAACTTTGGGGTGGCTGTGTCTTTTTGATTTTAATTTCCCTAAGCTATAGGACCATAAGTGGCAGTGCCCTAGGCTCTGTTGCTTTGTTTTTTAGATGTTTCAGGAAACACCATACACTTCTCCGGAGTGTCTGTTGGTAATTTACATCCCGCCCATCAGCATAACAAGGCTCCCAGTTCTCCATGGCCTGTCCTGCCTTTCTGGATTTTACACTTTTTTCAGATGGCCCTTTTGACCGGGGGGAAGTGAGACTTCATTGTAGTGCAGGTTTCCTTTGCAAGCTTGCTTGGTTGGCCAAAAAGGGCGTATGCGTTTTTTCCTGAATATATTCAGGAAAAAACGCATACGCCCTTTTTGGCCAAGTGCATCATTGTGGACGTTCTGCCTCTTTTCCTATGCTTTCAATGCAATTCCAGTCTACCTCCTGAAATCGGTTTCCTGCAATTCTGCCCCGCTTTCAAGTCCTCTTGGCAGCCTTACTTCAGTCTATTTTTGGACGATAGCTGTCATTTATAACTCTGCAGGTTTGTGAATTTCAGTGCTCCTGAGCTCCTTTCTTTAACTCGCTTTCTTGTGACCTGGCCGCAACACCGCTGGATGTCTTCAGGCCCTAATCTGGTTCTGGCACGGCACGCTGAGCCTTTGGGTAATTCCTCTTCCTGGTGGGAAATGAGAGTTAAATTTGCCCATCCAGACACCTCCAGCTAGTCTCTCATTGGTTCTCGCTATTCCTGTTCATCTCTCACAGAAATTGCAAACTGGGCCAAACAGGAGGTTAAAGGGACTGACTCTCCAAGTGGGGAGAGTGTTAGTAAAGTGTCTGGAATGTTGCACCCGAGTACCAGGGTACGAAAACTGAGACATATTTGAACACGTCTCCCGATCACATGGTTGATCATACTCTAGGTTCCACATGCATGTTTTAGCTGAAGGAAGAATACCTTAAACCTGGGTAGTTGAAACCCGTGGAATGGGTACCATGCAATATGACTTCAAAGGGTCTTCATTTGCTCACAGAACCTCTCCAATCCTATCACTGCTGCGTTTATGCCCCTGTACACATGCTTGATTCTCTTTCGGAGACATAGCAATCCATAGGTTTTAAGATACTTACTAGTCAGGTACATTCTTAGGCGTTTAATATGCGGTGTTGAGTCCATTTCGTTGAGCAAGGAGTAGCTCTTGTCTATTCCATATTTGGCTTAAGGAACTTTATCTGTGCTCATTTCAATCTCTGGTTTTATGCAGCACCCCAACTCACCTTTACCCTTAAGCAAGCATAAGTTGGTTTTCTAAATTTGAGACCCTGTTCTGTTCTGTAATTCAGTTCCTGTGTAGCCAAGTTTACATTCCGTGTATTACTGATATCTTATGATGTTTCTTTTTCTGTGTGACTTATTTCAGTTAGAATCATCATACCTGAATCCACTCATTGTGCTGCTAAGTGCCTGATGACACAGATTTCATTGCTGAGTGATATTGCTTTGTAAGTAAATACCACAACTTTTTTATAAATTTTTCACTTTCTGCGATGTTGAACTTGTACTGTAAACGAGGTTCTTGTAAACAGAGGCGTCCCAAACTTTGGGGTGGCTGTGTCTTTTTGATTTTAATTTCCCTAAGCTATAGGACCATAAGTGGCAGTGCCCTAGGCTCTGTTGCTTTGTTTTTTAGATGTTTCAGGAAACACCATACACTTCTCCTGAGTGTCTGTTGGCAATTTACATCCCGCCCATCAGCATAACAAGGCTCCCAGTTCTCCATGGCCTGTCCTGCCTTTCTGGATTTTACACTTTTATCAGATGGCCCTTTTGACCGGGGGGAAGTGAGACTTCATTGTAGTGCAGATTTCCTTTGCAAGCTTGCTTGGTTGGCCAAAAAGGGCGTATGCGTTTTTTCCTGAATATATTCAGGAAAAAACGCATACGCCCTTTTTGGCCAAGTGCATCATTGTGGACGTTCTGCCTCTTTTCCTATGCTTTCAATGCAATTCCAGTCTACCTCCTGAAATCGGTTTCCTGCAATTCTGCCCCGCTTTCAAATCCTCTTGGCAGCCTTACTTCAGTCTATTTTTGGACGATAGCTGTCATTTATAACTCTGCAGGTTTGTGAATTACAGTGCCCCTGAGCTCCTTTCTTCAACTCGCTTTCTTGTGACCTGGCCACAACACCGCAGGATGGCTTCAGGCCCTAATCTGGTTCCGGCACGGCACGCTGAGCCTTTGGTTATTTCCTCTTCCTGGTGGGAAATGAGAGTTAAATTTGCCCGTCTAGACACCTCCAGCTAGTCTCTCATTGGTTCTCACTATTCCTGTTCATCTTCCAAGAAATTGCAAACTGGGCCAAACAGGAGGTTAAAGGGACTGACTCTCCAAGTGGGGAGAGTGTTAGTAAAGCGTCTGGAATGTTGCACCCGAGTACCAGGGGAGGAAAGCTGAGACATATTTGAACACGTCTCCCGTTCACATGGTTGATCATACTTGGGTTCCACATGCATCTTTCAGCTGAAGGACCAATACCTTAAACCTGGGTATTTGAAACCCGTGGAACGGGTACCATGCAATATGACTTCAAAGGGTCTTCATTTGCTCACCGAACCTCTCCAATCCTATCACTGCTGCGTTTATGCCCCTGTACACATGCTTGATTCTCTTTCGGAGACATAGCAATCCATAGGTTTTAAGATACTTACTAGTCAGGTACATTCTTAGGCGTTTAATATGGGGTGTTGAGTCCATTTCGATGAGCAAGGAGTAGCTCTTGTCTATTCCATATTTGGCTTAAGGAACTTTATCTGTGCTCATTTCAATCTCTGGTTTTATGCAGCACCCCAACTCACCTTTACCCTTAAGCAAGCATAAGTTGGTTTTCTAAATTTGAGACCCTGTTCTGTTCTGTAATTCAGTTCCTGTGTAGCCAAGTTTCCATTCCGTGTATTACTGATATCTTATGATGTTTCTTTTTCTGTGTGACTTATTTCAGTTAGAATCATCATACCTGAATCCACTCATTGTGCTGCTAAGGGCCTGATGACACAGATTTCATTGCTGAGTGATATTGCTTTGTAAGTGAATACCACAACTTCTTTATCCATTTTTCACTTTCTGCGATGTTGAACTTGTACTGTAAACGAGGTTCTTGTAAACAGAGCCGTTCCAAACTTTGGGGTGGCTGTGTCTTTTTGATTTTAATTTCCCTAAGCTATAGGACCATAAGTGGAAGTGCCCTAGGTTCTGTTGCTTTGTTTTTTAGATGTTTCAGGAAACACCATACACTTCTCCCGAGCGGTTGTTGGCAATTTACATCCCGCCCATCAGCATAACAAGGCTCCCAGTTCTCCATGGCCTGTCCTGCCTTTCTGGATTTTACACTTTTTTCAGATGGCCCTTTTGACCGGGGGGAAGTGAGACTTCATTGTAGTGCAGATTTCCTTTGCAAGCTTGCTTGGTTGGCCAAAAAGGGCGTATGCGTTTTTTCCTGAATATATTCAGGAAAAAACGCATACGCCCTTTTTGGCCAAGTGCATCATTGTGGACGTTCTGCCTCTTTTCCTATGCTTTCAATGCAATTCCAGTCTACCTCCTGAAATCGGTTTCCTGCAATTCTGCTCCGCTTTCAAGTCCTCTTGGCAGCCTTACTTCAGTATATTTTTGGACGATAGCTGTCATTTATAACTCTGCAGGTTTGTGAATTACAGTGCCCCTGAGCTCCTTTCTTCAACTCGCTTTCTTGTGACCTGGCCGCAACACCGCAGGATGGCTTCAGGCCCTAATCTGGTTCCGGCACGGCACACTGAGCCTTTGGTTATTTCCTCTTCCTGGTGGGAAATGAGAGTTAAATTTGCCCGTCCAGACACCTCCAGCTAGCCTCTCATTGGTTCTCTCTATTCCTATTCATCTTCCGCAGAAATTGCAAACTGTGTCAAACAGGAGGTTAAAGGCGCTGACTCTCCAAGTGGGGAGAGTGTTAGTAAAGCATCTGGAATGTTGCACCCGAGTACCAGGGGAGGAAAACTAAGACATATTTGAACACGTCTCCCAATCACATGGTTTATCATACTCTAGGTTCCACATGCATGTTTTAGCTGAAGGAAGAATACCTAAAACCTGGGTAGTTGAAACCCGTGTAATGGGTACCATGCAATATGACTTCAAAGGGTCTTCATTTGCTCACCGAACCTCTCCAATCCTATCACTGCTGCGTTTATGCCCCTGTACACATGCTTGATTCTCCTTCGGAGACATAGCAATCCATAGGTTTTAAGATACTTACTAGTCAGGTACATTCTTAGGCGTTTAATATGCGGTGTTGAGTCCATTTCGTTGAGCAAGGAGTAGCTCTTGTCTATTCCATATTTGGCTTAAGGAACTTTATCTGTGCTCATTTCAATCTCTGGTTTTATGCAGCACCCCAACTCACCTTTCCCCTTAACCAAGCATAAGTTGGATTTCTAAATTTGAGACCCTGTTCTGTTCTGTAATTCAGTTCCTGTGTAGCCAAGTTTACATTCCGTGTATTACTGATATCTTATGATGTTTCTTTTTCTGTGTGACTTATTTCAGTTAGAATCATCATACCTGAATCCACTCATTGTGCTGCTAAGGGCCTGATGACATAGATTTCATTGCTGAGTGATATTGCTTTGTAAGTGAATACCACAACTTCTTTATCCATTTTTCACTTTCTGCGATGTTGAACTTGTACTGTAAACGAGGTTCTTGTAAACAGAGCCGTTCCAAACTTTGGGGTGGCTGTGTCTTTTTGATTTTAATTTCCCTAAGCTATAGGACCATAAGTGGAAGTGCCCTAGGCTCTGTTGCTTTGTTTTTTAGATGTTTCAGGAAACACCATACACTTCTCCCGAGTGTTTGTTGGCAATTTACATCCCGCCCATCAGCATAACAAGGCTCCCAGTTCTCCATGGCCTGTCCTGCCTTTCTGGATTTTACACTTTTTTCAGATGGCCCTTTTGACCGGGGGAAGTGAGACTTCATTGTAGTGCAGATTTCCTTTGCAAGCTTGCTTGGTTGGCCAAAAAGGGCGTATGCGTTTTTTCCTGAATATATTCAGGAAAAAACGCATACGCCCTTTTTGGCCAAGTGCATCATTGTGGACGTTCTGCCTCTTTTCCTATGCTTTCAATGCAATTCCAGTCTACCTCCTGAAATCGGTTTCCTGCAATTCTGCCCCGCTTTCAAGTCCTCTTGGCAGCCTTACTTCAGTCTATTTTTGGACGATAGCTGTCATTTATAACTCTGCAGGTTTGTGAATTACAGTGCCCCTGAGCTCCTTTCTTCAACTCGCTTTCTTGTGAGCTGGCCGCAACACCGCAGGATGTCTTCAGGCCCTAATGTGGTTCCGGCATGGCACGCTGAGCCTTTGGTTAATTCCTCTTCCTGGTGGGAAATGAGAGTTAAATTTGCCCATCCAGACACCTCCAGCTAGTCTTTCATTGTTTCTCGCTATTCCTGTTCATCTTCCACAGAAATTGCAAACTGGGCCAAACAGGTGGTTAAAGGGACTGACTCTCCAAGTGGGGAGAGTGTTAGTAAAGCGTCTGGAATGTTGCACCCGAGTACCAGGGTACGAAAACTGAGACATATTTGAACACGTCTCCCGATCACATGGTTGATCATACTCTAGGTTCCACATGCATGTTTTAGATGAAGGAAGAATACCTTAAACCTGGGTAGTTGAAACCTGTGGAATCGGTACCATGCAATATGACTTCAAAGGGTCTTCATTTGCTCACGAACCTCTCCAATCCTATCAGTGCTGCGTTTATGCCCCTGTACACATGCTTGATTCTCTTTTGGAGACATAGCAATCCATAGGTTTTAAGATACTTACTAGTCAGGTACATTCTTAGGCGTTTAATATGGGGTGTTGAGTCCATTTCGTTGAGCAAGGAGTAGCTCTTGTCTATTCCATATTTGGCTTAAGAAACTTTATCTGTGCTCATTTCAATCTCTGGTTTTATGCAGCACCCCAACTCACCTTTACCCTTAAGCAAGCATAAGTTGGTTTTCTAAATTTGAGACCCTGTTCTGTTCTGTAATTCAGTTCCTGTGTAGCCAAGTTTCCATTCCGTGTATTACTGATATCTTATGATGTTTCTTTTTCTGTGTGACTTATTTCAGTTAGAATCATCATACCTGAATCCACTCATTGTGCTGCTAAGGGCCTGATGACACAGATTTCATTGCTGCGTGATATTGCTTTGTAAGTAAATACCACAAATTCTTTATCCATTTTTCACTTTCTGCGATGTTGAACTTGTACTGTAAACGAGGTTCTTGTAAACAGAGCCGTTCCAAACTTTGGGGTGGCTGTGTCTTTTTGATTTTAATTTCCCTAAGCTATAGGACCATAAGTGGAAGTGCCCTAGGTTCTGTTGCTTTGTTTTTTAGATGTTTCAGGAAACACCATACACTTCTCCCGAGTGGTTGTTGGCAATTTACATCCCGCCCATCAGCATAACAAGGCTCCCAGTTCTCCATGGCCTGTCCTGCCTTTCTGGATTTTACACTTTTTTCAGATGGCCCTTTTGACCGGGGGGAAGTGAGACTTCATTGTAGTGCAGATTTCCTTTGCAAGCATGCTTGGTTGGCCAAAAAGGGCGTATGCGTTTTTTCCTGAATATATTCAGGAAAAAACGCATACGCCCTTTTTGGCCAAGTGCATCATTGTGGACGTTCTGCCTCTTTTCCTATGCTTTCAATGCAATTCCAGTCTACCTCCTGAAATCGGTTTCCTACAATTCTGCTCCGCTTTCAAGTCCTCTTGGCAGCCTTACTTCAGTATATTTTGGGACGATAGCTGTCATTTATAACTCTGCAGGTTTGTGAATTACAGTGCCCCTGAGCTCCTTTCTTCAACTCGCTTTCTTTTGAGCTGGCCACAACACCGCAGGATGGCTTCAGGCCCTAATCTGGTTCCAGTAGGCACGCTGAGCCTTTGGTTATTTCCTCTTCCTGGTGGGAAATGAGAGTTAAATTTGCCCGTCCAGACACCTCCAGCTAGCCTCTCATTGGTTCTCGCTATTCCTGTTCATCTTCCGCAGAAATTGCAAACTATGCCAAACAGGAGGTTAAAGGCGCTGACTCTCCAAGTGGGGAGAGTGTTAGTAAAGCGTCTGGAATGTTGCACCCGAGTACCAGGGGAGGAAAACTGAGACATATTTGAACACGTCTCCCGTTCACATGGTTGATCATACTCTGGGTTCCACATGCATGTTTTAGCTGAAGGAAGAATACCTTAAACCTGGGTAGTTGAAACCCGTGGAATGGGTACCATGCAATATGACTTCAAAGGGTCTTCATTTGCTCACCGAACCTCTCCAATCCTATCACTGCTGCGTTTATGCCCCTGTACACATGCTTTATTCTCTTTTGGAGGCATAGCAATCCATAGGTTTTAAGATACTTACTAGTCAGGTACATTCTTAGGCATTTAATATGGTGTTTTGAGTCCATTTCGTTGAGCAAGGAGTAGCTCTTGTCTATTCCATATTTGGCTTAAGGAACTTTATCTGTGCTCATTTCAATCTCTGGTTTTATGCAGCACCCCAACTCACCTTTCCCCTTAAGCAAGCATAAGTTGGTTTTCTAAATTTGAGACCCTGTTCTGTTCTGTAATTCAGATCCTGTGTAGCCAAGTTTACATTCCGTGTATTAGTGATATCTTAGGATGTGTCTTTTTCTGTGTGACTTATTTCAGTTAGAATCATCGTAGCTGAATCCACTCATTATGCTGCTACGGGCTTGATGACATAGATTTCATTGCTGAGTGATACTGCATTGTACGTAAGTACCACAAGTTCTTTATCCATTTTTCACTTTCTGCGATGTTGAACTTGTACTGTAAACGAGGTTCTTGTAAACAGAGCCGTTCGAAACTTTGGGGTGGCTGTGTCTTTTTGATTTTAAATTCCCTAAGCTATAGGACCATAAGTGGAAGTGCCCTAGGCTCTGTTGCTTTGTTTTTTAGATGTTTCAGGAAACACCATACACTTCTCCCGAGTGTTTGTTGGCAATTTACATCCCGCCCATCAGCATAACAAGGCTCCCAGTTCTCCATGGCCTGTCCTGCCTTTCTGGATTTTACACTTTTTTCAGATGGCCCTTTTGACCGGGGGAAGTGAGACTTCATTGTAGTGCAGATTTCCTTTGCAAGCTTGCTTGGTTGGCCAAAAAGGGCGTATGCATTTTTTCCTGAATATATTCAGGAAAAAACGCATACGCCCTTTTTGGCCAAGTGCATCATTGTGGACGTTCTGCCTCTTTTCCTATGCTTTCAATGCAATTCCAGTCTACCTCCTGAAATCGGTTTCCTGCAATTCTGCCCCGCTTTCAAGTCCTCTTGGCAGCCTTACTTCAGTCTATTTTTGGACGATAGCTGTCATTTATAACTCTGCAGGTTTGTGAATTACAGTGCCCCTGAGCTCCTTTCTTCAACTCGCTTTCTTGTGAGCTGGCCGCAACACCGCAGGATGTCTTCAGGCCCTAATGTGGTTCCGGCATGGCACGCTGAGCCTTTGGTTAATTCCTCTTCCTGGTGGGAAATGAGAGTTAAATTTGCCCATCCAGACACCTCCAGCTAGTCTTTCATTGTTTCTCGCTATTCCTGTTCATCTTCCACAGAAATTGCAAACTGGGCCAAACAGGTGGTTAAAGGGACTGACTCTCCAAGTGGGGAGAGTGTTAGTAAAGCGTCTGGAATGTTGCACCCGAGTACCAGGGTACGAAAACTGAGACATATTTGAACACGTCTCCCGATCACATGGTTGATCATACTCTAGGTTCCACATGCATGTTTTAGATGAAGGAAGAATACCTTAAACCTGGGTAGTTGAAACCTGTGGAATCGGTACCATGCAATATGACTTCAAAGGGTCTTCATTTGCTCACGAACCTCTCCAATCCTATCAGTGCTGCGTTTATGCCCCTGTACACATGCTTGATTCTCTTTTGGAGACATAGCAATCCATAGGTTTTAAGATACTTACTAGTCAGGTACATTCTTAGGCGTTTAATATGGGGTGTTGAGTCCATTTCGTTGAGCAAGGAGTAGCTCTTGTCTATTCCATATTTGGCTTAAGAAACTTTATCTGTGCTCATTTCAATCTCTGGTTTTATGCAGCACCCCAACTCACCTTTACCCTTAAGCAAGCATAAGTTGGTTTTCTAAATTTGAGACCCTGTTCTGTTCTGTAATTCAGTTCCTGTGTAGCCAAGTTTCCATTCCATGTATTACTGATATCTTATGATGTTTCTTTTTCTGTGTGACTTATTTCAGTTAGAATCATCATACCTGAATCCACTCATTGTGCTGCTAAGGGCCTGATGACACAGATTTCATTGCTGCGTGATATTGCTTTGTAAGTAAATACCACAAATTCTTTATCCATTTTTCACTTTCTGCGATGTTGAACTTGTACTGTAAACGAGGTTCTTGTAAACAGAGCCGTTCCAAACTTTGGGGTGGCTGTGTCTTTTTGATTTTAATTTCCCTAAGCTATAGGACCATAAGTGGAAGTGCCCTAGGTTCTGTTGCTTTGTTTTTTAGATGTTTCAGGAAACACCATACACTTCTCCCGAGTGGTTGTTGGCAATTTACATCCCGCCCATCAGCATAACAAGGCTCCCAGTTCTCCATGGCCTGTCCTGCCTTTCTGGATTTTACACTTTTTTCAGATGGCCCTTTTGACCGGGGTGAAGTGAGACTTCATTGTAGTGCAGATTTCCTTTGCAAGCATGCTTGGTTGGCCAAAAAGGGCGTATGCGTTTTTTCCTGAATATATTCAGGAAAAAACGCATACGCCCTTTTTGGCCAAGTGCATCATTGTGGACGTTCTGCCTCTTTTCCTATGCTTTCAATGCAATTCCAGTCTACCTCCTGAAATCGGTTTCCTGCAAATCTGCCCCGCTTTCAAGTCCTCTTGGCAGCCTTACTTCAGTCTATTTTTGGACGATAGCTGTCATTTATAACTCTGCAGGTTTGTGAATTACAGTGCCCCTGAGCTCCTTTCTTCAACTCGCTTTCTTTTGAGCTGGCCGCAACACCGCAGGATGGCTTCAGGCCCTAATCTGGTTCTGGCACGGCACGCTGAGCCTTTGGTTATTTCCTCTTCCTGGTGGGAAATGAGAGTTAAATTTGCCCGTCCAGACACCTCCAGCTAGCCTCTCATTGGTTCTCGCTATTCCTGTTCATCTTCCAAGAAATTGCAGACTGGGCCAAACAGGAGGTTAAAGGCGCTGACTCTCCAAGTCGGGAGAGTGTTAGTAAAGCGTCTGGAATGTTGCACCCGAGTACCAGGGGAGGAAAACTGAGAAATATTTGAACACGTCTCCCGTTCACATGGTTGATCATACTTGGTTTCCACATGCATCTTTTAGCTGAAGGAAGAATACCTTAAACCTGGGTATTTGAAACCCGTGGAATGGGTACCATGCAATATGACTTCAAAGGGTCTTCATTTGCTCACCGAACCTCTCCAATCCTATCACTGCTGCGTTTATGCCCCTGTACACATGCTTGATTCTCTTTCGGAGACATAGCAATCCATAGGTTTTAAGATACTTACTAGTCAGGTACATTCTTAGGCGTTTAATATGCGGTGTTGAGTCCATTTTGTTGAGCAAGGAGTAGCTCTTGTCTATTCCATATTTGGCTTAAGGAACTTTATCTGTGCTCATTTCAATCTCTGGTTTTATGCAGCACCCCAACTCACCTTTCCCCTTAAGCAAGCATAAGTTGGTTTTCTAAATTTGAGACCCTGTTCTGTTCTGTAATTCAGTTCCTGTGTAGCCAAGTTTACATTCCGTGTATTACTGATATCTTATGATGTTTCTTTTTCTGTGTGACTTATTTCAGTTAGAATCATCATACCTGAATCCACTCATTGTGCTGCTAAGGGCCTGATGACACAGATTTCATTGCTGAGTGATATTGCTTTGTAAGTAAATACCACAACTTTTTTATCCATTTTTCACTTTCTGCGATGTTGAACTTGTACTGTAAACGAGGTTCTTGTAAACAGAGCCGTTCGAAGCTTTGGGGTGGCTGTGTCTTTTTGATTTTAATTTCCCTAAGCTATAGGACCATAAGTGGAAGTGCCCTAGGCTCTGTTGCTTTGTTTTTTAGATGTTTCAGGAAACACCATACACTTCTCCCGAGTGTTTGTTGGCAATTTACATCCCGCCCTTCAGCATAACAAGGCTCCCAGTTCTCCATGGCCTGTCCTGCCTTTCTGGATTTTACACTTTTTTCAGATGGCCCTTTTGACCGGGGGGAAGTGAGACTTCATTGTAGTGCAGATTTCCTTTGCAAGCTTGCTTGGTTGGCCAAAAAGGGCGTATGCGTTTTTTCCTGATATATTCAGGAAAAAACGCATACGCCCTTTTTGGCCAAGTGCATCATTGTGGACGTTCTGCCTCTTTTCCTATGCTTTCAATGCAATTCCAGTCTACCTCCTGAAATCGGTTTCCTGCAATTCTGCCCCGCTTTCAAGTCCTCTTGGCAGCCTTACTTCAGTCTATTTTTGGACGATAGCTGTCATTTATAACTCTGCAGGTTTGTGAATTACAGTGCCCCTGAGTTGCTTTCTTCAACTCGCTTTCTTTTGAGCTGGCCGCAACACTGCAGGATGGCTTCAGGCCCTAATCTGGTTCCGGCACGGCACACTGAGCCTTTGGTTATTTCCTCTTCCTGGTGGGAAATGAGAGTTAAATTTGCCTGTCCAGACACCTCCAGCTAGTCTCTCATTGGTTCTCACTATTCCTGTTCATCTTCCACAGAAATTGCAAACTGGGCCAAACAGGAGGTTAAAGGGACTGACTCTCCAAGTGGGGAGAGTGTAAGTAAAGCGTCTGGAATGTTGCACCCGAGTACCAGGGTACGAAAACTGAGACATATTTGAACACGTCTCCCGATCACATGGTTGATCATACTCTAGGTTCCACATGCATGTTTTAGCTGAAGGAAAAATACCTTAAACCTGGAGAGTTGAGACCCGTGTAATGGGTACCATGCAATATGACTTCAAAGGGTCTTCATATGCTCACCGAACCTCTCCAATCCTATCACTGCTGCGTTTATGCCCCTGTACACATGCTTGATTCTCTTTCGGAGACATAGCAATCCATAGGTTTTAAGATACTTACTAGTCAGGTACATTCTTAGGCGTTTAATATGTGTTGTTGAGTCCATTTCATTGAGCAAGGAGTAGCTCTTGTCTATTCCATATTTGGCTTAAGGAACTTTATCTGTGCTCATTTCAATCTCTGGTTTTATGCAGCACCCCAACTCACCTTTCCCCTTAAGCAAGCATAAGTTGGTTTTCTAAATTTGAGACCCTGTTCTGTTCTGTAATTCAGTTCCTGTGTAGCCAAGTTTACATTCCGTGTATTACTGATATCTCATGATGTTTCTTTTTCTGTGTGACTTATTTCACTTAGAATCATCATACCTGAATCCACTCATTATGCTGCTACGGGCCTGATGACATAGATTTCATTGCTGAGTGATACTGCATTGTACGTAAGTACCACAAGTTCTTTATCCATTTTTCACTTTCTGTGATATTGAACTTGTACGGTAAAAGAGGTTCTTGTAAACGGAGGCGTCCCAAACTTTGGGGTGGCTGTGTCTTTTTGATTTTAATTTCCCTAAGCTATAAGACCATAAGTGGAAGTGCCCTAGGCTCTGTTGCTTTGTTTTTTAGATGTTTCAGGAAACACCATACACTTCTCCTGAGTGTCTGTTGGCAATTTACATCCCGCCCATCAGCATAACAAGGCTCCCAGTTCTCCATGGCCTGTCCTGCCTTTCTGGATTTTACACTTTTTTCAGATGGCCCTTTTGACTGGGGGGAAGTGAGATTTCATTGTAGTGCAGATTTCCTTTGCAAGCTTGCTTGGTTGGCCAAAAAGGGCGTATGCGTTTTTTCCTGAATATATTCAGGAAAAAACGCATACGCCCTTTTTGGCCAAGTGCATCATTGTGGACGTTCTGCCTCTTTTCCTATGCTTTCAATGCAATTCCAGTCTACCTCCTGAAATCGGTTTCCTGCAATTCTGCCCCGCTTTCAAGTCCTCTTGGCAACCTTACTTCAGTCTATTTTTGGACGATAGCTGTCATTTATAACTCTGCAGGTTTGTGAATTACAGTGCCCCTGAGCTCCTTTCTTCAACTCGCTTTCTTGTGACCTGGCCGCAACACCGCAGGATGTCTTAAGGCCCTAATCTGGTTCTGGCACGGCACGCTGAGCCTTCGGTTAATTCCTCTTTCTGGTGGGAAATGAGAGTTAAATTTGCCCATCCAGACACCTCCAGCTAGTCTCTCATTGGTTTTCGCTATTCCTGTTCATCTTCCACAGAAATTGCAAACTGGGCCAAACAGGAGGTTAAAGAGACTGACTCTCCAAGTCGGGAGAGTGTTAGTAAAGCGTCTGGAATGTTGCACCCGAGTACCAGGGGAGGAAAACTGAGACATATTTGAACACGTCTCCCGTTCACATGGTTGATCATACTTGGGTTCCACATGCATGTTTTAGCTGAAGGAAGAATACCTTAAACCTGGAGAGTTAAGACCCGTGTAATGGGTACCATGCAATATGACTTCAAAGGGTCTTCATTTGCTCACCGAACCTCTCCAATCCTATCACTGCTGCGTTTATGCCCCTGTACACATGCTTGATTCTCTTTCGGAGACATAGCAATCCATAGGTTGTAAGATACTTACTAGTCAGGTACATTCTTAGGCGTTTAATATGCGGTGTTGAGTCCATTTTGTTGAGCAAGGAGTAGCTCTTGTCTATTCCATATTTGGCTTAAGGAACTTTATCTGTGCTCATTTCAATCTCTGGTTTTATGCAGCACCCCAACTCACCTTTCCCCTTAAGCAAGCATAAGTTGGTTTTCTAAATTTGAGACCCTGTTCTGTTCTGTAATTCAGTTCCTGTGTAGCCAAGTTTACATTCCGTGTATTACAGATATCTTATGATGTTTCTTTTTCTGTGTGACTTATTTCAGTTAGAATCATCATACCTGAATCCACTCATTGTGCTGCTAAGGGCCTGATGACACAGATTTCATTGCTGAGTGATATTGCTTTGTAAGTAAATACCACAACTTTTTTATCCATTTTTCACTTTCTGCGATGTTGAACTTGTACTGTAAACGAGGTTCTTGTAAACAGAGCCGTTCGAAGCTTTGGGGTGGCTGTGTCTTTTTGATTTTAATTTCCCTAAGCTATAGGACCATAAGTGGAAGTGCCCTAGGCTCTGTTGCTTTGTTTTTTAGATGTTTCAGGAAACACCATACACTTCTCCCGAGTGTTTGTTGGCAATTTACATCCCGCCCTTCAGCATAACAAGGCTCCCAGTTCTCCATGGCCTGTCCTGCCTTTCTGGATTTTACACTTTTTTCAGATGGCCCTTTTGACCGGGGGGAAGTGAGACTTCATTGTAGTGCAGATTTCCTTTGCAAGCTTGCTTGGTTGGCCAAAAAGGGCGTATGCGTTTTTTCCTGATATATTCAGGAAAAAACGCATACGCCCTTTTTGGCCAAGTGCATCATTGTGGACGTTCTGCCTCTTTTCCTATGCTTTCAATGCAATTCCAGTCTACCTCCTGAAATCGGTTTCCTGCAATTCTGCCCCGCTTTCAAGTCCTCTTGGCAACCTTACTTCAGTCTATTTTTGGACGATAGCTGTCATTTATAACTCTGCAGTTTTGTGAATTACAGTGCCCCTGAGTTCCTTTCTTCAACTCGCTTTCTTTTGAGCTGGCCGCAACACTGCAGGATGGCTTCAGGCCCTAATCTGGTTCCGGCACGGCACACTGAGCCTTTGGTTATTTCCTCTTCCTGGTGGGAAATGAGAGTTAAATTTGCCCGTCCAGACACCTCCAGCTAGTCTCTCATTGGTTCTCGCTATTCCTGTTCATCTTCCGCAGAAATTGCAAACTATGCCAAACAGGAGGTTAAAGGCGCTGACTCTCCAAGTGGGGAGAGTGTTAGTAAAGCGTCTGGAATGTTGCACCCGAGTACCAGGGGAGGAAAACTGAGACATATTTGAACACGTCTCCCGTTCACATGGTTGATCATACTCTGGGTTCCACATGCATGTTTTAGCTGAAGGAAGAATACCTTAAACCTGGGTAGTTGAAACCCGTGGAATGGGTACCATGCAATATGACTTCAAAGGGTCTTCATTTGCTCACCGAACCTCTCCAATCCTATCACTGCTGCGTTTATGCCCCTGTACACATGCTTTATTCTCTTTTGGAGGCATAGCAATCCATAGGTTTTAAGATACTTACTAGTCAGGTACATTCTTAGGCATTTAATATGGTGTTTTGAGTCCATTTCGTTGAGCAAGGAGTAGCTCTTGTCTATTCCATATTTGGCTTAAGGAACTTTATCTGTGCTCATTTCAATCTCTGGTTTTATGCAGCACCCCAACTCACCTTTCCCCTTAAGCAAGCATAAGTTGGTTTTCTAAATTTGAGACCCTGTTCTGTTCTGTAATTCAGATCCTGTGTAGCCAAGTTTACATTCCGTGTATTAGTGATATCTTAGGATGTGTCTTTTTCTGTGTGACTTATTTCAGTTAGAATCATCGTAGCTGAATCCACTCATTATGCTGCTACGGGCTTGATGACATAGATTTCATTGCTGAGTGATACTGCATTGTACGTAAGTACCACAAGTTCTTTATCCATTTTTCACTTTCTGCGATGTTGAACTTGTACTGTAAACGAGGTTCTTGTAAACAGAGCCGTTCGAAACTTTGGGGTGGCTGTGTCTTTTTGATTTTAAATTCCCTAAGCTATAGGACCATAAGTGGAAGTGCCCTAGGCTCTGTTGCTTTGTTTTTTAGATGTTTCAGGAAACACCATACACTTCTCCCGAGTGTTTGTTGGCAATTTACATCCCGCCCATCAGCATAACAAGGCTCCCAGTTCTCCATGGCCTGTCCTGCCTTTCTGGATTTTACACTTTTTTCAGATGGCCCTTTTGACCGGGGGAAGTGAGACTTCATTGTAGTGCAGATTTCCTTTGCAAGCTTGCTTGGTTGGCCAAAAAGGGCGTATGCGTTTTTTCCTGAATATATTCAGGAAAAAACGCATACGCCCTTTTTGGCCAAGTGCATCATTGTGGACGTTCTGCCTCTTTTCCTATGCTTTCAATGCAATTCCAGTCTACCTCCTGAAATCGGTTTCCTGCAATTCTGCCCCGCTTTCAAGTCCTCTTGGCAGCCTTACTTCAGTCTATTTTTGGACGATAGCTGTCATTTATAACTCTGCAGGTTTGTGAATTACAGTGCCCCTGAGCTCCTTTCTTCAACTCGCTTTCTTGTGAGCTGGCCGCAACACCGCAGGATGTCTTCAGGCCCTAATGTGGTTCCGGCATGGCACGCTGAGCCTTTGGTTAATTCCTCTTCCTGGTGGGAAATGAGAGTTAAATTTGCCCATCCAGACACCTCCAGCTAGTCTTTCATTGTTTCTCGCTATTCCTGTTCATCTTCCACAGAAATTGCAAACTGGGCCAAACAGGTGGTTAAAGGGACTGACTCTCCAAGTGGGGAGAGTGTTAGTAAAGCGTCTGGAATGTTGCACCCGAGTACCAGGGTACGAAAACTGAGACATATTTGAACACGTCTCCCGATCACATGGTTGATCATACTCTAGGTTCCACATGCATGTTTTAGATGAAGGAAGAATACCTTAAACCTGGGTAGTTGAAACCTGTGGAATCGGTACCATGCAATATGACTTCAAAGGGTCTTCATTTGCTCACGAACCTCTCCAATCCTATCAGTGCTGCGTTTATGCCCCTGTACACATGCTTGATTCTCTTTTGGAGACATAGCAATCCATAGGTTTTAAGATACTTACTAGTCAGGTACATTCTTAGGCGTTTAATATGGGGTGTTGAGTCCATTTCGTTGAGCAAGGAGTAGCTCTTGTCTATTCCATATTTGGCTTAAGAAACTTTATCTGTGCTCATTTCAATCTCTGGTTTTATGCAGCACCCCAACTCACCTTTACCCTTAAGCAAGCATAAGTTGGTTTTCTAAATTTGAGACCCTGTTCTGTTCTGTAATTCAGTTCCTGTGTAGCCAAGTTTACATTCCGTGTATTACTGATATCTTATGATGTTTCTTTTTCTGTGTGACTTATTTCAGTTAGAATCATCATACCTGAATCCACTCATTGTGCTGCTAAGGGCCTGATGACACAGATTTCATTGCTGCGTGATATTGCTTTGTAAGTAAATACCACAAATTCTTTATCCATTTTTCACTTTCTGCGATGTTGAACTTGTACTGTAAACGAGGTTCTTGTAAACAGAGCCATTCCAAACTTTGGGGTGGCTGTGTCTTTTTGATTTTAATTTCCCTAACATATAGGACCATAAGTGGAAGTGCCCTAGGTTCTGTTGCTTTGTTTTTTAGATGTTTCAGGAAACACCATACACTTCTCCCGAGTGGTTGTTGGCAATTTACATCCCGCCCATCAGCATAACAAGGCTCCCAGTTCTCCATGGCCTGTCCTGCCTTTCTGGATTTTACACTTTTTTCAGATGGCCCTTTTGACCGGGGGGAAGTGAGACTTCATTGTAGTGCAGATTTCCTTTGCAAGCATGCTTGGTTGGCCAAAAAGGGCGTATGCGTTTTTTCCTGAATATATTCAGGAAAAAACGCATACGCCCTTTTTGGCCAAGTGCATCATTGTGGACGTTCTGCCTCTTTTCCTATGCTTTCAATGCAATTCCAGTCTACCTCCTGAAATCGGTTTCCTACAATTCTGCTCCGCTTTCAAGTCCTCTTGGCAGCCTTACTTCAGTATATTTTGGGACGATAGCTGTCATTTATAACTCTGCAGGTTTGTGAATTACAGTGCCCCTGAGCTCCTTTCTTCAAGTCGCTTTCTTTTGAGCTGGCCGCAACACCGCAGGATGGCTTCAGGCCCTAATCTGGTTCCAGTAGGCACGCTGAGCCTTTGGTTATTTCCTCTTCCTGGTGGGAAATGAGAGTTAAATTTGCCCGTCCAGACACCTCCAGCTAGCCTCTCATTGGTTCTCGCTATTCCTGTTCATCTTCCGCAGAAATTGCAAACTATGCCAAACAGGAGGTTAAAGGCGCTGACTCTCCAAGTGGGGAGAGTGTTAGTAAAGCGTCTGGAATGTTGCACCCGAGTACCAGGGGAGGAAAACTGAGACATATTTGAACACGTCTCCCGTTCACATGGTTGATCATACTCTGGGTTCCACATGCATGTTTTAGCTGAAGGAAGAATACCTTAAACCTGGGTAGTTGAAACCCGTGGAATGGGTACCATGCAATATGACTTCAAAGGGTCTTCATTTGCTCACCGAACCTCTCCAATCCTATCACTGCTGCGTTTATGCCCCTGTACACATGCTTTATTCTCTTTTGGAGGCATAGCAATCCATAGGTTTTAAGATACTTACTAGTCAGGTACATTCTTAGGCATTTAATATGGTGTTTTGAGTCCATTTCGTTGAGCAAGGAGTAGCTCTTGTCTATTCCATATTTGGCTTAAGGAACTTTATCTGTGCTCATTTCAATCTCTGGTTTTATGCAGCACCCCAACTCACCTTTCCCCTTAAGCAAGCATAAGTTGGTTTTCTAAATTTGAGACCCTGTTCTGTTCTGTAATTCAGTTCCTGTGTAGCCAAGTTTACATTCCGTGTATTAGTGATATCTTAGGATGTGTCTTTTTCTGTGTGACTTATTTCAGTTAGAATCATCGTAGCTGAATCCACTCATTATGCTGCTACGGGCTTGATGACATAGATTTCATTGCTGAGTGATACTGCATTGTACGTAAGTACCACAAGTTCTTTATCCATTTTTCACTTTCTGCGATGTTGAACTTGTACTGTAAACGAGGTTCTTGTAAACAGAGCCGTTCGAAACTTTGGGGTGGCTGTGTCTTTTTGATTTTAAATTCCCTAAGCTATAGGACCATAAGTGGAAGTGCCCTAGGCTCTGTTGCTTTGTTTTTTAGATGTTTCAGGAAACACCATACACTTCTCCCGAGTGTTTGTTGGCAATTTACATCCCGCCCTTCAGCATAACAAGGCTCTCAGTTCTCCATGGCCTGTCCTGCCTTTCTGGATTTTACACTTTTTTCAGATGGCCCTTTTGACCGGGGGGAAGTGAGACTTCATTGTAGTGCAGATTTCCTTTGCAAGCTTGCTTGGTTGGCCAAAAAGTGCGTATGCGTTTTTTCCTGAATATATTCAGGAAAAAACGCATACGCCCTTTTTGGCCAAGTGCATCATTGTGGACGTTCTGCCTCTTTTCCTATGCTTTCAATGCAATTCCAGTCTACCTCCTGAAATCGGTTTCCTGCAAATCTGCCCCGCTTTCAAGTCCTCTTGGCAGCCTTACTTCAGTCTATTTTTGGACGATAGCTGTCATTTATAACTCTGCAGGTTTGTGAATTACAGTGCCCCTGAGCTCCTTTCTTCAACTCGCTTTCTTGTGACCTGGCCGCAACACCGCAGGATGGCTTCAGGCCCTAATCTTGTTCCGGCACGGCACGCTGAGCCTTTGGTTATTTCCTCTTCCTGGTGGGAAATGAGAGTTAAATTTGCCCGTCCAGACACCTCCAGCTAGCCTCTCATTGGTTCTCGCTATTCCTGTTCATCTTCCAAGAAATTGCAGACTGGGCCAAACAGGAGGTTAAAGGCGCTGACTCTCCAAGTCGGGAGAGTGTTAGTAAAGTGTCTGGAATGTTGCACCCGAGTACCAGGGGAGGAAAACTGAGAAATATTTGAACACGTCTCCCGTTCACATGGTTGATCATACTTGGTTTCCACATGCATCTTTTAGCTGAAGGAAGAATACCTTAAACCTGGGTATTTGAAACCCGTGGAATGGGTACCATGCAATATGACTTCAAAGGGTCTTCATTTGCTCACCGAACCTCTCCAATCCTATCACTGCTGCGTTTATGCCCCTGTACACATGCTTGATTCTCTTTCGGAGACATAGCAATCCATAGGTTTTAAGATACTTACTAGTCAGGTACATTCTTAGGCGTTTAATATGCGGTGTTGAGTCCATTTTGTTGAGCAAGGAGTAGCTCTTGTCTATTCCATATTTGGCTTAAGGAACTTTATCTGTGCTCATTTCAATCTCTGGTTTTATGCAGCACCCCAACTCACCTTTCCCCTTAAGCAAGCATAAGTTGGTTTTCTAAATTTGAGACCCTGTTCTGTTCTGTAATTCAGTTCCTGTGTAGCCAAGTTTACATTCCGTGTATTACTGATATCTTATGATGTTTCTTTTTCTGTGTGACTTATTTCAGTTAGAATCATCATACCTGAATCCACTCATTGTGCTGCTAAGGGCCTGATGACACAGATTTCATTGCTGAGTGATATTGCTTTGTAAGTAAATACCACAACTTTTTTATCCATTTTTCACTTTCTGCGATGTTGAACTTGTACTGTAAACGAGGTTCTTGTAAACAGAGCCGTTCGAAGCTTTGGGGTGGCTGTGTCTTTTTGATTTTAATTTCCCTAAGCTATAGGACCATAAGTGGAAGTGCCCTAGGCTCTGTTGCTTTGTTTTTTAGATGTTTCAGGAAACACCATACACTTCTCCCGAGTGTTTGTTGGCAATTTACATCCCGCCCTTCAGCATAACAAGGCTCCCAGTTCTCCATGGCCTGTCCTGCCTTTCTGGATTTTACACTTTTTTCAGATGGCCCTTTTGACCGGGGGGAAGTGAGACTTCATTGTAGTGCAGATTTCCTTTGCAAGCTTGCTTGGTTGACCAAAAAGGGCGTATGCGTTTTTTCCTGATATATTCAGGAAAAAACGCATACGCCCTTTTTGGCCAAGTGCATCATTGTGGACGTTCTGCCTCTTTTCCTATGCTTTCAATGCAATTCCAGTCTACCTCCTGAAATCGGTTTCCTGCAATTCTGCCCCGCTTTCAAGTCCTCTTGGCAACCTTACTTCAGTCTATTTTTGGACGATAGCTGTCATTTATAACTCTGCAGGTTTGTGAATTACAGTGCCCCTGAGTTCCTTTCTTCAACTCGCTTTCTTTTGAGCTGGCCGCAACACTGCAGGATGGCTTCAGGCCCTAATCTGGTTCCGGCACGGCACACTGAGCCTTTGGTTATTTCCTCTTCCTGGTGGGAAATGAGAGTTAAATTTGCCCGTCCAGACACCTCCAGCTAGTCTCTCATTGGTTCTCGCTATTCCTGTTCATCTTCCACAGAAATTGCAAACTGGGCCAAACAGGAGGTTAAAGGGACTGACTCTCCAAGTGGGGAGAGTGTAAGTAAAGCGTCTGGAATGTTGCACCCGAGTACCAGGGTACGAAAACTGAGACATATTTGAACACGTCTCCCGATCACATGGTTGATCATACTCTAGGTTCCACATGCATGTTTTAGCTGAAGGAAGAATACCTTAAACCTGGAGAGTTGAGACCCGTGTAATGGGTACCATGCAATATGACTTCAAAGGGTCTTCATATGCTCACCGAACCTCTCCAATCCTATCACTGCTGTGTTTATGCCCCTGTACACATGCTTGATTCTCTTTCGGAGACATAGCAATCCATAGGTTTTAAGATACTTACTAGTCAGGTACATTCTTAGGCGTTTAATATGGGTTGTTGAGTCCATTTCATTGAGCAAGGAGTAGCTCTTGTCTATTCCATATTTGGCTTAAGGAACTTTATCTGTGCTCATTTCAATCTCTGGTTTTATGCAGCACCCCAACTCACCTTTCCCCTTAAGCAAGCATAAGTTGGTTTTCTAAATTTGAGACCCTGTTCTGTTCTGTAATTCAGTTCCTGTGTAGCCAAGTTTACATTCCGTGTATTACTGATATCTTATGATGTTTCTTTTTCTGTGTGACTTATTTCACTTAGAATCATCATACCTGAATCCACTCATTATGCTGCTACGGGCCTGATGACATAGATTTCATTGCTGAGTGATACTGCATTGTACGTAAGTACCACAAGTTCTTTATCCATTTTTCACTTTCTGTGATATTGAACTTGTACGGTAAAAGAGGTTCTTGTAAACGGAGGCGTCCCAAACTTTGGGGTGGCTGTGTCTTTTTGATTTTAATTTCCCTAAGCTATAAGACCATAAGTGGAAGTGCCCTAGGCTCTGTTGCTTTGTTTTTTAGATGTTTCAGGAAACACCAGACACTTCTCCTGAGTGTCTGTTGGCAATTTACATCCCGCCCATCAGCATAACAAGGCTCCCAGTTCTCCATGGCCTGTCCTGCCTTTCTGGATTTTACACTTTTTTCAGATGGCCCTTTTGACTGGGGGGAAGTGAGATTTCATTGTAGTGCAGATTTCCTTTGCAAGCTTGCTTGGTTGGCCAAAAAGGGCGTATGCGTTTTTTCCTGAATATATTCAGGAAAAAACGCATACGCCCTTTTTGGCCAAGTGCATCATTGTGGACGTTCTGCCTCTTTTCCTATGCTTTCAATGCAATTCCAGTCTACCTCCTGAAATCGGTTTCCTGCAATTCTGCCCCGCTTTCAAGTCCTCTTGGCAACCTTACTTCAGTCTATTTTTGGACGATAGCTGTCATTTATAACTCTGCAGGTTTGTGAATTACAGTGCCCCTGAGCTCCTTTCTTCAACTCGCTTTCTTGTGACCTGGCCGCAACACCGCAGGATGTCTTAAGGCCCTAATCTGGTTCTGGCACGGCACGCTGAGCCTTCGGTTAATTCCTCTTCCTGGTGGGAAATGAGAGTTAAATTTGCCCATCCAGACACCTCCAGCTAGTCTCTCATTGGTTCTCGCTATTCCTGTTCATCTTCCACAGCAATTGCAAACTGGGCCAAACAGGAGGTTAAAGAGACTGACTCTCCAAGTCGGGAGAGTGTTAGTAAAGCGTCTGGAATGTTGCACCCGAGTACCAGGGGAGGAAAACTGAGACATATTTGAACACGTCTCCCGTTCACATGGTTGATCATACTTGGGTTCCACATGCATGTTTTAGCTGAAGGAAGAATACCTTAAACCTGGAGAGTTAAGACCCGTGTAATGGGTACCATGCAATATGACTTCAAAGGGTCTTCATTTGCTCACCGAACCTCTCCAATCCTATCACTGCTGCGTTTATGCCCCTGTACACATGCTTGATTCTCTTTCGGAGACATAGCAATCCATAGGTTGTAAGATACTTACTAGTCAGGTACATTCTTAGGCGTTTAATATGCGGTGTTGAGTCCATTTTGTTGAGCAAGGAGTAGCTCTTGTCTATTCCATATTTGGCTTAAGGAACTTTATCTGTGCTCATTTCAATCTCTGGTTTTATGCAGCACCCCAACTCACCTTTCCCCTTAAGCAAGCATAAGTTGGTTTTCTAAATTTGAGACCCTGTTCTGTTCTGTAATTCAGTTCCTGTGTAGCCAAGTTTACATTCCGTGCATTACTGATACCTTATGATGTTTCTTTTTCTGTGTGACTTATTTCAGTTAGAATCATCATACCTGAATCCACTCATTGTGCTGCTAAGGGCCTGATGACACAGATTTCATTGCTGAGTGATATTGCTTTGTAAGTAAATACCACAACTTTTTTATCCATTTTTCACTTTCTGCGATGTTGAACTTGTACTGTAAACGAGGTTCTTGTAAACAGAGCCGTTCGAAGCTTTGGGGTGGCTGTGTCTTTTTGATTTTAATTTCCCTAAGCTATAGGACCATAAGTGGAAGTGCCCTAGGCTCTGTTGCTTTGTTTTTTAGATGTTTCAGGAAACACCATACACTTCTCCCGAGTGTTTGTTGGCAATTTACATCCCGCCCTTCAGCATAACAAGGCTCCCAGTTCTCCATGGCCTGTCCTGCCTTTCTGGATTTTACACTTTTTTCAGATGGCCCTTTTGACCGGGGGGAAGTGAGACTTCATTGTAGTGCAGATTTCCTTTGCAAGCTTGCTTGGTTGGCCAAAAAGGGCGTATGCGTTTTTTCCTGATATATTCAGGAAAAAACGCATACGCCCTTTTTGGCCAAGTGCATCATTGTGGACGTTCTGCCTCTTTTCCTATGCTTTCAATGCAATTCCAGTCTACCTCCTGAAATCGGTTTCCTGCAATTCTGCCCCGCTTTCAAGTCCTCTTGGCAACCTTACTTCAGTCTATTTTTGGACGATAGCTGTCATTTATAACTCTGCAGGTTTGTGAATTACAGTGCCCCTGAGTTCCTTTCTTCAACTCGCTTTCTTTTGAGCTGGCCGCAACACTGCAGGATGGCTTCAGGCCCTAATCTGGTTCCGGCACGGCACACTGAGCCTTTGGTTATTTCCTCTTCCTGGTGGGAAATGAGAGTTAAATTTGCCCGTCCAGACACCTCCAGCTAGTCTCTCATTGGTTCTCGCTATTCCTGTTCATCTTCCGCAGAAATTGCAAACTATGCCAAACAGGAGGTTAAAGGCGCTGACTCTCCAAGTGGGGAGAGTGTTAGTAAAGCGTCTGGAATGTTGCACCCGAGTACCAGGGGAGGAAAACTGAGACATATTTGAACACGTCTCCCGTTCACATGGTTGATCATACTCTGGGTTCCACATGCATGTTTTAGCTGAAGGAAGAATACCTTAAACCTGGGTAGTTGAAACCCGTGGAATGGGTACCATGCAATATGACTTCAAAGGGTCTTCATTTGCTCACCGAACCTCTCCAATCCTATCACTGCTGCGTTTATGCCCCTGTACACATGCTTTATTCTCTTTTGGAGGCATAGCAATCCATAGGTTTTAAGATACTTACTAGTCAGGTACATTCTTAGGCATTTAATATGGTGTTTTGAGTCCATTTCGTTGAGCAAGGAGTAGCTCTTGTCTATTCCATATTTGGCTTAAGGAACTTTATCTGTGCTCATTTCAATCTCTGGTTTTATGCAGCACCCCAACTCACCTTTCCCCTTAAGCAAGCATAAGTTGGTTTTCTAAATTTGAGACCCTGTTCTGTTCTGTAATTCAGATCCTGTGTAGCCAAGTTTACATTCCGTGTATTAGTGATATCTTAGGATGTGTCTTTTTCTGTGTGACTTATTTCAGTTAGAATCATCGTAGCTGAATCCACTCATTATGCTGCTACGGGCTTGATGACATAGATTTCATTGCTGAGTGATACTGCATTGTACGTAAGTACCACAAGTTCTTTATCCATTTTTCACTTTCTGCGATGTTGAACTTGTACTGTAAACGAGGTTCTTGTAAACAGAGCCGTTCGAAACTTTGGGGTGGCTGTGTCTTTTTGATTTTAAATTCCCTAAGCTATAGGACCATAAGTGGAAGTGCCCTAGGCTCTGTTGCTTTGTTTTTTAGATGTTTCAGGAAACACCATACACTTCTCCCGAGTGTTTGTTGGCAATTTACATCCCGCCCTTCAGCATAACAAGGCTCTCAGTTCTCCATGGCCTGTCCTGCCTTTCTGGATTTTACACTTTTTTCAGATGGCCCTTTTGACCGGGGGGAAGTGAGACTTCATTGTAGTGCAGATTTCCTTTGCAAGCTTGCTTGGTTGGCCAAAAAGTGCGTATGCGTTTTTTCCTGAATATATTCAGGACAAAACGCATACGCCCTTTTTGGCCAAGTGCATCATTGTGGACGTTCTGCCTCTTTTCCTATGCTTTCAATGCAATTCCAGTCTACCTCCTGAAATCGGTTTCCTGCAAATCTGCCCCGCTTTCAAGTCCTCTTGGCAGCCTTACTTCAGTCTATTTTTGGACGATAGCTGTCATTTATAACTCTGCAGGTTTGTGAATTACAGTGCCCCTGAGCTCCTTTCTTCAACTCGCTTTCTTGTGACCTGGCCGCAACACCGCAGGATGGCTTCAGGCCCTAATCTGGTTCCGGCACGGCACGCTGAGCCTTTGGTTATTTCCTCTTCCTGGTGGGAAATGAGAGTTAAATTTGCCCGTCCAGACACCTCCAGCTAGCCTCTCATTGGTTCTCGCTATTCCTGTTCATCTTCCAAGAAATTGCAGACTGGGCCAAACAGGAGGTTAAAGGCGCTGACTCTCCAAGTCGGGAGAGTGTTAGTAAAGCGTCTGGAATGTTGCACCCGAGTACCAGGGGAGGAAAACTGAGACATATTTGAACACGTCTCCCGTTCACATGGTTGATCATACTTGGTTTCCACATGCATCTTTTAGCTGAAGGAAGAATACCTTAAACCTGGGTATTTGAAACCCGTGGAATGGGTACCATGCAATATGACTTCAAAGGGTCTTCATTTGCTCACCGAACCTCTCCAATCCTATCACTGCTGCGTTTATGCCCCTGTACACATGCTTGATTCTCTTTCGGAGACATAGCAATCCATAGGTTTTAAGATACTTACTAGTCAGGTACATTCTTAGGCGTTTAATATGCGGTGTTGAGTCCATTTTGTTGAGCAAGGAGTAGCTCTTGTCTATTCCATATTTGGCTTAAGGAACTTTATCTGTGCTCATTTCAATCTCTGGTTTTATGCAGCACCCCAACTCACCTTTCCCCTTAAGCAAGCATAAGTTGGTTTTCTAAATTTGAGACCCTGTTCTGTTCTGTAATTCAGTTCCTGTGTAGCCAAGTTTACATTCCGTGTATTACTGATATCTTATGATGTTTCTTTTTCTGTGTGACTTATTTCAGTTAGAATCATCATACCTGAATCCACTCATTGTGCTGCTAAGGGCCTGATGACACAGATTTCATTGCTGAGTGATATTGCTTTGTAAGTAAATACCACAAATTTTTTATCCATTTTTCACTTTCTGCGATGTTGAACTTGTACTGTAAACGAGGTTCTTGTAAACAGAGCCGTTCGAAGCTTTGGGGTGGCTGTGTCTTTTTGATTTTAATTTCCCTAAGCTATAGGACCATAAGTGGAAGTGCCCTAGGCTCTGTTGCTTTGTTTTTTAGATGTTTCAGGAAACACCATACACTTCTCCCGAGTGTTTGTTGGCAATTTACATCCCGCCCTTCAGCATAACAAGGCTCCCAGTTCTCCATGGCCTGTCCTGCCTTTCTGGATTTTACACTTTTTTCAGATGGCCCTTTTGACCGGGGGGAAGTGAGACTTCATTGTAGTGCAGATTTCCTTTGCAAGCTTGCTTGGTTGACCAAAAAGGGCGTATGCGTTTTTTCCTGATATATTCAGGAAAAAACGCATACGCCCTTTTTGGCCAAGTGCATCATTGTGGACGTTCTGCCTCTTTTCCTATGCTTTCAATGCAATTCCAGTCTACCTCCTGAAATCGGTTTCCTGCAATTCTGCCCCGCTTTCAAGTCCTCTTGGCAACCTTACTTCAGTCTATTTTTGGACGATAGCTGTCATTTATAACTCTGCAGGTTTGTGAATTACAGTGCCCCTGAGTTCCTTTCTTCAACTCGCTTTCTTTTGAGCTGGCCGCAACACTGCAGGATGGCTTCAGGCCCTAATCTGGTTCCGGCACGGCACACTGAGCCTTTGGTTATTTCCTCTTCCTGGTGGGAAATGAGAGTTAAATTTGCCCGTCCAGACACCTCCAGCTAGTCTCTCATTGGTTCTCGCTATTCCTGTTCATCTTCCACAGAAATTGCAAACTGGGCCAAACAGGAGGTTAAAGGGACTGACTCTCCAAGTGGGGAGAGTGTAAGTAAAGCGTCTGGAATGTTGCACCCGAGTACCAGGGTACGAAAACTGAGACATATTTGAACACGTCTCCCGTTCATATGGTTGATCATACTCTAGGTTCCACATGCATGTTTTAGCTGAAGGAAGAATACCTTAAACCTGGAGAGTTGAGACCCGTGTAATGGGTACCATGCAATATGACTTCAAAGGGTCTTCATGTGCTCACCGAACCTCTCCAATCCTATCACTGCTGCGTTTATGCCCCTGTACACACGCTTGATTCTCTTTTGGAGACATAGCAATCCATAGGTTTTAAGATACTTACTAGTCAGGTATATTCTTAGGCGTTTAATATGGGGTGTTGAGTCCATTTCGTTGAGCAGGAGTAGCTCTTGTCTATTCCATATTTGGCTTAAGGAACTTTATCTGTGCTCATTTCAATCTCTTGTTTTATGCAGCACCCCAACTCACCTTTCCCCTTAAGCAAGCATAAGTTGGTTTTCTAAATTTGAGACCCTGTTCTGTTTTGGAATGCAGTTCCTGTGTAGCCAAGTTTACATTCCGTGTATTAGTGATATCTTATGATGTTTCTTTTTCTGTGTGACTTATTTCAGTTAGAATCATCGTACCTGAATCCACTCATTATGCTGCTACGGGCCTGATGACACAGATTTCATTGCTGAGTGATATTGTTTTGTAAGTGAATACCACAACTTCTTTATCCATTTTTCACTTTCTGCGATGTTGAACTTGTACTGTAAACGAGGTTCTTGTAAACAGAGCAGTTCCAAACTTTGGGGTGGCTGTGTCTTTTTGATTTTAATTTCCCTAAGCTATAGGACCATAAGTGGAAGTGCCCTAGGCTCTGTTGCTTTGTTTTTTAGATGTTTCAGGAAACACCATACACTTCTCCCGAGTGGTTGTTGGCAATTTACATCCCGCCCATCAGCATAACAAGGCTCCCAGTTCTCCATGGCCTGTCCTGCCTTTCTGGATTTTACACTTTTTTCAGATGGCCCTTTTGACTGGGGGGAAGTGAGACTTCATTGTAGTGCAGATTTCCTTTGCAAGCTTGCTTGGTTGGCCAAAAAGGGCGTATGCGTTTTTTCCTGAATATATTCAGGAAAAAACGCATACGCCCTTTTTGGCCAAGTGCATCATTGTGGACGTTCTGCCTCTTTTCCTATGCTTTCAATGCAATTCCAGTCTACCTCCTGAAATCGGTTTCCTGCAATTCTGCCCCGCTTTCAAGTCCTCTTGGCAGCCTTACTTCAGTCTATTTTTGGACGATAGCTGTCATTTATAACTCTGCAGGTTTGTGAATTTCAGTGCCCCTGAGCTCCTTTCTTCAACTCGCTTTCTTGTGACCTGGCCGCAACACCGCAGGATGTCTTCAGGCCCTAATCTGGTTCTCGCACGGCACGCTGAGCCTTTGGTTAATTCCTCTTCCTGGTGGGAAATGAGAGTTAAATTTGCCCATCCAGACACCTCCAGCTAGTCTCTCATTGGTTCTCGCTATTCCTGTTCATCTTCCACAGAAATTGCAAACTGGGCCAAACAGGAGGTTAAAGGGACTGACTCTCCAAGTCGGGAGAGTGTTAGTAAAGCGTCTGGAATGTTGCACCCGAGTACCAGGGTACGAAAACTGAGACATATTTGAACACGTCTCCCGATCACATGGTTGATCATACTCTGGGTTCCACATGCATGTTTTAGCTGAAGGAAGAATACCTAAAACCTGGGTAGTTGAAACCCGTGGAATGGGTACCATGCAATATGACTTCAAAGGGTCTTCATTTGCTCACCGAACATCTCCAATCCTATCACTGCTGCGTTTATGCCCCTGTACACATGCTTGATTCTCTTTCGGAGACATAGCAATCCATAGGTTTTAAGATACTTACTAGTCAGGTACATTCTTAGGCGTTTAATATGCGGTGTTGAGTCCATTTCATTGAGCAAGGAGTAGCTCTTGTCTATTCCATATTTGGCTTAAGGAACTTTATCTGTGCTCATTTCAATCTCTGGTTTTATGCAGCACCCCAACTCACCTTTCCCCTTAAGCAAGCATAAGTTGGCTTTCGAAATTTGAGAACCTGTTCTGTTCTGTAATTCAGTTCCTGTGTAGCCAAGTTTACATTCCGTGTATTACTGATATCTTATGATTTTTATTTTTCTGTGTGACTTATTTCAGTTAGAATCATCGTACCTGAATCCACTCATGATGCTGCTACGGGCCTGATGACATAGATTTCATTGCTGAGTGATACTGCATTGTACGTAAGTACCACAAGTTCTTTATCCATTTTTCACTTTCTGTGATATTGAACTTGTACGGTAAACGAGGTTCTTGTAAACAGAGGCGTCCCAAACTTTGGGGTGTCAGTGTCTTTTTGATTTTAATTTCCCTAAGCTATAGGACCATAAGTGGAAGTGCCCTAGGCTCTGTTGTTTTGTTTTTTAGATGTTTCAGGAAACACCATACACTTCTCCCAAGTGTCTGTTGGCAATTTACATCCCGCCCATCAGCATAACAAGGCTCCCAGTTCTCCATGGCCTGTCCTGCCTTTCTGGATTTTACACTTTTTTCAGATGGCCCTTTTGACCGGGGGGAAGTGAGACTTCATTGTAGTGCAGTTTTCCTTTGCAAGTTTGCTTGGTTGGCCAAAAAGGGCGTATGCGTTTTTTCCTGAATATATTCTGGAAAAAACGCATACGCCCTTTTTGGCCAAGTGCATCATTGTGGTCGTTCTGCCTCTTTTCCTATGCTTTCAATGCAATTCCAGTCTACCTCCTGAAATCGGTTTCCTGCAATTCTGCCCCGCTTTCAAGTCCTCTTGGCAGCCTTACTTCAGTCTATTTTTGGACGATAGCTGTCATTTATAACTCTGCAGGTTTGTGAATTACAGTGCCCCTGAGCTCCTTTCTTCAACTTGCTTTCTTGTGACCTGGCCGCAACACCGCAGGATGGCTTCAGGCCCTAATCTAGTTCCGGCACGGCACGCTGAGCCTTTGGTTATTTCCTCTTCCTGGTGGGAAATGAGAGTTAAATTTGCCCGTCCAGACACCTCCAGCTAGTCTCTCATTGGTTCTCGCTATTCCTGTTCATCTTCCGCAGAAATTGCAAACTGGGCCAAACAGGAGGTTAAAGGCGCTGACTCTCCAAGTGGGGAGAGTGTTAGTAAAGCGTCTGGAATGTTGCACCCGAGTACCAGGGGAGGAAAACTGAGACATATTTGAACACGTCTCCCGTTCACATGGTTGATCATACTTGGGTTCCACATGCATGTATTAGCTGAAGGACGAATACCTTAAACCTGGAGAGTTGAAACCCGTGGAATGGGTACCATGCAATATGACTTCAAAGGGTCTTCATTTGCTCACCGAACCTCTCCAATCCTATCACTGCTGCGTTTATGCCCCTGTACACATGCTTGATTCTCTTTCGGAGACATAGCAATCCATACGTTTTAAGATACTTACTAGTCAGGTACATTCTTAGGCGTTTAATATGCGGTGTTGAGTCCATTTCGTTGAGCAAGGAGTAGCTCTTGTCTATTCCATATTTGGCTTAAGGAACTTTATCTGTGCTCATTTCAATCTCTGGTTTTATGCAGCACCCCAACTCACCTTTACCCTTAAGCAAGCATAAGTTGGTTTTCTAAATTTGAGACCCTGTTCTGTTCTGTAATTCAGTTCCTGTGTAGCCAAGTTTACATTCCGTGTATTACTGATATCTTATGATGTTTCTTTTTCTGTGTGACTTATTTCAGTTAGAATCATCATACCTGAATCCACTCATTGTGCTGCTAAGGGCCTGATGACATAGATTTCATTGCTGAGTGATATTGCTTTGTAAGTGAATACCACAACTTCTTTATCCATTTTTCACTTTCTGCGATGTTGAACTTGTACTGTAAACGAGGTTCTTGTAAACAGAGCTGTTCCAAACATTGGGGTGGCTGTGTCTTTTTGATTTTAATTTTCCTAAGCTATAGGACCATAAGTGGAAGTGCCCTAGGCTCTGTTGCTTTGTTTTTTAGATGTTTCAGGAAACACCATACACTTCTCCCGAGTGGTTGTTGGCAATTTACATCCCGCCCATCAGCATAACAAGGCTCCCAGTTCTCCATGGCCTGTCCTGCCTTTCTGGATTTTACACTTTTTTCAGATGGCCCTTTTGACCGGGGGGAAGTGAGACTTCATTGTAGTGCAGATTTCCTTTGCAAGTTTGCTTGGTTGGCCAAAAAGGGCGTATGCGTTTTTTCCTGAATATATTCAGGAAAAAACGCATACGCCCTTTTTGGCCAAGTGCATCATTGTGGACGTTCTGCCTCTTTTCCTATGCTTTCAATGCAATTCCAGTCTACCTCCTGAAATCGGTTTCCTGCAATTCTGCCCCGCTTTCAAGTCCTCTTGGCAGCCTTACTTCAGTCTATTTTTGGACGATAGCTGTCATTTATAACTCTGCAGGTTTGTGAATTTCAGTGCCCCTGAGCTCCTTTCTTCAACTCGCTTTCTTGTGACCTGGCCGCAACACCGTAGGATGTCTTCAGGCCCTAATCTGGTTCTGGCACGGCATGCTGAGCCTTTGGTTAATTCCTCTTCCTGGTGGGAAATGAGAGTTAAATTTGCCCATCCAGACACCTCCAGCTAGTCTCTCATTGGTTCTCGCTATTCCTGTTCATCTTCCACAGAAATTGCAAACTGGGCCAAACAGGAGGTTAAAGGGACTGACTCTCCAAGTGGGGAGAGTGTTAGTAAAGCGTCTGGAATGTTGCACCCGAGTACCAGGGTACGAAAACTGAGACATATTTGAACACGTCTCCCGATCACATGGTTGATCATACTCTGGGTTCCACATGCATGTTTTAGCTGAAGGAAGAATACCTAAAACCTGGGTAGTTGAAACCCGTGGAATGGGTACCATGCAATATGACTTCAAAGGGTCTTCATTTGCTCACCGAACATCTCCAATCCTATCACTGCTGCGTTTATGCCCCTGTACACATGCTTGATTCTCTTTCGGAGACATAGCAATCCATAGGTTTTAAGATACTTACTAGTCAGGTACATTCTTAGGCGTTTAATATGCGGTGTTGAGTCCATTTCGTTGAGCAAGGAGTAGCTCTTGTCTATTCCATATTTGGCTTAAGGAACTTTATCTGTGCTCATTTCAATCTCTGGTTTTATGCAGCACCCCAACTCACCTTTCCCCTTAAGCAAGCATAAGTTGGTTTTCTAAATTTGAGACCCTGTTCTGTTCTGTAATTCAGTTCCTGTGTAGCCAAGTTTACATTCCGTGTATTACTGATATCTTATGATGTTTCTTTTTCTGTGTGACTTATTTCAGTTAGAATCATCGTACCTGAATCCACTCATGATGCTGCTACGGGCCTGATGACATAGATTTCATTGCTGAGTGATACTGCATTGTACGTAAGTACCACAAGTTCTTTATCCATTTTTCACTTTCTGTGATATTGAACTTGTACGGTAAACGAGGTTCTTGTAAACAGAGGCGTCCCAAACTTTGGGGTGTCAGTGTCTTTTTGATTTTAATTTCCCTAAGCTATAGGACCATAAGTGGAAGTGCCCTAGGCTCTGTTGTTTTGTTTTTTAGATGTTTCAGGAAACACCATACACTTCTCCCAAGTGTCTGTTGGCAATTTACATCCCGCCCATCAGCATAACAAGGCTCCCAGTTCTCCATGGCCTGTCCTGCCTTTCTGGATTTTACACTTTTTTCAGATGGCCCTTTTGACCGGGGGGAAGTGAGACTTCATTGTAGTGCAGATTTCCTTTGCAAGTTTGCTTGGTTGGCCAAAAAGGGCGTATGCGTTTTTTCCTGAATATATTCTGGAAAAAACGCATACGCCCTTTTTGGCCAAGTGCATCATTGTGGTCGTTCTGCCTCTTTTCCTATGCTTTCAATGCAATTCCAGTCTACCTCCTGAAATCGGTTTCCTGCAATTCTGCCCCGCTTTCAAGTCCTCTTGGCAGCCTTACTTCAGTCTATTTTTGGACGATAGCTGTCATTTATAACTCTGCAGGTTTGTGAATTACAGTGCCCCTGAGCTCCTTTCTTCAACTCGCTTTCTTGTGACCTGGCTGCAACACCGCAGGATGGCTTCAGGCCCTAATCTGGTTCCGGCACGGCACGCTGAGCCTTTGGTTATTTCCTCTTCCTGGTGGGAAATGAGAGTTAAATTTGCCCGTCCAGACACCTCCAGCTAGTCTCTCATTGGTTCTCGCTATTCCTGTTCATCTTCCGCAGAAATTGCAAACTGGGCCAAACAGGAGGTTAAAGGCGCTGACTCTCCAAGTGGGGAGAGTGTTAGTAAAGCGTCTGGAATGTTGCACCCGAGTACCAGGGGAGGAAAACTGAGACATATTTGAACACGTCTCCCGTTCACATGGTTGATCATACTTGGGTTCCACATGCATGTATTAGCTGAAGGACGAATACCTTAAACCTGGAGAGTTGAAACCCGTGGAATGGGTACCATGCAATATGACTTCAAAGGGTCTTCATTTGCTCAGCGAACCTCTCCAATCCTATCACTGCTGCGTTTATGCCCCTGTACACATGCTTGATTCTCTTTCGGAGACATAGCAATCCATATGTTTTAAGATACTTACTAGTCAGGTACATTCTTAGGCGTTTAATATGCGGTGTTGAGTCCATTTCGTTGAGCAAGGAGTAGCTCTTGTCTATTCCATATTTGGCTTAAGGAACTTTATCTGTGCTCATTTCAATCTCTGGTTTTATGCAGCACCCCAACTCACCTTTACCCTTAAGCAAGCATAAGTTGGTTTTCTAAATTTGAGACCCTGTTCTGTTCTGTAATTCAGTTCCTGTGTAGCCAAGTTTCCATTCCGTGTATTACTGATATCTTATGATGCTTCTTTTTCTGTGTGACTTATTTCAGTTAGAATCATCATACCTGAATCCACTCATTGTGCTGCTAAGGGCCTGATGACATAGATTTCATTGCTGAGTGATATTGCTTTGTAAGTGAATACCACAACTTCTTTATCCATTTTTCACTTTCTGCGATGTTGAACTTGTACTGTAAACGAGGTTCTTGTAAACAGAGCCGTTCCAAACATTGGGGTGGCTGTGTCTTTTTGATTTTAATTTTCCTAAGCTATAGGACCATAAGTGGAAGTGCCCTAGGCTCTGTTGCTTTGTTTTTTAGATGTTTCAGGAAACACCATACACTTCTCCCGAGTGGTTGTTGGCAATTTACATCCCGCCCATCAGCATAACAAGGCTCCCAGTTCTCCATGGCCTGTCCTGCCTTTCTGGATTTTACACTTTTTTCAGATGGCCCTTTTGACCGGGGGGAAGTGAGACTTCATTGTAGTGCAGATTTCCTTTGCAAGCTTGCTTGGTTGGCCAAAAAGGGCGTATGCGTTTTTTCCTGAATATATTCAGGAAAAAACGCATACGCCCTTTTTGGCCAAGTGCATCATTGTGGACGTTCTGCCTCTTTTCCTATGCTTTCAATGCAATTCCAGTCTACCTCCTGAAATCGGTTTCCTGCAATTCTGCCCCGCTTTCAAGTCCTCTTGGCAGCCTTACTTCAGTCTATTTTTGGACGATAGCTGTCATTTATAACTCTGCAGGTTTGTGAATTTCAGTGCCCCTGAGCTCCTTTCTTCAACTCGCTTTCTTGTGACCTGGCCGCAACACCGTAGGATGTCTTCAGGCCCTAATCTGGTTCCGGCCCGGCATGCTGAGCCTTTGGTTAATTCCTCTTCCTGGTGGGAAATGAGAGTTAAATTTGCCCGTCCAGACACCTGCAGCTAGCCTCTCATTGGTTCTCGCTATTCCTGTTCATCTTCCGCAGAAATTGCAAACTGGGCCAAACAGGAGGTTAAAGGGACTGACTCTCCAAGTCGGGAGAGTGCTAGTAAAGCGTCTGGAATGTTGCACCCGAGTACCAGGGGAGGATAACTGAGACATATTTGAACACGTCTCCCGATCACTTGGTTGATCATACTCTAGGTTCCACATGCATGTTTTAGCTGAAGGAAGAATACCTTAAACCTGGGTAGTTGAAACCCGTGGAATGGGTACCATGCAATATGACTTCAAAGGGTCTTCATTTGCTCACCGAACCTCTCCAATCCTATCACTGCTGCGTTTATGCCCCTGTACACATGCTTGATTCTCTTTCGGAGACATAGCAATCCCTAGGTTTTAAGATACTTACTAGTCAGGTACATTCTTAGGCATTTAATATGCGGTGTTTAGTCCATTTCTTTGAGCAAGGAGTAGCTCTTGTCTATTCCATATTTGGCTTAAGGAACTTTATCTGTGCTCATTTCAATCTGGTTTTATGCAGCACCCCAACTCACCTTTACCCTTAAGCAAGCATAAGTTGGTTTTCTAAATTTGAGACCCTGTTCTGTTCTGTAATTCAGTTCCTGTGTAGCCAAGTTTACATTCCGTGTATTACTGATATCTTATGATGTTTCTTTTTCTGTGTGACTTATTTCAGTTAGAATCATCATACCTGAATCCACTCATTGTGCTACTAAGGGCCTGATGACACAGATTTCATTGCTGAGTGATATTGCTTTGTAAGTAAATACCACAACTTTTTTATCCATTTTTCACTTTCTGCGATGTTGAACTTGTACTGTAAACGAGGTTCTTGTAAACAGAGCCGTTCCAAACTTTGGGGTGGCTGTGTCTTTTTGATTTTAAATTCCCTAAGCTATAGGACCATAAGTGGAAGTGCCCTAGGCTCTGTTGCTTTGTTTTTTAGATGTTTCAGGAAACACCATACACTTCTCCCGAGTGGTTGTTGGCAATTTACATCCCGCCCTTCAGCATAACAAGGCTCCCAGTTCTCCATGGCCTGTCCTGCCTTTCTGGATTTTACACTTTTTTCAGATGGCCCTTTTGACTGGGGGGAAGTGAGACTTCATTGTAGTGCAGATTTCCTTTGCAAGCTTGCTTGGTTGGCCAAAAAGGGCGTATGCGTTTTTTCCTGAATATATTCAGGAAAAAACGCATACGCCCTTTTTGGCCAAGTGCATCATTGTGGACGTTCTGCCTCTTTTCCTATGCTTTCAATGCAATTCCAGTCTACCTCCTGAAATCGGTTTCCTGCAATTCTGCCCCGCTTTCAAGTCCTCTTGGCAGCCTTACTTCAGTCTATTTTTGGACGATAGCTGTCATTTATAACTCTGCAGGTTTGTGAATTACAGTGCCCCTGAGTTCCTGTCTTCAACTCGCTTTCTTGTGACCTGGCCGCAACACCGCAGGATGGCTTCAGGCCCTAATCTGGTTCCGGCACGGCACGCTGAGCCTTTGGTTAATTCCTCTTCCTGGTGGGAAATGAGAGTTAAATTTGCCCGTCCAGACACCTCCAGCTAGTCTCTCATTGGTTCTCGCTATTCCTGTTCATCTTCCGCAGAAATTGCAAACTGGGCCAAACAGGAGGTTAAAGGGACTTACTCTCCAAGTCGGGAGAGTGTTAGTAAAGCGTCTGGAATGTTGCACCTGAGTACCAGGGTACGCAAACTGAGATATATTTGAACACGTCTCCCGATCACATGGTTGATCATACCCTGGGTTCCACATGCATGTTTTAGCTGAAGGAAGAATACCTTAAACCTGGGTAGTTGAAACCCATGGAATGGGTACCGTGCAATATGACTTCAAATGGTCTTCATTTGCTCACGAACCTCTCCAATCCTATCACTGCTGCGTTTATGCCCCTGTACACATGCTTGATTCTCTTTCGGAGACATAGCAATCCATAGGTTTTAAGATACTTACTAGTCAGGAACATTCTTAGGCGTTTAATATGGGGTGTTGAGTCCATTTCGTTGAGCAAGGAGTAGCTCTTGTCTATTCCATATTTGGCTTAAGGAACTTTATCTGTGCTCATTTCAATCTCTGGTTTTATGCAGCACCCCAACTCACCTTTCCCCTTAAGCAAGCATAAGTTGGTTTTCTAAATTTGAGACCCTGTTCTGTTCTGTAATTCAGTTCCTGTGTAGCCAAGTTTACATTCCGTTTATTACTGATATCTTATGATGTTTCTTTTTCTGTGTGACTTATTTCAGTTAGAATCATCATACCTGAATCCACTCATTGTGCTGCTAAGGACCTGATGACACAGATTTCATTGCTGAGTGATATTGCTTTGTAAGTAAATACCACAACTTTTTTATCCATTTTTCACTTTCTGCGATGTTGAACTTGTACTGTAAACGAGGTTCTTGTAAACAGAGCCGTTCCAAACTTTGGGGTGGCTGTGTCTTTTTGATTTTAATTTCCCTAAGCTATAGGACCATAAGTGGAAGTGCCCTAGGCTCTGTTGCTTTGTTTTTTAGATGTTTCAGGAAACACCATACACTTCTCCCGAGTGGTTGTTGGCAATTTACATCCCGCCCTTCAGCATAACAAGGCTCCCAGTTCTCCATGGCCTGTCCTGCCTTTCTGGATTTTACACTTTTTTCAGATGGCCCTTTTGACCGGGGGGAAGTGAGACTTCATTGTAGTGCAGATTTCCTTTGCAAGCTTGCTTGGTTGGCCAAAAAGGGCGTATGCGTTTTTTCCTGAATATATTCAGGAAAAAACGCATACGCCCTTTTTGGCCAAGTGCATCATTGTGGACGTTCTGCCTCTTTTCCTATGCTTTCAATGCAATTCCAGTCTACCTCCTGAAATCGGTTTCCTGCAATTCTGCCCCGCTTTCAAGTCCTCTTGGCAGCCTTACTTCAGTCTATTTTTGTACGATAGCTGTCATTTATAACTCTGCAGGTTTGTGAATTACAGTGCCCCTGAGCTCCTTTCTTCAACTCGCTTTCTTTTGAGCTGGCCGCAACACCGCAGGATGGCTTCAGGCCCTAATCTGGTTCCGGCACGGCACGCTGAGCCTTTGGTTATTTCCTCTTCCTGGTGGGAAATGAGAGTTAAATTTGCCCGTCCAGACACCTCCAGCTAGCCTCTCATTGGTTCTCGCTATGCCTGTTCATCTTCTGCAGAAATTGCAAACTGGGCCAAACAGGAGGTTAAAGGCGCTGACTCTCCAAGTGGGGAGAGTGTTAGTAAAGCGTCTGGAATGTTGCACCCGAGTATCAGGGGAGGAAAACTGAGACATATTTGAACACATCTCCCGTTCACATGGTTGATCATACTTGAGTTCCACATGCATGTTTTAGCTGAAGGAAGAATACCTTAAACCTGGAGAGTTGAGACCCGTGTAATGGGTACCATGCAATATGACTTCAAAGGGTCTTCATTTGCTCACCAAACCTCTCCAATCCTATCACTGCTGCGTTTATGCCCCTGTACACATGCTTGATTCTCTTTCGGAGACATAGCAATCCATAGGTTTTAAGATACTTACTAGTCAGGTACATTCTTAGGCGTTTAATATGCGGTGTTTAGTCCATTTCTTTGAGCAAGGAGTAGCTCTTGTCTATTCCATATTTGGCTTAAGGAACTTTATCTGTGCTCATTTCAATCTGGTTTTATGCAGCACCCCAACTCACCTTTACCCTTAAGCAAGCATAAGTTGGTTTTCTAAATTTGAGACCCTGTTCTGTTCTGTAATTCAGTTCCTGTGTAGCCAACTTTACATTCCGTGTATTACTGATATCTTATGATGTTTCTTTTTCTGTGTGACTTATTTCAGTTAGAATCATCATACCTGAATCCACTCATTGTGCTGCTAAGGGCCTGATGACATAGATTTCATTGCTGAGTGATATTGCTTTGTAAGTAAATACCACAACTTCTTTATCCATTTTTCACTTTCTGCGATGTTGAACTTGTACTGTAAACGAGGTTCTTGTAAACAGAGACGTCCCAAACTTTGGGGTGGCTGTGTCTTTTTGATTTTAATTTCCCTAAGCTATAGGACCATAAGTGGCAGTGCCCTAGGCTCTGTTGCTTTGTTTTTTAGATGTTTCAGGAAACACCATACACTTCTCCCCAGTGTCTGTTGGCAATTTACATCCCGCCCATCAGCATAACAAGGCTCCCAGTTCTCCATGGCCTGTCCTGCCTTTCTGGATTTTACACTTTTTTCAGATGGCCCTTTTGACCGGGGGGAAGTGAGACTTCATTGTAGTGCAGATTTCCTTTGCAAGCTTGCTTGGTTGGCCAAAAAGGGCGTATGCGTTTTTTCCTGAATATATTCAGGAAAAAACGCATACGCCCTTTTTGGCCAAGTGCATCATTGTGGACGTTCTGCCTCTTTTCCTATGCTTTCAATGCAATTCCAGTCTACCTCCTGAAATCGGTTTCCTGCAATTCTGCCCCGCTTTCAAGTCCTCTTGGCAGCCTTACTTCAGTCTATTTTTGGACGATAGCTGTCATTTATAACTGTGCAGGTTTGTGAATTACAGTGCCCCTGAGCTCCTTTCTTCAACTCGCTTTCTTGTGAGCTGGCCACAACACCGCAGGATGTCTTCAGGCCCTAATCTGGTTCCGGCCCGGCATGCTGAGCCTTTGGTTAATTCCTCTTCCTGGTGGGAAATGAGAGTTAAATTTGCCCGTCCAGACACCTGCAGCTAGCCTCTCATTGGTTCTCGCTATTCCTGTTCATCTTCCGCAGAAATTGCAAACTGGGCCAAACAGGAGGTTAAAGGGACTGACTCTCCAAGTCGGGAGAGTGCTAGTAAAGCGTCTGGAATGTTGCACCCGAGTACCAGGGGAGGATAACTGAGACATATTTGAACACGTCTCCCGATCACTTGGTTGATCATACTCTAGGTTCCACATGCATGTTTTAGCTGAAGGAAGAATACCTTAAACCTGGGTAGTTGAAACCCGTGGAATGGGTACCATGCAATATGACTTCAAAGGGTCTTCATTTGCTCACCGAACCTCTCCAATCCTATCACTGCTGCGTTTATGCCCCTGTACACATGCTTGATTCTCTTTCGGAGACATAGCAATCCCTAGGTTTTAAGATACTTACTAGTCAGGTACATTCTTAGGCATTTAATATGCGGTGTTTAGTCCATTTCTTTGAGCAAGGAGTAGCTCTTGTCTATTCCATATTTGGCTTAAGGAACTTTATCTGTGCTCATTTCAATCTGGTTTTATGCAGCACCCCAACTCACCTTCACCCTTAAGCAAGCATAAGTTGGTTTTCTAAATTTGAGACCCTGTTCTGTTCTGTAATTCAGTTCCTGTGTAGCCAAGTTTACATTCCGTTTATTACTGATATCTTATGATGTTTCTTTTTCTGTGTGACTTATTTCAGTTAGAATCATCATACCTGAATCCACTCATTGTGCTGCTAAGGACCTGATGACACAGATTTCATTGCTGAGTGATATTGCTTTGTAAGTAAATACCACAACTTTTTTATCCATTTTTCACTTTCTGCGATGTTGAACTTGTACTGTAAACGAGGTTCTTGTAAACAGAGCCGTTCCAAACTTTGGGGTGGCTGTGTCTTTTTGATTTTAATTTCCCTAAGCTATAGGACCATAAGTGGAAGTGCCCTAGGCTCTGTTGCTTTGTTTTTTAGATGTTTCAGGAAACACCATACACTTCTCCCGAGTGGTTGTTGGCAATTTACATCCCGCCCTTCAGCATAACAAGGCTCCCAGTTCTCCATGGCCTGTCCTGCCTTTCTGGATTTTACACTTTTTTCAGATGGCCCTTTTGACCGGGGGGAAGTGAGACTTCATTGTAGTGCAGATTTCCTTTGCAAGCTTGCTTGGTTGGCCAAAAAGGGCGTATGCGTTTTTTCCTGAATATATTCAGGAAAAAACGCATACGCCCTTTTTGGCCAAGTGCATCATTGTGGACGTTCTGCCTCTTTTCCTATGCTTTCAATGCAATTCCAGTCTACCTCCTGAAATCGGTTTCCTGCAATTCTGCCCCGCTTTCAAGTCCTCTTGGCAGCCTTACTTCAGTCTATTTTTGGACGATAGCTGTCATTTATAACTCTGCAGGTTTGTGAATTACAGTGCCCCTGAGCTCCTTTCTTCAACTCGCTTTCTTGTGAGCTGGCCACAACACCGCAGGATGTCTTCAGGCCCTAATCTGGTTCCGGCCCGGCATGCTGAGCCTTTGGTTAATTCCTCTTCCTGGTGGGAAATGAGAGTTAAATTTGCCCGTCCAGACACCTGCAGCTAGCCTCTCATTGGTTCTCGCTATTCCTGTTCATCTTCCGCAGAAATTGCAAACTGGGCCAAACAGGAGGTTAAAGGGACTGACTCTCCAAGTCGGGAGAGTGCTAGTAAAGCGTCTGGAATGTTGCACCCGAGTACCAGGGGAGGATAACTGAGACATATTTGAACACGTCTCCCGATCACTTGGTTGATCATACTCTAGGTTCCACATGCATGTTTTAGCTGAAGGAAGAATACCTTAAACCTGGGTAGTTGAAACCCGTGGAATGGGTACCATGCAATATGACTTCAAAGGGTCTTCATTTGCTCACCGAACCTCTCCAATCCTATCACTGCTGCGTTTATGCCCCTGTACACATGCTTGATTCTCTTTCGGAGACATAGCAATCCCTAGGTTTTAAGATACTTACTAGTCAGGTACATTCTTAGGCATTTAATATGCGGTGTTTAGTCCATTTCTTTGAGCAAGGAGTAGCTCTTGTCTATTCCATATTTGGCTTAAGGAACTTTATCTGTGCTCATTTCAATCTGGTTTTATGCAGCACCCCAACTCACCTTTACCCTTAAGCAAGCATAAGTTGGTTTTCTAAATTTGAGACCCTGTTCTGTTCTGTAATTCAGTTCCTGTGTAGCCAAGTTTACATTCCGTGTATTACTGATATCTTATGATGTTTCTTTTTCTGTGTGACTTATTTCAGTTAGAATCATCATACCTGAATCCACTCATTGTGCTACTAAGGGCCTGATGACACAGATTTCATTGCTGAGTGATATTGCTTTGTAAGTAAATACCACAACTTTTTTATCCATTTTTCACTTTCTGCGATGTTGAACTTGTACTGTAAACGAGGTTCTTGTAAACAGAGCCGTTCCAAACTTTGGGGTGGCTGTGTCTTTTTGATTTTAAATTCCCTAAGCTATAGGACCATAAGTGGAAGTGCCCTAGGCTCTGTTGCTTTGTTTTTTAGATGTTTCAGGAAACACCATACACTTCTCCCGAGTGGTTGTTGGCAATTTACATCCCGCCCTTCAGCATAACAAGGCTCCCAGTTCTCCATGGCCTGTCCTGCCTTTCTGGATTTTACACTTTTTTCAGATGGCCCTTTTGACTGGGGGGAAGTGAGACTTCATTGTAGTGCAGATTTCCTTTGCAAGCTTGCTTGGTTGGCCAAAAAGGGCGTATGCGTTTTTTCCTGAATATATTCAGGAAAAAACGCATACGCCCTTTTTGGCCAAGTGCATCATTGTGGACGTTCTGCCTCTTTTCCTATGCTTTCAATGCAATTCCAGTCTACCTCCTGAAATCGGTTTCCTGCAATTCTGCCCCGCTTTCAAGTCCTCTTGGCAGCCTTACTTCAGTCTATTTTTGGACGATAGCTGTCATTTATAACTCTGCAGGTTTGTGAATTACAGTGCCCCTGAGTTCCTGTCTTCAACTCGCTTTCTTGTGACCTGGCCGCAACACCGCAGGATGGCTTCAGGCCCTAATCTGGTTCCGGCACGGCACGCTGAGCCTTTGGTTAATTCCTCTTCCTGGTGGGAAATGAGAGTTAAATTTGCCCGTCCAGACACCTCCAGCTAGTCTCTCATTGGTTCTCGCTATTCCTGTTCATCTTCCGCAGAAATTGCAAACTGGGCCAAACAGGAGGTTAAAGGGACTTACTCTCCAAGTCGGGAGAGTGTTAGTAAAGCGTCTGGAATGTTGCACCTGAGTACCAGGGTACGCAAACTGAGATATATTTGAACACGTCTCCCGATCACATGGTTGATCATACCCTGGGTTCCACATGCATGTTTTAGCTGAAGGAAGAATACCTTAAACCTGGGTAGTTGAAACCCATGGAATGGGTACCGTGCAATATGACTTCAAATGGTCTTCATTTGCTCACGAACCTCTCCAATCCTATCACTGCTGCGTTTATGCCCCTGTACACATGCTTGATTCTCTTTCGGAGACATAGCAATCCATAGGTTTTAAGATACTTACTAGTCAGGAACATTCTTAGGCGTTTAATATGGGGTGTTGAGTCCATTTCGTTGAGCAAGGAGTAGCTCTTGTCTATTCCATATTTGGCTTAAGGAACTTTATCTGTGCTCATTTCAATCTCTGGTTTTATGCAGCACCCCAACTCACCTTTCCCCTTAAGCAAGCATAAGTTGGTTTTCTAAATTTGAGACCCTGTTCTGTTCTGTAATTCAGTTCCTGTGTAGCCAAGTTTACATTCCGTTTATTACTGATATCTTATGATGTTTCTTTTTCTGTGTGACTTATTTCAGTTAGAATCATCATACCTGAATCCACTCATTGTGCTGCTAAGGACCTGATGACACAGATTTCATTGCTGAGTGATATTGCTTTGTAAGTAAATACCACAACTTTTTTATCCATTTTTCACTTTCTGCGATGTTGAACTTGTACTGTAAACGAGGTTCTTGTAAACAGAGCCGTTCCAAACTTTGGGGTGGCTGTGTCTTTTTGATTTTAATTTCCCTAAGCTATAGGACCATAAGTGGAAGTGCCCTAGGCTCTGTTGCTTTGTTTTTTAGATGTTTCAGGAAACACCATACACTTCTCCCGAGTGGTTGTTGGCAATTTACATCCCGCCCTTCAGCATAACAAGGCTCCCAGTTCTCCATGGCCTGTCCTGCCTTTCTGGATTTTACACTTTTTTCAGATGGCCCTTTTGACCGGGGGGAAGTGAGACTTCATTGTAGTGCAGATTTCCTTTGCAAGCTTGCTTGGTTGGCCAAAAAGGGCGTATGCGTTTTTTCCTGAATATATTCAGGAAAAAACGCATACGCCCTTTTTGGCCAAGTGCATCATTGTGGACGTTCTGCCTCTTTTCCTATGCTTTCAATGCAATTCCAGTCTACCTCCTGAAATCGGTTTCCTGCAATTCTGCCCCGCTTTCAAGTCCTCTTGGCAGCCTTACTTCAGTCTATTTTTGTACGATAGCTGTCATTTATAACTCTGCAGGTTTGTGAATTACAGTGCCCCTGAGCTCCTTTCTTCAACTCGCTTTCTTTTGAGCTGGCCGCAACACCGCAGGATGGCTTCAGGCCCTAATCTGGTTCCGGCACGGCACGCTGAGCCTTTGGTTATTTCCTCTTCCTGGTGGGAAATGAGAGTTAAATTTGCCCGTCCAGACACCTCCAGCTAGCCTCTCATTGGTTCTCGCTATGCCTGTTCATCTTCTGCAGAAATTGCAAACTGGGCCAAACAGGAGGTTAAAGGCGCTGACTCTCCAAGTGGGGAGAGTGTTAGTAAAGCGTCTGGAATGTTGCACCCGAGTATCAGGGGAGGAAAACTGAGACATATTTGAACACATCTCCCGTTCACATGGTTGATCATACTTGAGTTCCACATGCATGTTTTAGCTGAAGGAAGAATACCTTAAACCTGGAGAGTTGAGACCCGTGTAATGGGTACCATGCAATATGACTTCAAAGGGTCTTCATTTGCTCACCAAACCTCTCCAATCCTATCACTGCTGCGTTTATGCCCCTGTACACATGCTTGATTCTCTTTCGGAGACATAGCAATCCATAGGTTTTAAGATACTTACTAGTCAGGTACATTCTTAGGCGTTTAATATGCGGTGTTTAGTCCATTTCTTTGAGCAAGGAGTAGCTCTTGTCTATTCCATATTTGGCTTAAGGAACTTTATCTGTGCTCATTTCAATCTGGTTTTATGCAGCACCCCAACTCACCTTTACCCTTAAGCAAGCATAAGTTGGTTTTCTAAATTTGAGACCCTGTTCTGTTCTGTAATTCAGTTCCTGTGTAGCCAACTTTACATTCCGTGTATTACTGATATCTTATGATGTTTCTTTTTCTGTGTGACTTATTTCAGTTAGAATCATCATACCTGAATCCACTCATTGTGCTGCTAAGGGCCTGATGACATAGATTTCATTGCTGAGTGATATTGCTTTGTAAGTAAATACCACAACTTCTTTATCCATTTTTCACTTTCTGCGATGTTGAACTTGTACTGTAAACGAGGTTCTTGTAAACAGAGACGTCCCAAACTTTGGGGTGGCTGTGTCTTTTTGATTTTAATTTCCCTAAGCTATAGGACCATAAGTGGCAGTGCCCTAGGCTCTGTTGCTTTGTTTTTTAGATGTTTCAGGAAACACCATACACTTCTCCCGAGTGTCTGTTGGCAATTTACATCCCGCCCATCAGCATAACAAGGCTCCCAGTTCTCCATGGCCTGTCCTGCCTTTCTGGATTTTACACTTTTTTCAGATGGCCCTTTTGACCGGGGGGAAGTGAGACTTCATTGTAGTGCAGATTTCCTTTGCAAGCTTGCTTGGTTGGCCAAAAAGGGCGTATGCGTTTTTTCCTGAATATATTCAGGAAAAAACGCATACGCCCTTTTTGGCCAAGTGCATCATTGTGGACGTTCTGCCTCTTTTCCTATGCTTTCAATGCAATTCCAGTCTACCTCCTGAAATCGGTTTCCTGCAATTCTGCCCCGCTTTCAAGTCCTCTTGGCAGCCTTACTTCAGTCTATTTTTGGACGATAGCTGTCATTTATAACTGTGCAGGTTTGTAAATTACAGTGCCCCTGAGCTCCTTTCTTCAACTCGCTTTCTTGTGAGCTGGCCACAACACCGCAGGATGTCTTCAGGCCCTAATCTGGTTCCGGCCCGGCATGCTGAGCCTTTGGTTAATTCCTCTTCCTGGTGGGAAATGAGAGTTAAATTTGCCCGTCCAGACACCTGCAGCTAGCCTCTCATTGGTTCTCGCTATTCCTGTTCATCTTCCGCAGAAATTGCAAACTGGGCCAAACAGGAGGTTAAAGGGACTGACTCTCCAAGTCGGGAGAGTGCTAGTAAAGCGTCTGGAATGTTGCACCCGAGTACCAGGGGAGGATAACTGAGACATATTTGAACACGTCTCCCGATCACTTGGTTGATCATACTCTAGGTTCCACATGCATGTTTTAGCTGAAGGAAGAATACCTTAAACCTGGGTAGTTGAAACCCGTGGAATGGGTACCATGCAATATGACTTCAAAGGGTCTTCATTTGCTCACCGAACCTCTCCAATCCTATCACTGCTGCGTTTATGCCCCTGTACACATGCTTGATTCTCTTTCGGAGACATAGCAATCCCTAGGTTTTAAGATACTTACTAGTCAGGTACATTCTTAGGCATTTAATATGCGGTGTTTAGTCCATTTCTTTGAGCAAGGAGTAGCTCTTGTCTATTCCATATTTGGCTTAAGGAACTTTATCTGTGCTCATTTCAATCTGGTTTTATGCAGCACCCCAACTCACCTTTACCCTTAAGCAAGCATAAGTTGGTTTTCTAAATTTGAGACCCTGTTCTGTTCTGTAATTCAGTTCCTGTGTAGCCAAGTTTACATTCCGTGTATTACTGATATCTTATGATGTTTCTTTTTCTGTGTGACTTATTTCAGTTAGAATCATCATACCTGAATCCACTCATTGTGCTACTAAGGGCCTGATGACACAGATTTCATTGCTGAGTGATATTGCTTTGTAAGTAAATACCACAACTTTTTTATCCATTTTTCACTTTCTGCGATGTTGAACTTGTACTGTAAACGAGGTTCTTGTAAACAGAGCCGTTCCAAACTTTGGGGTGGCTGTGTCTTTTTGATTTTAAATTCCCTAAGCTATAGGACCATAAGTGGAAGTGCCCTAGGCTCTGTTGCTTTGTTTTTTAGATGTTTCAGGAAACACCATACACTTCTCCCGAGTGGTTGTTGGCAATTTACATCCCGCCCTTCAGCATAACAAGGCTCCCAGTTCTCCATGGCCTGTCCTGCCTTTCTGGATTTTACACTTTTTTCAGATGGCCCTTTTGACCGGGGGGAAGTGAGACTTCATTGTAGTGCAGATTTCCTTTGCAAGCTTGCTTGGTTGGCCAAAAAGTGCGTATGCGTTTTTTCCTGAATATATTCAGGAAAAAACGCATACGCCCTTTTTGGCCAAGTGCATCATTGTGGACGTTCTGCCTCTTTTCCTATGCTTTCAATGCAATTCCAGTCTACCTCCTGAAATCGGTTTCCTGCAATTCTGCCCCGCTTTCAAGTCCTCTTGGCAGCCTTACTTCAGTCTATTTTTGGACGATAGCTGTCATTTATAACTCTGCAGGTTTGTGAATTACAGTGCCCCTGAGCTCCTTTCTTCAACTCGCTTTCTTTTGAGCTGGCCGCAACACCGCAGGATGGCTTCAGGCCCTAATCTGGTTCCGGCACGGCACGCTGAGCCTTTGGTTATTTCCTCTTCCTGGTGGGAAATGAGAGTTAAATTTGCCCGTCCAGACACCTCCAGCTAGCCTCTCATTGGTTCTTGCTATTCCTGTTCATCTTCCGCAGAAATTGCAAACTGGGCCAAACAGGAGGTTAAAGGGACTGACTCTCCAAGTCGGGAGAGTGTTAGTAAAGCATCTGGAATGTTGCACCCGAGTACCAGCGTACGAAAACTGAGACATATTTGAACACGTCTCCCGTTCACATGGTTGATCATACCTGGGTTCCACATGCATGTTTTAGCTGAAGGAAGAATACCTTAAACCTGGAGAGTTGAGACCCGTGTAATGGGTACCATGCAATATGATTTCAAAGGGTCTTCATTTGCTCACTGAACCTCTCCAATCCTATCACTGCTGCGTTTATGCCCCTGTACACACGCTTGATTCTCTTTCGGAGACATAGCAATCCATAGGTTTTAAGATACTTACTAGTCAGGTACATTCTTAGGCGTTTAATATGCGGTGTTGAGTCCATTTCGTTGAGCAAGGAGTAGCTCTTGTCTATTCTATATTTGGCTTAAGGAACTTTCTCTGTGCTCATTTCAATCTCTGGTTTTATGCAGCACCCCAACTCACCTTTACCCTTAAGCAAGCATAAGTTGGTTTTCTAAATTTGAGACCCTGTTCTGTTCTGTAATTCAGTTCCTGTGTAGCCAAGTTTACATTCCGTGTATTACTGATATCTTATGATGTTTCTTTTTCTGTGTGACTTATTTCAGTTAGAATCATCGTACCTGAATCCACTCATGATGCTGCTACGGGACTGATGACACAGATTTCATTGCTGAGTGATACTGCATTGTACGTAAGTACCACAAGTTCTTTATCCATTTTTCACTTTCTGTGATATTGAACTTGTACGGTAAACGAGGTTCTTGTAAACAGAGGCGTTCCAAACTTTGGGGTGGCTGTGTCTTTTTGATTTTAATTTCCCTAAGCTATAGGACCATAAGTGGAAGTGCCCTAGGCTCTGTTGCTTTGTTTTTTAGATGTTTCAGGAAACACCATACACTTCTCCCGAGTGTCTGTTGGTAATTTACATCCCGCCCATCAGCATAACAAGGCTCCCAGTTCTCCATGGCCTGTCCTGCCTTTCTGGATTTTACACTTTTTTCAGATGGCCCTTTTGACCGGGGGGAAGTGAGACTTCATTGTAGTGCAGATTTCCTTTGCAAGCTTGCTTGGTTGGCCAAAAAGGGCGTATGCGTTTTTTCCTGAATATATTCAGGAAAAAACGCATACGCCCTTTTTGGCCAAGTGCATCATTGTGGACGTTCTGCCTCTTTTCCTATGCTTTCAATGCAATTCCAGTCTACCTCCTGAAATCGGTTTCCTGCAATTCTGCCCCGCTTTCAAGTCCTCTTGGCAGCCTTACTTCAGTCTATTTTTGGACGATAGCTGTCATTTATAACTCTGCAGGTTTGTGAATTACAGTGCCCCTGAGCTCCTTTCTTCAACTCGCTTTCTTGTGACCTGGCCGCAACACCGCAGGATGGCTTCAGGCCCTAATCTGGTTCCAGCACGGCACGCTGATCCTTTGGTTAATTCCTCTTCCTGGTGGGAAATGAGAGTTAAATTTGCCCGTCCAGACACCTCCAGCTAGTCTCTCATTGGTTCTCGCTATTCCTGTTCATCTTCCAAGAAATTGCAAACTGGGCCAAACAGGAGGTTAAAGGGACTGACTCTCCAAGTCGGGAGAGTGTTAGTAAAGCATCTGGAATGTTGCACCCGAGTACCAGGGTACGAAAACTGAGACATATTTGAACACGTCTCCCGATCACATGGTTGATCATACTCTAGGTTCCACATGCATGTTTTAGCTGAAGGAAGAATACCTTAAACCTGGGTAGTTGAAACCCGTGGAATGGGTACCATGCAATATGACTTCAAAGGGTCTTCATTTGCTCACCGAACCTCTCCAATCCTATCACTGCTGCGTTTATGCCCCTGTACACATGCTTGATTCTCTTTCGGAGACATAGCAATCCATAGGTTTTAAGATACTTACTAGTCAGGAACATTCTTAGGCGTTTAATATGGGGTGTTGAGTCCATTTCGTTGAGCAAGGAGTAGCTCTTGTCTATTCCATATTTGGCTTAAGGAACTTTATCTGTGCTCATTTCAATCTCTGGTTTTATGCAGCACCCCAACTCACCTTTCCCCTTAAGCAAGCATAAGTTGGTTTTCTAAATTTGAGACCCTGTTCTGTTCTGTAATTCAGTTCCTGTGTAGCCAAGTTTACATTCCGTGTATTACTGATATCTTATGATGTTTCTTTTTCTGTGTGACTTATTTCAGTTAGAATCATCATACCTGAATCCACTCATTGTGCTGCTAAGGACCTGATGACACAGATTTCATTGCTGAGTGATATTGCTTTGTAAGTAAATACCACAACTTTTTTATCCATTTTTCACTTTCTGCGATGTTGAACTTGTACTGTAAACGAGGTTCTTGTAAACAGAGCCGTTCCAAACTTTGGGGTGGCTGTGTCTTTTTGATTTTAAATTCCCTAAGCTATAGGACCATAAGTGGAACTGCCCTAGGCTCTGTTGCTTTGTTTTTTAGATGTTTCAGGAAACACCATACACTTCTCCCGAGTGGTTGTTGGCAATTTACATCCCGCCCATCAGCATAACAAGGCTCCCAGTTCTCCATGGCCTGTCCTGCCTTTCTGGATTTTACACTTTTTTCAGATGGCCCTTTTGACCGGGGGGAAGTGAGACTTCATTGTAGTGCAGATTTCCTTTGCAAGCTTGCTTGGTTGGCCAAAAAGGGCGTATGCGTTTTTTCCTGAATATATTCAGGAAAAAACGCATACGCCCTTTTTGGCCAAGTGCATCATTGTGGACGTTCTGCCTCTTTTCCTATGCTTTCAATGCAATTCCAGTCTACCTCCTGAAATCGGTTTCCTGCAATTCTGCCCCGCTTTCAAGTCCTCTTGGCAGCCTTACTTCAGTCTATTTTTGGACGATAGCTGTCATTTATAACTCTGCAGGTTTGTGAATTACAGTGCCCCTGAGCTCCTTTCTTCAACTCGCTTTCTTGTGACCTGGCCGCAACACCGCAGGATGTCTTCAGGCCCTAATCTGGTTCTGGCACGGCACGCTGAGCCTTTGGTTAATTCCTCTTCCTGGTGGGAAATGAGAGTTAAATTTGCCCATCCAGACACCTCCACCTAGTCTCTCATTGGTTCTCGCTATTCCTGTTCATCTTCCACAGAAATTGCAAACTGGGCCAAACAGGAGGTTAAAGGGACTGACTCTCCAAGTGGGGAGAGTGTTAGTAAAGCGTCTGGAATGTTGCACCCGAGTACCAGCGTACGAAAACTGAGACATATTTGAACACGTCTCCCAATCACATGGTTGATCATACTCTAGGTTCCACATGCATGTTTTAGCTGAAGGAAGAATACCTTAAACCTGGGTAGTTGAAACCCGTGGAATGGGTACCATGCAATATGACTTCAAAGGGTCTTCATTTGCTCACGAACCTCTCCAATCCTATCACTGCTGCGTTTATGCCCCTGTACACATGCTTGATTCTCTTTCGGAGACATAGCAATCCATAGGTTTTAAGATACTTACTAGTCAGGAACATTCTTAGGCGTTTAATATGGGGTGTTGAGTCCATTTCGTTGAGCAAGGAGTAGCTCTTGTCTATTCCATATTTGGCTTAAGGAACTTTATCTGTGCTCATTTCAATCTCTGGTTTTATGCAGCACCCCAACTCACCTTTACCCTTAAGCAAGCATAAGTTGGTTTTCTAAATTTGAGACCCTGTTCTGTTCTGTAATTCAGTTCCTGTGTAGCCAAGTTTACATTCCGTGTATTACTGATATCTTATGATGTTTCTTTTTCTGTGTGACTTACTTCAGTTAGAATCATCATACCTGAATCCACTCATTGTGCTGCTAAGGGCCTGATGACACAGATTTCATTGCTGAGTGATATTGCTTTGTAAGTAAATACCACAACTTCTTTATCCATTTTTCACTTTCTGCGATGTTGAACTTGTACTGTAAATGAGGTTCTTGTAAACAGAGCCGTTCCAAACTTTGGGGTGGCTGTGTCTTTTTGATTTTAATTTCCCTAAGCTATAGGACCATAAGTGGAAGTGTCCTAGGTTCTGTTGCTTTGTTTTTTAGATGTTTCAGGAGACACCATACACTTCTCCCGAGTGGTTGTTGGCAATTTACATCCCGCCCATCAGCATAACAAGGCTCCCAGTTCTCCATGGCCTGTCCTGCCTTTCTGGATTTTACACTTTTTTCAGATGGCCCTTTTGACCGGGGGGAAGTGAGACTTCATTGTAGTGCAGATTTCCTTTGCAAGCTTGCTTGGTTGGCCAAAAAGGGCGTATGCGTTTTTTCCTGAATATATTCAGGAAAAAACGCATACGCCCTTTTTGGCCAAGTGCATCATTGTGGACGTTCTGCCTCTTTTCCTATGCTTTCAATGCAATTCCAGTCTACCTCCTGAAATCGGTTTCCTGCAATTCTGCCCCGCTTTCAAGTCCTCTTGGCAGCCTTACTTCAGTCTATTTTTGGACGATAGCTGTCATTTATAACTCTGCAGGTTTGTGAATTACAGTGCCCCTGAGCTCCTTTCTTCAACTCGCTTTTTTGTGAGCTGGCCGCAACACCGCAGGATGGCTGCAGGCCCTAATCTGGTTCCAGCACGGCACGCTGAGCCTTTGGTTAATTCCTCTTCCTGGTGGGAAATGAGAGTTAAATTTGCCCGTCCAGACACCTCCAGCTAGTCTCTCATTGGTTCTCGCTATTCCTGTTCATCTTCCAAGAAATTGCAAACTGGGCCAAACAGGAGGTTAAAGGGACTGACTCTCCAAGTCGGGAGAGTGTTAGTAAAGCGTCTGGAATGTTGCACCCGAGTACCAGGGTACGAAAACTGAGACATATTTGAACACGTCTCCCGATCACATGGTTGATCATACTCTAGGTTCCACATGCATGTTTTAGCTGAAGGAAGAATACCTTAAACCTGGGTAGTTGAAACCCGTGGAATGGGTACCATGCAATATGACTTCAAAGGGTCTTCATTTGCTCACCGAACCTCTCCAATCCTATCACTGCTGCGTTTATGCCCCTGTACACATGCTTGATTCTCTTTCGGAGACATAGCAATCCATAGGTTTTAAGATACTTACTAGTCAGGTACATTCTTAGGCGTTTAATATGCGGTGTTGAGTCCATTTCGTTGAGCAAGGAGTAGCTGTTGTCTATTCCATATTTGGCTTAAGGAACTTTATCTGTGCTCATTTCAATCTGGTTTTATGCAGCACCCCAACTCACCTTTACCCTTAAGCAAGCATAAGTTGGTTTTCTAAATTTGAGACCCTGTTCTGTTCTGTAATTCAGTTCCTGTGTAGCCAAGTTTACATTCCGTGTATTACTGATATCTTTTTTTTTTTTTTTGCCGTAACTACCTTTATTGGTATCGCTTGTGTATCAGTTCATCAAAACCTTTGTTTCATATTTCTCGCCTTAATCCCCTGAAAGTTCCAGATGGGCAAAAATACTTTTAAATACGCAGCTGGCTTCTGTCTTATGTGCTTAATATTATACATTTGTTGCTTGTTTTGCACATGTCTATGGCTGCACTACTTGCAAGACGAAAGTCACATATAAAAATACAGACTAATCGAAACACAAAAGTCAGCCATTGTCTAGAATGTGGTTTACAATACAGAGCTTGCAGACAACACAGACTATATATATAAGTCATCTGTCTGAAAACAGAAAGTAGTGTCTCAGACTGACTCCGGAGAAAGGTGCTGACACACAGGGAAACTCACTGATGATTCTCCTTTATGTTTATTAGATAGATCAATACCAAATTATTTCACATATATTTTATTCAATATCTATATATATATATATCTTGTAACCAAATTCTGGTTTAAAAGTCACAAACCAACATGTAAATACAAAATGTTAGGAAAGGTTTAACATACATAGGGGAAAACATGTCTTATGCCTCGCAAAGACTTTCTACAATCTAGCATAAAGGCAAATGTGGTTGAAAAAAAAAGGAAATCCATATACAATTACAGAAAAACATTTAGTCAAGCCACCTAATATAAAATATTTCAGATATCATGTCCAAAAACGTCCACGTGTTGCAGAGGTCTCTACAAATCAATTAGAATGACGTCAACAAGATCTGCAAACCGAAGTCTTAGCAAGTAAACGTGACTCATGCTTTTCTCTCTGAGACAATGAGGCTTGACGTTCAGTTAAAGGCAGGTAAACACGACTATGAAGAAACCCTTCTTTACAACAGCTTAACGGTACCCATTTAGGGCAATACACCCGCTTTCCCAGCTATGTGTGCACGCAGTGTTCTGTGATAAAATGACTCAGTTACTTTAAAAAAGCATAAATGGCAAAACAAAATAACCAGAACTCCGTGAAGCTGGTAAAACCACAAAGACACTGAAATCCAGCAACTCCTGAGAGGCTAAGAGATCAAATGAATCATAAAATCTGGATGACTCTGATTTGGGGTTTAACTTTGGTTAAAACTGAAAAGTCTGAAAAGAACCAATGTTTTGGAAGAAGCAGTGTCACTTGTAAACATCCTGCCACCTAACTAAAAGGACGGCCTCTTCTTCTAGACCCACGACTTAATAAGACAGGAAGCTCTCAACACACAGCGCTGGAGAAGATGGATTCCACAAGTCAAACTTGAGTGAAACTGTTCTAATGCAATGTACCAAACACGCGTTTGTTCTTAGGAAAAATTACAAAACTAACAAATATTTTTCTCCAGAATTATAAAAGATAAAATCTATGAATCAGTACTGTTATGTGATTACAGAACAATAGCCAACTGAAAAAAAAAAACAAAACACCAACCCACAGGCCGTCTACACCGTCCCCAATCCATTTCCTGCAGCCAGTACTTCCCACCTGCTCTGAGGACTGAGCCTTAGACACCGTTGACTGTATTTAAAGTTGAGTCAACAGTACTCTCTGTCTCTGGGGCAAAAGTAATGCAGCTCATTACTTACACACAACACTTGTTTCATTCTTCAGGACTTTCTTTGACGGGATTACTCAATGTTGGTTACTTTAAAGGTAACAAAAGGTGTCAGAAAAAAATGCCTTGGAATTCTTTTGCAATTCCACAAAGACACCTGGCAATCTGATACGTTCATTCCTCTCCCCATCACAATTTTTGTTTTTTAAAATTACAATTGACAACTCACATAAGATGTAATTAATTTACTTAAAATAAGAGAGGGCTTTTCAATCAAGTATCCACGTTCCAAATAACTAAAACATTTAGTTAAATCTTTTAAATTAATCTTTTAATAAATCTTTAATTACTCGGTGCCAGTAATTAAGAGGTTGATTCCGTAAAATTCAAACTTGCACATAGGCGTGTCCCACTCAGAAAAGATTTCATACACTTAGCAACTTGTGCTTTTTGTCTCACCTTTTATAAGAAACACAGATTAATTTCAACTTCAGTTTTCCTTTCTGATGCAGACACGTGTACCTTGTGTAAGAAACGGTCTCCAGGCCACCTCCACGTGTAGACCTCAGCATTTCCTGAGAGTGTGAAGTCAACCCCTCCTCCAGGAGACTCTCGCCCTTTTGAGACATTCCCCCTTGCACCTTATGTTTGTCAGACTATGTTTACAGAAATCAGATGACTGGATGAAAACTCTACAGGACAGTCAAGGACAGACGAGAAGACGAGATGCAGAGCGGGAGCCCCTTCCTCCTCCAGTGCACCTGCTGCGGGCAGCCCTCCAGGAAGGCTTGGCCTCCTCCCCTGGACCACAGACTTACTTTTCTCTGTAATAAAGCAGGTAGTACTTCAGGGGATCTGGCAGAGGGAGGCTCAGGACCTTCTCACGCAGGAAGTTCACCGGGGGCTCGGGCTTGGTGTCCGGCGGGGTTGTCACCTCTTCTTCTTGCCGCTCGTCTTCCAGGTCTCCGCAGCTGGTGTCATCAGAGGGGTTGGAGAGCCGACTGGCAAACACCTCTTTGTCCAAAAAGACAATCGTTTCCATTCGGCGGCGGCGAACTCTCCTCCGTTTAAACCTGGGAGTGTTCTTCAGTCCGTTCCCGTTTTTGTTCACAGCTTCCTGGTGGATGACCTTCTTAATGGTGCCCCAGATGGCAATGCGCGCCAGGTCCTGGAGGCTGCGAACCACCAGGGGTGTGGACAAGTCGTGATTCTCCTGACTCCGACTGGCAGGGCTGGACGAGTGGAGCAAAAGACACAGCCAGAATCTTTTTGGTTTCCCAGGCGGAAGGACCCGTCCGAGTTATCTTAGTCAACTTCTCTTCCAGCGGCATGACCAGGACGCCCCCGACTTTGAGGAGGCTCTTCATGTACCCCTCGTGCTGCTTCTGCACGCCTGCCCCGCAGTACACCCGGTCATACTGAGAGCAGCCTGGAGAGATCTCCAGGCAATTGCCGGTGACGAAGGAGGGCTCGCAGAAGTCAAACTTGTCGAAGCTGTCACTCGTCCTGATGAAAAAGTCCAGCTTCTGCTTCGCATACTCTGTCACATCTGAATGGAGTTCCACCCCGTGGTTCACACCAAAAGGACCGAGGATGAGCCCCACCATGGAGCTGAGGTAGCCGGTGCCGCTGCCCAGGTTCAGGAAGGAAAGGCCAGGCTGCAGGTCCAGGGCCTCCATCACCTCCGAATAGATGCACGGAGCAGAGAGGTGGATGTTCCCGTGCTTCCACGCCAGGTCCTTGTACGCATTCTCCTTAAACTCCTCGAGGTAATAGTCGGCGCGGTCAACAGCTCAGAAGGCCTGCTCCACCAGCTCGGAGCGGATGTACTGCGCCGCCTTCAGATGGTCTATCAGCTCGTCGTTGTCTTCACCAGCACTCACCGCGCCTCCCATCTTTGGGACCGCGCTTACAGAAAGCTGCCGCTGGAGAGACCTCGGGAACCCCCGGAACGCTGGAGGGCGGACCCCCGGGGAGGGGGGAGGGGCGACGGGAGACGCCTGGGACGCGGAGGGGTGTTTATGCTTGGGGGTGGGGAACGAGAGGACAGCGGAAGAGGACAGGAAGACGGGGAGAGGAGAATGCGGCCCTGGGGGAGGGTCCGGGAGCCCGGGACCACGGGAAGGGGAGGGGTGGAGAGGAGGGAGAGAGGGGGAGGGGGCCGAGGGGCCGCACCGCCCCCATACCCCGCTGCAGGCCGGGCCGAGGGCGGCGGCGGCGGCGGCGGCGGCTCAGTACCTCCTGGCTCGGCGGGCCCGCGGAATCGGCCGCTGGGCCGCACCTGCAGCTCTTCCGGCGCCCCACGCCAGTCCGCCTCCCACTACGAAGCCCCGACCTCCGCCCTACTGATATCTTATGATGTTTCTTTTTCTGTGTGACTTATTTCAGTTAGAATCATCATACCTGAATCCACTCATTGTGCTGCTAAGGGCCTGATGACATAGATTTCATTGCTGAGTGATATTGCTTTGTAAGTGAATACCACAACTTCTTTATCCATTTTTCACTTTCTGCGATGTTGAACTTGTACTGTAAACGAGGTTCTTGTAAACAGAGGCGTCCCAAACTTTGGGGTGGCTGTGTCTTTTTGATTTTGATTTCCCTAAGCTATAGGACCATAAGTGGCAGTGCCCTAGGTTCTGTTGCTTTGTTTTTTACATGTTTCAGGAAACACCATACACTTCTCCCGAGTGGTTGTTGGCAATTTACATCCCGCCCATCAGCATAACAAGGCTCCCAGTTCTCCATGGCCTGTCCTGCCTTTCTGGATTTTACACTTTTTTCAGATGGCCCTTTTGACCGGGGGGAAGTGAGACTTCATTGTAGTGCAGATTTCCTTTGCAAGCTTGCTTGGTTGGCCAAAAAGGGCGTATGCGTTTTTTCCTGAATATATTCAGGAAAAAACGCATACGCCCTTTTTGGCCAAGTGCATCATTGTGGACGTTCTGCCTCTTTTCCTATGCTTTCAATGCAATTCCAGTCTACCTCCTGAAATCGGTTTCCTGCAATTCTGCCCCGCTTTCAAGTCCTCTTGGCAGCCTTACTTCAGTCTATTTTTGGACGATAGCTGTCATTTATAACTCTGCAGGTTTGTGAATTACAGTGCCCCTGAGCTCCTTTCTTCAACTCGCTTTCTTGTGACCTGGCCGCAACACCGCAGGATGGCTTCAGGCCCTAATCTGGTTTCGGACGGCACACTGAGCCTTTGGTTAATTCCTCTTCCTGGTGGGAAATGAGAGTTCAATTGGCCCGTCCAGACACTTCCAGCTAGCCTCTCATTGGTTCTCGCTATTCCTGTTCATCTTCCGCAGAAATTGCAAACTGGGCCAAACAGGAGGTTAAAGGCGCTGACTCTCCAAGTGGGGAGAGTGTTAGTAAAGCGTCTGGAATGTTGCACCCGAGTACCAGGGGAGGAAAACTGAGACATATTTGAACACGTCTCCCGTTCACATGGTTGATCATACTTGGGTTCCACATGCATGTTTTAGCTGAAGGAAGAATACCTTAAACCTGGAGAGTTGAGACCCGTGGAATGGGTACCATGCAATATGACTTCAAAGGGTCTTCATTTGCTCACCGAACCTCTCCAATCCTATCACTGCTGTGTTTATGCCCCTGTACACATGCTTGATTCTCTTTTGGAGACATAGCAATCCATAGGTTTTAAGATACTTACTAGTCAGGTACATTCTTAGGCGTTTAATATGCGGTGTTGAGTCCATTTCGTTGAGCAAGGAGTAGCTCTTGTCTATTCCATATTTGGCTTAAGGAACTTTATCTGTGCTCATTTCAATCTCTGGTTTTATGCAGCACCCCAACTCACCTTTACCCTTAAGCAAGAATAAGTTGGTTTTCTAAATTTGAGACCCTGTTCTGTTCTGTAATTCAGTTCCTGTGTAGCCAAGGTTCCATTCCGTGTATTACTGATATCTTATGATGTTTCTTTTTCTGTGTCACTTATTTCAGTTAGAATCATCATACCTGAATCCACTCATTGTGCTGCTAAGGGCCTGATGACATAGATTTCATTGCTGAGTGATATTGCCTTGTAAGTAAATACCACAACTTCTTTATCCATTTTTCACTTTCTGCGATGTTGAACTTGTACTGTAAACGAGGTTCTTGTAAACAGAGGCGTCCCAAACTTTGGGGTGGCTGTGTCTTTTTGATTTTAATTTCCCTAAGCTATAGGACCATAAGTGGAAGTGCCCTAGGCTCTGTTGCTTTGTTTTTTAGATGTTTCAGGAAACACCATACACTTCTCCCGAGTGTCTGTTGGCAATTTACATCCCGCCCATCAGCATAACAAGGCTCCCAGTTCTCCATGGCCTGTCCTGCCTTTCTGGATTTTACACTTTTTTCAGATGGCCCTTTTGACCGGGCGGAAGTGAGACTTCATTGTAGTGCAGATTTCCTTTGCAAGCTTGCTTGGTTGGCCAAAAAGGGCGTATGCGTTTTTTCCTGAATATATTCAGGATAAAATGCATATGCCCTTTTTGGCCAAGTGCATCATTGTGGACGTTCTGCCTCTTTTCCTATGCTTTCAATGCAATTCCAGTCTACCTCCTGAAATCGGTTTCCTGCAATTCTGCCCCCTTTTCAAGTCCTCTTGGCAGCCTTACTTCAGTCTATTTTTCGACGATAGCTGTCATTTATAACTCTGCAGGTTTGTGAATTACAGTGCCCCTGAGCTCCTTTCTTCAACTCGCTTTCTTGTGACCTGGTCGCAACACCGCAGGATGGCTTCAGGCCCTAATCTGGTTCCGGCCCGGCATGCTGAGCCTTTGGTTAATTCCTCTTCCTGGTGGGAAATGAGAGTTAAATTTGCCCGTCCAGACACCTCCAGCTAGCCTCTCATTGGTTCTCGCTATTCCTGTTCATCTTCCGCAGAAATTGCAAACTGGGCCAAACAGGAGGTTAAAGGGACTGACTCTCCAAGTGGGGAGAGCGTTAGTAAAGCGTCTGGAATGTTGCACCCGAGTACCAGGGGAGGAAAACTGAGACATATTTGAACACGTCTCCCGTTCACATGGTTGATCATACTTGGGTTCCACATGTATGTTTTAGCTGAAGGAAGAATACCTTAAACCTGTGTAGTTGAAACCCGTGTAATGGGTACCATGCAATATGACTTCAAAGGGTCTTCATTTGCTCACCGAACCTCTCCAATCCTATCACTGCTGCGTTTATGCCCCTGTACACATGCTTGATTCTCTTTTGGAGACATAGCAATCCATAGGTTTTAAGATACTTACAAGTCAGGTACATTCTTAGGCGTTTAATATGCGGTGTTGAGTCCATTTCGTTGAGCAAGGAGTAGCTCTTGTCTATTCCATATTTGGCTTAAGGAACTTTATCTGTGCTCATTTCAATCTCTGGTTTTATGCAGCACCCCAACTCACCTTTACCCTTAAGCAAGCATAAGTTGTTTTTCTAAATGTGAGACCCTGTTCTGTTCTGTAATTCAGTTCCTGTGTAGCCAAGTTTACATTCCGTGTATTACTGATATCTTATGATGTTTCTTTTTCTGTGTGACTTATTTCAGTTAGAATCATCATACCTGAATCCACTCATTGTGCTGCTAAGGGCCTGATGACATAGATTTCATTGCTGAGTGATATTGCTTTGTAAGTGAATACCACAACTTCTTTATCCATTTTTCACTTTCTGCGATGTTGAACTTGTACGGTAAACGAGGTTCTTGTAAACGGAGGCGTCCCAAACTTTGGGGTGGCTGTGTCTTTTTGATTTTAATTTTCTTAAGCTATAGGACCATAAGTGGAAGTGCCCTAGGCTCTGTTGATTTGTTTTTTAGATGTTTCAGGAAACACCATACACTTCTCCCGAGTGGTTGTTGGCAATTTACATCCCGCCCATCAGCATAACAAGGCTCCCAGTTCTCCATGGCCTGTCCTGCCTTTCTGGATTTTACACTTTTTTCAGATGGCCCTTTTGACCGGGGGGAAGTGAGACTTCATTGTAGTGCAGATTTCCTTTGCAAGCTTGCTTGGTTGGCCAAAAAGGGCGTATGCGTTTTTTCCTGAATATATTCAGGAAAAAACGCATACGCCCTTTTTGGCCAAGTGCATCATTGTGGACGTTCTGCCTCTTTTCCTATGCTTTCAATGCAATTCCAGTCTACCTCCTGAAATCGGTTTCCTGCAATTCTGCCCCGCTTTCAAGTCCTCTTGGCAGCCTTACTTCAGTCTATTTTTGGACGATAGCTGTCATTTATAACTCTGCAGGCTTGTGAATTATAGTGCCCCTGAGCTCCTTTCTTCAACTCGCTTTCTTTTGAGCTGGCCGCAACACCGCAGGATGGCTTCAGGCCCTAATCTGGTTCCGGCACGGCAGGCTGAGCCTTTGGTTAATTCCTCTTCCTGGTGGGAAATGAGAGTTAAATTTGCCCGTCCAGAAACCTCCAGCTAGCCTCTCATTGGTTCTCGCTATTCCTGTTCATCTTCCGCAGAAATTGCAAACTGGGCCAAACAGGAGGTTAAAGGGACTGACTCTCCAAGTCGGGAGAGTGTTAGTAAAGCGTCTGGAATGTTGCACCCGAGTACCAGGGGAGGAAAACTGAGACATATTTGAACACGTCTCCCGTTCATATGGTTGATCATACTCTGGGTTCCACATGCATGTTTTAGCTGAAGGAAGAATACCTTAAACCTGGAGAGTTGAGACCCGTGGAATGGGTACCATGCAATATGACTTCAAAGGGTCTTCATTTGCTCACCGAACCTCTCCAATCCTATCACTGCTGCGTTTATGCCCCTGTACACATGCTTGATTCTCTTTCGGAGACATAGCAATCCATAGGTTTTAAGATACTTACAAGTCAGGTACATTCTTAGGCGTTTAATATGCGGTGTTGAGTCCATTTCGTTGAGCAAGGAGTAGCTCTTGTCTATTCCATATTTGGCTTAAGGAACTTTATCTGTGCTCATTTCAATCTCTGGTTTTATGCAGCACCCCAACTCACCTTTACCCTTAAGCAAGAATAAGTTGGTTTTCTAAATTTGAGACCCTGTTCTGTTCTGTAATTCAGTTCCTGTGTAGCCAAGGTTCCATTCCGTGTATTACTGATATCTTATGATGTTTCTTTTTCTGTGTCACTTATTTCAGTTAGAATCATCATACCTGAATCCACTCATTGTGCTGCTAAGGGCCTGATGACATAGATTTCATTGCTGAGTGATATTGCCTTGTAAGTAAATACCACAACTTCTTTATCCATTTTTCACTTTCTGCGATGTTGAACTTGTACTGTAAACGAGGTTCTTGTAAACAGAGGCGTCCCAAACTTTGGGGTGGCTGTGTCTTTTTTATTTTAATTTCCCTAAGCTATAGGACCATAAGTGGAAGTGCCCTAGGCTCTGTTGCTTTGTTTTTTAGATGTTTCAGGAAACACCATACACTTCTCCCGAGTGTCTGTTGGCAATTTACATCCCGCCCATCAGCATAACAAGGCTCCCAGTTCTCCATGGCCTGTCCTGCCTTTCTGGATTTTACACTTTTTTCAGATGGCCCTTTTGACCGGGCGGAAGTGAGACTTCATTGTAGTGCAGATTTCCTTTGCAAGCTTGCTTGGTTGGCCAAAAAGGGCGTATGCGTTTTTTCCTGAATATATTCAGGATAAAATGCATATGCCCTTTTTGGCCAAGTGCATCATTGTGGACGTTCTGCCTCTTTTCCTATGCTTTCAATGCAATTCCAGTCTACCTCCTGAAATCGGTTTCCTGCAATTCTGCCCCCTTTTCAAGTCCTCTTGGCAGCCTTACTTCAGTCTATTTTTCGACGATAGCTGTCATTTATAACTCTGCAGGTTTGTGAATTACAGTGCCCCTGAGCTCCTTTCTTCAACTCGCTTTCTTGTGACCTGGTCGCAACACCGCAGGATGGCTTCAGGCCCTAATCTGGTTCCGGCCCGGCATGCTGAGCCTTTGGTTAATTCCTCTTCCTGGTGGGAAATGAGAGTTAAATTTGCCCGTCCAGACACCTCCAGCTAGCCTCTCATTGGTTCTCGCTATTCCTGTTCATCTTCCGCAGAAATTGCAAACTGGGCCAAACAGGAGGTTAAAGGGACTGACTCTCCAAGTGGGGAGAGCGTTAGTAAAGCGTCTGGAATGTTGCACCCGAGTACCAGGGGAGGAAAACTGAGACATATTTGAACACGTCTCCCGTTCACATGGTTGATCATACTTGGGTTCCACATGTATGTTTTAGCTGAAGGAAGAATACCTTAAACCTGTGTAGTTGAAACCCGTGTAATGGGTACCATGCAATATGACTTCAAAGGGTCTTCATTTGCTCACCGAACCTCTCCAATCCTATCACTGCTGCGTTTATGCCCCTGTACACATGCTTGATTCTCTTTTGGAGACATAGCAATCCATAGGTTTTAAGATACTTACAAGTCAGGTACATTCTTAGGCGTTTAATATGCAGTGTTGAGTCCATTTCGTTGAGCAAGGAGTAGCTCTTGTCTATTCCATATTTGGCTTAAGGAACTTTATCTGTGCTCATTTCAATCTCTGGTTTTATGCAGCACCCCAACTCACCTTTACCCTTAAGCAAGCATAAGTTGTTTTTCTAAATGTGAGACCCTGTTCTGTTCTGTAATTCAGTTCCTGTGTAGCCAAGTTTACATTCCGTGTATTACTGATATCTTATGATGTTTCTTTTTCTGTGTGACTTATTTCAGTTAGAATCATCATACCTGAATCCACTCATTGTGCTGCTAAGGGCCTGATGACATAGATTTCATTGCTGAGTGATATTGCTTTGTAAGTGAATACCACAACTTCTTTATCCATTTTTCACTTTCTGCGATGTTGAACTTGTACGGTAAACGAGGTTCTTGTAAACGGAGGCGTCCCAAACTTTGGGGTGGCTGTGTCTTTTTGATTTTAATTTTCTTAAGCTATAGGACCATAAGTGGAAGTGCCCTAGGCTCTGTTGATTTGTTTTTTAGATGTTTCAGGAAACACCATACACTTCTCCCGAGTGGTTGTTGGCAATTTACATCCCGCCCATCAGCATAACAAGGCTCCCAGTTCTCCATGGCCTGTCCTGCCTTTCTGGATTTTACACTTTTTTCAGATGGCCCTTTTGACCGGGGGGAAGTGAGACTTCATTGTAGTGCAGATTTCCTTTGCAAGCTTGCTTGGTTGGCCAAAAAGGGCGTATGCGTTTTTTCCTGAATATATTCAGGAAAAAACGCATACGCCCTTTTTGGCCAAGTGCATCATTGTGGACGTTCTGCCTCTTTTCCTATGCTTTCAATGCAATTCCAGTCTACCTCCTGAAATCGGTTTCCTGCAATTCTGCCCCGCTTTCAAGTCCTCTTGGCAGCCTTACTTCAGTCTATTTTTGGACGATAGCTGTCATTTATAACTCTGCAGGCTTGTGAATTATAGTGCCCCTGAGCTCCTTTCTTCAACTCGCTTTCTTTTGAGCTGGCCGCAACACCGCAGGATGGCTTCAGGCCCTAATCTGGTTCCGGCACGGCAGGCTGAGCCTTTGGTTAATTCCTCTTCCTGGTGGGAAATGAGAGTTAAATTTGCCCGTCCAGAAACCTCCAGCTAGCCTCTCATTGGTTCTCGCTATTCCTGTTCATCTTCCGCAGAAATTGCAAACTGGGCCAAACAGGAGGTTAAAGGGACTGACTCTCCAAGTCGGGAGAGTGTTAGTAAAGCGTCTGGAATGTTGCACCCGAGTACCAGGGGAGGAAAACTGAGACATATTTGAACACGTCTCCCGTTCATATGGTTGATCATACTCTGGGTTCCACATGCATGTTTTAGCTGAAGGAAGAATACCTTAAACCTGGAGAGTTGAGACCCGTGGAATGGGTACCATGCAATATGACTTCAAAGGGTCTTCATTTGCTCACCGAACCTCTCCAATCCTATCACTGCTGCGTTTATGCCCCTGTACACATGCTTGATTCTCTTTCGGAGACATAGCAATCCATAGGTTTTAAGATACTTACAAGTCAGGTACATTCTTAGGCGTTTAATATGCGGTGTTGAGTCCATTTCGTTGAGCAAGGAGTAGCTCTTGTCTATTCCATATTTGGCTTAAGGAACTTTATCTGTGCTCATTTCAATCTCTGGTTTTATGCAGCACCCCAACTCACCTTTCCCCTTAAGCAAGCATAAGTTGGTTTTCGAAATTTGAGACCCTGTTCTGTTCTGTAATTCAGTTCCTGTGTAGCCCAGTTTACATTCTGTGTATTACTGATATCTTATGATGTTTCTTTTTCTGTGTGACTTATTTCAGTTAGAATCATCATACCTGAATCCACTCATTGTGCTGCTAAGGGCCTGATGACACAGATTTCATTGCTGAGTGATATTGCTTTGTAAGTAAATACCACAACTTCTTTATCCATTTTTCACTTTCTGCGATGTTGAACTTGTACTGTAAACGAGGTTCTTGTAAACAGAGCCGTTCCAAACTTTGGGGTGGCTGTGTCTTTTTGATTTTAAATTCCCTAAGCTATAGGACCATAAGTGGAAGTGCCCTAGGCTCTGTTGCTTTGTTTTTTAGATGTTTCAGGAAACATACACTTCTGCCGAGTGGTTGTTGGCAATTTACATCCCGCCCATCAGCATAACAAGGCTCCCAGTTCTCCATGGCCTGTCCTGCCTTTCTGGATTTTACACTTTTTTCAGATGGCCCTTTTGACCGGGGGGAAGTGAGACTTCATTGTAGTGCAGATTTCCTTTGCAAGCTTGCTTGGTTGGCCAAAAAGGGGGTATGCGTTTTTTCCTGAATATATTCAGGAAAAAACGCATACGCCCTTTTTGGCCAAGTGCATCATTGTGGACGTTCTGCCTCTTTTCCTATGCATTCAATGCAATTCCAGTCTACCTCCTAAAATCGGTTTCCTGCAATTCTGCCCCGCTTTCAAGTCCTCTTGGCAGCCTTACTTCAGTCTATTTTTGGACGATAGCTGTCATTTATAACTCTGCAGGTTTGTGAATTACAGTGCCCCTGAGCTCCTTTCTTCAACTCGCTTTCTTGTGAGCTGGCCGCAACACCGCAGGATGGCTTCAGGCCCTAATCTGGTTCCGGCACGGCACACTGAGCCTTTGGTTATTTCCTCTTCCTGGTGGGAAATGAGAGTTAAATTTGCCCGTCCAGACACCTCCAGCTAGCCTCTCATTGGTTCTCGCTATTCCTGTTCATCTTCCGCAGAAATTGCAAACTGGTCCAAAGAGGAGGTTAAAGGGACTGACTCTCCAAGTGGGGAGAGTGTTAGTAAAGCGTCTGGAATGTTGCACCTGAGTACCAGGGGAGGAAAACTGAGACATATTTGAACACGTCTCCCGTTCACATGGTTGATCATACTTGGGTTCCACATGCATGTTTTAGCTGAAGGAAGAATACCTTAAACCTGTGTAGTTGAAACCCGTGTAATGGGTACCATGCAATATGACTTCAAAGGGTCTTCATTTGCTCACCGAACCTCTCCAATCCTATCACTGCTGCGTTTATGCCCCTGTACACATGCTTGATTCTCTTTCAGAGACATAGCAATCCATAGGTTTTAAGATACTTACAAGTCAGGTACATTCTTAGGCGTTTAATATGCGGTGTTGAGTCCATTTCGTTGAGCAAGGAGTAGCTCTTGTCTATTCCATATTTGGCTTAAGGAACTTTATCTGTGCTCATTTCAATCTCTGGTTTTATGCAGCACCCCAACTCACCTTTACCCTTAAGCAAGCATAAGTTGTTTTTCTAAATGTGAGACCCTGTTCTGTTCTGTAATTCAGTTCCTGTGTAGCCAAGTTTCCATTCCGTGTATTACTGATATCTTATGATGTTTCTTTTTCTGTGTGACTTATTTCAGTTAGAATCATCATACCTGAATCCACTCATTGTGCTGCTAAGGGCCTGATGACATAGATTTCATTGCTGAGTGATATTGCTTTGTAAGTGAATACCACAACTTCTTTATCCATTTTTCACTTTCTGCGATGTTGAACTTGTACGGTAAACGAGGTTCTTGTAAACGGAGGCGTCCCAAACTTTGGGGTGGCTGTGTCTTTTTGATTTTAATTTTCTTAAGCTATAGGACCATAAGTGGCAGTGCCCTAGGCTCTGTTGCTTTGTTTTTTAGATGTTTCAGGAAACACCATACACTTCTCCCGAGTGTCTGTTGGCAATTTACATCCCGCCCATCAGCATAACAAGGCTCCCAGTTCTCCATGGCCTGTCCTGCCTTTCTGGATTTTACACTTTTTTCAGATGGCCCTTTTGACCGGGGGGAAGTGAGACTTCATTGTAGTGCAGATTTCCTTTGCAAGCTTGCTTGGTTGGCCAAAAAGGGCGTATGCGTTTTTTCCTGAATATATTCAGGAAAAAACGCATACGCCCTTTTTGGCCAAGTGCATCATTGTGGACGTTCTGCCTCTTTTCCTATGCTTTCAATGCAATTCCAGTCTACCTCCTGAAATCGGTTTCCTGCAATTCTGCCCCGCTTTCAAGTCCTCTTGGCAGCCTTACTTCAGTCTATTTTTGGACGATAGCTGTCATTTATAACTCTGCAGGCTTGTGAATTATAGTGCCCCTGAGCTCCTTTCTTCAACTCGCTTTCTTTTGAGCTGGCCGCAACACCGCAGGATGGCTTCAGGCCCTAATCTGGTTCCGGCACGGCAGGCTGAGCCTTTGGTTAATTCCACTTCCTGGTGGGAAATGAGAGTTAAATTTGCCCGTCCAGAAACCTCCAGCTAGCCTCTCATTGGTTCTCGCTATTCCTGTTCATCTTCCGCAGAAATTGCAAACTGGGCCAAACAGGAGGTTAAAGGGACTGACTCTCCAAGTCGGGAGAGTGTTAGTAAAGCGTCTGGAATGTTGCACCCGAGTACCAGGGGAGGAAAACTGAGACATATTTGAACACGTCTCCCGTTCATATGGTTGATCATACTCTGGGTTCCACATGCATGTTTTAGCTGAAGGAAGAATACCTTAAACCTGGAGAGTTGAGACCCGTGGAATGGGTACCATGCAATATGACTTCAAAGGGTCTTCATTTGCTCACCGAACCTCTCCAATCCTATCACTGCTGCGTTTATGCCCCTGTACACATGCTTGATTCTCTTTCGGAGACATAGCAATCCATAGGTTTTAAGATACTTACAAGTCAGGTACATTCTTAGGCGTTTAATATGCGGTGTTGAGTCCATTTCGTTGAGCAAGGAGTAGCTCTTGTCTATTCCATATTTGGCTTAAGGAACTTTATCTGTGCTCATTTCAATCTCTGGTTTTATGCAGCACCCCAACTCACCTTTCCCCTTAAGCAAGCATAAGTTGGTTTTCGAAATTTGAGACCCTGTTCTGTTCTGTAATTCAGTTCCTGTGTAGCCCAGTTTACATTCTGTGTATTACTGATATCTTATGATGTTTCTTTTTCTGTGTGACTTATTTCAGTTAGAATCATCATACCTGAATCCACTCATTGTGCTGCTAAGGGCCTGATGACACAGATTTCATTGCTGAGTGATATTGCTTTGTAAGTAAATACCACAACTTCTTTATCCATTTTTCACTTTCTGCGATGTTGAACTTGTACTGTAAACGAGGTTCTTGTAAACAGAGCCGTTCCAAACTTTGGGGTGGCTGTGTCTTTTTGATTTTAAATTCCCTAAGCTATAGGACCATAAGTGGAAGTGCCCTAGGCTCTGTTGCTTTGTTTTTTAGATGTTTCAGGAAACATACACTTCTGCCGAGTGGTTGTTGGCAATTTACATCCCGCCCATCAGCATAACAAGGCTCCCAGTTCTCCATGGCCTGTCCTGCCTTTCTGGATTTTACACTTTTTTCAGATGGCCCTTTTGACCGGGGGGAAGTGAGACTTCATTGTAGTGCAGATTTCCTTTGCAAGCTTGCTTGGTTGGCCAAAAAGGGCGTATGCGTTTTTTCCTGAATATATTCAGGAAAAAACGCATACGCCCTTTTTGGCCAAGTGCATCATTGTGGACGTTCTGCCTCTTTTCCTATGCATTCAATGCAATTCCAGTCTACCTCCTAAAATCGGTTTCCTGCAATTCTGCCCCGCTTTCAAGTCCTCTTGGCAGCCTTACTTCAGTCTATTTTTGGACGATAGCTGTCATTTATAACTCTGCAGGTTTGTGAATTACAGTGCCCCTGAGCTCCTTTCTTCAACTCGCTTTCTTGTGAGCTGGCCGCAACACCGCAGGATGGCTTCAGGCCCTAATCTGGTTCCGGCACGGCACACTGAGCCTTTGGTTATTTCCTCTTCCTGGTGGGAAATGAGAGTTAAATTTGCCCGTCCAGACACCTCCAGCTAGCCTCTCATTGGTTCTCGCTATTCCTGTTCATCTTCCGCAGAAATTGCAAACTGGGCCAAACAGGAGGTTAAAGGGACTGACTCTCCAAGTGGGGAGAGTGTTAGTAAAGCGTCTGGAATGTTGCACCTGAGTACCAGGGGAGGAAAACTGAGACATATTTGAACACGTCTCCCGTTCACATGGTTGATCATACTTGGGTTCCACATGCATGTTTTAGCTGAAGGAAGAATACCTTAAACCTGTGTAGTTGAAACCCGTGTAATGGGTACCATGCAATATGACTTCAAAGGGTCTTCATTTGCTCACCGAACCTCTCCAATCCTATCACTGCTGCGTTTATGCCCCTGTACACATGCTTGATTCTCTTTCAGAGACATAGCAATCCATAGGTTTTAAGATACTTACAAGTCAGGTACATTCTTAGGCGTTTAATATGCGGTGTTGAGTCCATTTCGTTGAGCAAGGAGTAGCTCTTGTCTATTCCATATTTGGCTTAAGGAACTTTATCTGTGCTCATTTCAATCTCTGGTTTTATGCAGCACCCCAACTCACCTTTACCCTTAAGCAAGCATAAGTTGTTTTTCTAAATGTGAGACCCTGTTCTGTTCTGTAATTCAGTTCCTGTGTAGCCAAGTTTCCATTCCGTGTATTACTGATATCTTATGATGTTTCTTTTTCTGTGTGACTTATTTCAGTTAGAATCATCATACCTGAATCCACTCATTGTGCTGCTAAGGGCCTGATGACATAGATTTCATTGCTGAGTGATATTGCTTTGTAAGTGAATACCACAACTTCTTTATCCATTTTTCACTTTCTGCGATGTTGAACTTGTACGGTAAACGAGGTTCTTGTAAACGGAGGCGTCCCAAACTTTGGGGTGGCTGTGTCTTTTTGATTTTAATTTTCTTAAGCTATAGGACCATAAGTGGCAGTGCCCTAGGCTCTGTTGCTTTGTTTTTTAGATGTTTCAGGAAACACCATACACTTCTCCCGAGTGTCTGTTGGCAATTTACATCCCGCCCATCAGCATAACAAGGCTCCCAGTTCTCCATGGCCTGTCCTGCCTTTCTGGATTTTACACTTTTTTCAGATGGCCCTTTTGACCGGGGGGAAGTGAGACTTCATTGTAGTGCAGATTTCCTTTGCAAGCTTGCTTGGTTGGCCAAAAAGGGCGTATGCGTTTTTTCCTGAATATATTCAGGAAAAAACGCATACGCCCTTTTTGGCCAAGTGCATCATTGTGGACGTTCTGCCTCTTTTCCTATGCTTTCAATGCAATTCCAGTCTACCTCCTGAAATCGGTTTCCTGCAATTCTGCCCCGCTTTCAAGTCCTCTTGGCAGCCTTACTTCAGTCTATTTTTGGACGATAGCTGTCATTTATAACTCTGCAGGCTTGTGAATTATAGTGCCCCTGAGCTCCTTTCTTCAACTCGCTTTCTTTTGAGCTGGCCGCAACACCGCAGGATGGCTTCAGGCCCTAATCTGGTTCCGGCACGGCAGGCTGAGCCTTTGGTTAATTCCACTTCCTGGTGGGAAATGAGAGTTAAATTTGCCCGTCCAGAAACCTCCAGCTAGCCTCTCATTGGTTCTCGCTATTCCTGTTCATCTTCCGCAGAAATTGCAAACTGGGCCAAACAGGAGGTTAAAGGGACTGACTCTCCAAGTCGGGAGAGTGTTAGTAAAGCGTCTGGAATGTTGCACCCGAGTACCAGGGGAGGAAAACTGAGACATATTTGAACACGTCTCCCGTTCATATGGTTGATCATACTCTGGGTTCCACATGCATGTTTTAGCTGAAGGAAGAATACCTTAAACCTGGAGAGTTGAGACCCGTGGAATGGGTACCATGCAATATGACTTCAAAGGGTCTTCATTTGCTCACCGAACCTCTCCAATCCTATCACTGCTGCGTTTATGCCCCTGTACACATGCTTGATTCTCTTTCGGAGACATAGCAATCCATAGGTTTTAAGATACTTACAAGTCAGGTACATTCTTAGGCGTTTAATATGCGGTGTTGAGTCCATTTCGTTGAGCAAGGAGTAGCTCTTGTCTATTCCATATTTGGCTTAAGGAACTTTATCTGTGCTCATTTCAATCTCTGGTTTTATGCAGCACCCCAACTCACCTTTCCCCTTAAGCAAGCATAAGTTGGTTTTCGAAATTTGAGACCCTGTTCTGTTCTGTAATTCAGTTCCTGTGTAGCCCAGTTTACATTCTGTGTATTACTGATATCTTATGATGTTTCTTTTTCTGTGTGACTTATTTCAGTTAGAATCATCATACCTGAATCCACTCATTGTGCTGCTAAGGGCCTGATGACACAGATTTCATTGCTGAGTGATATTGCTTTGTAAGTAAATACCACAACTTCTTTATCCATTTTTCACTTTCTGCGATGTTGAACTTGTACTGTAAACGAGGTTCTTGTAAACAGAGCCGTTCCAAACTTTGGGGTGGCTGTGTCTTTTTGATTTTAAATTCCCTAAGCTATAGGACCATAAGTGGAAGTGCCCTAGGCTCTGTTGCTTTGTTTTTTAGATGTTTCAGGAAACACCATACACTTCTCCCGAGTGGTTGTTGGCAATTTACATCCCGCCCATCAGCATAACAAGGCTCCCAGTTCTCCATGGCCTGTCCTGCCTTTCTGGATTTTACACTTTTTTCAGATGGCCCTTTTGACCGGGGGGAAGTGAGACTTCATTGTAGTGCAGATTTCCTTTGCAAGCTTGCTTGGTTGGCCAAAAAGGGCGTATGCGTTTTTTCCTGAATATATTCAGGAAAAAACGCATACGCCCTTTTTGGCCAAGTGCATCATTGTGGACGTTCTGCCTCTTTTCCTATGCATTCAATGCAATTCCAGTCTACCTCCTAAAATCGGTTTCCTGCAATTCTGCCCCGCTTTCAAGTCCTCTTGGCAGCCTTACTTCAGTCTATTTTTGGACGATAGCTGTCATTTATAACTCTGCAGGTTTGTGAATTACAGTGCCCCTGAGCTCCTTTCTTCAACTCGCTTTCTTGTGAGCTGGCCGCAACACCGCAGGATGGCTTCAGGCCCTAATCTGGTTCCGGCACGGCACACTGAGCCTTTGGTTATTTCCTCTTCCTGGTGGGAAATGAGAGTTAAATTTGCCCGTCCAGACACCTCCAGCTAGCCTCTCATTGGTTCTCGCTATTCCTGTTCATCTTCCGCAGAAATTGCAAACTGGGCCAAACAGGAGGTTAAAGGGACTGACTCTCCAAGTGGGGAGAGTGTTAGTAAAGCGTCTGGAATGTTGCACCCGAGTACCAGGGGAGGAAAACTGAGACATATTTGAACACGTCTCCCGTTCACATGGTTGATCATACTTGGGTTCCATATGCATGTTTTAGCTGAAGGAAGAATACCTAAAACCTGGGTAGTTGAAACCCGTGGAATGGGTACCATGCAATATGACTTCAAAGGGTCTTCATTTGCTCACCGAACCTCTCCAATCCTATCACTGCTGCGTTTATGCCCCTGTACACATGCTTGATTCTCTTTCGGAGACATAGCAATCCATAGGTTTTAAGATACTTACTAGTCAGGTACATTCTTAGGCGTTTAATATGCGGTGTTGAGTCCATTTCGTTGAGCAAGGAGTAGCTCTTGTCTATTCCATATTTGGCTTAAGGAACTTTATCTGTGCTCATTTCCATCTCTGGTTTTATGCAGCACCCCAACTCACCTTTCCCCTTAAGCAAGCATAAGTTGGTTTTCTAAATATGAGACCCTGTTCTGTTCTGTAATTCAGTTCCTGTGTAGCCAAGTTTACATTCCGTGTATTACTGATATCTTATGATGTTTCTTTTTCTGTGTGACTTATTTCAGTTAGAATCATCATACCTGAATCCACTCATTGTGCTGCTAAGGGCCTGATGACACAGATTTCATTGCTGAGTGATATTACTTTGTAAGTAAATACCACAACTTCTTTATCCATTTTTCACTTTCTGCGATGTTGAACTTGTACTGTAAACGAGGTTCTTGTAAACAGAGCCGTTCCAAACTTTGGGGTGGCTGTGTCTTTTTGATTTTGAATTCCCTAAGCTATAGGACCATAAGTGGAAGTGCCCTAGGCTCTGTTGCTTTGTTTTTTAGATGTTTCAGGAAACACCATACACTTCTCCCGAGTGGTTGTTGGCAATTTACATCCCGCCCATCAGCATAACAAGGCTCCCAGTTCTCCATGGCCTGTCCTGCCTTTCTGGATTTTACACTTTTTTCAGATGGCCCTATTGCCCGGGGGGAGGTGAGACTTCATTGTAGTGCAGATTTCCTTTGCAAGCTTGCTTGGTTGGCCAAAAAGGGCGTATGCGTTTTTTCCTGAATATATTCAGGAAAAAACGCATACGCCCTTTTTGGCCAAGTGCATCATTGTGGACGTTCTGCCTCTTTTCCTATGCATTCAATGCAATTCCAGTCTACCTCCTGAAATTGGTTTCCTGCAATTCTGCCCCACTTTGAAGTCCTCTTGGCAGCCTTACTTCAGTCTATTTTTGGACGATAGCTGTCATTTATAACTCTGCAGGTTTGTGAATTACAGTGCCCCTGAGCTCCTTTCTTCAACTCGCTTTCTTATGAGCTGGCTGCAACACCGCAGGATGGCTTCAGGCCCTAATCTGGTTCCGGCACGGCACGCTGAGCCTTTGGTTATTTCCTCTTCCTGGTGGGAAATGAGAGTTAAATTTGCCCGTCCAGACACCTCCAGCTAGTCTCTCATTGGTTCTCCCTATTCCTGTTCATCTTCCGCAGAAATTGCAAACTGGGCCAAACAGGAGGTTAAAGGGACTGACTCTCCAAGTGGGGAGAGTGTTAGTAAAGCGTCTGGAATGTTGCACCCGAGTACCAGGGGAGGAAAACTGAGACATATTTGAACACGTCTCCCGTTCACATGGTTGATCATACTCTGGGTTCCACATGCATGTTTTAGCTGAAGGAAGAATACCTAAAACCTGGGTAGTTGAAACCCGTGGAATGGGTACCATGCAATATGACTTCAAAGGGTCTTCATTTGCTCACCGAACCTCTCCAATCCTATCACTGCTGCGTTTATGCCCCTGTACACATGCTTGATTCTCTTTCGGAGACATAGCAATCCATAGGTTTTAAGATACTTACTAGTCAGGTACATTCTTAGGCGTTTAATATGCGGTGTTGAGTCCATTTCGTTGAGCAAGGAGTAGCTCTTGTCTATTCCATATTTGGCTTAAGGAACTTTATCTGTGCTAATTTCAATCTCTGGTTTTATGCAGCACCCCAACTCACCTTTCCCCTTAAGCAAGCATAAGTTGGTTTTCGAAATTTGAGACCCTGTTCTGTTCTGTAATTCAGTTCCTGTGTAGCCAAGTTTACATTCCGTGTATTACTGATATCTTATGATGTTTCTTTTTCTGTGTGACTTACTTCAGTTAGAATCATCATACATGAATCCACTCATTGTGCTGCTAAGGGCCTGATGACACAGATTTCATTGCTGAGTGATATTGCTTTGTAAGTAAATACCACAACTTCTTTATCCATTTTTCACTTTCTGCGATGTTGAACTTGTACTGTAAACGAGGTTCTTGTAAACAGAGGTGTCCCAAACTTTGGGGTGGCTGTGTCTTTTTGATTTTAATTTCCCTAAGCTATAGGACCATAAGTGGCAGTGCCCTAGGCTCTGTTGCTTTGTTTTTTAGATGTTTCAGGAAACACCATACACTTCTCCGGAGTGTCTGTTGGCAATTTACATCCTGCCCATCAGCATAACAAGGCTCCCAGTTCTCCATGGCCTGTCCTGCCTTTCTGGATTTTACACTTTTTTCAGATGGCCCTTTTGACCGGGGGGAAGTGAGACTTCATTGTAGTGCAGATTTCCTTTGCAAGCTTGCTTGGTTGGCCAAAAAGGGCGTATGCGTTTTTTCCTGAATATATTCAGGAAAAAACGCATACGCCCTTTTTGGCCAAGTGCATCATTGTGGACGTTCTGCCTCTTTTCCTATGCTTTCAATGCAATTCCAGTCTACCTCCTGAAATCGGTTTCCTGCAATTCTGCCCCGCTTTCAAGTCCTCTTGGCAGCCTTACTTCAGTCTATTTTTGGACGATAGCTGTCATTTATAACTCTGCAGGTTTGTGAATTACAGTGCCCCTGAGCTCCTTTCTTCAACTCGCTTTCTTGTGACCTGGCCGCAACACCGCAGGATGGCTTCAGGCCCTAATCTGGTTCCGGCACGGCACGCTGAGCCTTTGGTTATTTCCTCTTCCTGGTGGGAAATGAGAGTTAAATTTGCCCGTCCAGACACCTCCAGCTAGCCTCTCATTGGTTCTCGCTATTCCTGTTCATCTTCCGCAGAAATTGCAAACTGGGCCAAACAGGAGGTTAAAGGCGCTGACTCTCCAAGTGGGGAGAGTGTTAGTAAAGCGTCTGGAATGTTGCACCCGAGTACCAGGGGAGGAAAACTGAGACATATTTGAACACGTCTCCCGTTCACATGGTTGATGATACTTGGGTTCCACATGCATGTTTTAGCTGAAGGAAGAATACCTTAAACCTGGGTAGTTGAAACCCGTGGAATGGGTACCATGCAATATGACTTCAAAGGGTCTTCATTTGCTCACCGAACCTCTCCAATCCTATCACTGCTGCGTTTATGCCCCTGTACACATGCTTGATTCTCTTTCGGAGACATAGCAATCCATAGGTTTTAAGATACTTACAAGTCAGGTACATTCTTAGGCGTTTAATATGCGGTGTTGAGTCCATTTCGTTGAGCAAGGAGTAGCTCTTGTCTATTCCATATTTGGCTTAAGGAACTTTATCTGTGCTCATTTCAATCTCTGGTTTTATGCAGCACCCCAACTCACCTTTACCCTTAAGCAAGCATAAGTTGTTTTTCTAAATTTGAGACCCTGTTCTGTTCTGTAATTCAGTTCCTGTGTAGCCAAGTTTCCATTCCGTGTATTACTGATATCTTATGATGTTTCTTTTTCTGTGTGACTTATTTCAGTTAGAATCATCATACCTGAATCCACTCATTGTGCTGCTAAGGGCCTGATGACATAGATTTCATTGCTGAGTGATATTGCTTTGTAAGTGAATACCACAACTTCTTTATCCATTTTTCACTTTCTGCGATGTTGAACTTGTACTGTAAACGAGGTTCTTGTAAACAGAGCCGTCCCAAACTTTGGGGTGGCTGTGTCTTTTTGATTTTAATTTCCCTAAGCTATAGGACCATAAGTGGAAGTGCCCTAGGCTCTGTTGCTTTGTTTTTTAGATGTTTCAGGAAACACCATACACTTCTCCCAAGTGTCTGTTGGCAATTTACATCCCGCCCATCAGCATAACAAGGCTCCCAGTTCTCCATGGCCTGTTGCCTTTCTGGATTTTACACTTTTTTCAGATGGCCCTTTTGACCGGGGGGAAGTGAGACTTCATTGTAGTGCAGATTTCCTTTGCAAGCTTGCTTGGTTGGCCAAAAAGGGCGTATGCGTTTTTTCCTGAATATATTCAGGAAAAAACGCATACGCCCTTTTTGGCCAAGTGCATCATTGTGGACGTTCTGCCTCTTTTCCTATGCTTTCAATGCAATTCCAGTCTACCTCCTGAAATCGGTTTCCTGCAATTCTGCCCCGCTTTCAAGTCCTCTTGGCAGCCTTACTTCAGTCTATTTTTGGACGATAGCTGTCATTTATAACTCTGCAGGTTTGTGAATTACTGTGCTCCTGAGCTCCTTTCTTCAACTCGCTTTCTTGTGACCTGGCCGCAACACCGCAGGATGGCTTCAGGCCCTAATCTGGTTCCGGCCCGGCATGCTGAGCCTTTGGTTAATTCCTCTTCCTGGTGGGAAATGAGAGTTAAATTTGCCCGTCCAGACACCTCCAGCTAGCCTCTCATTGGTTCTCGCTATTCCTGTTCATCTTCCGCAGAAATTGCAAACTGGGCCAAACAGGAGGTTAAAGGGACTGACTCTCCAAGTGGGGAGAGTGTTAGTAAAGCGTCTGGAATGTTGCACCCGAGTACCAGGGGAGGAAAACTGAGACATATTTGAACATGTCTCCCGATCACATGGTTGATCATACTCTAGGTTCCACATGCATGTTTTAGCTGAAGGAAGAATACCTTAAACCTGGGTAGTTGAAACCCGTGGAATGGGTACCATGCAATATGACTTCAAAGGGTCTTCATTTGCTCACCGAACCTCTCCAATCCTATCACTGCTGCGTTTATGCCCCTGTACACATGCTTGATTCTCTTTTGGAGACATAGCAATTCTTAGGTTTTAAGATACTTACAAGTCAGGTACATTCTTAGGCGTTTAATATGCGGTGTTGAGTCCATTTCGTTGAGCAAGGAGTAGCTCTTGTCTATTCCATATTTGGCTTAAGGAACTTTATCTGTGCTCATTTCAATCTCTGGTTTTATGCAGCACCCCAACTCACCTTTCCCCTTAAGCAAGCATAAGTTGTTTTTCTAAATTTGAGACCCTGTTCTGTTCTGTAATTCAGTTCCTGTGTAGCCTAGTTTCCATTCCGTGTATTACTGATATCTTATGATGTTTCTTTTTCTGTGTGACTTATTTCAGTTAGAATCATCGTACCTGAATCCACTCATTATGCTGCTACGGGCCTGATGACATAGATTTCATTGCTGAGTGATACTGCATTGTATGTAAGTACCACAAGTTCTTTATCCATTTTTCACTTTCTGTGATATTGAACTTGTACGGTAAACGAGGTTCTTGTAAACGGAGGCGTCCCAAACTTTGGGGTGGCTGTGTCTTTTTGATTTTAATTTCCCTAAGCTATAGGACCATAAGTGGAAGTGCCCTAGGCTCTGTTGCTTTGTTTTTTAGATGTTTCAGGAAACACCATACACTTCTCCCGAGTGTCGGTTGGCAATTTACATCCCGCCCATCAGCATAACAAGGCTCCCAGTTCTCCATGGCCTGTCCTGCCTTTCTGGATTTTACACTTTTTTGAGATGGCCCTTTTGACCGGGGGGAAGTGAGACTTCATTGTAGTGCAGATTTCCTTTGCAAGCTTGCTTGGTTGGCCAAAAAGGGCGTATGCGTTTTTTCCTGAATATATTCAGGAAAAAACGCATACGCCCTTTTTGGCCAAGTGCATCATTGTGGACGTTCTGCCTCTTTTCCTATGCTTTCAATGCAATTCCAGTCTACCTCCTGAAATCGGTTTCCTGCAATTCTGCCCCGCTTTCAAGTCCTCTTGGCAGCCTTACTTCAGTCTATTTTTGGACGATAGCTGTCATTTATAACTCTGCAGGTTTGTGAATTACAGTGCCCCTGAGCTCCTTTCTTCAACTCGCTTTCTTTTGAGCTGGCCGCAACACCGCAGGATGGCTTCAGGCCCTAATCTGGTTCCGGTACGGCACGCTGAGCCTTTGGTTATTTCCTCTTCCTGGTGGGAAATGAGAGTTAAATTTGCCCGTCCAGACACCTTCAGCTAGCCTCTCATTGGTTCTCGCTATTCCTGTTCATCTTCCGCAGAAATTGCAAACTGGGCCAAACAGGAGGTTAAAGGCGCTGACTCTCCAAGTGGGGAGAGTGTTACTAAAGCGTCTGGAATGTTGCACCCGAGTACCAGGGGAGGAAAACTGAGACATATTTGAACACGTCTCCCGTTCACATGGTTGATCATACTTGGGTTCCACATGCATGTTTTAGCTGAAGGAAGAATACCTTAAACCTGGAGAGTTAAGACCCGTGTAATGGGTACCATGCAATATGACTTCAAAGGCTCTTCATTTGCTCACCAAACCTCTCCAATCCTATCACTGCTGCGTTTATGCCCCTGTACACATGCTTGATTCTCTTTCGGAGACATAGCAATCCATAGGTTTTAAGATACTTACTAGTCAGGTACATTCTTAGGCGTTTAATATGCGGTGTTGAGTCCATTTCGTTGAGCAAGTGTGGGACTCGAGGGACATTGTTCCAGCTAATGATTAAGAACTCGCCAGACAATAAGGGCTTCTTAGACAATGGGTAAATTTCCAGGATGTCCGGCCCCCTTCCGAGAAGGAGGGAGATAACAAGATGTAAAAAAGGTGTCTGTCAAAGACCAATCAGGCAGCTGGGGAGAAGGAGGGAGATAAACAAAATAGGTGTCTGTCAAAGACCAATCAGACAGCTGGGGATAAGTTCCCTCTCTGGTCCGAGCCTAAGCCGGGACCAATCAGCAGGAGAACACAACCGAATCTATAATTTACATACGGGGAAGTGGGAACCTATAAAACTGACATATTCCCGCCCAAAAGGGTTCCTTCTTCGACCTCCTGCGTGAGGACCAAGGAACCCCGGTGCACCGGCCTTCAATAAACCTCATGCGTTTTGCATCGACTTCCGACTCTTGTTGTTTCCTGGGCGAGTCGAAACTCCTAGGAGACCGCGCAGGTCTAACATTTGGGGGCTCGTCCGGGATTCCACTCGCCCCGGACCACAAGAACATCGGGAGTTGGAGGTACCAGGTAAGCTCGAGCTTGATTGTCTGTTTGTCCCTTGTTCTCTGTGGGCCATTATCGGAGGAAAGCCGTAAGAATCGGCTTATTATGGAATCTGTATCGGACCTCTGGCTAGGCAGACGTGCTAATAGCCAGCGTCCATGAGCCCTAGGGGACGCCCTGGTGGCTCGTCTGGAAGGAGAGGCAAACTCTGTCTCCCCTTCACTCGGTTTCGGCAGTTCCCTTGGTGGTAACTGCCATCTGAAGAAGTTTCGGGTTTCGGCAGTTCCCTTGGTGGTAACTGCCATCTGAAGAAGTTTCGGTTTTGAAGCGAGCTCGCGGTGGCCCATACGTATATGTGTTTTGTGGAGTTTTAAGTGTTTCTGATTTGTGGTCTATTTCTTCTTCTTCTTTGACGGACAACAATGGGACAAACTGTGACGACTCCTCTTTCCCTTACCCTAAGCCATTGGACCGAAGTTCGGGCCAGAGCCCATAATTTTTCGGTAGAGGTGAAAAAAAGAAAGTGGCAGACTTTGTGTGCCTCTGAATGGCCAACATTCCAGATAGGATGGCCCCCCGAAGGATCCTTTTTATTAGACAAGATTAAGCTGCTGAAGTCTAAGATATTTAATATAGATCCCCACGGACATCCAGACCAAGTACCATATGTCTTGGTCTGGGAAGATTTAATTCTCTCCCCACCTCCGTGGGTCCGGCCCTTTGTTTCCTCAACAGGTACGTCCGCGCATACATCAGCAGCGTCGGAGATATTAGCCTTAAAGAAACACCCCAACACGGAAAAGCTACCCGACGCCCTGGATCCACCGAAGGCGATTTATCCTGACCCGCAGTCTGATTTGCTTCTTTTGGATTCCCCACCCCCTTATCCTCCGGCCCCAAATCCACTACCACCTAGAGGACCCCCAGCTCCACTGCCCTCGGCACCGAGGGAACCATCCATGATGGAAGAAGAAAGGGGTCCCTCAGCAGGCACTAGAAGCCGGAGGGCCATTTCCCCGGACTCCACTGCTCTGCCCCTTAGAGAATATGGCCCCCCCGACGGCCAAGGGAATAGACCTCTCCAATATTGGCCCTTTTCTTCTGCAGATCTTTATAATTGGAAAATGCATAACCCAACTTTTTCCGAAAATCCTCAGGCCCTTACCGCTTTAATAGAATCTCTTGTTTTCTCCCACCAGCCCACATGGGATGATTGTCAGCAGCTGCTTCAGACTCTCCTAACGACTGAGGAGAGGCAACGGGTTCTTTTAGAAGCCAGAAAAAATGTATTAGGCGCCAATGGGCAACCTACCCAGCTGCCTAACGAGATTGATGCTGGTTTCCCGCTCGTCAGGCCAAACTGGGATTTCAATGCCCCGGAAGGTAGGGAGCACCTGAAAGTGTATCGCCAGGCTCTGGTGGCGGGTCTCCATGGAGCGGCCAGACGGCCCACTAATTTGGCTAAGGTAAGAGAAGTAACTCAGGGGCCCCAGGAATCGCCAACTGTGTTCCTGGAACGTTTGATGGAAGCTTTTAGACGCTTTACCCCTTATGATCCAACTTCGGAGGAACATAGGGCTACTGTAGCAATGGCTTTCATAGATCAAGCGGCCCCTGATATTAAGAAGAAATTACAGAGGCTAGATGGCTTGCAGGGATTTTCGCTTCAAGAGTTAGTAAAAGAGGCAGATAAAGTATATAACAAAAGAGAGACAGAGGAAGAGAAGGAAGAAAGAAAGCAGAAAGAGCAGGAAGCCCGTGAAATAAGACGGGATAAGAGACAGGAGAGGAATTTAAGTAAGATACTGGCCACTGTGGTTGGAGGAAGAAATGTAGGGGATAGAAATAGGCAGGAAGGGCGAACGGCAGACAGAAGGCGGCCATTAGATAAGGACCAATGTGCCTACTGTAAAGAAAAAGGACATTGGGCGAGAGAATGCCCTAAGAAAAAGAATGGAGGAAGGCCAACCAAAAACAAAATCTTAACATTGGAAGAAGAAGACTAGGAAAGTCAGGGCTCGAACCCTCTCCCCGAGCCCCGGGTAACTCTTAAAGTGGAGGGGGAACCTGTTCAATTTTTGGTAGATACCGGAGCCCAGCACTCCGTCCTTCTCCACTCAAAAGGTCCTATCTCCGCTAAAAGGTCGTGGGTACAAGGAGCCACTGGGAATAAACAATATTCGTGGACCACACGAAGGACAGTAGATCTTGGGATTGGACGAGTGACCCATTCATTTTTGATTATTCCGGAATGCCCCTATCCTTTGCTGGGAAGAGATTTACTCTCCAAAGTAGGGGCTCAAATCCACTTTCAGCCAGAAGGTCCCACCATAACTGATAATAAGGGAAGGTTACTTCAAATATTGACTATGAAATTAGAAGATGAATATAAATTATACGAGCAGCCTTCATCCTCACGAGTTAATGTTACTGACTGGGTAACTCGGTTCCCTCAAGCCTGGGCAGAAACTGCCGGAATGGGGATGGCCAAAAATCGGCCCCCGGTGCTAGTGGAACTCAAGGCAACTGCCACCCCAATAACGGTTCGTCAATACCCCATGAGTAGAGAAGCCAAAGACGGTATCCGTCCCCATATACAGAGGCTACTAGACTTGGGCATCTTAATAAGATGTCAATCAGCATGGAACACCCCTCTCCTGCCGGTAAAGAAACCAGGAACAAATGATTATCGGCCGGTGCAGGATCTACGAGAGGTAAACAAACGGGTGGCAGACCTCCACCCCACAGTTCCAAACCCTTACAACCTCCTGAGCACCCTTCCACCTCAACATACGTGGTATACTGTTTTGGACCTTAAAGATGCTTTTTTCTGTTTAAAACTCTCTCCCCTGAGCCAACCCTACTTTGCCTTCGAATGGAAAGATCCAACATCGGGAATGTCTGGTCAGCTGACATGGACACGACTACCTCAAGGATTCAAAAACTCCCCGACCATCTTTGATGAAGCCCTCCATCAGGATTTGGCATTATATAGAGAATCAAATCCTCAGGTAACATTACTCCAATACGTTGATGATATTTTATTAGCTGCTGAGACCCAAGAAGATTGTATCAAGGGTACTGAAAAACTGTTAACGGAACTTGGAACCCTGGGATATAGAGCCTCAGCCAAGAAAGCACAAATATGCCAACAACAGGTCAGTTACCTGGGGTATCTATTAAAGGGGGGGCAAAGATGGCTCACAGAGAGCAGAAAGGATACGGTGGCCCAAATTCCGGCTCCCAAAAACGCCAGGCAGGTTAGAGAATTTTTGGGGACGGCCGGATTCTGTAGACTATGGATTCCAGGGTTTGCTGAGCTGGCAGCCCCATTGTACCCCCTAACCAAAAACAGCACTCCTTTCGTTTGGGGCGATAAGGAACAACGGGCTTTTGACCAAATCAAACGAGCTTTGCTTTCAGCTCCAGCCCTAGGACTGCCAGATGTAACCAAACCTTTTCATTTATATGTGGCCGAAAATAAGGGCATTGCAAAAGGAGTATTGACTCAGAAATTGGGTCCCTGGAATCGCCCAGTTGCTTATTTGTCAAAAAAATTGGACCCTGTGGCATCAGGATGGCCCACCTGTTTAAAGATAATCGCTGCAGTGGCCGTTCTAGTCAAAGATGCTGACAAACTAACTTTAGGACAAAATCTAACGATAACAGCTCCTCATGCCCTGGAAAATGTAGTCCGTCAACCACCGGATAGGTGGCTAACTAATGCCAGGATGACCCATTACCAAACCCTGTTGCTAAACTCAGATCGCATCAAGTTTGCTCCAGCCACAGGACTCAATCCAGCCACCTTGCTACCTGATCCTGACTTGGAAGGCTCCACCATCATACATGATTGTCAGGAAGTACTGGCCGCAGCACACGGCAGTAGGCCAGATCTGATGGACCTGCCCCTCCCTGATGCTGATTTCACCTGGTTCACGGATGGGAGCAGTTTCCTGGAGGAAGGTAAGCGTCGAACTGGGGCAGCCGTGGTAGACGGAAAACAAGTCATATGGGCAGCGGCGCTACCACAAGGGACCTCAGCCCAACGAGCTGAATTAATTGCCCTGACGAGGGCATTAGAGATGGCAGAGAATAAAAAAGTAAACATCTACACAGACAGTAGATATGCGTTTGCTACCGCTCATATCCACGGTGCCATTTACCAACAGAGAGGGCTACTAACTTCAGGTGGCAAAGAAATTAAAAACAAGGACGAAATCGTGGCTTTGTTGACTGCACTCATGCTTCCTACTAAAGTCAGTATCATCCACTGCCTTGGACATCAAAAAGGAAATACCCCAATAATTAGGGGAAATAATATGGCTGATCAAGTGGCCCGAGAAATAGCATCGGGAGAAGTCATTTTAGGACTGTCAGATAAAGTTCCTGAAAAACCAGGCCGCGACGAGGAAGTCCTCCCGGCCACAACAAAAGGAACTTTGTCCCCTCAGCAAGCAGAATCCATGTTACAACAGATGCACAGATGGACACATTTGGGGACTAAAAAGATGATAGCCTTGTTACAAAAAGCCGGATACGAGACCCCTGGAATAACAAAATTAGCTGAACAAATTGTGCAGGAATGCGTCCCATGTCAACAGGTAAACGTTCACAAAGGGAAACTTGAAACTGGAAAGAGACTCAGGGGGGACCGCCCAGGAACTTACTGGGAAGTGGACTTTACCGAAGTGCGTCCTGGAAGGTACGGTAATAAATACCTTTTAGTTTTTATAGACACTTTTTCAGGATGGATAGAGGCTTTCCCAACAAAGAAAGAAACAGCTGCTGTAGTAGCCAAGAAGATTTTAGAAGAAATTTTTCCTCGATTTGGAGCACCAAAGGTAATAGGGTCTGATAATGGTCCAGCCTTCGTCGCCCAGGTAAGTCAGGATGTGGCCAGATATTTGGGGACTGATTGGAAATTACATTGTGCGTATAGACCCCAGAGTTCAGGTCAGGTAGAAAGAATGAATAGAACTCTAAAAGAGACCCTAACTAAATTGTCCTTGGAGACTGGCGGTACAGATTGGACGGTGCTCCTTCCTTTAGCCCTGTTTCGAGTTAGGAACACACCTTCCCGATACCATCTTACTCCTTTTGAGGTACTATACGGGGCCCCACCTCCTCTTCTCACTTTAGGAAAAGAAATAAAACCAGACTGTCAAAATAACACTGACTTGTATGCTAGGCTATTGGGACTCCAACTGGTCCAAAAGGAGATATGGTCCCAACTCGCCGAGGCCTACCAACCGGGAACACCGGGAGAAACTCATCCTTTCCAAGTCGGAGACTCCGTGTACGTCCGTCGGCATCGGACCCAGACGTTGGAACCCCGATGGAAAGGACCATACACCGTCCTCCTCACCACCCCAACGGCCATAAAAGTGGACGGCATCGCTGCCTGGATTCATGCTTCACACGTGAAAGCTGCACCAGCGACGGCATCATCAGGATGGCGGGCCCAAAGAACCAACAACCCGCTCAAACTCAAGCTTCTACGAACCTAAGACTTATAATTTTGATTTTACTGCCTTTACTGACTGTAAGTGATTTTAGCCCTCACCTGCCCCAACGTCTAACTTGGCAGGTAATTTCTCAAACTGGAGATGTAACCTGGTCCATTAGCCATACTGCACCTCCCTGGACCTGGTGGCCAGACCTTTTTCCTGATGTCTGTAAACTGGCCATAGGAGCTCCCCATTGGGATCTAGAGAGTTATTATGATCAGCATAATGCTCCGTCCCAACTTCTAACTAAAGCTGATTACTCCGGAGAGGGTTGTAAAAACCAGGTCCGAAGAAGTTGGCTCAGAACCCTCTCCTTCTATGTATGCCCCGGGTTCCATCGCCCCCGATCCCTGAATTATAAATGTGGGGGAACCGAAAATTTTTATTGCCAAAACTGGGGATGTGAAACCACAGGAGATACTTATTGGAGACCCACCTCAACTTGGGATTTTATTACAGTAACAGCCAACTACACTCATACTTCTTATAGGGGTCCCCGACCCGTCGCCCCCGAATGTTCAGAATGGTGCCACCCCCTCAAAATTTCCTTTAGTAATCCTGGAAAAAGAGATAAAAAATGGGTAAATGGCCACTCATGGGGCATTAGATTTTACAAGAATGGATATAATTTGGGAATATTAATGACCCTTAAGCTAAAGATTGAGACCCCTGCTCCTATATCAATAGGCCCAAATCCCGTACTTGGCCCCCCTTTGCTTCCCCCGGCCCCTTCAACTACGTCAACAAAGAATGAGACTAATGAAACCTCTGGATCCAAAGAACCCACAGTTAAGCCTTGGACTCCTCAGGATAGGATGCTTTCTTTGGTGCAGGCAGCCTTTACGGTCCTTAATGCTACAAACCCGGAGGCTACAAAATCATGTTGGCTCTGTTATGCTGCCCCTCCCCCTTATTATGATGCTATAGGATATAGTTCTAATTATACTAATGTCAGCTCCCCGGACCATTGTCGATGGAAACAGAAAGGGAACAGTAAGTTAACTCTGTCTTCGGTTTCTGGAAATGGTACTTGTATAGGAACACCTCCCCAGTCCCATCGACACCTTTGTCATGATTTCAGCCTCCCTTCAGGCTCGGGATATCTTGTACCTCCCCAAGATGGATGGTGGGCATGTAACACGGGGCTCACCCCTTGTGTCTCTCTAGAGGTTCTCAACAATTCAGCTGATTTTTGTGTGCTAGTGCAATTAGTTCCTAGACTTATCTATCATTCAGATTCGTCCTTCTTAGATGAATACGAGGGAAAAACAAGAAGGAAGAGAGAACCTGTAACCCTCACATTGGCTGTCCTTCTAGGACTAGGAATATCTGCCGGGATAGGAACAGGAACCACAGCCCTCATACAACAACCCCAGTATTATGCAAGTTTAAGACAGGCTGTAGACATCGACCTCCGAGCATTAGAAAGTTCCATAACTCAACTAAAAGAATCACTCACCTCACTTTCAGAAATGGTGTTGCAGAATAGAAGAGGCCTAGATTTGCTGTTTCTTAAAGAAGGGGGATTATGCACCGCTTTAAAAGAAGAATGTTGCTTTTATATTGATCATTCAGGAACCATTACCAAAACCATGGATAAACTAAGGGAACGCTTAGATAAAAGGCAAAGGGAGAGAGAGAACGAAAAAGGATGGTTTCAATCATGGTTTGATAAGTCCCCCTGGTTTACCACCTTAATCTCTACTCTGTTGGGACCTCTTATTGTTTTATTGTTGATTTTAACTTTTGGACCATGTGTTCTAAATCGCTTGATAGCATTTATTAGAGAACGTATCAGTACTGTACAAGTTCTAATGTTAAGACAACAGTACCAAAGTTTACGAACAGAAGGTTGAGATTCCATGATTGGAATCAATAGTCACAAGAAAAAGGGGGGAATGTGGGACTCGAGGGACATTGTTCCAGCTAATGATTAAGAACTCGCCAGACAATAAGGGCTTCTTAGACAATGGGTAAATTTCCAGGATGTCCGGCCCCCTTCCGAGAAGGAGGGAGATAACAAGATATAAAAAAGGTGTCTGTCAAAGACCAATCAGGCAGCTGGGGAGAAGGAGGGAGATAAACAAAATAGGTGTCTGTCAAAGACCAATCAGACAGCTGGGGATAAGTTCCCTCTCTGGTCCGAGCCTAAGCCGGGACCAATCAGCAGGAGAACACAACCGAATCTATAATTTACATACGGGGAAGTGGGAACCTATAAAACTGACATATTCCCGCCCAAAAGGGTTCCTTCTTCGACCTCCTGCGTGAGGACCAAGGAACCCCGGTGCACCGGCCTTCAATAAACCTCATGCGTTTTGCATCGACTTCCGACTCTTGTTGTTTCCTGGGCGAGTCGAAACTCCTAGGAGACCGCGCAGGTCTAACACAAGGAGTAGCTCTTGTCTATTCCATATTTGACTTAAGGAACTTTATCTGTGCTCATTTCAATCTCTGGTTTTATGCAGAACCCCAACTCACCTTTACCCTTAAGCAAGCATAAGTTGGTTTTCTAAATTTGAGACCCTGTTCTGTTCTGTAATTCAGTTCCTGTGTAGCCAAGTTTACATTCCGTGTATTACTGATATCTTATGATGTTTCTTTTTCTGTGTGACTTACTTCAGTTAGAATCATCATACCTGAATCCACTCATTGTGCTGCTAAGGGCCTGATGACACAGATTTCATTGCTGAGTGATATTGCTTTGTAAGTAAATACCACAACTTCTTTATCCATTTTTCACTTTCTGCGATGTTGAACTTGTACTGTAAACGAGGTTCTTGTAAACAGAGCCGTTCCAAACTTTGGGGTGGCTGTGTCTTTTTGATTTTAATTTCCCTAAGCTATAGGACCATAAGTGGAAGTGCCCTAGGTTCTGTTGCTTTGTTTTTTAGATGTTTCAGGAAACACCATACAATTCTCCCAAGTGGTTGTTGGCAATTTACATCCCGCCCATCAGCATAACAAGGCTCCCAGTTCTCCATGGCCTATCCTGCCTTTCTGGATTTTACACTTTTTTCAGATGGCCCTTTTGACCGGGGGGAAGTGAGACTTCATTGTAGTGCAGATTTCCTTTGCAAGCTTGCTTGGTTGGCCAAAAAGGGCGTATGCGTTTTTTCCTGAATATATTCAGGAAAAAACGCATACGCCCTTTTTGGCCAAGTGCATCATTGTGGACGTTCTGCCTCTTTTCCTATGCTTTCAATGCAATTCCAGTCTACCTCCTGAAATCGGTTTCCTGCAATTCTGCTCCGCTTTCAAGTCCTCTTGGCAGCCTTACTTCAGTCTATTTTTGGACGATAGCTGTCATTTATAACTCTGCAGGTTTGTGAATTACAGTGCCCCTGAGCTCCTTTCTTCAACTCGCTTTCTTGTGACCTGGCCGCAACACCGCAGGATGGCTTCAGGCCCTAATCTGGTTCTGGCATGGCACGCTGAGCCTTTGGTTAATTCCTCTTCCTGGTGGGAAATGAGAGTTAAATTTGCCCGTCCAGACACCTCCAGCTAGTCTCCGTTGGTTCTCGCTATTCCTGTTCATCTTCCACAGAAATTGCAAACTGGGCCAAACAGGATGTTAAAGGGACTGACTCTCCAAGTGGGGAGAGTGTTAGTAAAGCGTCTGGAATGTTGCACCCGAGTACCAGGGGAGGAAAACTGAGACATATTTGAACACGTCTCCCGATCACATGGTTGATCATACTCTAGGTTCCACATGCATGTTTTAGCTGAAGGAAGAATACCTTAAACCTGGGTAGTTGAAACCCGTGGAATGGGTACCATGCAATATGACTTCAAAGGGTCTTCATTTGCTCACCGAACCTCTCCAATCCTATCACTGCTGCGTTTATGCCCCTGTACACATGCTTGATTCTCTTTCGGAGACATAACAGTTCTTAGGTTTTAAGATACTTACAAGTCAGGTACATTCTTAGGCGTTTAATATGCGGTGTTGAGTCCATTTCGTTGAGCAAGGAGTAGCTCTTGTCTATTCCATATTTGGCTTAAGGAACTTTATCTGTGCTCATTTCAATCTCTGGTTTTATGCAGCACCCCAACTCACCTTTCCCCTTAAGCAAGCATAAGTTGGTTTTCTAAATTTGAGACCCTGTTCTGTTCTGTAATTCAGTTCCTGTGTAGCCAAGTTTCCATTCCGTGTATTACTGATATCTTATGATGTTTCTTTTTCTGTGTGACTTATTTCAGTTAGAATCATCATACCTGAATCCACTCATTGTGATGCTAAGGGCCTGATGACATAGATTTCATTGCTGAGTGATATTGCTTTGTAAGTAAATACCACAACTTCTTTATCCATTTTTCACTTTCTGCGATGTTGAACTTGTACTGTAAACGAGGTTCTTGTAAACAGAGGCGTCCCAAACTTTGGGGTGGCTGTGTCTTTTTGATTTTAATTTCCCTAAGCTATAGGACCATAAGTGGAAGTGCCCTAGGCTCTGTTGCTTTGTTTTTTAGATGTTTCAGGAAACACCATACACTTCTCCCGAGTGTCTGTTGGCAATTGACATCCCACCCATCAGCATAACAAGGCTCCCAGTTCTCCATGGCCTGTCCTGCCTTTCTGGATTTTACACTTTTTTGAGATGGCCCTTTTGACCGGGGGGAAGTGAGACTTCATTGTAGTGCAGATTTCCTTTGCAAGCTTGCTTGGTTGGCCAAAAAGGGCGTATGCGTTTTTTCCTGAATATATTCAGGAAAAAACGCATACGCCCTTTTTGGCCAAGTGCATCATTGTGGACGTTCTGCCTCTTTTCCTATGCTTTCAATGCAATTCCAGTCTACCTCCTGAAATCGGTTTCCTGCAATTCTGCCCCGCTTTCAAGTCCTCTTGGCAGCCTTACTTCAGTCTATTTTTGGACGATAGCTGTCATTTATAACTCTGCAGGTTTGTGAATTACAGTGCCCCTGAGCTCCTTTCTTCAACTTGCTTTCTTGTGACCTGGCCGCAACACCGCAGGATGGCTTCAGGCCCTAATCTGGTTCCGGCACGGCACGCTGAGCCTTTGGTTATTTCCTCTTCCTGGTGGGAAATGAGAGTTAAATTTGCCCGTCCAGACACCTCCAGCTAGCCTCTCATTGGTTCTCGCTATTCCTGTTCATCTTCCGCAGAAATTGCAAACTGGGCCAAACAGGAGGTTAAAGGCGCTGACTCTCCAAGTGGGGAGAGTGTTAGTAAAGCGTCTGGAATGTTGCACCCGAGTACCAGGGGAGGAAAACTGAGACATATTTGAACACGTCTCCCGTTCACATGGTTGATCATACTTGGGTTCCACATGCATGTTTTAGCTGAAGGAAGAATACCTTAAACCTGGAGAGTTAAGACCCGTGTAATGGGTACCATGCAATATGACTTCAAAGGGTCTTCATTTGCTCACCGAACCACTCCAATCCTATCACTGCTGCGTTTATGCCCCTGTACACATGCTTGATTCTCTTTCGGAGACATAGCAATGCATAGGTTTTAAGATACTTACTAGTCAGGTACATTCTTAGGCGTTTAATATGCGGTGTTGAGTCCATTTCGTTGAGCAAGGAGTAGCTCTTGTCTATTCCATATTTGACTTAAGGAACTTTATCTGTGCTCATTTCAATCTCTGGTTTTATGCAGCACCCCAACTCACCTTTACCCTTAAGCAAGCATAAGTTGGTTTTCTAAATTTGAGACCCTGTTCTGTTCTGTAATTCAGTTCCTGTGTAGCCAAGTTTACATTCCGTGTATTACTGATATCTTATGATGTTTCTTTTTCTGTGTGACTTACTTCAGTTAGAATCATCATACCTGAATCCACTCATTGTGCTGCTAAGGGCCTGATGACACAGATTTCATTGCTGAGTGATATTGCTTTGTAAGTAAATACCACAACTTCTTTATCCGTTTTTCACTTTCTGTGATGTTGAACTTGTACTGTAAACGAGGTTCTTGTAAACAGAGCCGTTCCAAACTTTGGGGTGGCTGTGTCTTCTTGATTTTAATTTCCCTAAGCTATAGGACCATAAGTGGAAGTGCCCTAGGTTCTGTTGCTTTGTTTTTTAGATGTTTCAGGAAACACCATACACTTCTCCCGAGTGGTTGTTGGCAATTTACATCCCGCCCATCAGTATAACAAGGCTCCCAGTTCTCCATGGCCTGTCCTGCCTTTCTGGATTTTACACTTTTTTGAGATGGCCCTTTTGACCGGGGGGAAGTGAGACTTCATTGTAGTGCAGATTTCCTTTGCAAGCTTGCTTGGTTGGCCAAAAAGGGCGTATGCGTTTTTTCCTGAATATATTCAGGAAAAAACGCATACGCCCTTTTTGGCCAAGTGCATCATTGTGGACGTTCTGCCTCTTTTCCTATGCTTTCAATGCAATTCCAGTCTACCTCCTGAAATCGGTTTCCTGCAATTCTGCCCCGCTTTCAAGTCCTCTTGGCAGCCTTACTTCAGTCTATTTTTGGACGATAGCTGTCATTTATAACTCTGCAGGTTTGTGAATTACAGTGCCCCTGAGCTCCTTTCTTCAACTCGCTTTCTTGTGACCTGGCCGCAACACCGCAGGATGGCTTCAGGCCCTAATCTGGTTCTGGCATGGCACGCTGAGCCTTTGGTTAATTCCTCTTCCTGGTAGGAAATGAGAATTAAATTTGCCCGTCCAGACACCTCCAGCTAATCTCCGTTGGTTCTCGCTATTCCTGTTCATCTTCCGCAGAAATTGCAAACTGGGCCAAACAGGAGGTTAAAGGGACTGACTCTCCAAGTCGGGAGAGTGTTAGTAAAGCGTCTGGAATGTTGCACCCGAGTACCAGGGGAGGAAATCTGAGACATATTTGAACACGTCTCCCGATCACATGGTTGATCATACTCTAGGTTCCACATGCATGTTTTAGCTGAAGGAAGAATACCTTAAACCTGGAGAGTTGAGACCCGTGTAATGGGTACCATGCAATATGACTTCAAAGGGTCTTCATTTGCTCACCGAACCTCTCCAATCCTATCACTGCTGCGTTTATGCCCCTGTACACATGCTTGATTCTCTTTTGGAGACATAGCAATCCATAGGTTTTAAGATATTTACAAGTCAGGTACATTCTTAGGCGTTTAATATGCGGTGTTGAGTCCATTTCATTGAGCAAGGAGTAGCTCTTGTCTATTCCATATTTGGCTTAAGGAACTTTATCTGTGCTCATTTCAATCTCTGGTTTTATGCAGCACCCAAACTCACCTTTCCCCTTAAGCAAGCATAAGTTGGTTTTCTAAATTTGAGACCCTGTTCTGTTCTGTAATTCAGTTCCTGTGTAGCCAAGTTTCCATTCCGTGTATTACTGATATCTTATGATGTTTCTTTTTCTGTGTGACTTATTTCAGTTAGAATCATCATACCTGAATCCACTCATTGTGATGCTAAGGGCCTGTTGACATAGATTTCATTGCTGAGTGATATTGCTTTGTAAGTAAATACCACAACTTCTTTATCCATTTTTCACTTTCTGCGATGTTGAACTTGTACTGTAAACGAGGTTCTTGTAAACAGAGGCGTCCCAAACTTTGGGGTGGCTGTGTCTTTTTGATTTTAATTTCCCTAAGCTATAGGACCATAAGTGGAAGTGCCCTAGGCTCTGTTGCTTTGTTTTTTAGATGTTTCAGGAAACACCATACACTTCTCCCGAGTGTCTGTTGGCAATTTACATCCCGCCCATCAGCATAACAAGGCTCCCAGTTCTCCATGGCCTGTCCTGCCTTTCTGGATTTTACACTTTTTTCAGATGGCCCTTTTGACCGGGGGGAAGTGAGACTTCATTGTAGTGCAGATTTCCTTTGCAAGCTTGCTTGGTTGGCCAAAAAGGGCGTATGCGTTTTTTCCTGAATATATTCAGGAAAAAACGCATACGCCCTTTTTGGCCAAGTGCATCATTGTGGACGTTCTGCCTCTTTTCCTATGCTTTCAATGCAATTCCAGTCTACCTCCTGAAATCGGTTTCCTGCAATTCTGCCCCGCTTTCAAGTCCTCTTGGCAGCCTTACTTCAGTCTATTTTTGGACGATAGCTGTCATTTATAACTCTGCAGGTTTGTGAATTACAGTGCCCCTGAGCTCCTTTCTTCAACTTGCTTTCTTGTGACCTGGCCGCAACACCGCAGGATGGCTTCAGGCCCTAATCTGGTTCCGGCACGGCACGCTGAGCCTTTGGTTATTTCCTCTTCCTGGTGGGAAATGAGAGTTAAATTTGCCCGTCCAGACACCTCCAGCTAGCCTCTCATTGGTTCTCGCTATTCCTGTTCATCTTCCGCAGAAATTGCAAACTGGGCCAAACAGGAGGTTAAAGGCGCTGACTCTCCAAGTGGGGAGAGTGTTAGTTAAACGTCTGGAATGTTGCACCCGAGTACCAGGGGAGGGAAACTGAGACATATTTGAACACGTCTCCCGTTCACATGGTTGATCATACTTGGGTTCCACATGCATGTTTTAGCTGAAGGAAGAATACCTTAAACCTGGAGAGTTAAGACCCGTGTAATGGGTACCATGCAATATGACTTCAAAGGGTCTTCATTTGCTCACTGAACCTCTCCAATCCTATCACTGCTGCGTTTATGCCCCTGTACACATGCTTGATTCTCTTTCGGAGACATAGCAATCCATAGGTTTTAAGATACTTACTAGTCAGGTACATTCTTAGGCGTTTAATATGCGGTGTTGAGTCCATTTCGTTGAGCAAGGAGTAGCTCTTGTCTATTCCATATTTGACTTAAGGAACTTTATCTGTGCTCATTTCAATCTCTGGTTTTATGCAGCACCCCAACTCACCTTTACCCTTAAGCAAGCATAAGTTGGTTTTCTAAATTTGAGACCCTTTTCTGTTCTGTAATTCAGTTCCTGTGTAGCCAAGTTTACATTCCGTGTATTACTGATATCTTATGATGTTTCTTTTTCTGTGTGACTTATTTCAGTTAGAATCATCATACCTGAATCCACTCATTGTGCTGCTAAGGGCCTGATGACACAGATTTCATTGCTGAGTGATATTGCTTTGTAAGTAAATACCACAACTTCTTTATCCATTTTTCACTTTCTGCGATGTTGAACTTGTACTGTAAACGAGGTTCTTGTAAACAGAGCCGTTCCAAACTTTGGGGTGGCTGTGTCTTTTTGATTTTAATTTCCCTAAGCTATAGGACCATAAGTGGCAGTGCCCTAGGCTCTGTTGCTTTGTTTTTTAGATGTTTCAGGAAACACCATACACTTCTCCCGAGTGGTTGTTGGCAATTTACATCCCGCCCATCAGTATAACAAGGCTCCCAGTTCTCCATGGCCTGTCCTGCCTTTCTGGATTTTACACTTTTTTCAGATGGCCCTTTTGACCGGGGGGAAGTGAGACTTCATTGTAGTGCAGATTTCCTTTGCAAGCTTGCTTGGTTGGCCAAAAAGGGCGTATGCGTTTTTTCCTGAATATATTCAGGAAAAAACGCATACGCCCTTTTTGGCCAAGTGCATCATTGTGGACGTTCTGCCTCTTTTCCTATGCTTTCAATGCAATTCCAGTCTACCTCCTGAAATCGGTTTCCTGCAATTCTGCCCCGCTTTCAAGTCCTCTTGGCAGCCTTACTTCAGTCTATTTTTGGACGATAGCTGTCATTTATAACTCTGCAGGTTTGTGAATTACAGTGCCCCTGAGCTCCTTTCTTCAACTCGCTTTCTTGTGACCTGGCCGCAACACCGCAGGATGGCTTCAGGCCCTAATCTGGTTCTGGCATGGCACGCTGAGCCTTTGGTTAATTCCTCTTCCTGGTAGGAAATGAGAATTAAATTTGCCCGTCCAGACACCTCCAGCTACTCTCCGTTGGTTCTCGCTATTCCTGTTCATCTTCCGCAGAAATTGCAAACTGGGCCAAACAGGAGGTTAAAGGGACTGACTCTCCAAGTCGGGAGAGTGTTAGTAAAGCGTCTGGAATGTTGCACCCGAGTACCAGGGGAGGAAAACTGAGACATATTTGAACACGTCTCCCGATCACATGGTTGATCATACTCTAGGTTCCACATGCATGTTTTAGCTGAAGGAAGAATACCTTAAACCTGGAGAGTTGAGACCCGTGTAATGGGTACCATGCAATATGACTTCAAAGGGTCTTCATTTGCTCACCGAACCTCTCCAATCCTATCACTGCTGCGTTTATGCCCCTGTACACATGCTTGATTCTCTTTCGGAGACATAGCAATCCATAGGTTTTAAGATATTTACAAGTCAGGTACATTCTTAGGCGTTTAATATGCGGTGTTGAGTCCATTTCATTGAGCAAGGAGTAGCTCTTGTCTATTCCATATTTGGCTTAAGGAACTTTATCTGTGCTCATTTCAATCTCTGGTTTTATGCAGCACCCCAACTCACCTTTACCCTTAAGCAAGCATAAGTTGTTTTTCTAAATTTGAGTCCCTGTTCTGTTCTGTAATTCAGTTCCTGTGTAGCCAAGTTTACATTCCGTGTATTACTGATATCTTATGATGTTTCTTTTTCTGTGTGACTTACTTCAGTTAGAATCATCATACCTGAATCCACTCATTGTGCTGCTAAGGGCCTGATGACACAGATTTCATTGCTGAGTGATATTGCTTTGTAAGTAAATACCACAACTTCTTTATCCATTTTTCACTTTCTGCGATGTTGAACTTGTACTGTAAACGAGGTTCTTGTAAACAGAGCCGTTCCAAACTTTGGGGTGGCTGTGTCTTTTTGATTTTAATTTCCCTAAGCTATAGGACCATAAGTGGAAGTGCCCTAGGTTCTGTTGCTTTGTTTTTTAGATGTTTCAGGAAACACCATACACTTCTCCCGAGTGGTTGTTGGCAATTTACATCCCGCCCATCAGCATAACAAGGCTCCCAGTTCTCCATGGCCTGTCCTGCCTTTCTGGATTTTACACTTTTTTGAGATGGCCCTTTTGACCGGGGGGAAGTGAGACTTCATTGTAGTGCAGATTTCCTTTCCAAGCTTGCTTGGTTGGCCAAAAAGGGCGTATGCGTTTTTTCCTGAATATATTCAGGAAAAAACGCATACGCCCTTTTTGGCCAAGTGCATCATTGTGGACATTCTGCCTCTTTTCCTATGCTTTCAATGCAATTCCAGTCTACCTCCTGAAATCGGTTTCCTGCAATTCTGCCCCGCTTTCAAGTCCTCTTGGCAGCCTTACTTCAGTCTATTTTTGGACGATAGCTGTCATTTATAACTCTGCAGGTTTGTGAATTACAGTGCCCCTGAGCTCCTTTCTTCAACTCGCTTTCTTTTGAGCTGGCCGCAACACCGCAGGATGGCTTCAGGCCCTAATCTGGTTCCGGTACGGCACGCTGAGCCTTTGGTTATTTCCTCTTCCTGGTGGGAAATGAGAGTTAAATTTGCCCGTCCAGACACCTCCAGCTAGCCTCTCATTGGTTCTCGCTATTCCTGTTCATCTTCCGCAGAAATTGCAAACTGGGCCAAACACGAGGTTAAAGGCGCTGACTCTCCAAGTGGGGAGAGTGTTAGTAAAGCGTCTGGAATGTTGCACCCGAGTACCAGGGGAGGAAAACTGAGACATATTTGAACACGTCTCCCGTTCACATGGTTGATCATACTTGGGTTCCACATGCATGTTTTAGCTGAAGGAAGAATACCTTAAACCTGGAGAGTTGAGACCCGTGTAATGGGTACCATGCAATATGACTTCAAAGGGTCTTCATTTGCTCACCGAACCTCTCCAATCCTATCACTGCTGCGTTTACGCCCCTGTACACATGCTTGATTCTCTTTTGGAGACATAGCAATCCATAGGTTTTAAGATACTTACTAGTCAGGTACATTCTTAGGCGTTTAATATGGGGTGTTGAGTCCATTTCGTTGAGCAAGGAGTAGCTCTTGTCTATTCCATATTTGGCTTAAGGAACTTTATCTGTGCTCATTTCAATCTCTGGTTTTATGCAGCACCCCAACTCACCTTTACCTTTAAGAAAGAATAAGGTGGTTTTCTAAATTTGAGACCCTGTTCTGTTCTGTAATTCAGTTCCTGTGTAGCCAAGTTTACATTCCGTGTATTACTGATATCTTATGATGTTTCTTTTTCTGTGTGACTTATTTCAGTTAGTATCATCATACCTGAATGCACTCATTGTGCTGCTAAGGGCCTGATGACACAGATTTCATTGCTGAGTGACATTGCTTTGTAAGTAAATACCACAACTTCTTTATCCATTTTTCACTTTCTGCGATGTTGAACTTGTACTGTAAACGAGGTTCTTGTAAACAGAGCCATTCCAAACTTTGGGGTGGCTGTGTCTTTTTGATTTTAACTTCCCTAAGCTATAGGACCATAAGTGGAAGTGCCCTAGGTTCTGTTGCTTTGTTTTTTAGATGTTTCAGGAAACACCATACACTTCTCCCCAGTGGTTTTTGGCAATTTACATCCCGCCCATCAGCATAACAAGGCTCCCAGTTCTCCATGGCCTGTCCTGCCTTTCTGGATTTTACACTTTTTTCAGATGGCCCTTTTGACCGGGGGGAAGTGAGACTTCATTGTAGTGCAGATTTCTTTTGCAAGCTTGCTTGGTTGGCCAAAAAGTGCGTATGCGTTTTTTCCTGAATATATTCAGGAAAAAACGCATACGCCCTTTTTGGCCAAGTGCATCATTGTGGACGTTCTGCCTCTTTTCCTATGCTTTCAATGCAATTCCAGTCTACCTCCTGAAATCGGTTTCCTGCAATTCTGCCCCGCTTTCAAGTCCTCTTGGCAGCCTTACTTCAGTCTATTTTTGGACGATAGCTGTCATTTATAACTCTGCAGGTTTGTGAATTACAGTGCCCCTGAGCTCCTTTCTTCAACTCGCTTTCTTGTGACCTGGCCGCAACACCGCAAGATGGCTTCAGGCCCTAATCTGGTTCCGGTACGGCACGCTGAGCCTTTGGTTATTTCCTCTTCCTGGTGGGAAATGAGAGTTAAATTTGCCCGTCCAGACACCTCCAGCTAGCCTCTCATTGGTTCTCGCTATTCCTGTTCATCTTCCGCAGAAATTGCAAACTGGGCCAAACAGGAGGTTAAAGGCGCTGACTCTCCAAGTGGGGAGAGTGTTAGTAAAGCGTCTGGAATGTTGCACCCGAGTACCAGGGGAGGAAAACTGAGACATATTTGAACACGTCTCCCGTTCACATGGTTGATCATACTTGGGTTCCACATGCATGTTTTAGCTGAAGGAAGAATACCTTAAACCTGGAGAGTTGAGACCCGTGTAATGGGTACCATGCAATATGACTTCAAAGGGTCTTCATTTGCTCACCGAACCTCTCCAATCCTATCACTGCTGCGTTTATGCCCCTGTACACATGCTTGATTCTCTTTTGGAGACATAGCAATCCATAGGTTTTACGATACTTACTAGTCAGGTACATTCTTAGGCGTTTAATATGCGGTGTTGAGTCCATTTCGTTGAGCAAGGAGTAGCTCTTGTCTATTCCATATTTGACTTAAGGAACTTTATCTGTGCTCATTTCAATCTCTGGTTTTATGCAGCACCCCAACTCACCTTTACCCTTAAGCAAGCATAAGTTGTTTTTCTAAATTTGAGACCCTGTTCTGTTCTGTAATTCAGTTCCTGTGTAGCCAAGTTTCCATTCCGTGTATTACTGATATCTTATGATGTTTCTTTTTCTGTGTGACTTATTTCAGTTAGAATCATCGTACCTGAATCCACTCATTATGCTGCTACGGGCCTGATGACATAGATTTCATTGCTGAGTGATACTGCATTGTACGTAAGTACCACAAGTTCTTTATCCATTTTTCACTTTCTGTGATATTGAACTTGTACGGTAAACGAGGTTCTTGTAAACGGAGGCGTCCCAAACTTTGGGGTGGCTGTGTCTTTTTGATTTTAATTTCCCTAAGCTATAGGACCATAAGTGGAAGTGCCCTTGGCTCTGCTGCTTTGTTTTTTAGATGTTTCAGGAAACACCATACACTTCTCCCAAGTGTCTGTTGGCAATTTACATCCCGCCCATCAGCATAACAAGGCTCCCAGTTCTCCATGGCCTGTCCTGCCTTTCTGGATTTTACACTTTTTTCAGATGGCCCTTTTGACCGGGGGGAAGTGAGACTTCATTGTAGTGCAGATTTCCTTTGCAAGCTTGCTTGGTTGGCCAAAAAGGGCGTATGCATTTTTTCCTGAATATATTCAGGAAAAAACGCATACGCCCTTTTTGGCCAAGTGCATCATTGTGGACGTTCTGCCTCTTTTCCTATGCTTTCAATGCAATTCCAGTCTACCTCCTGAAATCGGTTTCCTGCAATTCTGCCCCGCTTTCAAGTCCTCTTGGCAGCCTTACTTCAGTCTATTTTTGGACGATAGCTGTCATTTATAACTCTGCAGGTTTGTGAATTACAGTGCCCCTGAGCTCCTTTCTTCAACTCGCTTTCTTTTGAGCTGGCCGCAACACCGCAGGATGGCTTCAGGCCCTAATCTGGTTCCGGCACGGCACGCTGAGCCTTTGGTTATTTCCTCTTCCTGGTGGGAAATGAGAGTTAAATTTGCCCGTCCAGACACCTCCAGCTAGTCTCTCATTGGTTCTCGCTATTCCTGTTCATCTTCCGCAGAAATTGCAAACTGGGCCAAACAGGAGGTTAAAGGCGCTGACTCTCCAAGTGGGGAGAGTGTTAGTAAAGCGTCTGGAATGTTGCACCCGAGTACCAGGGTACGAAAACTGAGACATATTTGAACACGTCTCCCGATCACATGGTTGATCATACTCTAGGTTCCACATGCATGTTTTAGCTGAAGGAAGAATACCTTAAACCTGGGTAGTTGAAACCAGTGGAATGGGTACCATGCAATATGACTTCAAAGGGTCTTCATTTGCTCACCGAACCTCTCCAATCCTATCACTGCTGCGTTTATGCCCCTGTACACATGCTTGATTCTCTTTTGGAGACATAGCAATCCATAGGTTTTAAGATATTTACAAGTCAGGTACATTCTTAGGCGTTTAATATGCGGTGTTGAGTCCATTTCGTTGAGCAAGGAGTAGCTCTTGTCTATTCCATATTTGGCTTAAGGAACTTTATCTGTGCTCATTTCAATCTCTGGTTTTATGCAGCACCCCAACTCACCTTTACCCTTAAGCAAGCGTAAGGTGTTTTTCTAAATTTGAGTCCCTGTTCTGTTCTGTAATTCAGTTCGTGTGTACCCAAGTTTACATTCCGTGTATTACTGATATCTTATGATGTTTCTTTTTCTGTGTGACTTACTTCAGTTAGAATCATCATACCTGAATCCACTCATTGTGCTGCTAAGGGCCTGATGACACAGATTTCATTGCTGAGTGATATTGCTTTGTAAGTAAATACCACAACTTCTTTATCCATTTTTCACTTTCTGCGATGTTGAACTTGTACTGTAAACGAGGTTCTTGTAAACAGAGGCGTCCCAAACTTTGGGGTGGCTGTGTCTTTTTGATTTTAATTTCCCTAAGCTATAGGACCATAAGTGGCAGTGCCCTAGGTTCTGTTGCTTTGTTTTTTAGATGTCTCAGGAAACACCATACACTTCTCCCGAGTGGTTGTTGGCAATTTGCATCCCGCCCATCAGCATAACAAGGCTCCCAGTTCTCCATGGCCTGTCCTGCCTTTCTGGATTTTACACTTTTTTGAGATGGCCCTTTTGACCGGGGGGAAGTGAGACTTCATTTTAGTGCAGATTTCTTTGCAAGCTTGCTTGGTTGGCCAAAAAGGGCGTATGCGTTTTTTCCTGAATATATTCAGGAAAAAACGCATACGCCCTTTTTGGCCAAGTGCATCATTGTGGACGTTCTGCCTCTTTTCCTATGCTTTCAATGCAATTCCAGTCTACCTCCTGAAATCGGTTTCCTGCAATTCTGCCCCGCTTTCAAGTCCTCTTGGCAGCCTTACTTCAGTCTATTTTTGGACGATAGCTGTCATTTATAACTCTGCAGGTTTGTGAATTACAGTGCCCCTGAGCTCCTTTCTTCAACTCGCTTTCTTGTGACCTGGCCGCAACACCGCAGGATGGCTTCAGGCCCTAATCTGGTTCCGGCCCGGCATGCTGAGCCTTTGGTTAATTCCTCTTCCTGGTGGGAAATGAGAGTTAAATTTGCCCGTCCAGACACCTCCAGCTAGCCTCTCATTGGTTCTCGCTATTCCTGTTCATCTTCCGCAGAAATTGCAAACTGGGCCAAACAGGAGGTTAAAGGGACTGACTCTCCAAGTGGGGAGAGTGTTAGTAAAGCGTCTGGAATGTTGCACCCGAGTACCAGGGGAGGAAAACTGAGACATATTTGAACACGTCTCCCGATCACATGGTTGATCATACTCTAGGTTGCACATGCATGTTTTAGCAGAAGGAAGAATACCTTAAACCTTGGTAGTTGAAACCCGTGGAATGGGTACCATGCAATATGACTTCAAAGGGTTTTCAATTGCTCACCGAACCTCTCCAATCCTATCACTGCTGCGTTTACGCCCCTGTACACATGCTTGATTCTCTTTCGGAGACATAGCAATTCTTAGGTTTTAAGATACTTACAAGTCAGGTACATTCTTAGGCGTTTAATATGTGGTGTTGAGTCCATTTCGTTGAGCAAGGAGTAGCTCTTGTCTATTCCATATTTGGCTTAAGGAACTTTATCTGTGCTCATTTCAATCTCTGGTTTTATGCAGCACCCCAACTCACCTTTACCCTTAAGCAAGCATAAGTTGTTTTTCTAAATTTGAGACCCTGTTCTGTTCTGTAATTCAGTTCCTGTGTAGCCAAGTTTCCATTCCGTGTATTACTGATATCTTATGATGTTTCTTTTTCTGTGTGACTTATTTCAGTTAGAATCATCATACCTGAATCCACTCATTATGCTGCTACGGGCCTGATGACATAGATTTCATTGCTGAGTGATACTGCATTGTACGTAAGTACCACAAGTTCTTTATCCATTTTTCACTTTCTGCGATGTTGAACTTGTACTGTAAACGAGGTTCTTGTAAACAGAGCCGTTCCAAACTTTGGGGTGGCTGTGTCTTTTTGATTTTAATTTCCCTAAGCTATAGGACCATAAGTGGAAGTGCCCTAGGCTCTGTTGCTTTGTTTTTTAGATGTTTCAGGAAACACCATACACTTCTCCGGAGTGTCTGTTGGCAATTTACATCCCGCCCATCAGCATAACAAGGCTCCCAGTTCTCAATGGCCTGTTGCCTTTCTGGATTTTACACTTTTTTCAGATGGCCCTTTTGACCGGGGGGAAGTGAGACTTCATTGTAGTGCAGATTTCCTTTGCAAGCTTGCTTGGTTGGCCAAAAAGTGTGTATGCGTTTTTTCCTGAATATATTCAGGAAAAAACGCATACGCCCTTTTTGGCCAAGTGCATCATTGTGGACGTTCTGCCTCTTTTCCTATGCTTTCAATGCAATTCCAGTCTGCCTCCTGAAATCGGTTTCCTGCAATTCTGCCCCGCTTTCAAGTCCTCTTGGCAGCCTTACTTCAGTATATTTTTGTATGATAGCAGTCATTTATAACTCTGCAGGTTAGTGAATTACAGTGCCCCTGAGCTCCTTTCTTCAACTCGCTTTCTTGTGACCTGGCCGCAACACCGCAGGATGGCTTCAGGCCCTAATCTGGTTCCGGTACGGCACGCTGAGCCTTTGGTTATTTCCTCTTCCTGGTGGGAAATGAGAGTTAAATTTGCCCGTCCAGACACCTCCAGCTAGCCTCTCATTGGTTCTCGCTATTCCTGTTCATCTTCCGCAGAAATTGCAAACTGGGCCAAACAGGAGGTTAAAGGCGCTGACTCTCCAAGTGGGGAGAGTGTTAGTAAAGCGTCTGGAATGTTGCACCCGAGTACCAGGGGAGGAAAACTGAGACATATTTGAACACGTCTCCCGTTCACATGGTTGATCATACTTGGGTTCCACATGCATGTTTTAGCTGAAGGAAGAATACCTTAAACCTGGAGAGTTGAGACCCGTGTAATGGGTACCATGCAATATGACTTCAAAGGGTCTTCATTTGCTCACCGAACCTCTCCAATCCTATCACTGCTGCGTTTATGCCCCTGTACACATGCTTGATTCTCTTTTGGAGACATAGCAATCCATAGGTTTTACAATACTTACTAGTCAGGTACATTCTTAGGCGTTTAATATGCGGTGTTGAGTCCATTTCGTTGAGCAAGGAGTAGCTCTTGTCTATTCCATATTTGGCTTAAGGAACTTTATCTGTGCTCATTTCAATCTCTGGTTTTATGCAGCACCCCAACTCACCTTTCCCCTTAAGCAAGCATAAGTTGGTTTTCTAAATTTGAGACCCTGTTCTGTTCTGTAATTCAGTTCCTTTGTAGCCAAGTTTACATTCCGTGTATTACTGATATCTTATGATGTTTCTTTTTCTGTGTGACTTATTTCAGTTAGAATCATCATACCTGAATCCACTCATTGTGATGCTAAGGGCCTGATGACATAGATTTCATTGCTGAGTGATATTGCTTTGTAAGTAAATACCACAACTTCTTTATCCATTTTTCACTTTCTGCGATGTTGAACTTGTACTGTAAACGAGGTTCTTGTAAACAGAGGCATCCCAAACTTTGGGGTGGCTGTGTCTTTTTGATTTTAATTTCCCTAAGCTATAGGACCATAAGTGGCAGTGCCCTAGGCTCTGTTGCTTTGTTTTTTAGATGTTTCAGGAAACACCATACACTTCTCCCGAGTGTCTGTTGGCAATTTACATCCCGCCCATCAGCATAACAAGGCTCCCAGTTCTCCATGGCCTGTCCTGCCTTTCTGGATTTTACACTTTTTTCAGATGGCCCTTTTGACTGGGGGGAAGTGAGACTTCATTGTAGTGCAGATTTCCTTTGCAAGCTTGCTTGGTTGGCCAAAAAGGGCGTATGCGTTTTTTCCTGAATATATTCAGGAAAAAACGCATACGCCCTTTTTGGCCAAGTGCATCATTGTGGACGTTCTGCCTCTTTTCCTATGCTTTCAATGCAATTCCAGTCTACCTCCTGAAATCGGTTTCCTGCAATTCTGCCCCGCTATCAAGTCCTCTTGGCAGCCTTACTTCAGTCTATTTTTGGACGATAGCTGTCATTTATAACTCTGCAGGTTTGTGAATTACAGTGTCCCTGAGCTCCTTTCTTCAACTCGCTTTCTTGTGACCTGGCCGCAACACCGCAGGATGGCTTCAGGCACTAATCTGGTTCCGGCACGGCACGCTGAGCCTTTGGTTATTTCCTCTTCCTGGTGGGAAATGAGAGTTAAATTTGCCCGTCCAGACACCTCCAGCTAGTCTCTCATTGGTTCTCGCTATTCCTGTTCATCTTCCGCAGAAATTGCAAACTCGGCCAAACAGGAGGTTAAAGGGACTGACTCTCCAAGAGGGGAGAGTGTTAGTAAAGCGTCTGGAATGTTGCATCCGAGTACCAGGGGAGGAAAACTGAGACATATTTGAACACGTCTCCCGTTCACATGGTTGATCATACTTGGGTTCCACATGCATGTTTTAGCTGAAGGAAGAATATCTTAAACCTGGAAAGTTAAGACCCGTGTAATGGGTTCCATGCAATATGACTTCAAAGGGTCTTCATTTGCTCACCGAACCTCTCCAATCCTATCACTGCTGCGTTTATGCCCCTGTACACATGCTTGATTCTCTTTCGGAGACATAGCAATCCATAGGTTTTAAGATACTTACTAGTCAGGTACATTCTTAGGCGTTTAATATGCGGTGTTGAGTCCATTTCGTTGAGCAAGGAGTAGCTCTTGTCTATTCCATATTTGGCTTAAGGAACTTTATCTGTGCTCATTTCAATCTCTGGTTTTATACAGCACCCCAACTCACCTTTACCCTTAAGCAAGAATAAGTTATTTTCTAAATTTGAGACCCTGTTCTGTTCTGTAATTCAGTTCCTGTGTAGCCAAGTGTACATTCCGTGTATTACTGATATCTTATGATGTTTCTTTTTCTGTGTGACTTATTTCAGTTAGAATCATCGTACCTGAATCTACTCATTATGCTGCTACGGGCCTGATGACATAGATTTCATTGCTGAGTGATACTGCATTGTACGTAAGTACCACAAGTTCTTTATCCATTTTTCACTTTCTGCGATGTTGAACTTGTACTGTAAACAAGGTTCTTGTAAACAGAGCCGTTCCAAACTTTGGGGTGGCTGTGTCTTTTTGATTTTAATTTCCCTAAGCTATAGGACCATAAGTGGAAGTGCCCTAGGCTCTGTTGCTTTGTTTTTTAGATGTTTCAGGAAACACCATACACTTCTCCCGAGTGTCTGTTGGCAATTTACATCCCGCCCATCAGCATAACAAGGCTCCCAGTTCTCAATGGCCTGTTGCCTTTCTGGATTTTACACTTTTTTCAGATGGCCCTTTTGACCGGGGGGAAGTGAGACTTCATTGTAGTGCAGATTTCCTTTGCAAGCTTGCTTGGTTGGCCAAAAAGGGCGTATGCGTTTTTTCCTGAATATATTCAGGAAAAAACGCATACGCCCTTTTTGGCCAAGTGCATCATTGTGGACGTTCTGCCTCTTTTCCTATGCTTTCAATGCAATTCCAGTCTGCCTCCTGAAATCGGTTTCCTGCAATTCTGCCCCGCTTTCAAGTCCTCTTGGCAGCCTTACTTCAGTATATTTTTGTATGATCGCAGTCATTTATAACTCTGCAGTTTAGTGAATTACAGTGCCCCTGAGCTCCTTTCTTCAACTCGCTTTCTTGTGACCTGGCCGCAACACCGCAGGATGGCTTCAGGCCCTAATCTGGTTCCGGTATGGCACGCTGAGCCTTTGGTTATTTCCTCTTCCTGGTGGGAAATGAGAGTTAAATTTGCCCGTCCAGACACCTCCAGCTAGCCTCTCATTGGTTCTCGCTATTCCTGTTCATCTTCCGCAGAAATTGCAAACTGGGCCAAACAGGAGGTTAAAGGCGCTGACTCTCCAAGTGGGGAGAGTGTTAGTAAAGCGTCTGGAATGTTGCACCCGAGTACCAGGGGAGGAAAACTGAGACATATTTGAACACGTCTCCCGTTCACATGGTTGATCATACTTGGGTTCCACATGCATGTTTTAGCTGAAGGAAGAATACCTTAAACCTGGAGAGTTGAGACCCGTGTAATGGGTACCATGCAATATGACTTCAAAGGGTCTTCATTTGCTCACCGAACCTCTCCAATCCTATCACTGCTGCGTTTATGCCCCTGTACACATGCTTGATTCTCTTTTGGAGACATAGCAATACATAGGTTTTACAATACTTACTAGTCAGGTACATTCTTAGGCGTTTAATATGCGGTGTTGAGTCCATTTCGTTGAGCAAGGAGTAGCTCTTGTCTATTCCATATTTGGCTTAAGGAACTTTATCTGTGCTCATTTCAATCTCTGGTTTTATGCAGCACCCCAACTCACCTTTACCCTTAAGCAAGCATAAGTTGGTTTTCTAAATTTGAGACCCTGTTCTGTTCTGTAATTCAGTTCCTTTGTAGCCAAGTTTACATTCCGTGTATTACTGATATCTTATGATGTTTCTTTTTCTGTGTGACTTATTTCAGTTAGAATCATCATACCTGAATCCACTCATTGTGATGCTAAGGGCCTGATGACATAGATTTCATTGCTGAGTGATATTGCTTTGTAAGTAAATACCACAACTTCTTTATCCATTTTTCACTTTCTGCGATGTTGAACTTGTACTGTAAACGAGGTTCTTGTAAACAGAGGCATCCCAAACTTTGGGGTGGCTGTGTCTTTTTGATTTTAATTTCCCTAAGCTATAGGACCATAAGTGGCAGTGCCCTAGGCTCTGTTGCTTTGTTTTTTAGATGTTTCAGGAAACACCATACACTTCTCCCGAGTGTCTGTTGGCAATTTACATCCCGCCCATCAGCATAACAAGGCTCCCAGTTCTCCATGGCCTGTCCTGCCTTTCTGGATTTTACACTTTTTTCAGATGGCCCTTTTGACTGGGGGGAAGTGAGACTTCATTGTAGTGCAGATTTCCTTTGCAAGCTTGCTTGGTTGGCCAAAAAGGGCGTATGCGTTTTTTCCTGAATATATTCAGGAAAAAACGCATACGCCCTTTTTGGCCAAGTGCATCATTGTGGACGTTCTGCCTCTTTTCCTATGCTTTCAATGCAATTCCAGTCTACCTCCTGAAATCGGTTTCCTGCAATTCTGCCCCGCTATCAAGTCCTCTTGGCAGCCTTACTTCAGTCTATTTTTGGACGATAGCTGTCATTTATAACTCTGCAGGTTTGTGAATTACAGTGTCCCTGAGCTCCTTTCTTCAACTCGCTTTCTTGTGACCTGGCCGCAACACCGCAGGATGGCTTCAGGCCCTAATCTGGTTCCGGCACGGCACGCTGAGCCTTTGGTTATTTCCTCTTCCTGGTGGGAAATGAGAGTTAAATTTGCCCGTCCAGACACCTCCAGCTAGTCTCTCATTGGTTCTCGCTATTCCTGTTCATCTTCCGCAGAAATTGCAAACTGGGCCAAACAGGAGGTTAAAGGGACTGACTCTCCAAGTGGGGAGAGTGTTAGTAAAGCGTCTGGAATGTTGCATCCGAGTACCAGGGGAGGAAAACTGAGACATATTTGAACACGTCTCCCGTTCACATGGTTGATCATACTTGGGTTCCACATGCATGTTTTAGCTGAAGGAAGAATACCTTAAACCTGGGTAGTTGAAACCCGTGTAATGGGTTCCATGCAATATGACTTCAAAGGGTCTTCATTTGCTCACCGAACCTCTCCAATCCTATCACTGCTGCGTTTATGCCCCTGTACACATGCTTGATTCTCTTTTGGAGACATAGCAATCCATAGGTTTTAGGATACTTACTAGTCAGGTACATTCTTAGGCGTTTAATATGCGGTGTTGAGTCCATTTCGTTGAGCAAGGAGTAGCTCTTGTCTATTCCATATTTGACTTAAGGAACTTTATCTATGCTCATTTCAATCTCTGGTTTTATGCAGCACCCCAACTCACCTTTACCCTTAAGCAAGCATAAGTTGGTTTTCTAAATTTGAGACCCTGTTCTGTTCTGTAATTCAGTTCCTGTGTAGCCAAGTTTACATTCCGTGTATTACTGATATCTTATGATGTTTCTTTTTCTGTGTGACTTATTTGAGTTAGAATCATCGTACCTGAATCCACTCATTGTGATGCTAAGGGCCTGATGACACAGATTTCATTGCTGAGTGATATTGCTTTGTAAGTAAATACCACAACTTCTTTATCCATTTTTCACTTTCTGCGATGTTGAACTTGTACTGTAAACGAGGTTCTTGTAAACAGAGGCGTCCCAAACTTTGGGGTGGCTGTGTCTTTTTGATTTTAATTTCCCTAAGCTATAGGACCATAAGTGGCAGTGCCCTAGGCTCTGTTGCTTTGTTTTTTAGATGTTTCAGGAAACACCATACACTTCTCCCGAGTGTCTGTTGGCAATTTACATCCCGCCCATCAGCATAACAAGGCTCCAAGTTCTCCATGGCCTGTCCTGCCTTTCTGGATTTTACACTTTTTTCAGATGGCCCTTTTGACCGGGGGGAAGTGAGACTTCTTTGTAGTGCAGATTTCCTTTGCAAGCTTGCTTGGTTGGCCAAAAAGGGCGTATGCGTTTTTTCCTGAATATATTCAGGAAAAAACGCATACGCCCTTTTTGGCCAAGTGCATCATTGTGGACGTTCTGCCTCTTTTCCTATGCTTTCAATGCAATTCCAGTCTACCTCCTGAAATCGGTTTCCTGCAATTCTGCCCCGCTTTCAAGTCCTCTTGGCAGCCTTACTTCAGTATATTTTTGGACGATAGCTGTCATTTATAACTCTGCAGGTTTGTGAATTACAGTGTCCCTGAGCTCCTTTCTTCAACTCGCTTTCTTGTGACCTGGCCGCAACACCGCAGGATGGCTTCAGGCCCTAATCTGGTTCTGGCCCGGCATGCTGAGCCTTTGGTTAATTCCTCTTCCTGGTGGGAAATGAGAGTTAAATTTGCCCGTCCAGACACCTCCAGCTAGCCTCTCATTGGTTCTCGCTATTCCTGTTCATCTTCCGCAGAAATTGCAAACTGGGCCAAACAGGAGGTTAAAGGGACTAACTCTCCAAGTGGGGAGAGTGTTAGTAAAGCGTCTGGAATGTTGCACCCGAGTACCAGGGGAGGAAAACTGAGACATATTTGAACACGTCTCCCGATCACATGGTTGATCATACTCTAGGTTCCACATGCATGTTTTAGCTGAAGGAAGAATACCTTAAACCTGGGTTGTTGAAACCCGTGGAATGGGTACCATGCAATATGACTTCAAAGGGTCTTCATTTGCTCACCGAACCTCTCCAATCCTATCACTGCTGCGTTTATGCCCCTGTACACATGCTTGATTCTCTTTTGGAGACATAGCAATCCATAGGTTTTACGACAATTACTAGTCAGGTACATTCTTAGGCGTTTAATATGGGGTGTTGAGTCCATATCGTTGAGCAAGGAGTAGCTCTTGTCTATTCCATATTTGGCTTACGGAACTTTATCTCTGCTCATTTCAATCTCTGGTTTTATGCAGCACCCCAACTCACCTTTACCTTTAAGCAAGAATAAGTTGGTTTTCTAAATTTGAGACCCTGTTCTGTTCTGTAATTCAGTTCCTGTGTAGCCAAGTTTACATTCCGTGTATTACTGATATCTTATGATGTTTCTTTTTCTGTGTGACTTATTTCAGTTAGAATCATCATACCTGAATCCACTCATTGTGCTGCTAAGGGCCTGATGACACAGATTTCATTGCTGAGTGATATTGCTTTGTAAGTAAATACCACAACTTCTTTATCCATTTTTCACTTTCTGCGATGTTGAACTTGTACTGTAAACGAGGTTCTTGTAAACAGAGCCGTTCCAAACTTTGGGGTGGCTGTGTCTTTTTGATTTTAATTTCCCTAAACTATAGGACCATAAGTGGAAGTGCCCTAGGTTCTGTTGCTTTGTTTTTTAGATGTTTCAGGAAACACCATACACTTCTCCCGAGTGTCTGTTGGCAATTTACATCCCGCCCATCAGCATAACAAGGCTCCCAGTTCTCCATGGCCTGTCCTGCCTTTCTGGATTTTACACTTTTTTCAGATGGCCCTTTTGACCGGGGGGAAGTGAGACTTCATTGTAGTGCAGATTTCCTTTGCAAGCTTGCTTGGTTGGCCAAAAAGGGCGTATGCGTTTTTTCCTGAATATATTCAGGAAAAAACGCATACGCACTTTTCGGCCAAGTGCATCATTGTGGACGTTCTGCCTCTTTTCCTATGCTTTCAATGCAATTCCAGTCTACCTCCTGAAATCGGTTTCCTGCAATTCTGCCCCGCTTTCAAGTCCTCTTGGCAGCCTTACTTCAGTCTATTTTTGGACGATAGCTGTCATTTATAACTCTGCAGGTTTGTGAATTACAGTGCCCCTGAGCTCCTTTCTTCAACTTGCTTTCTTTTGAGCTGGCCGCAACACCACAGGATGGCTTCAGGCCCTAATCTGGTTCCGGTACGGCACGCTGAGCCTTTGGTTATTTCCTCTTCCTGGTGGGAAATGAGAGTTAAATTTGCCCGTCCAGACACCTCCAGCTAGCCTCTCATTGGTTCTCGCTATTCCTGTTCATCTTCCGCAGAAATTGCAAACTGGGCCAAACAGGAGGTTAAAGGCGCTGACTCTCCAAGTGGGGAGAGTGTTAGTAAAGCGTCTGAAATGTTGCACCCGAGTACCAGGGGAGGAAAACTGAGACATATTTGAACACGTCTCCCGTTCACATGGTTGATCATACTTGGGTTCCACATGCATGTTTTAGCTGAAGGAAGAATACCTTAAACCTGGAGAGTTGAGACCCGTGTAATGGGTACCATGCAATATGACTTCAAAGGGTCTTCATTTGCTCACCGAACCTCTCCAATCCTATCACTGCTGCGTTTATGCCCCTGTACACATGCTTGATTCTCTTTCGGAGACATAGCAATCCATAGGTTTTAAGATACTTACTAGTCAGGTACATTCTTAGGCGTTTAATATGGGGTGTTGAGTCCAATTTGTTGAGCAAGGAGTAGCTCTTGTCTATTCCATATTTGACTTAAGGAACTTTATCTGTGCTCATTTCAATCTCTGGTTTTATGCAGCACCCCAACTCACCTTTACCCTTAAGCAAGCATGAGTTGGTTTTCTAAATTTGAGACCCTGTTCTGTTCTGTAATTCAGTTCCTGTGTAGCCAAGTTTACATTCCGTGTATTACTGATATCTTATGATGTTTCTTTTTCTGTGTGACTTATTTCAATTAGAATCATCATACCTGAATCCACTCATTGTGCTGCTAAGGGCCTGATGACACAGATTTCATTGCTGAGTGATATTGCTTTGTAAGTAAATACCACAACTTCTTTATCCATTTTTCACTTTCTGCGATGTTGAACTTGTACTGTAAACGAGGTTCTTGTAAACAGAGCCGTCCCAAACTTTGGGGTGGCTGTGTCTTTTTGATTTTAATTTCCCTAAGCTATAGGACCATAAGTGGCAGTGCCCTAGGCTCTGTTGCTTTGTTTTTTAGATGTTTCAGGAAACACCATACACTTCTCCCGAGTGTCTGTTGGCAATTTACATCCCGCCCATCAGCATAACAAGGCTCCCAGTTCTCCATGGCCTGTCCTGTCTTTCTGGATTTTACACTTTTTTCAGATGGCCCTTTTGACCGGGGGGAAGTGAGACTTCATTGTAGTGCAGATTTCCTTTGCAAGCTTGCTTGGTTGGCCAAAAAGGACGTATGCGTTTTTTCCTGAATATATTCAGGAAAAAACGCATATGCCCTTTTTGGCCAAGTGCATCATTGTGGACGTTCTGCCTCTTTTCCTATGCTTTCAATGCAATTCCAGTCTACCTCCTGAAATCGGTTTCCTGCAATTCTGCCCCGCTTTCAAGTCCTCTTGGCAGCCTTACTTCAGTCTATTTTTGGACGATAGCTGTCATTTATAACTCTGCAGGTTTGTGAATTACAGTGCCCCTGAGCTCCTTTCTTCAACTTGCTTTCTTTTGAGCTGGCCGCAACACCACAGGATGGCTTCAGGCCCTAATCTGGTTCCGGTACGGCACGCTGAGCCTTTGGTTATTTCCTCTTCCTGGTGGGAAATGAGAGTTAAATTTGCCCGTCCAGACACCTCCAGCTAGCCTCTCATTGGTTCTCGCTATTCCTGTTCATCTTCCGCAGAAATTGCAAACTGGGCCAAACAGGAGGTTAAAGGCGCTGACTCTCCAAGTCGGGAGAGTGTTAGTAAAGCGTCTGAAATGTTGCACCCGAGTACCAGGGGAGGAAAACTGAGACATATTTGAACACGTCTCCCGTTCACATGGTTGATCATACTTGGGTTCCACATGCATGTTTTAGCTGAAGGAAGAATACCTTAAACCTGGAGAGTTGAGACCCGTGTAATGGGTACCATGCAATATGACTTCAAAGGGTCTTCATTTGCTCACCGAACCTCTCCAATCCTATCACTGCTGCGTTTATGCCCCTGTACACATGCTTGATTCTCTTTCGGAGACATAGCAATCCATAGGTTTTAAGATACTTACTAGTCAGGTACATTCTTAGGCGTTTAATATGGGGTGTTGAGTCCAATTTGTTGAGCAAGGAGTAGCTCTTGTCTATTCCATATTTGACTTAAGGAACTTTATCTGTGCTCATTTCAATCTCTGGTTTTATGCAGCACCCCAACTCACCTTTACCCTTAAGCAAGCATGAGTTGGTTTTCTAAATTTGAGACCCTGTTCTGTTCTGTAATTCAGTTCCTGTGTAGCCAAGTTTACATTCCGTGTATTACTGATATCTTATGATGTTTCTTTTTCTGTGTGACTTATTTCAATTAGAATCATCATACCTGAATCCACTCATTGTGCTGCTAAGTGCCTGATGACACAGATTTCATTGCTGAGTGATATTGCTTTGTAAGTAAATACCACAACTTCTTTATCCATTTTTCACTTTCTGCGATGTTGAACTTGTACTGTAAACGAGGTTCTTGTAAACAGAGCCGTCCCAAACTTTGGGGTGGCTGTGTCTTTTTGATTTTAATTTCCCTAAGCTATAGGACCATAAGTGGCAGTGCCCTAGGCTCTGTTGCTTTGTTTTTTAGATGTTTCAGGAAACACCATACACTTCTCCCGAGTGTCTGTTGGCAATTTACATCCCGCCCATCAGCATAACAAGGCTCCCAGTTCTCCATGGCCTGTCCTGTCTTTCTGGATTTTACACTTTTTTCAGATGGCCCTTTTGACCGGGGGGAAGTGAGACTTCATTGTAGTGCAGATTTCCTTTGCAAGCTTGCTTGGTTGGCCAAAAAGGACGTATGCGTTTTTTCCTGAATATATTCAGGAAAAAACGCATATGCCCTTTTTGGCCAAGTGCATCATTGTGGACGTTCTGCCTCTTTTCCTATGCTTTCAATGCAATTCCAGTCTACCTCCTGAAATCGGTTTCCTGCAATTCTGCCCCGCTTTCAAGTCCTCTTGGCAGCCTTACTTCAGTCTATTTTTGGACGATAGCTGTCATTTATAACTCTGCAGGTTTGTGAATTACAGTGCCCCTGAGCTCCTTTCTTCAACTCGCTTTCTTTTGAGCTGGCCGCAACACCGCAGGATGGCTTCAGGCCCTAATCTGGTTCTGGTACGGCATGCTGAGCCTTTGGTTATTTCCTCTTCCTGGTGGGAAATGAGAGTTAAATTTGCCCGTCCAGACACCTCCAGCTAGCCTCTCATTGGTTCTCGCTATTCCTGTTCATCTTCCGCAGAAATTGCAAACTGGGCCAAACAGGAGGTTAAAGGCGCTGACTCTCCAAGTGGGGAGAGTGTTAGTAAAGCTTCTGGAATGTTTCACCCGAGTACCAGGGGAGGAAAACTGAGACATATTTGAACACGTCTCCCGTTCACATGGTTGATCATACTTGGGTTCCACATGCATGTTTTAGCTGAAGGAAGAATACCTTAAACCTGGAGAGTTGAGACCCGTGTAATGGGTACCATGCAATATGACTTCAAAGGGTCTTCATTTGCTCACCGAACCTCTCCAATCCTATCACTGCTGCGTTTATGCCCCTGTACACATGCTTGATTCTCTTTCGGAGACATAGCAATCCATAGATTTTACGATAATTACTAGTCAGGTACATTCTTAGGCGTTTAATATGCGGTGTTGAGTCCATTTCGTTGAGCAAGGAGTAGCTCTTGTCTATTCCATATTTGACTTAAGGAACTTTATCTGTGCTCATTTCAATCTCTGGTTTTATGCAGCACCCCAACTCACCTTTACCCTTAAGCAAGCATAAGTTGGTTTTCTAAATTTCAGACCCTGTTCTGTTCTGTAATTCAGTTCCTGTGTAGCCAAGTTTACATTCCGTGTATTAGTGATATCTTATGATGTTTCTTTTTCTGTGTGACTTATTTCAGTTAGAATCATCATACCTGAATCCACTCATTGTGATGCTAAGTGCCTGATGACATAGATTTCATTGCTGAGTGATATTGCTTTGTAAGTAAATACCACAACTTCTTTATCCATTTTTCACTTTCTGCGATGTTGAACTTGTACTGTAAACGAGGTTCTTGTAAACAGAGCCATTCCAAACATTGGGGTGGCTGTGTCTTTTTGATTTTAATTTCCCTAAGCTATAGGACCATAAGTGGAAGTGCCCTAGGTTCTGTTGCTTTGTTTTTTAGATGTTTCAGGAAACACCATACACTTCTCCCGAGTGGTTGTTGGCAATTTACATCCCGCCCATCAGCATAACAAGGCTCCCAGTTCTCCATGGCCTGTCCTGCCTTTCTGGATTTTACACTTTTTTCAGATGGCCCTTTTGACCGGGGGGAAGTGAGACTTCATTGTAGTGCAGATTTCCTTTGCAAGCTTGCTTGGTTGGCCAAAAAGGGCGTATGCGTTTTTTCCTGAATATATTCAGGAAAAAACGCATACGCCCTTTTTGGCCAAGTGCATCATTGTGGACGTTCTGCCTCTTTTCCTATGCTTTCAATGCAATTCCAGTCTACCTCCTGAAATCGGTTTCCTGCAATTCTGCCCCGCTTTCAAGTCCTCTTGGCAGCCTTACTTCAGTATATTTTTGGACGATAGCTGTCATTTATAACTCTGCAGGTTTGTGCATTACAGTGCCCCTGAGCTCTTTTCTTCAACTCGCTTTCTTGTGACCTGGCCGCAACACCGCAGGATGGCTTCAGGCCCTAATCTGGTTCCGGTACGGCACGCTGAGCCTTTGGTTATTTCCTCTTCCTGGTGGGAAATGAGAGTTAAATTTGCCCGTCCAGACACCTCCAGCTAGCCTCTCATTGGTTCTCGCTATTCCTGTTCATCTTCCGCAGAAATTGCAAACTGGGCCAAACAGGAGGTTAAAGACGCTGACTCTCCAAGTGGGGAGAGTGTTAGTAAAGCGTCTGGAATGTTGCACCCGAGTACCAGGGGAGGAAAACTGAGACATATTTGAACACGTCTCCCGTTCACATGGTTGATCATACTTGGGTTCCACATGCATGTTTTAGCTGAAGGAAGAATACCTTAAACCTGGAGAGTTGAGACCCGTGTAATGGGTACCATGCAATATGACTTCAAAGGGTCTTCATTTGCTCACCGAACCTCTCCAATCCTATCACTGCTGCGTTTATGCCCCTGTACACATGCTTGATTCTCTTTCGGAGACATAGCAATCCATAGGTTTTAAGATACTTACTAGTCAGGTACATTCTTAGGCGTTTAATATGGGGTGTTGAGTCCATATCGTTGAGCAAGGAGTAGCTCTTGTCTATTCCATATTTGGCTTAAGGAACTTTATCTGTGCTCATTTCAATCTCTGGTTTTATGCAGCACCCCAACTCACCTTTACCTTTAAGCAAGAATAAGTTGGTTTTCTAAATTTGAGACCCTGTTCTGTTCTGTAATTCAGTTCCTGTGTAGCCAAGTTTACATTCCGTGTATTACTGATATCTTATGATGTTTCTTTTTCTGTGTGACTTATTTCAGTTAGAATCATCATACCTGAATCCACTCATTGTGCTGCTAAGGGCCTGATGACACAGATTTCATTGTTGAGTGATATTGCTTTGTAAGTAAATACCACAACTTCTTTATCCATTTTTCACTTTCTGCGATGTTGAACTTGTACTGTAAACGAGGTTCTTGTAAACAGAGCCGCTCCAAACTTTGGGGTGGCTGTGTCTTTTTGATTTTAATTTCCCTAAGCTATAGGACCATAAGTGGAAGTGCCCTAGGTTCTGTTGCTTTGTTTTTTAGATGTTTCAGGAATCACCATACACTTCTCCCGAGTGTCTGTTGGCAATTTACATCCCGCCCATCAGCATAACAAGGCTCCCAGTTCTCCATGGCCTGTCCTGCCTTTCTGGATTTTACACTTTTTTCAGATGGCCCTTTTGACCGGGGGGAAGTGAGACTTCATTGTAGTGCAGATTTCCTTTGCAAGCTTGCTTGGTTGGCCAAAAAGGGCGTATGCGTTTTTTCCTGAATATATTCAGGAAAAAACGCATACGCACTTTTCGGCCAAGTGCATCATTGTGGACGTTCTGCCTCTTTTCCTATGCTTTCAATGCAATTCCAGTCTACCTCCTGAAATCGGTTTCCTGCAATTCTGCCCTGCTTTCAAGTCCTCTTGGCAGCCTTACTTCAGTCTATTTTTGGACGATAGCTGTCATTTATAACTCTGCAGGTTTGTGCATTACAGTGCCCCTGAGCTCTTTTCTCAACTCGGTTTCTTTTGAGCTGGCCGCAACACCGCAGGATGGCTTCAGGCCCTAATCTGGTTCCGGTACGGCACGCTGAGCCTTTGGTTATTTCCTCTTCCTGGTGGGAAATGAGAGTTAAATTTGCCCGTCCAGACACCTCCAGCTAGCCTCTCATTGGTTCTCGCTATTCCTGTTGATCTTCCGCAGAAATTGCAAACTGGGCCAAACAGGAGGTTAAAGGCGCTGACTCTCCAAGTGCGGAGAGTGTTAGTAAAGCGTCTGGAATGTTGCACCCGAGTACCAGGGGAGGAAAACTGAGACATATTTGAACATGTCTCCCGATCATATGGTTGATCATTCTCTGGGTTCCACATGCATGTTTTAGCTGAAGGAAGAATACCTTAAACCTGGAGAGTTGAGACCCGTGTAATGGGTACCATGCAATATGACTTCAAAGGGTCTTCATTTGCTCACCGAACCTCTCCAATCCTATCACTGCTGCGTTTATGCCCTTGTACACATGCTTGATTCTCTTTCGGAGACATAGCAATCCATAGGTTTTAAGATACTTACTAGTCAGGTACATTCTTAGGCGTTTAATATGCGGTGTTGAGTCCATTTCGTTGAGCAAGGAGTAGCTCTTGTCTATTCCATATTTGACTTAAGGAACTTTATCTGTGCTCATTTCAATCTCTGGTTTTATGCAGCACCCCAACTCACCTTTACCCTTAAGCAAGCATAAGTTGGTTTTCTAAATTTGAGAACCTGTTCTGTTTTGGAATTCAGTTCCTGTGTAGCCAAGTTTACATTCCGTGTATTAGTGATATCTTATGATGTTTCTTTTCCTGTGTGACTTATTTCAGTTAGAATCATCGTACCTGAATCTACTCATTATGCTGCTACGGGCCTGATGACATAGATTTCATTGCTGAGTGATACTGCATTGTACGTAAGTACCACAAGTTCTTTATCCATTTTTCACTTTCTGCGATGTTGAACTTGTTCTGTAAACGAGGTTCTTGTAAACAGAGCCGTTCCAAACTTGGGGTGGCTGTGTCTTTTTGATTTTAATTTCCCTAAGCTATAGGACCATAAGTGGAAGTGCCCTAGGCTCTGTTGCTTTGTTTTTTAGATGTTTCAGGAAACACCATACACTTCTCCCAAGTGTCTGTTGGCAATTTACATCCCGCCCATCAGCATAACAAGGCTCCCAGTTCTCAATGGCCTGTTGCCTTTCTGGATTTTACACTTTTTTCAGATGGCCCTTTTGACCGGGGGGAAGTGAGACTTCATTGTAGTGCAGATTTCCTTTGCAAGCTTGCTTGGTTGGCCAAAAAGGGCGTATGCGTTTTTTCCTGAATATATTCAGGAAAAAACACATACGCCCTTTTTGGCCAAGTGCATCATTGTGGACGTTCTGCCTCTTTTCCTATGCTTTCAATGCAATTCCAGTCTACCTCCTGAAATCGGTTTCCTGCAATTCTGCCCCGCTTTCAAGTCCTCTTGGCAGCCTTACTTCAGTCTATTTTTGGACGATAGCTGTCATTTATAACTCTGCAGGTTTGTGAATTACAGTGCCCCTGAGCTCCTTTCTTCAACTCGCTTTCTTGTGACCTGGCCGCAACACCGCAGGATGGCTTCAGGCCCTAATCTGGTTCCGGCCCGGCATGCTGAGCCTTTGGTTAATTCCTCTTCCTGGTGGGAAATGAGAGTTAAATTTGCCCGTCCAGACACCTCCAGCTAGCCTCTCATTGGTTCTCGCTATTCCTGTTCATCTTCCGCAGAAATTGCAAACTGGGCCAAACAGGAGGTTAAAGGGACTGACTGTCCAAGTGGGGAGAGTGTTAGTAAAGCGTCTGGAATGTTGCACCCGAGTACCAGGGGAGGAAAACTGAGACATATTTGAACACGTCTTCCGATCACATGGTTGATCATACTCTAGGTTCCACATGCATGTTTTAGCTGAAGGAAGAATACCTTAAACCTGGGTAGTTGAAACCCGTGGAATGGGTACCATGCAATATGACTTCAAAGGGTCTTCATTTGCTCACCGAACCTCTCCAATCCTATCACTGCTGCGTTTATGCCCCTGTACACATGCTTGATTCTCTTTCGGAGACATAGCAATCCATAGGTTTTAAGATACTTACTAGTCAGGTACATTCTTAGGCGTTTAATATGGGGTGTTGAGTCCATTTCGTTGAGCAACGAGTAGCTCTTGTCTATTCCATATTTCGCTTAAGGAACTTTATCTGTGCTCATTTCAATCTCTGGTTTTATGCAGCACCCCAACTCACCTTTACCCTTAAGCAAGCATAAGTTGGTTTTCTAAATTTGAGACCCTGTTCTGTTCTGTAATTCAGTTCCTGTGTAGCCAAGTTTACATTCCGTGTATTAGTGATATCTTATGATGTTTCTTTTTCTGTGTGACTTATTTCAGTTAGAATCATCATACCTGAATCCACTCATTGTGCTGCTAAGGTCGTGATGACACAGATTTCATTGCTGAGTGATATTGCTTTGTAAGTAAATACCACAACTTTTTTATCCATTTTTCACTTTCTGCGATGTTGAACTTGTACTGTAAACGAGGTTCTTGTAAACAGAGCCTTTCCAAACTTTGGGGTGGCTGTGTCTTTTTGATTTTAATTTCCCTAAGCTATAGGACCATAAGTGGAAGTGCCCTAGGTTCTGTTGCTTTGTTTTTTAGATGTTTCAGGAAACACCATACACTTCTCCCGAGTGGTTGTTGGCAATTTACATCCCGCCCATCAGCATAACAAGGCTCCCAGTTCTCCATGGCCTGTCCTGCCTTTCTGGATTTTACACTTTTTTCAGATGGCCCTTTTGACCGGGGGGAAGTGAGACTTCATTGTAGTGCAGATTTCCTTTGCAAGCTTGCTTGGTTGGCCAAAAAGGGCGTATGCGTTTTTTCCTGAATATATTCAGGAAAAAACGCATACACCCTTTTTGGCCAAGTGCATCATTGTGGACGTTCTGCCTCTTTTCCTATGCTTTCAATGCAATTCCAGTCTACCTCCTGAAATCGGTTTCCTGCAATTCTGCCCCGCTTTCAAGTCCTCTTGGCAGCCTTACTTCAGTCTATTTTTGGACGATAGCTGTCATTTATAACTCTGCAGGTTTGTGCATTACAGTGCCCCTGAGCTCTTTTCTTCAACTCGCTTTCTTTTGAGCTGGCCGCAACACCGCAGGATGGCTTCAGGCCCTAATCTGGTTCCGGTACGGCACGCTGAGCCTTTGGTTATTTCCTCTTCCTGGTGGGAAATGAGAGTTAAATTTGCCCGTCCAGACACCTCCAGCTAGCCTCTCATTGGTTCTCGCTATTCCTGTTCATCTTCCGCAGAAATTGCAAACTGGGCCAAACAGGAGGTTAAAGACGCTGACTCTCCAAGTGGGGAGAGTGTTAGTAAAGCGTCTGGAATGTTGCACCCGAGTACCAGGGGAGGAAAACTGAGACATATTTGAACACGTCTCCCGTTCACATGGTTGATCATACTTGGGTTCCACATGCATGTTTTAGCTGAAGGAAGAATACCTTAAACCTGGAGAGTTGAGACCCGTGTAATGGGTACCATGCAATATGACTTCAAAGGGTCTTCATTTGCTCACCGAACCTCTCCAATCCTATCACTGCTGCGTTTATGCCCCTGTACACATGCTTGATTCTCTTTCGGAGACATAGCAATCCATAGGTTTTAAGATACTTACTAGTCAGGTATATTCTTCGGCGTTTAATATGGGGTGTTGAGTCCATTTCGTTGAACAAGGAGTAGCTCTTGTCTATTCCATATTTGGCTTAAGGAACTTTATCTGTGCTCATTTCAATCTCTGGTTTTATGCAGCACCCCAACTCACCTTTCCCCTTAAGCAAGCATAAGTTGGTTTTCTAAATTTGAGACCCTGTTCTGTTCTGTAATTCAGTTCCTGTGTAGCCAAGTTTACATTCCGTGTATTACTGATATCTTATGATGTTTCTTTTTCTGTGTGACTTATTTCAGTTAGAATCATCATACCTGAATCCACTCATTGTGCTGCTAAGGGCCTGATGACACAGATTTCATTGCTGAGTGATATTGCTTTGTAAGTAAATACCACAACTTCTTTATCCATTTTTCACTTTCTGCGATGTTGAACTTGTACTGTAAACGAGGTTCTTGTAAACAGAGCCGTTCCAAACTTTGGGGTGGCTGTGTCTTTTTGATTTTAATTTCCCTAAGCTATAGGACCATAAGTGGAAGTGCCCTAGGTTCTGTTGCTTTGTTTTTTAGATGTTTCAGGAATCACCATACACTTCTCCCGAGTGTCTGTTGGCAATTTACATCCCGCCCATCAGCATAACAAGGCTCCCAGTTCTCCATGGCCTGTCCTGCCTTTCTGGATTTTACACTTTTTTCAGATGGCCCTTTTGACCGGGGGGAAGTGAGACTTCATTGTAGTGCAGATTTCCTTTGCAAGCTTGCTTGGTTGGCCAAAAAGGGCGTATGCATTTTTTCCTGAATATATTCAGGAAAAAACGCATACGCACTTTTCGGCCAAGTGCATCATTGTGGACGTTCTGCCTCTTTTCCTATGCTTTCAATGCAATTCCAGTCTACCTCCTGAAATCGGTTTCCTGCAATTCTGCCCCGCTTTCAAGTCCTCTTGGCAGCCTTACTTCAGTCTATTTTTGGACGATAGCTGTCATTTATAACTCTGCAGGTTTGTGAATTACAGTGCCCCTGAGCTCTTTTCTTCAACTCGGTTTCTTTTGAGCTGGCCGCAACACCGCAGGATGGCTTCAGGCCCTAATCTTGTTCCGGTACGGCACGCTGAGCCTTTGGTTATTTCCTCTTCCTGGTGGGAAATGAGAGTTAAATTTGCCCGTCCAGACACCTCCAGCTAGCCTCTCATTGGTTCTCGCTATTCCTGTTGATCTTCCGCAGAAATTGCAAACTGGGCCAAACAGGAGGTTAAAGGCGCTGACTCTCCAAGTGCGGAGAGTGTTAGTAAAGCGTCTGGAATGTTGCACCCGAGTACCAGGGGAGGAAAACTGAGACATATTTGAACATGTCTCCCGATCATATGGTTGATCATACTCTGGGTTCCACATGCATGTTTTAGCTGAAGGAAGAATACCTTAAACCTGGAGAGTTGAGACCCGTGTAATGGGTACCATGCAATATGACTTCAAAGGGTCTTCATTTGCTCACCGAACCTCTCCAATCCTATCACTGCTGCGTTTATGCCCCTGTACACATGCTTGATTCTCTTTTGGAGACATAGCAATCCATAGGTTTTACGATACTTACTAGTCAGGTACATTCTTAGGCGTTTAATATGCGGTGTTGAGTCCATTTCGTTGAGCAAGGAGTAGCTCTTGTCTATTCCATATTTGACTTAAGGAACTTTATCTGTGCTCATTTCAATCTCTGGTTTTATGCAGCACCCCAACTCACCTTTCCCCTTAAGCAAGCATAAGTTGGTTTTCTAAATTTGAGACCCTGTTCTGTTCTGTAATTCAGTTCCTGTGTAGCCAAGTTTACATTCCGTGTATTACTGATATCTTATGATGTTTCTTTTTCTGTGTGACTTATTTCAGTTAGAATCATCATACCTGAATCCACTCATTGTGCTGCTAAGGGCCTGATGACACAGATTTCATTGCTGAGTGATATTGCTTTGTAAGTAAATACCACAACTTCTTTATCCATTTTTCACTTTCTGCGATGTTGAACTTGTACTGTAAACGAGGTTCTTGTAAACAGAGCCGTTCCAAACTTTGGGGTGGCTGTGTCTTTTTGATTTTAATTTCCCTAAGCTATAGGACCATAAGTGGAAGTGCCCTAGGTTCTGTTGCTTTGTTTTTTAGATGTTTCAGGAATCACCATACACTTCTCCCGAGTGTCTGTTGGCAATTTACATCCCGCCCATCAGCATAACAAGGCTCCCAGTTCTCCATGGCCTGTCCTGCCTTTCTGGATTTTACACTTTTTTCAGATGGCCCTTTTGACCGGGGGGAAGTGAGACTTCATTGTAGTGCAGATTTCCTTTGCAAGCTTGCTTGGTTGGCCAAAAAGGGCGTATGCATTTTTTCCTGAATATATTCAGGAAAAAACGCATACGCACTTTTCGGCCAAGTGCATCATTGTGGACGTTCTGCCTCTTTTCCTATGCTTTCAATGCAATTCCAGTCTACCTCCTGAAATCGGTTTCCTGCAATTCTGCCCCGCTTTCAAGTCCTCTTGGCAGCCTTACTTCAGTCTATTTTTGGACGATAGCTGTCATTTATAACTCTGCAGGTTTGTGAATTACAGTGCCCCTGAGCTCTTTTCTTCAACTCGGTTTCTTTTGAGCTGGCCGCAACACCGCAGGATGGCTTCAGGCCCTAATCTTGTTCCGGTACGGCACGCTGAGCCTTTGGTTATTTCCTCTTCCTGGTGGGAAATGAGAGTTAAATTTGCCCGTCCAGACACCTCCAGCTAGCCTCTCATTGGTTCTCGCTATTCCTGTTGATCTTCCGCAGAAATTGCAAACTGGGCCAAACAGGAGGTTAAAGGCGCTGACTCTCCAAGTGCGGAGAGTGTTAGTAAAGCGTCTGGAATGTTGCACCCGAGTACCAGGGGAGGAAAACTGAGACATATTTGAACATGTCTCCCGATCATATGGTTGATCATACTCTGGGTTCCACATGCATGTTTTAGCTGAAGGAAGAATACCTTAAACCTGGAGAGTTGAGACCCGTGTAATGGGTACCATGCAATATGACTTCAAAGGGTCTTCATTTGCTCACCGAACCTCTCCAATCCTATCACTGCTGCGTTTATGCCCTTGTACACATGCTTGATTCTCTTTCGGAGACATAGCAATCCATAGGTTTTAAGATACTTACAAGTCAGGTACATTCTTAGGCGTTTAATATGCGGTGTTGAGTCCATTTCGTTGAGCAAGGAGTAGCTCTTGTCTATTCCATATTTGACTTAATGAACTTTATCTGTGCTCATTTCAATCTCTGGTTTTATGCAGCACCCCAACTCACCTTTACCCTTAAGCAAGCATAAGTTGGTTTTCTAAATTTGAGAACCTGTTCTGTTTTGGAATTCAGTTCCTGTGTAGCCAAGTTTACATTCCGTGTATTAGTGATATCTTATGATGTTTCTTTTTCTGTGTGACTTATTTCAGTTAGAATCATCGTACCTGAATCTACTCATTATGCTGCTACGGGCCTGATGACATAGATTTCATTGCTGAGTGATACTGCATTGTACGTAAGTACCACAAGTTCTTTATCCATTTTTCACTTTCTGCGATGTTGAACTTGTACTGTAAACGAGGTTCTTGTAAACAGAGCCGTTCCAAACTTTGGGGTGGCTGTGTCTTTTTGATTTTAATTTCCCTAAGCTATAGGACCATAAGTGGAAGTGCCCTAGGCTCTGTTGCTTTGTTTTTTAGATGTTTCAGGAAACACCATACACTTCTCCCAAGTGTCTGTTGGCAATTTACATCCCGCCCATCAGCATAACAAGGCTCCCAGTTCTCAATGGCCTGTTGCCTTTCTGGATTTTACACTTTTTTGAGATGGCCCTTTTGACCGGGGGGAAGTGAGACTTCATTGTAGTGCAGATTTCCTTTGCAAGCTTGCTTGGTTGGCCAAAAAGGGCGTATGCGTTTTTTCCTGAATATATTCAGGAAAAAACGCATACGCCCTTTTTGGCCAAGTGCATCATTGTGGACGTTCTGCCTCTTTTCCTATGCTTTCAATGCAATTCCAGTCTACCTCCTGAAATCGGTTTCCTGCAATTCTGCCCCGCTTTCAAGTCCTCTTGGCAGCCTTACTTCAGTCTATTTTTGGACGATAGCTGTCATTTATAACTCTGCAGGTTTGTGAATTACAGTGCCCCTGAGCTCCTTTCTTCAACTCGCTTTCTTTTGAGCTGGCCGCAACACCGCAGGATGGCTTCAGGCCCTAATCTGGTTCCGGTACGGCACGCTGAGCCTTTGGTTATTTCCTCTTCCTGGTGGGAAATGAGAGTTAAATTTGCCCGTCCAGACACCTCCAGCTAGCCTCTCATTGGTTCTCGCTATTCCTGTTCATCTTCCGCAGAAATTGCAAACTGGGCCAAACAGGAGGTTAAAGGCGCTGACTCTCCAAGTGGGGAGAGTGTTAGTAAAGCGTCTGGAATGTTGCACCCGAGTACCAGGGGAGGAAAACTGAGACATATTTGAACACGTCTCCCGTTCACATGGTTGATCATACTTGGGTTCCACATGCATGTTTTAGCTGAAGGAAGAATACCTTAAACCTGGAGAGTTGAGACCCGTGTAATGGGTACCATGCAATATGACTTCAAAGGGTCTTCATTTGCTCACCGAACCTCTCCAATCCTATCACTGCTGCGTTTATGCCCCTGTACACATGCTTGATTCTCTTTCGGAGACATAGCAATCCACAGGTTTTACGATACTTACTAGTCAGGTACATTCTTAGGCGTTTAATATGCGGTGTTGAGTCCATTTCGTTGAGCAAGGAGTAGCTCTTGTCTATTCCATATTTGACTTAAGGAACTTTATCTGTGCTCATTTCAATCTCTGGTTTTATGCAGCACCCCAACTCACCTTTACCCTTAAGCAAGCATAAGTTGGTTTTCTAAATTTGAGACCCTGTTCTCTTCTGTAATTCAGTTCCTGTGTAGCCAAGTTTACATTCCGTGTATTACTGATATCTTATGATGTTTCTTTTTCTGTGTGACTTATTTCAGTTAGAATCATCATACCTGAATCCACTCATTGTGATGCTAAGGGCCTGATGACATAGATTTCATTGCTGAGTGATATTGCTTTGTAAGTAAATACCACAACTTCTTTATCCATTTTTCACTTTCTGCGATGTTGAACTTGTACTGTAAACGAGGTTCTTGTAAACAGAGGCGTCCCAAACTTTGGGGTGGCTGTGTCTTTTTGATTTTAATTTCCCTAAGCTATAGGACCATAAGTGGCAGTGCCCTAGGCTCTGTTGCTTTGTTTTTTAGATGTTTCAGGAAACACCATACACTTCTCCCGAGTGTCTGTTGGCAATTTACATCCCGCCCATCAGCATAACAAGGCTCCCAGTTCTCAATGGCCTGTTGCCTTTCTGGATTTTACACTTTTTTCAGATGGCCCTTTTGACCGGGGGGAAGTGAGACTTCATTGTAGTGCAGATTTCCTTTGCAAGCTTGCTTGGTTGGCCAAAAAGGGCGTATGCGTTTTTTCCTGAATATATTCAGGAAAAAACGCATACGCCCTTTTTGGCCAAGTGCATCATTGTGGACGTTCTGCCTCTTTTCCTATGCTTTCAATGCAATTCCAGTCTACCTCCTGAAATCGGTTTCCTGCAATTCTGCCCCGCTTTCAAGTCCTCTTGGCAGCCTTACTTCAGTCTATTTTTGGACGATAGCTGTCATTTATAACTCTGCAGGTTTGTGAATTACAGTGCCCCTGAGCTCCTTTCTTCAACTCGCTTTCTTGTGACCTGGCCGCAACACCGCAGGATGGCTTCAGGCCTTAATCAGGTTCCGGCCCGGCATGCTGAGCCTTTGGTTCATTCCTCTTCCTGGTGGGAAATGAGAGTTAAATTTGCCCATCCAGACACCTCCAGCTAGCCTCTCATTGGTTTTCGCTATTCCTGTTCATCTTCCGCAGAAATTGCAAACTGGGCCAAACAGGAGGTTAAAGGGACTGACTCTCCAAGTGGGGAGAGTGTTAGTAAAGCATCTGGAATGTTGCACCCGAGTACCAGGGGAGGAAAACTGAGACATATTTGAACACGTCTCCCGATCACATGGTTGATCATACTCTAGGTTCCACATGCATGTTTTAGCTGAAGGAAGAATACCTTAAACCTGGGTAGTTGAAACCCGTGGAATGGGTACCCTGCAATATGACTTCAAAGGGTCTTCATTTGCTCACCGAACCTCTCCAATCCTATCACTGCTGCGTTTATGCCCCTGTACACATGCTTGATTCTCTTTCGGAGACATAGCAATCCATAGGTTTTACGATACTTACTAGTCAGGTACATTCTTAGGCGTTTAATATGCGGTGTTGAGTCCATTTCGTTGAGCAAGGAGTAGCTCTTGTCTATTCCATATTTGACTTAAGGAACTTTATCTGTGCTCATTTCAATCTCTGGTTTTATGCAGCACCCCAACTCACCTTTACCCTTAAGCAAGCATAAGTTGGTTTTCTAAATTTGAGACCCTGTTCTGTTCTGTAATTCAGTTCCTGTGTAGCCAAGTTTACATTCCGTGTATTACTGATATCTTATGATGTTTCTTTTTCTGTGTGACTTATTTCAGTTAGAATCATCATACCTGAATCCACTCATTGTGATGCTAAGGACCTGATGACATAGATTTCATTGCTGAGTGATATTGCTTTGTAAGTAAATACCACAACTTCTTTATCCATTTTTCACTTTCTGCGATGTTGAACTTGTACTGTAAACGAGGTTCTTGTAAACAGAGCCGTTCCAAACTTTGGGGTGGCTGTGTCTTTTTGATTTTAATTTCCCTAAGCTATAGGACCATAAGTGGAAGTGCCCTAGGTTCTGTTGCTTTGTTTTTTAGATGTTTCAGGAATCACCATACACTTCTCCCGAGTGTCTGTTGGCAATTTACATCCCGCCCATCAGCATAACAAGGCTCCCAGTTCTCCATGGCCTGTCCTGCCTTTCTGGATTTTACACTTTTTTCAGATGGCCCTTTTGACCGGGGGGAAGTGAGACTTCATTGTAGTGCAGATTTCCTTTGCAAGCTTGCTTGGTTGGCCAAAAAGGGCGTATGCATTTTTTCCTGAATATATTCAGGAAAAAACGCATACGCACTTTTCGGCCAAGTGCATCATTGTGGACGTTCTGCCTCTTTTCCTATGCTTTCAATGCAATTCCAGTCTACCTCCTGAAATCGGTTTCCTGCAATTCTGCCCCGCTTTCAAGTCCTCTTGGCAGCCTTACTTCAGTCTATTTTTGGACGATAGCTGTCATTTATAACTCTGCAGGTTTGTGAATTACAGTGCCCCTGAGCTCTTTTCTTCAACTCGGTTTCTTTTGAGCTGGCCGCAACACCGCAGGATGGCTTCAGGCCCTAATCTTGTTCCGGTACGGCACGCTGAGCCTTTGGTTATTTCCTCTTCCTGGTGGGAAATGAGAGTTATATTTGCCCGTCCAGACACCTCCAGCTAGCCTCTCATTGGTTCTCGCTATTCCTGTTGATCTTCCGCAGAAATTGCAAACTGGGCCAAACAGGAGGTTAAAGGCGCTGACTCTCCAAGTGCGGAGAGTGTTAGTAAAGCGTCTGGAATGTTGCACCCGAGTACCAGGGGAGGAAAACTGAGACATATTTGAACATGTCTCCCGATCATATGGTTGATCATACTCTGGGTTCCACATGCATGTTTTAGCTGAAGGAAGAATACCTTAAACCTGGAGAGTTGAGACCCGTGTAATGGGTACCATGCAATATGACTTCAAAGGGTCTTCATTTGCTCACCGAACCTCTCCAATCCTATCACTGCTGCGTTTATGCCCTTGTACACATGCTTGATTCTCTTTCGGAGACATAGCAATCCATAGGTTTTAAGATACTTACAAGTCAGGTACATTCTTAGGCGTTTAATATGCGGTGTTGAGTCCATTTCGTTGAGCAAGGAGTAGCTCTTGTCTATTCCATATTTGACTTAATGAACTTTATCTGTGCTCATTTCAATCTCTGGTTTTATGTAGCACCCCAACTCACCTTTACCCTTAAGCAAGCATAAGTTGGTTTTCTAAATTTGAGAACCTGTTCTGTTTTGGAATTCAGTTCCTGTGTAGCCAAGGTTACATTCCGTGTATTAGTGATATCTTATGATGTTTCTTTTTCTGTGTGACTTATTTCAGTTAGAATCATCGTACCTGAATCTACTCATTATGCTGCTACGGGCCTGATGACATAGATTTCATTGCTGAGTGATACTGCATTGTACGTAAGTACCACAAGTTCTTTATCCATTTTTCACTTTCTGCGATGTTGAACTTGTACTGTAAACGAGGTTCTTGTAAACAGAGCCGTTCCAAACTTTGGGGTGGCTGTGTCTTTTTGATTTTAATTTCCCTAAGCTATAGGACCATAAGTGGAAGTGCCCTAGGCTCTGTTGCTTTGTTTTTTAGATGTTTCAGGAAACACCATACACTTCTCCCAAGTGTCTGTTGGCAATTTACATCCCGCCCATCAGCATAACAAGGCTCCCAGTTCTCAATGGCCTGTTGCCTTTCTGGATTTTACACTTTTTTCAGATGGCCCTTTTGACCGGGGGGAAGTGAGACTTCATTGTAGTGCAGATTTCCTTTGCAAGCTTGCTTGGTTGGCCAAAAAGGGCGTATGCGTTTTTTCCTGAATATATTCAGGAAAAAACGCATACGCCCTTTTTGGCCAAGTGCATCATTGTGGACGTTCTGCCTCTTTTCCTATGCTTTCAATGCAATTCCAGTCTACCTCCTGAAATCGGTTTCCTGCAATTCTGCCCCGCTTTCAAGTCCTCTTGGCAGCCTTACTTCAGTCTATTTTTGGACGATAGCTGTCATTTATAACTCTGCAGGTTTGTGAATTACAGTGCCCCTGAGCTCCTTTCTTCAACTCACTTTCTTTTGAGCTGGCCGCAACACCGCAGGATGGCTTCAGGCCCTAATCTGGTTCCGGTACGGCACGCTGAGCCTTTGGTTATTTCCTCTTCCTGGTGGGAAATGAGAGTTAAATTTGCCCGTCCAGACACCTCCAGCTAGCCTCTCATTGGTTCTCGCTATTCCTGTTCATCTTCCGCAGAAATTGCAAACTGGGCCAAACAGGAGGTTAAAGGCGCTGACTCTCCAAGTGGGGAGAGTGTTAGTAAAGCGTCTGGAATGTTGCACCCGAGTACCAGGGGAGGAAAACTGAGACATATTTGAACACGTCTCCCGTTCACATGGTTGATCATACTTGGGTTCCACATGCATGTTTTAGCTGAAGGAAGAATACCTTAAACCTGGAGAGTTGAGACCCGTGTAATGGGTACCATGCAATATGACTTCAAAGGGTCTTCATTTGCTCACCGAACCTCTCCAATCCTATCACTGCTGCGTTTATGCCCCTGTACACATGCTTGATTCTCTTTTGGAGACATAGCAATCCATAGGTTTTACGATACTTACTAGTCAGGTACATTCTTAGGCGTTTAATATGCGGTGTTGAGTCCATTTCGTTGAGCAAGGAGTAGCTCTTGTCTATTCCATATTTGACTTAAGGAACTTTATCTGTGCTCATTTCAATCTCTGGTTTTATGCAGCACCCCAACTCACCTTTACCCTTAAGCAAGCATAAGTTGGTTTTCTAAATTTGAGACCCTGTTCTGTTCTGTAATTCAGTTCCTGTGTAGCCAAGTTTACATTCCGTGTATTACTGATATCTTATGATGTTTCTTTTTCTGTGTGACTTATTTCAGTTAGAATCATCATACCTGAATCCACTCATTGTGATGCTAAGGGCCTGATGACATAGATTTCATTGCTGAGTGATATTGCTTTGTAAGTAAATACCACAACTTCTTTATCCATTTTTCACTTTCTGCGATGTTGAACTTGTACTGTAAACGAGGTTCTTGTAAACAGAGGCGTCCCAAACTTTGGGGTGGCTGTGTCTTTTTTATTTTAATTTCCCTAAGCTATAGGACCATAAGTGGCAGTGCCCTAGGCTCTGTTGCTTTGTTTTTTAGATGTTTCAGGAAACACCATACACTTCTCCCGAGTGTCTGTTGGCAATTTACATCCCGCCCATCAGCATAACAAGGCTCCCAGTTCTCCATGGCCTGTTGCCTTTCTGGATTTTACACTTTTTTCAGATGGCCCTTTTGACCGGGGGGAAGTGAGACTTCATTGTAGTGCAGATTTCCTTTGCAAGCTTGCTTGGTTGGCCAAAAAGGGCGTATGCGTTTTTTCCTGAATATATTCAGGAAAAAACGCATACGCCCTTTTTGGCCAAGTGCATCATTGTGGACGTTCTGCCTCTTTTCCTATGCTTTCAATGCAATTCCAGTCTACCTCCTGAAATCGGTTTCCTGCAATTCTGCCCCGCTTTCAAGTCCTCTTGGCAGCCTTACTTCAGTCTATTTTTGGACGATAGCTGTCATTTATAACTCTGCAGGTTTGTGAATTACAGTGCCCCTGAGCTCCTTTCTTCAACTCGCTTTCTTGTGACCTGGCCGCAACACCGCAGGATGGCTTCAGGCCCTAATCAGGTTCCGGCCCGGCATGCTGAGCCTTTGGTTCATTCCTCTTCCTGGTGGGAAATGAGAGTTAAATTTGCCCATCCAGACACCTCCAGCTAGCCTATCATTGGTTTTCGCTATTCCTGTTCATCTTCCGCAGAAATTGCAAACTGGGCCAAACAGGAGGTTAAAGGGACTGACTCTCCAAGTGGGGAGAGTGTTAGTAAAGCATCTGGAATGTTGCACCCGAGTACCAGGGGAGGAAAACTGAGACATATTTGAACACGTCTCCCGATCACATGGTTGATCATACTCTAGGTTCCACATGCATGTTTTAGCTGAAGGAAGAATACCTTAAACCTGGGTAGTTGAAACCCGTGGAATGGGTACCATGCAATATGACTTCAAAGGGTCTTCATTTGCTCACCGAACCTCTCCAATCCTATCACTGCTGCGTTTATGCCCCTGTACACATGCTTGATTCTCTTTCGGAGACATAGCAATCCATAGGTTTTACGATACTTACTAGTCAGGTACATTCTTAGGCGTTTAATATGCGGTGTTGAGTCCATTTCGTTGAGCAAGGAGTAGCTCTTGTCTATTCCATATTTGACTTAAGGAACTTTATCTGTGCTCATTTCAATCTCTGGTTTTATGCAGCACCCCAACTCACCTTTACCCTTAAGCAAGCATAAGTTGGTTTTCTAAATTTGAGACCCTGTTCTGTTCTGTAATTCAGTTCCTGTGTAGCCAAGTTTACATTCCGTGTATTACTGATATCTTATGATGTTTCTTTTTCTGTGTGACTTATTTCAGTTAGAATCATCATACCTGAATCCACTCATTGTGATGCTAAGGACCTGATGACATAGATTTCATTGCTGAGTGATATTGCTTTGTAAGTAAATACCACAACTTCTTTATCCATTTTTCACTTTCTGCGATGTTGAACTTGTACTGTAAACGAGGTTCTTGTAAACAGAGGCGTCCCAAACTTTGGGGTGGCTGTGTCTTTTTTATTTTAATTTCCCTAAGCTATAGGACCATAAGTGGCAGTGCCCTAGGCTCTGTTGCTTTGTTTTTTAGATGTTTCAGGAAACACCATACACTTCTCCCAAGTGTCTGTTGGCAATTTACATCCCGCCCATCAGCATAACAAGGCTCCCAGTTCTCCATGGCCTGTCCTGCCTTTCTGGATTTTACACTTTTTTCAGATGGCCCTTTTGACCGGGGGGAAGTGAGACTTCATTGTAGTGCAGATTTCCTTTGCAAGCTTGCTTGGTTGGCCAAAAAGGGCGTATGCGTTTTTTCCTGAATATATTCAGGAAAAAACGCATACGCCCTTTTTAGCCAAGTGCATCATTGTGGACGTTCTGCCTCTTTTCCTATGCTTTCAAAGCAATTCCAGTCTACCTCCTGAAATCGGTTTCCTGCAATTCTGCCCCGCTTTCAAGTCCTCTTGGCAGCCTTACTTCAGTCTATTTTTGGACGATAGCTGTCATTTATAACTCTGCAGGTTTGTGAATTACAGTGCCCCTGAGCTCCTTTCTTCTACTCGCTTTCTTGTGACCTGGCCGCAACACCGCAGGATGGCTTCAGGCCCTAATCAGGTTCCGGCCCGGCATGCTGAGCCTTTGGTTAATTCCTCTTCCTGGTGGGAAATGAGAGTTAAATTTGCCCGTCCAGACAGCTCCAGCTAGCCTCTGATTGGTTCTCGCTATTCCTGTTCATCTTCCGCAGAAATTGCAAACTGAGCCAAACAGGAGGTTAAAGGCGCTGACTCTCCAAGTGGGGAGAGTGTTAGTAAAGCGTCTGGAATGTTGCACCCGAGTACAAGGGGAGGAAAACTCAGACATATTTGAACACGTCTCCCGATCACATGGTTGATCATACTTGGGTTCCACATGCATGTTTTAGCTGAAGGAAGAATACCTTAAACCTGGAGAGTTAAGACCCGTGTAATGGGTACCATGCAATATGACTTCAAAGGGTCTTCATTTGCTCACCGAACCTCTCCAATCCTATCACTGCTGCGTTTATGCCCCTGTACACATGCTTGATTCTCTTTCGGAGACATAGCAATCCATAGGTTTTAAGACACTTACAAGTCAGGTACATTCTTAGGCGTTTAATATGCGGTGTTGAGTCCATTTCGTTGAGCAAGGAGTAGCTCTTGTCTATTCCATATTTGACTTAAGGAACTTTATCTGTGCTCATTTCAATCTCTGGTTTTATGCAGCACCCCAACTCACCTTTACCCTTAAGCAAGCATAAGTTGGTTTTCTAAATTTGAGACCCTGTTCTGTTCTGTAATTCAGTTCCTGTGTAGCCAAGTTTACATTCCGTGTATTACTGATATCTTATGATGTTTCTTTTTCTGTGTGACTTATTTCAGTTAGAATCATCATATCTGAATCCGCTCATTGTGCTGCTAAGAGCGTGATGACACAGATTTCATTGCTGAGTGATATTGCTTTGTAAGTAAATACCACAACTTCTTTATCCATTTTTCACTTTCTGCGATGTTGAACTTGTACTGTAAACGAGGTTCTTGTAAACAGAGCCGTTCCAAACTTTGGGGTGGCTGTGTCTTTTTGATTTTAATTTCCCTAAGCTATAGGACCATAAGTGGAAGTGCCCTAGGTTCTGTTGCTTTGTTTTTTAGATGTTTCAGGAAACACCATACACTTCTCCCGAGTGGTTGTTGGCAATTTACATCCCGCCCATCAGCATAACAAGGCTCCCAGTTCTCCATGGCCTGTCCTGCCTTTCTGGATTTTACACTTTTTTCAGATGGCCCTTTTGGCCGGGGGGAAGTGAGACTTCATTGTAGTGCAGATTTCCTTTGCAAGCTTGCTTGGTTGGCCAAAAAGGGCGTATGCGTTTTTTCCTGAATATATTCAGGAAAAAACGCATACGCCCTTTTTGGCCAAGTGCATCATTGTGGACGTTCTGCCTCTTTTCCTATGCTTTCAATGCAATTCCAGTCTACCTCCTGAAATCGGTTTCCTGCAATTCTGCCCCGCTTTCAAGTCCTCTTGGCAGCCTTACTTCAGTCTATTTTTGGACGATAGCTGTCATTTATAACTCTGCAGGTTTGTGAATTACAGTGCCCCTGAGCTCCTTTCTTCAACTCGCTTTCTTGTGACCTGGCCGCAACACCGCAGGATGGCTTCAGGCCCTAATCTGGTTCCGGCCCGGCATGCTGAGCCTTTGGTTAATTCCTCTTCCTGGTGGGAAATGAGAGTTAAATTTGCCCGTCCAGACACCTCCAGCTAGCCTCTCATTGGTTCTCGCTATTCCTGTTCATCTTCCGCAGAAATTGCAAACTGGGCCAAACAGGAGGTTAAAGGGACTGACTCTCCAAGTGGGGAGAGTGTTAGTAAAGCGTCTGGAATGTTGCACCCGAGTACCAGGGGAGGAAAACTGAGACATATTTGAACACGTCTCCCGATCACATGGTTGATCATACTCTAGGTTCCACATGCATGTTTTAGCTGAAGGAAGAATACCTTAAACCTGGGTAGTTGAAACCCGTGTAATGGGTACCATGCAATATGACTTCAAAGGGTCTTCATTTGCTCACCGCACCTCTCCAATCCTATCACTGCTGGGTTTATGCCCCTGTACACATGCTTGATTCTGTTTCGGAGACATAGCAATCCATAGGTTTTAAGATACTTACTAGTCAGGTACATTCTTAGGTGTTTAATATGCGGTGTTGAGTCCATTTCGTTGAGCAAGGAGTAGCTCTTGTCTATTCCATATTTGGCTTAAGGAACTTTATCTGTGCTCATTTCAATCTCTGGTTTTATGCAGCACCCCAACTCACCGTTACTCTTAAGCAAGCATAAGTTGGTTTTCTAAATTTGAGACCCTGTTCTGTTCTGTAATTCAGTTCCTGTGTAGCCAAGTTTCCATTCCGTGTATTACTGATATCTTATGATGTTTCTTTTTCTATGTGACTTATTTCAGTTAGAATCATCATACCTGAATCCACTCATTGTGCTGCTAAGGGCCTGATGACACAGATTTCATTGCTGCGTGATATTGCTTTGTAAGTGAATACCACAACTTCTTTATCCATTTTTCACTTTCTGCGATGTTGAACTTGTACTGTAAACGAGGTTCTTGTAAACAGAGCCGTTCCAAACTTTGGGGTGGCTGTGTCTTTTTGATTTTAATTTCCCTAAGCTATAGGACCATAAGTGGAAGTGCCCTAGGCTCTGTTGCTTTGTTTTTTAGATGTTTCAGGAAACACCATACACTTCTCCCAGGTGTCTGTTGGCAATTTACATCCCGCCCATCAGCATAACAAGGCTCCCAGTTCTCAATGGCCTGTTGCCTTTCTGGATTTTACACTTTTTTCAGATGGCCCTTTTGGCCGGGGGGAAGTGAGACTTCATTGTAGTGCAGATTTCCTTTGCAAGCTTGCTTGGTTGGCCAAAAAGGGCGTATGCGTTTTTTCCTGAATATATTCAGGAAAAAACGCATACGCCCTTTTTGGCCAAGTGCATCATTGTGGACGTTCTGCCTCTTTTCCTATGCTTTCAATGCAATTCCAGTCTACCTCCTGAAATCGGTTTCCTGCAATTCTGCCCCGCTTTCAAGTCCTCTTGGCAGCCTTACTTCAGTCTATTTTTGGACGATAGCTGTCATTTATAACTCTGCAGGTTTGTGAATTACAGTGCCCCTGAGCTCCTTTCTTCAACTCGCTTTCTTGTGACCTGGCCGCAACACCGCAGGATGGCTTCAGACCCTAATCTGGTTCCGGCCCGGCATGCTGAGCCTTTGGTTAATTCCTCTTCCTGGTGGGAAATGAGAGTTAAATTTGCCCGTCCAGACACCTCCAGCTAGCCTCTCATTGGTTCTCGCTATTCCTGTTCATGTTCCGCAGAAATTGCAAACTGGGCCAAACAGGAGGTTAAAGGGACTGACTCTCCAAGTCGGGAGAGTGTTAGTAAAGCGTCTGGAATGTTGCACCCGAGTACCAGGGGAGGAAAACTGAGACATATTTGAACACGTCTCCCGTTCACATGGTTGATCATACTTGGGTTCCACATGCATGTTTTAGCTGAAGGAAGAATACCTTAAACCTGGAGAGTTAAGACCCGTGTAATGGGTACCATGCAATATGACTTCAAAGGGTCTTCATTTGCTCACCGAACCTCTCCAATCCTATCACTGCTGCGTTTATGCCCCTGTACACATGCTTGATTCTCTTTCGGAGACATAGCAATCCATAGGTTTTAAGACACTTACAAGTCAGGTACATTCTTAGGCGTTTAATATGCGGTGTTGAGTCCATTTCGTTGAGCAAGGAGTAGCTCTTGTCTATTCCATATTTGACTTAAGGAACTTTATCTGTGCTCATTTCAATCTCTGGTTTTATGCAGCACCCCAACTCACCTTTACCCTTAAGCAAGCATAAGTTGGTTTTCTAAATTTGAGACCCTGTTCTGTTCTGTAATTCAGTTCCTGTGTAGCCAAGTTTACATTCCGTGTATTACTGATATCTTATGATGTTTCTTTTTCTGTGTGACTTATTTCAGTTAGAATCATCATACCTGAATCCGCTCATTGTGCTGCTAAGAGCGTGATGACACAGATTTCATTGCTGAGTGATATTGCTTTGTAAGTAAATACCACAACTTCTTTATCCTTTTTCACTTTCTGCGATGTTGAACTTGTACTGTAAACGAGGTTCTTGTAAACAGAGCCGTTCCAAACTTTGGGGTGGCTGTGTCTTTTTGATTTTAATTTCCCTAAGCTATAGGACCATAAGTGGAAGTGCCCTAGGTTCTGTTGCTTTGTTTTTTAGATGTTTCAGGAAACACCATACACTTCTCCCGAGTGGTTGTTGGCAATTTACATCCCGCCCATCAGCATAACAAGGCTCCCAGTTCTCCATGGCCTGTCCTGCCTTTCTGGATTTTACACTTTTTTCAGATGGCCCTTTTGGCCGGGGGGAAGTGAGACTTCATTGTAGTGCAGATTTCCTTTGCAAGCTTGCTTGGTTGGCCAAAAAGGGCGTATGCGTTTTTTCCTGAATATATTCAGGAAAAAACGCATACGCCCTTTTTGGCCAAGTGCATCATTGTGGACGTTCTGCCTCTTTTCCTATGCTTTCAATGCAATTCCAGTCTACCTCCTGAAATCGGTTTCCTGCAATTCTGCACCGCTTTCAAGTCCTCTTGGCAGCCTTACTTCAGTCTATTTTTGGACGATAGCTGTCATTTATAACTCTGCAGGTTTGTGAATTACAGTGCCCCTGAGCTCCTTTCTTCAACTCGCTTTCTTGTGACCTGGCCGCAACACCGCAGGATGGCTTCAGGCCCTAATCTGGTTCCGGCCCGGCATGCTGAGCCTTTGGTTAATTCCTCTTCCTGGTGGGAAATGAGAGTTAAATTTGCCCGTCCAGACACCTCCAGCTAGCCTCTCATTGGTTCTCGCTATTCCTGTTCATCTTCCGCAGAAATTGCAAACTGGGCCAAACAGGAGGTTAAAGGGACTGACTCTCCAAGTGGGGAGAGTGTTAGTAAAGCGTCTGGAATGTTGCACCCGAGTACCAGGGGAGGAAAACTGAGACATATTTGAACACGTCTCCCGATCACATGGTTGATCATACTCTAGGTTCCACATGCATGTTTTAGCTGAAGGAAGAATACCTTAAACCTGGGTAGTTGAAACCCGTGTAATGGGTACCATGCAATATGACTTCAAAGGGTCTTCATTTGCTCACCGCACCTCTCCAATCCTATCACTGCTGCGTTTATGCCCCTGTACACATGCTTGATTCTCTTTCGGAGACATAGCAATCCATAGGTTTTAAGATACTTACAAGTCAGGTACATTCTTAGGTGTTTAATATGCGGTGTTGAGTCCATTTCGTTGAGCAAGGAGTAGCTCTTGTCTATTCCATATTTGGCTTAAGGAACTTTATCTGTGCTCATTTCAATCTCTGGTTTTATGCAGCACCCCAACTCACCGTTACTCTTAAGCAAGCATAAGTTGGTTTTCTAAATTTGAGACCCTGTTCTGTTCTGTAATTCAGTTCCTGTGTAGCCAAGTTTCCATTCCGTGTATTACTGATATCTTATGATGTTTCTTTTTCTATGTGACTTATTTCAGTTAGAATCATCATACCTGAATCCACTCATTGTGCTGCTAAGGGCCTGATGACACAGATTTCATTGCTGCGTGATATTGCTTTGTAAGTGAATACCACAACTTCTTTATCCATTTTTCACTTTCTGCGATGTTGAACTTGTACTGTAAACGAGATTCTTGTAAACAGAGCCGTTCCAAACTTTGGGGTGGCTGTGTCTTTTTGATTTTAATTTCCCTAAGCTATAGGACCATAAGTGGAAGTGCCCTAGGCTCTGTTGCTTTGTTTTTTAGATGTTTCAGGAAACACCATACACTTCTCCCAGGTGTCTGTTGGCAATTTACATCCCGCCCATCAGCATAACAAGGCTCCCAGTTCTCAATGGCCTGTTGCCTTTCTGGATTTTACACTTTTTTCAGATGGCCCTTTTGGCCGGGGGGAAGTGAGACTTCATTGTAGTGCAGATTTCCTTTGCAAGCTTGCTTGGTTGGCCAAAAAGGGCGTATGCGTTTTTTCCTGAATATATTCAGGAAAAAACGCATACGCCCTTTTTGGCCAAGTGCATCATTGTGGACGTTCTGCCTCTTTTCCTATGCTTTCAATGCAATTCCAGTCTACCTCCTGAAATCGGTTTCCTGCAATTCTGCCCCGCTTTCAAGTCCTCTTGGCAGCCTTACTTCAGTCTATTTTTGGACGATAGCTGTCATTTATAACTCTGCAGGTTTGTGAATTACAGTGCCCCTGAGCTCCTTTCTTCAACTCGCTTTCTTGTGACCTGGCCGCAACACTGCAGGATGGCTTCAGACCCTAATCTGGTTCCGGCCCGGCATGCTGAGCCTTTGGTTAATTCCTCTTCCTGGTGGGAAATGAGAGTTAAATTTGCCCGTCCAGACACCTCCAGCTAGCCTCTCATTGGTTCTCGCTATTCCTGTTCATCTTCCGCAGAAATTGCAAACTGGGCCAAACAGGAGGTTAAAGGGACTGACTCTCCAAGTGGGGAGAGTGTTAGTAAAGCGTCTGGAATGTTGCACCCGAGTACCAGGGTACGAAAACTGAGACATATTTGAACACGTCTCCCGATCACATGGTTGATCATACTCTAGGTTCCACATGCATGTTTTAGCTGAAGGAAGAATACCTTAAACCTGGGTAGTTGAAACCCGTGGAATGGGTACCATGTAATATGACTTCAAAGGGTCTTCATTTGCTCACGAACCTCTCCAATCCTATCACTGCTGCGTTTATGCCCCTGTACACATGCTTGATTCTCTTTCGGAGACATAGCAATCCATAGGTTTTACGATACTTACTAGTCAGGTACATTCTTAGGCGTTAAATATGCGGTGTTGAGTCCATTTCGTTGAGCAAGGAGTAGCTCTTGTCTATTCCATATTTGGCTTAAGGAACTTTATCTGTGCCCATTTCAATCTCTGGTTTTATACAGCACCCCAACTCACCTTTACCCTTAAGCAAGCATAAGTTGGTTTTCTAAATTTGAGACCCTGTTCTGTTCTGTAATTCAGTTCCTGTGTAGCCAAGTTTCCATTCCGTGTATTACTGATATCTTATGATGTTTCTTTTTCTGTGTGACTTATTTCAGTTAGAATCATCATACCTGAATCCACTCATTGTGCTGCTAAGGGCCTGATGACACAGATTTCATTGCTGAGTGATATTGCTTTGTAAGTAAATACCACAACTTCTTTATCCATTTTTCACTTTCTGCGATGTTGAACTTGTACTGTAAACGAGGTTCTTGTAAACAGAGCCGTTCCAAACTTTGGGGTGGCTGTGTCTTTTTGATTTTAATTTCCCTAAGCTATAGGACCATAAGTGGAAGTGCCCTAGGTTCTGTTGCTTTGTTTTTTAGATGTTTCAGGAAACACCATACACTTCTCCCGAGTGGTTGTTGGCAATTTACATCCCGCCCATCAGCATAACAAGGCTCCCAGTTCTCCATGGCCTGTCCTGCCTTTCTGGATTTTACACTTTTTTCAGATGGCGCTTTTGACCGGGGGGAAGTGAGACTTCATTGTAGTGCAGATTTCCTTTGCAAGCTTGCTTGGTTGGCCAAAAAGGGCGTATGCGTTTTTTCCTGAATATATTCAGGAAAAAACGCATACGCCCTTTTTGGCCAAGTGCATCATTGTGGACGTTCTGCCTCTTTTCCTATGCTTTCAATGCAATTCCAGTCTACCTCCTGAAATCGGTTTCCTGCAATTCTGCCCCGCTTTCAAGTCCTCTTGGCAGCCTTACTTCAGTCTATTTTTGGACGATAGCTGTCATTTATAACTCTGCAGGTTTGTGAATTACAGTGCCCCTGAGCTCCTTTCTTCAACTCGCTTTCTTTTGAGCTGGCCGCAACACCGCAGGATGGCTTCAGGCCCTAATCTCGTTCAGGTACGGCACGCTGAGCCTTTGGTTATTTCCTCTTCCTGTTGGGAAATGAGAGTTAAATTTGCCCGTCCAGACACCTCCAGCTAGCCTCTCATTGGTTCTCGCTATTCCTGTTCATCTTCCGCAGAAATTGCAAACTGTGCCAAACAGGAGGTTAAAGGCGCTGACTCTCCAAGTGGGGAGAGTGTTAGTAAAGCGTCTGGAATGTTGCACCCGAGTACTAGGGGAGGAAAACTGAGACATATTTGAACACGTCTTCCGTTCACATGGTTGATCATACTTGGGTTCCACATGCATGTTTTAGCTGAAGGAAGAATACCTTAAACCTGGAGAGTTAAGACCCGTGGAATGGGTACCATGCAATATGACTTCAAAGGGTCTTCATTTGCTCACCGAACCTCTCCAATCCTATCACTGCTGCGTTTATGCCCCTGTACACATGCTTGATTCTCTTTCGGAGACATAGCAATCCATAGGTTTTAAGATACTTACTAGTCAGGTACATTCTTAGGCGTTTAATATGCGGTGTTGAGTCCATTCGTTGAGAAAGGAGTAGCTCTTGTCTATTCCATATTTGGCTTAAGGAACTTTATCTGTGCTCATTTCAATCTCTGGTTTTATGCAGCACCCCAACTCACCTTTACCCTTAAACAAGCATAAGTTGGTTTTCTAAATTTGAGAACCTGTTCTGTTTTGGAATTCAGTTCCTGTGTAGCCAAGTTTACATTCCGTGTATTAGTGATATCTTATGATGTTTCTTTTTCTGTGTGACTTATTTCAGTTAGAATCATCGTACCTGAATCTACTCATTATGCTGCTACGTGCCTGATGACATAGATTTCATTGCTGAGTGATACTGCATTGTACGTAAGAACCACAAGTTCTTTATCCATTTTTCACTTTCTGTGATGTTGAACTTGTACTGTAAACGAGGTTCTTGTAAACAGAGCCGTTCCAAACTTTGGGGTGGCTGTGTCTTTTTGATTTTAATTTCCCTAAGCTATAGGACCATAAGTGGAAGTGCCCTAGGCTCTGTTGCTTTGTTTTTTAGATGTTTCAGGAAACACCATACACTTCTCCCAAGTGTCTGTTGGCAATTTACATCCCGCCCATCAGCATAACAATGCTCCCAGTTCTCAATGGCCTGTTGCATTTCTGGATTTTACACTTTTTTCAGATGGCCCTTTTGACCGGGGGGAAGTGAGACTTCATTGTAGTGCAGATTTCCTTTGCAAGCTTGCTTGGTTGGCCAAAAAGGGCGTATGCGTTTTTTCCTGAATATATTCAGGAAAAAACGCATACGCCCTTTTTGGCCAAGTGCATCATTGTGGACGTTCTGCCTCTTTTCCTATGCTTTCAATGCAATTCCAGTCTACCTCCTGAAATCGGTTTCTTGCAATTCTGCCCCGCTTTCAAGTCCTCTTGGCAGCCTTACTTCAGTCTATTTTTGGACGATAGCTGTCATTTATAACTCTGCAGGTTTGTGAATTACAGTGCCGCTGAGCTCCTTTCTTCAACTCGCTTTCTTGTGACCTGGCCGCAACACCGCAGGATGGCTTCAGGCCCTAATCTGGTTCCGGCATGGCATGCTGAGCCTTTGGTTAATGCCTCTTCCTGGTGGGAAATGAGAGTTAAATTTGCCCGTCCAGACACCTCCAGCTAGTCTCTCATTGGTTCTCGCTATTCCTGTTCATCTTCCGCAGAAATTGCAAACTGGGCCAAACAGGAGGTTAAAGGGACTGACTCTCCAAGTCGGGAGAGTGTTAGTAAAGCGTCTGGAATGTTGCACCCGAGTACTAGGGGAGGAAAACTGAGACATATTTGAACACGTCTCCCGATCACATGGTTGATCATACTCTAGGTTCCACATGCATGTTTTAGCTGAAGGAAGAATACCATAAACCTGGGTAGTTGAAACCCGTGGAATGGGTACCATGCAATATGACTTCAAAGGGTCTTCATTTGCTCACCGAACCTCTCCAATCCTATCACTGCTGCGTTTATGCCCCTGTACACATGCTTGATTCTCTTTCGGAGACATAGCAATCCATAGGTTTTAAGATACTTACTAGTCAGGAACATTCTTAGGCGTTTAATATGGGGTGTTGAGTCCATTTCGTTGAGCAAGGAGTAGCTCTTGTCTATTCCATATTTGGCTTAAGGAACTTTATCTGTGCTCATTGCAATCTCTGGTTTTATGCAGCACCCCAACTCACCTTTACCCTTAAGCAAGAATAAGTTGGTTTTCTAAATTTGAGACCCTGTTCTGTTCTGTAATTCAGTTCCTGTGTAGCCAAGTTTCCATTCCGTGTATTACTGATATCTTATGATGTTTCTTTTTCTGTGTGACTTATTTCAGTTAGAATCATCATACCTGAATCCACTCATTGTGCTGCTAAGGGCCTGATGACACAGATTTCATTGCTGAGTGATATTGCTTTGTAAGTAAATACCACAACTTCTTTATCCATTTTTCACTTTCTGCGATGTTGAACTTGTACTGTAAACGAGGTTCTTGTAAACAGAGGCGTCCCAAACTTTGGGGTGGCTGTGTCTTTTTGATTTTAATTTCCCTAAGCTATAGGACCATAAGTGGCAGTGCCCTAGGCTCTGTTGCTTTGTTTTTTATATGTTTCAGGAAACACCATACACTTCTCCCGAGTGTCTGTTGGCAATTTACATCCCGCCCATCAGCATAACAAGGCTCCCAGTTCTCCATGGCCTGTCCTGCCTTTCCGGATTTTACACTTTTTTCAGATGGCCCTTTTGACCGGGGGGAAGTGAGACTTCATTGTAGTGCAGATTTCCTTTGCAAGCTTGCTTGGTTGGCCAAAAAGGGCGTATGCGTTTTTTCCTGAATATATTCAGGAATAATTTGCCCGTCCAGACACCTCCAGCTAGCCTCTCATTGCTTCTCGCTATTCCTGTTCATCTTCCGCAGAAATTGCAAACTGGGCCAAACAGGAGGTTAAAGGGACTGACTCTCCAAGTGGGGAGAGTGTTAGTAAAGCGTCTGGAATGTTGCACCCGAGTACCAGGGGAGGAAAACTGAGACATATTTGAACACGTCTCCCGATCACATGGTTGATCATACTCTAGGTTCCACATGCATGTTTTAGCTGAAGGAAGAATACCTTAAACCTGGGTAGTTGAAACCCGTGGAATGGGTACCATGCAATATGACTTCAAAGGGTCTTCATTTGCTCACCGAACCTCTCCAATCCTATCACTGCTGCGTTTATGCCCCTGTACACATGCTTGATTCTCTTTCGGAGACATAGCAATCCATAGGTTTTAAGATACTTACAAGTCAGGTACATTCTTAGGCGTTTAATATGCGGTGTTGAGTCCATTTCGTTGAGCAAGGAGTAGCTCTTGTCTATTCCATATTTGGCTTAAGGAACTTTATCTGTGCTCATTTCAATCTCTGGTTTTATGCAGCACCCCAACTCACCTTTACCCTTAAGCAAGCATAAGTTGTTTTTCTAAATTTGAGGCCCTGTTCTGTTCTGTAATTCAGTTCCTGTGTAGCCAAGTTTCCATTCCGTGTATTACTGATATCTTATGATGTTTCTTTTTCTGTGTGACTTATTTCAGTTAGAATCATCATACCTGAATCCACTCATTGTGCTGCTAAGGGCCTGATGACATAGATTTCATTGCTGAGTGATATTGCTTTGTAAGTGAATACCACAACTTCTTTATCCATTTTTCACTTTCTGCGATGTTGAACTTGTACTGTAAACGAGGTTCTTGTCAACAGAGCCGTTCCAAACTTTGGGGTGGCTGTGTCTTTTTGATTTTAATTTCCCTAAGCTATAGGACCATAAGTGGAAGTGCCCTAGGCTCTGTTGCTTTGTTTTTTAGATGTTTCAGGAAACACCATACACTTCTCCCAAGTGTCTGTTGGCAATTTACATCCCACCCATCAGCATAACAAGGCTCCCAGTTCTCCATGGCCTGTTGCCTTTCTGGATTTTACACTTTTTTCAGATGGCCCTTTTGACCGGGGGGAAGTGAGACTTCATTGTAGTGCAGATTTCCTTTGCAAGCTTGCTTGGTTGGCCAAAAAGGGCGTATGCGTTTTTTCCTGAATATATTCAGGAAAAAACGCATACGCCCTTTTTGGCCAAGTGCATCATTGTGGACGTTCTGCCTCTTTTCCTATGCTTTCAATGCAATTCCAGTCTACCTCCTGAAATCGGTTTCCTGCAATTCTGCCCCGCTTTCAAGTCCTCTTGGCAGCCTTACTTCAGTCTATTTTTGGACGATAGCTGTCATTTATAACTCTGCAGGTTTGTGAATTACAGTGCCCCTGAGCTCCTTTCTTCAACTCGCTTTCTTGTGACCTGGCCGCAACACCGCAGGATGGCTTCAGGCCCTAATCTGGTTCCGGCACGGCATGCTGAGCCTTTGGTTAATTCCTCTTCCTGGTGGGAAATGAGAGTTAAATTTGCCCGTCCAGACACCTCCAGCTAGCCTCTCATTGGTTCTCGCTATTCCTGTTCATCTTCCGCAGAAATTGCAAACTGGGCCAAACAGGAGGTTAAAGGCGCTGACTCTCCAAGTGGGGAGAGTGTTAGTAAAGCGTCTGGAATGTTGCACCCGAGTACCAGGGGAGGAAAACTGAGACATATTTGAACACGTCTCCCGTTCACATGGTTGATCATACTTGGGTTCCACATGCATGTTTTAGCTGAAGGAAGAATACCTTAAACCTGGAGAGTTGAGACCCGTGTAATGGGTACCATGCAATATGACTTCAAAGGGTCTTCATTTGCTCACCGAACCTCTCCAATCCTATCACTGCTGCGTTTATGTCCCTGTACACATGCTTGATTCTCTTTTGGAGACATAGCAATCCATAGGTTTTACGATACTTACTAGTCAGGTACATTCTTAGGCGTTTAATATGCGGTGTTGAGTCCATTTCGTTGAGCAAGGAGTAGCTCTTGTCTATTTCATATTTGACTTAAGGAACTTTATCTGTGCTCATTTCAATCTCTGGTTTTATGCAGCACCCCAACTCACCTTTACCCTTAAGCAAGCATAAGTTGGTTTTCTAAATTTGAGACCCTGTTCTGTTCTGTAATTCAGTTCCTGTGTAGCCAAGTTTACATTCCGTGTATTACTGATATCTTATGATGTTTCTTTTTCTGTGTGACTTATTTCAGTTAGAATCATCATACCTGAATCCACTCATTGTGATGCTAAGGGCCTGATGACATAGAATTCATTGCTGAGTGATATTGCTTTGTAAGTAAATACCACAACTTCTTTATCCATTTTTCACTTTCTGCGATGTTGAACTTGTACTGTAAACGAGGTTCTTGTAAACAGAGGCGTCCCAAACTTTGGGGTGGCTGTGTCTTTTTGATTTTAATTTCCCTAAGCTATAGGACCATAAGTGGCAGTGCCCTAGGCTCTGTTGCTTTGTTTTTTAGATGTTTCAGGAAACACCATACACTTCTCCCGAGTGTCTGTTGGCAATTTACATCCCGCCCATCAGCATAACAAGGCTCCCAGTTCTCCATGGCCTGTCCTGCCTTTCTGGATTTTACACTTTTTTCAGATGGCCCTTTTGACCGGGGGGAAGTGAGACTTCATTGTAGTGCAGATTTCCTTTGCAAGCTTGCTTGGTTGGCCAAAAAGTGCGTATGCGTTTTTTCCTGAATATATTCAGGAAAAAACGCATACGCCCTTTTTGGCCAAGTGCATCATTGTGGACGTTCTGCCTCTTTTCCTATGCTTTCAATGCAATTCCAGTCTACCTCCTGAAATCGGTTTCCTGCAATTCTGCCCCGCTTTCAAGTCCTCTTGGCAGCCTTACTTCAGTCTATTTTTGGACGATAGCTGTCATTTATAACTCTGCAGGTTTGTGAATTACAGTGCCCCTGAGCTCCTTTCTTCAACTCGCTTTCTTGTGACCTGGCCGCAACACCGCAGGATGGCTTCAGGCCCTAATCTGGTTCCAGCCCGGCATGCTGAGCCTTTGGTTAATTCCTCTTCCTGGTGGGAAATGAGAGTTAAATTTGCCCGTCCAGACACCTCCAGCTAGCCTCTCATTGGTTCTCGCTATTCCTGTTCATCTTCCGCAGAAATTGCAAACTGGGCCAAACAGGAGGTTAAAGGCGCTGACTCTCCAAGTGGGGAGAGTGTTAGTAAAGCGTCTGGAATGTTGCACCCGAGTACCAGGGGAGGAAAACTGAGACATATTTGAACACGTCTCCCGATCACATGGTTGATCATACTCTAGGTTCCACATGCATGTTTTAGCTGAAGTAAGAATACCTTAAACCTTGGTAGTTGAAACCCGTGGAATGGGTAGCATGCAATATGACTTCAAAGGGTCTTCATTTGCTCACCGAACCTCTCCAATCCTATCACTGCTGCGTTTATGCCCCTGTACACATGCTTGATTCTCTTTCGGAGACATAGCAATCCATACGTTTTAAGATACTTACAAGTCAGGTACATTCTTAGGCGTTTAATATGCGGTGTTGAGTCCATTTCGTTAAGCAACGAGTAGCTCTTGTCTATTCCATATTTGGCTTAAGGAACTTTATCTGTGCTCATTTCAATCTCTGGTTTTATGCAGCACCCCAACTCACCTTTACCCTTAAGCAAGCATAAGTTGTTTTTCTAAATTTGAGACCCTGTTCTGTTCTGTAATTCAGTTCCTGTGTAGCCAAGTTTCCATTCCGTGTATTACTGATATCTTATGATGTTTCTTTTTCTGTGTGACTTATTTCAGTTAGAATCATCATACCTGAATCCACTCATTGTACTGCTAAGGGCCTGATGACATAGATTTCATTGCTGAGTGATATTGCTTTGTAAGTGAATACCACAACTTCTTTATCCATTTTTCACTTTCTGCGATGTTGAACTTGTACTGTAAACGAGGTTCTTGTAAACAGAGCCGTTCCAAACTTTGGGGTGGCTGTGTCTTTTTGATTTTAATTTCCCTAAGCTATAGGACCATAAGTGGAAGTGCCCTAGGCTCTGTTGCTTTGTTTTTTAGATGTTTCAGGAAACACCATACACTTCTCCCAAGTGTCTGTTGGCAATTTACATCCCACCCATCAGCATAACAAGGCTCCCAGTTCTCCATGGCCTGTTGCCTTTCTGGATTTTACACTTTTTTCAGATGGCCCTTTTGACCGGGGGGAAGTGAGACTTCATTGTAGTGCAGATTTCCTTTGCAAGCTTGCTTGGTTGGCCAAAAAGGGCGTATGCGTTTTTTCCTGAATATATTCAGGAAAAAACGCATACGCCCTTTTTGGCCAAGTGCATCATTGTGGACGTTCTGCCTCTTTTCCTATGCTTTCAATGCAATTCCAGTCTACCTCCTGAAATCGGTTTCCTGCAATTCTGCCCCGCTTTCAAGTCCTCTTGGCAGCCTTACTTCAGTCTATTTTTGGACGATAGCTGTCATTTATAACTCTGCAGGTTTGTGAATTACAGTGCCCCTGAGCTCCTTTCTTCAACTCGCTTTCTTGTGACCTGGTCGCAACACCGCAGGATGGCTTCAGGCCCTAATCTGGTTCCGGCCCGGCACGCTGAGCCTTTGGTTAATTCCTCTTCCTGGTGGGAAATGAGAGTTAAATTTGCCCGTCCAGACACCTCCAGCTAGCCTCTCATTTGTTCTCGCTATGCCTGTTCATCTTCCGCAGAAATTGCAAACTGGGCCAAACAGGAGGTTAAAGGCGCTGACTCTCCAAGTGGGGAGAGTGTTAGTAAAGCGTCTGGAATGTTGCACCCGAGTACCAGGGGAGGAAAACTGAGACATATTTGAACACGTCTCCCGTTCACATGGTTGATCATACTCTAGGTTCCACATGCATGTTTTAGCTGAAGGAAGAATACCTTAAACCTGGAGAGTTGAGACCCGTGTAATGGGTACCATGCAATATGACTTCAAAGGGTCTTCATTTGCTCACCGAACCTCTCCAATCCTATCACTGCTGCGTTTATGCCCCTGTACACATGCTTGATTCTCTTTTGGAGACATAGCAATCCATAGGTTTTACGATACTTACTAGTCAGGTACATTCTTAGGCGTTTAATATGCGGTGTTGAGTCCATTTCGTTGAGCAAGGAGTAGCTCTTGTCTATTTCATATTTGACTTAAGGAACTTTATCTGTGCTCATTTCAATCTCTGGTTTTATGCAGCACCCCAACTCACCTTTCCCCTTAAGCAAGCATAAGTTGGTTTTCTAAATCTGAGACCCTGTTCTGTTCTGGAATGCAGTTCCTGTGTAGCCAAGTTTACATTCCGTGTATTACTGATATCTTATGATGTTTCTTTTTCTGTGTGACTTATTTCAGTTAGAATCATCGTACCTGAATCCACTCATTATGCTGCTACAGGCCTGATGACATAGATTTCATTGCTGAGTGATACTGCATTGTACGTAAGTACCACAAATTCTTTATCCATTTTTCACTTTCTGCGATGTTGAACTTGTACTGTAAACGAGGTTCTTGTAAACAGAGCCGTCCCAAACTTTGGGGTGGCTGTGTCTTTTTGATTTTAATTTCCCTAAGCTATAGGACCATAAGTGGCAGTGCCCTAGGCTCTGTTGCTTTGTTTTTTAGATGTTTCAGGAAACACCATACACTTCTCCCGAGTGTCTGTTGGCAATTTACATCCCGCCCATCAGCATAACAAGGCTCCCAGTTCTCCATGGCCTGTCCTGCCTTTCTGGATTTTACACTTTTTTCAGATGGCCCTTTTGACCGGGGGGAAGTGAGACTTCATTGTAGTGCAGATTTCCTTTGCAAGCTTGCTTGGTTGGCCAAAAACGGCGTATGCGTTTTTTCCTGAATATATTCAGGAAAAAACGCATACGCCCTTTTTGGCCAAGTGCATCATTGTGGACGTTCTGCCTCTTTTCCTATGCTTTCAATGCAATTCCAGTCTACCTCCTGAAATCGGTTTCCTGCAATTCTGCCCCGCTTTCAAGTCCTCTTGGCAGCCTTACTTCAGTCTATTTTTGGACGATAGCTGTCATTTATAACTCTGCAGGTTTGTGAATTACAGTGCCCCTGAGCTCCTTTCTTCAACTCGCTTTCTTTTGAGCTGGCCGCAACACCGCAGGATGGCTTCAGGCCCTAATCTGGTTCCGGTACGGCACGCTGAGCCTTTGGTTAATTCTTCTTCCTGGTGGGAAATGAGAGTTAAATTTGCCCGTCCAGACACCTCCAGCTAGCCTCTCATTGGTTCTCGCTATTCCTGTTCATCTTCCGCAGAAATTGCAAACTGGGCCAAACAGGAGGTTAAAGGGACTGACTCTCCAAGTCGGGAGAGTGTTAGTAAAGCGTCTGGAATGTTGCAGCCGAGTACCAAGGTACGAAAACTGACATATTTGAACACGTCTCCCGATCACATGGTTGATCATACTCTAGGTTCCACATGCATGTTTTAGCTGAAGGAAGAATACCTTAAACCTGGGTAGTTGAGACCCGTGGAATGGGTACCATGCAATATGACTTCAAAGGGTCTTCATTTGCTCACCGAACCTCTCCAATCCTATCACTGCTGCGTTTATGCCCATGTACACATGCTTGATTCTCTTTTGGAGACATAGCAATCCATAGGTTTTTCGATACTTACTAGTCAGGTACATTCTTAGGCGTTTAATATGCGGTGTTGAGTCCATTTCGTTGAGCAAGGAGTAGCTCTTGTCTATTCCATATTTGACTTAAGGAACTTTATCTGTGCTCATTTCAATCTCTGGTTTTATGCAGCACCCCAACTCACCTTTCCCCTTAAGCAAGCATAAGTTGTTTTTCTAAATTTGAGACCCTGTTCTGTTCTGTAATTCAGTTCCTGTGTAGCCAAGTTTACATTCCGTGTATTACTGATATCTTATGATGTTTCTTTTCTGTGTGACTTATTTCAGTTAGAATCATCATAGCTGAATTCACTCATTGTGCTGCTATGGGCCTGATGACACAGATTTCATTGCTGAGTGATATTGCTTTCTAAGTAAATACCACAACTTCTTTATCCATTTTTCACTTTCTGCGATGTTGAACTTGTACTGTAAACGAGGTTCTTGTAAACAGAGCCGTTCGAAAGTTTGGGGTGGCTGTGTCTTTTTGATTTTAATTTCCCTAAGCTATAGGACCATAAGTGGAAGTGCCCTAGGCTCTGTTGCTTTGTTTTTTAGATGTTTCAGGAAACACCATACACTTCTCCCGAGTGTCTGTTGGCAATTTACATCCCGCCCATCAGCATAACAAGGCTCCCAGTTCTCCATGGCCTGTCCTGCCTTTCTGGATTTTACACTTTTTTCAGATGGCCCTTTTGACCGGGGGGAAGTGAGACTTCATTGTAGTGCAGATTTCCTTTGCAAGCTTGCTTGGTTGGCCAAAAAGGGCGTATGCGTTTTTTCCTGAATATATTCAGGAAAAAACGCATACGCCCTTTTTGGCCAAGTGCATCATTGTGGACGTTCTGCCTCTTTTCCTATGCTTTCAATGCAATTCCAGTCTACCTCCTGAAATCGGTTTCCTGCAATTCTGCCCCGCTTTCAAGTCCTCTTGGCAGCCTTACTTCAGTCTATTTTTGGACGATAGCTGTCATTTATAACTCTGCAGGTTTGTGAATTACAGTGCCCCTGAGCTCCTTTCTTCAACTCGCTTTCTTGTGACCTGGCCGCAACACCGCAGGATGTCTTCAGGCCCTAATCTGGTTCCGGTACGGCACGCTGAGCCTTTGGTTATTTCCTCTTCCTGGTGGGAAATGAGAGTTAAATTTGCCCGTCCAGACACCTCCAGCTAGCCTCTCATTGGTTCTCGCTATTCCTGTTCATCTTCCGCAGAAATTGCAAACTGGGCCAAACAGGAGGTTAAAGGCGCTGACTCTCCAAGTGGGGAGAGTGTTAGTAAAGCGTCTGGAATGTTGCACCCGAGTACCAGCGGAGGAAAACTGAGACATATTTGAACACGTCTCCCGTTCACATGGTTGATCATACTTGGGTTCCACATGCATGTTTTAGCTGAAGGAAGAATACCTTAAACCTGGAGAGTTGAGACCCGTGGAATGGGTACCATGCAATATGACTTCAAAGGGTCTTCATTTGCTCACCGAACCTCTCCAATCCTATCACTGCTGCGTTTATGCCCCTGTACACACGCTTGATTCTCTTTTGGAGACATAGCAATCCATAGGTTTTAAGATACTTACTAGTCAGGTACATTCTTAGGCGTTTAATATGGGGTGTTGAGTCCATTTCGTTGAGCAAGGAGTAGCTCTTGACTATTCCATATTTGGCTTAAGGAACTTTATCTGTGCTCATTTCAATCTCTGGTTTTATGCAGCACCCCAACTCACCTTTCCCCTTAAGCAAGCATAAGTTGGTGTTCTAAATTTGAGACCCTGTTCTGTTTTGGAATGCAGTTCCTGTGTAGCCAAGTTTACATTCCGTGTATTAGTGATATCTTATGATGTTTCTTTTTCTGTGTGACTTATTTAAGTTAGAATCATCGTACCTGAATCAACTCATTATGCTGCTACGGGCCTGATGACATATATTTCATTGCTGAGTGATACTGCATTGTACGTAAGTACCACAAGTTCTTTATCCATTTTTCACTTTCTGTGATATTGAACTTGTATGGTAAACGAGGTTCTTGTAAACGGAGGCGTCCCAAACTTTGGGGTGGCTGTGTCTTTTTGATTTTAATTTCCCTAAGCTATAGGACCATAAGTGGAAGTGCCCTAGGCTCTGTTGCTTTGTTTTTTAGATGTTTCAGGAAACACCATACACTTCTCCCGAGTGTCTGTTGGCAATTTACATCCCGCCCATCAGCATAACAAGGCTCCCAGTTCTCCATGGCCTGTCCTGCCTTTCTGGATTTTACACTTTTTTCAGATGGCCCTTTTGACCGGGGGGAAGTGAGACTTCATTGTAGTGCAGATTTCCTTTGCAAGCTTGCTTGGTTGGCCAAAAAGGGCGTATGCGTTTTTTCCTGAATATATTCAGGAAAAAACGCATACGCCCTTTTTGGCCAAGTGCATCATTGTGGACGTTCTGCCTCTTTTCCTATGCTTTCAATGCAATTCCAGTCTACCTCCTGAAATAGGTTTCCTGCAATTCTGCCCCGCTTTCAAGTCCTCTTGGCAGCCTTCCTTCAGTCTATTTTTGGACGATAGCTGTCATTTATAACTCTGCAGGTTTGTGAATTACAGTGCCCCTGAGCTCCTTTCTTCAACTTGCTTTCTTGTGACCTGGCCGCAACACTGCAGGATGGCTTCAGGCCCTAATCTGGTTCCGGCACGGCACGCTGAGCCTTTGGTTATTTCCTCTTCCTGGTGGGAAATGAGAGTTAAATTTGCCCGTCCAGACACCTCCAGCTAGTCTCTCATTGGTTCTCGCTATTCCTGTTCATCTTCCGCAGAAATTGCAAACTGGGCCAAACAGGAGGTTAAAGGCGCTGACTCTCCAAGTGGGGAGAGTGTTAGTAAAGCGTCTGGAATGTTGCACCCGAGTACCAGGGGAGGAAAACTGAGACATATTTGAACACGTCTCCCGTTCACATGGTTGATCATACTTGGGTTCCACATGCATGTTTTAGCTGAAGGAAGAATACCTTAAACCTGGAGAGTTGAGACCCGTGGAATGGGTACCATGCAATATGACTTCAAAGGGTCTTCATTTGCTCACCGAACCTCTCCAATCCTATCACTGCTGCGTTTATGCCCCTGTACACATGCTTGATTCTCTTTCGGAGACATAGCAATCCATAGGTTTTAAGATACTTACTAGTCAGGTACATTCTTAGGCGTTTAATATGGGGTGTTGAGTCCATTTCGTTGAGCAAGGAGTAGCTCTTGTCTATTCCATATTTGGCTTAAGGAACTTTATCTGTGCTCATTTCAATCTCTGGTTTTATGCAGCACCCCAACTCACCTTTACCCTTAAGCAAGCATAAGTTGGTTTTCTAAATTTGAGACCCTGTTCTGTTCTGTAATTCAGTTCCTGTGTAGCCAAGTTTCCATTCCGTGTATTACTGATATCTTATGATGTTTCTTTTTCTGTGTGACTTACTTCAGTTAGAATCATCATACCTGAATCCACTCATTGTGCTGCTAAGGGCCTGATGACACAGATTTCATTGCTGAGTGATATTGCTTTGTAAGTAAATACCACAACTTCTTTATCCATTTTTCACTTTCTGCGATGTTGAACTTGTATTGTAAACGAGGTTCTTGTAAACAGAGCCGTTCCAAATTTTGGGGTGGCTGTGTCTTTTTGATTTTAATTTCCCTAAGCTATAGGACCATAAGTGGCAGTGCCCTAGGCTCTGTTGCTTTGTTTTTTAGATGTTTCAGGAAACACCATACACTTCTCCCGAGTGTTTGTTGGCAATTTACATCCCGCCCATCAGCATAACAAGGCTCCCAGTTCTCCATGGCCTGTCCTGCCTTTCTGGATTTTACACTTTTTTCAGATGGCCCTTTTGACCGGGGGGAAGTGAGACTTCATTGTAGTGCAGATTTCCTTTGCAAGCTTGCTTGGTTGGCCAAAAAGGGCGTATGCGTTTTTTCCTGAATATATTCAGGAAAAAACGCATATGCACTTTTTGGCCAAGTGCATCATTGTGGACGTTCTGCCTCTTTTCCTATGCTTTCAATGCAATTCCAGTCTACCTCCTGAAATCGGTTTCCTGCAATTCTGCCCCGCTTTCAAGTTCTCTTGGCAGCCTTACTTCAGTCTATTTTTGGACGATAGCTGTCATTTATAACTCTGCAGGTTTGTGAATTACAGTGCCCCTGAGCTCCTTTCTTCAACTCGCTTTCTTGTGACCTGGCCGCAACACCGCAGGATGGCTTCAGGCCCTAATCTGGTTCCGGTACGGCATGCTGAGCCTTTTGTTCTTTCCTCTTCCTGTTGGGAAATGAGAGTTAAATTTGCCCGTCCAGACACCTCCAGCTAGCCTCTCATTGGTTCTCGCTATTCCTGTTCATCTTCCGCAGAAATTGCCAACTGGGACAAACAGGAGGTTAAAGGCGCTGACTCTCCAAGTGGGGAGAGTGTTAGTAAAGCGTCTGGAATGTTGCACCCGAGTACCAGGGGAGGAAAACTGAGACATATTTGAACACGTCTCCCGTTCACATGGTTGATCATACTTGGCTTCCACATGCATGTTTTAGCTGAAGGAAGAATACCTTAAACCTGGAGAGTTGAGACCCGTGTAATGGGTACCATGCAATATGACTTCAAAGGGTCTTCATTTGCTCACCGAACCTCTCCAATCCTATCACTGCTGCGTTTATGCGCCTGTACACATGCTTGATTCTCTTTTGGAGACATAGCAATCCATAGGTTTTACGATACTTACTAGTCAGGTACATTCTTAGGCGTTTAATATGCGGTGTTGAGTCCATTTCGTTGAGCAAGGAGTAGCTCTTGTCTATTCCATATTTGACTTAAGGAACTTTATCTGTGCTCATTTCAATCTCTGGTTTTATGCAGCACCCCAACTCACCTTTACCCTTAAGCAAGCATAAGTTGGTTTTCTAAATTTGAGGCCCTGTTCTGTTCTGTAATTCAGTTCCTGTGTAGCCAAGTTTACATTCCGTGTATTACTGATATCTTATGATGTTTCTTTTTCTGTGTGACTTATTTCAGTTAGAATCATCATACCTGAATCCACTCATTGTGATGCTAAGGGCCTGATGACATAGATTTCATTGCTGAGTGATATTGCTTTGTAAGTAAATACCACAACTTCTTTATCCATTTTTCACTTTCTGCGATGTTGAACTTGTACTGTAAACGAGGTTCTTGTAAACAGAGACGTCCCAAACTTTGGGATGGCTGTGTCTTTTTGATTTTAATTTCCCTAAGCTATAGGACCATAAGTGGCAGTGCCCTAGGCTCTGTTGCTTTGTTTTTTAGATGTTTCAGGAAACACCATACACTTCTCCCGAGTGTCTGTTGGCAATTTACATCCCGCCCATCAGCATAACAAGGCTCCCAGTTCTCCATGGCCTGTCCTGCCTTTCTGGATTTTACACTTTTTTCAGATGGCCCTTTTGACCGGGGGGAAGTGAGACTTCATTGTAGTGCAGATTTCCTTTGCAAGCTTGCTTGGTTGGCCAAAAAGGGCGTATGCGTTTTTTCCTGAATATATTCAGGAAAAAACGCATACGCCCTTTTTGGCCAAGTGCATCATTGTGGACGTTCTGCCTCTTTTCCTATGCTTTCAATGCAATTCCAGTCTACCTCCTGAAATCGGTTTCCTGCAATTCTGCCCCGCTTTCAAGTCCTCTTGGCAGCCTTACTTCAGTCTATTTTTGGACAATAGCTGTCATTTATAACTCTGCAGGTTTGTGAATTACAGTGCCCCTGAGCTCCTTTCTTCAACTCGCTTTCTTGTGACCTGGCCGCAACACCGCAGGATGGCTTCAGGCCCTAATCTGGTTCTGGCACGGCACGCTGAGCCTTTGGTTAATTCCTCTTCCTGGTGGGAAATGAGAGTTAAATTTGCCCGTCCAGACACCTCCAGCTAGTCTCTTATTGGTTCTCGCTATTCCTGTTCATCTTCTGCAGAAATTGCAAACTGGGCCAAACAGGAGGTTAAAGGGACTGACTCTCCAAGTCGGGAGAGTGTTAGTAAAGCGTCTGGAATGTTGCACCCGAGTACCAGGGGAGGAAACCTGAGACATATTTGAACACATCTCCCGATCACATGGTTGATCATACTCTAGGTTCCACATGCATGTTTTAGCTGAAGGAAGAATACCTTAAACCTGGAGAGTTGAGACCCGTGTAATGGGTACCATGCAATATGACTTCAAAGGGTCTTCATTTGCTCACCGAACCTCTCCAATCCTATCACTGCTGCGTTTATGCCCCTGTACACATGCTTGATTCTCTTTTGGAGACATAGCAATCCATAGGTTTTCCGATACTTACTAGTCAGGTACATTCTTAGGCGTTTAATATGCGGTGTTGAGTCCATTTCGTTGAGCAAGGAGTAGCTCTTGTCTATTCCATATTTGACTTAAGGAACTTTATCTGTGCTCATTTCAATCTCTGGTTTTATGCAGCCCCCCAACTCACCTTTACCCTTAAGCAAGCATAAGTTGGTTTTCTAAATTTGAGACCCTGTTCTGTTCTGTAATTCAGTTCCTGTGTAGCCAAGTTTACATTCCGTGTATTAGTGATATCTTATGATGTTTCTTTTTCTGTGTGACTTATTTCAGTTAGAATCATCGTACCTGAATCCACTCATTGTTCTGCTAAGGGCCTGATGACACAGATTTCATTGCTGAGTGATATTGCTTTGTAAGTAAATACCACAACTTCTTTATCCATTTTTCACTTTCTGCGATGTTGAACTTGTACTGTAAACGAGGTTCTTGTAAACAGATCCGTTCCAAACTTTGGGGTGGCTGTGTCTTTTTGATTTTAATTTCCCTAAGCTATAGGACCATAAGTGGAAGTGCCCTAGGTTCTGTTGCTTTGTTTTTTACATGTTTCAGGAAACACCATACACTTCTCCCGAGTGGTTGTTGGCAATTTACATCCCGCCCATCAGCATAACAAGGCTCCCAGTTCTCCATGGCCTGTCCTGCCTTTCTGGATTTTACACTTTTTTCAGATGGCCCTTTGGACCGGGGGGAAGTGAGACTTCATTGTAGTGCAGATTTCCTTTACAAGCTTGCGTGGTTGGCCAAAAAGGGTGTATGCGTTTTTTCCTGAATATATTCAGGAAAAAATGCGTACGCCCTTTTTGGCCATGTGCATCATTGTGGACGTTCTGCCTCTTTTCCTATGCTTTCAATGCAATTCCAGTCGACCTCCTGAAATCGGTTTCCTGCAATTCTGCCCCGCTTTCAAGTCCTCTTGGCAGCCTTACTTCAGTCTATTTTTGGACGATAGCTGTCATTTATAACTCTGCAGGTTTGTGAATTACAGTGCCCCTGAGCTGCTTTGTTCAACTCGCTTTCTTTTGAGCTGGCCGCAACACCGCAGGATGGCTTCAGGCCCTAATCTGGTTCCGGTACGGCACGCTGAGCCTTTGGTTATTTCCTCTTCCTGGTGGGAAATTAGAGTTAAATTTGCCCGTCCAGACACCTCCAGCTAGCCTCTCATTTGTTCTCGCTATTCCTGTTCATCTTCCGCAGAAATTGCAAACTGGGCCAAACAGGAGGTTAAAGGCGCTGACTCTCCAAGTGGGGAGAGTGTTAGTAAAGCGTCTGGAATGTTGCACCCGAGTACCAGGGGAGGAAAACTGAGACGTATTTGAACACGTCTCCCGTTCACATGGTTGATCATACTTGGGTTCCACATGCATGTTTTAGCTGAAGGAAGAATACCTTAAACCTGGAGAGTTGAGACCCGTGTAATGGGTACCATGCAATATGACTTCAAAGGGTCTTCATTTGCTCACCGAACCTCTCCAATCCTATCACTGCTGCGTTTATGCCCCTGTACACATGCTTGATTCTCTTTTGGAGACATAGCAATCCATAGGTTTTACGATACTTACTAGTCAGGTACATTCTTAGGCGTTTAATATGCGGTGTTGAGTCAATTTCGTTGAGCAAGGAGTAGCTCTTGTCTATTCCATATTTGACTTAAGGAACTTTATCTGTGCTCATTTCAATCTCTGGTTTTATGCAGCACCCCAACTCACCTTTACCCTTAAGCAAGCATAAGTTGTTTTTCTAAATTTGAGTCCCTGTTCTGTTCTGTAATTCAGTTCCTGTGTAGCCAAGTTTACATTCCGTGTATTACTGATATCTTATGATGTTTCTTTTTCTGTGTGACTTACTTCAGTTAGAATCATCATACCTGAATCCACTCATTGTGCTTTTACGGGCCTGATGACACAGATTTCATTGCTGAGTGATATTGCTTTGTAAGTAAATACCACAACTTCTTTATCCATTTTTCACTTTCTGCGATGTTGAACTTGTACTGTAAACGAGATTCTTGTAAACAGAGCCGTTCCAAACTTTGGGGTGGCTGTGTCTTTTTGATTTTAATTTCCCTAAGCTATAGGACCATAAGTGGAAGTGCCCTAGGCTCTGTTGCTTTGTTTTTTAGATGTTTCAGGAAACACCATACACTTCTCCCGAGTGTCTGTTGGCAATTTACATCCCGCCCATCAGCATAACAAGGCTCCCAGTTCTCAATGGCCTGTTGCCTTTCTGGATTTTACACTTTTTTCAGATGGCCCTTTTGACCGGGGGGAAGTGAGACTTCATTGTAGTGCAGATTTCCTTTGCAAGCTTGCTTGGTTGGCCAAAAAGGGCGTATGCGTTTTTTCCTGAATATATTCAGGAAAAAACGCATACACCCTTTTTGGCCAAGTGCATCATTGTGGACGTTCTGCCTCTTTTCCTATGCTTTCAATGCAATTCCAGTCTGCCTCCTGAAATCAGTTTCCTGCAATTCTGCCCCGCTTTCAAGTCCTCTTGGCAGCCTTACTTCAGTCTATTTTTGGACGATAGCTGTCATTTATAACTCTGCAGGTTTGTGAATTACAGTGCCCCTGAGCTCCTTTCTTCAACTCGCTTTCTTGTGACCTGGCCGCAACACCGCAAGATGGCTTCAGGCCCTAATCTGGTTCTGGCCCGGCATGCTGAGCCTTTGGTTAATTCCTCTTCCTGGTGGGAAATGAGAGTTAAATTTGCCCGTTCAGACACCTCCAGCTAGTCTCTCATTGGTTCTCGCTATTCCTGTTCATCTTCCGCAGAAATTGCAAACTGGGCCAAACAGGAGGTTAAAGGGACTGACTCTCCAAGTGGGGAGAGTGTTAGTAAAGCGTCTGGAATGTTGCACCCAAGTACCAGGGGAGGAAAACTGAGACATATTTGAACACGTCTCCCGATCACATGGTTGATCATACTCTGGGTTCCACATGCATGTTTTAGCTGAAGGAAGAATACCTTAAACCTGGAGAGTTGAGACCCGTGGAATGGGTACCATGCAATATGACTTCAAAGGGTCTTCATTTGCTCACCGAACCTCTCCAATCCTATCACTGCTGCGTTTATGACCCTGTACACACGCTTGATTCTCTTTTGGAGTCATAGCAATCCATAGGTTTTAAGATACTTACTAGTCAGGTACATTCTTAGGCGTTTAATATGGGGTGTTGAGTCCATTTCGTTGAGCAAGGAGTAGCTCTTGTCTATTCTATATTTGGCTTAAGGAACTTTATCTGTGCTCATTTCAATCTCTGGTTTTATGCAGCACCCCAACTCACCTTTCCCCTTAAGCAAGCATAAGTTGGTTTTCTAAATTTGAGACCCTGTTCTGTTTTGGAATGCAGTTCCTGTGTAGCCAAGTTTACATTCCGTGTATTAGTGATATCTTATGATGTTTCTTTTTCTGTGTGACTTATTTCAGTTAGAATCATCGTACCTGAATCCACTCATTATGCTGCTACGGGCCTGATGACATAGATTTCATTGCTGAGTGATACTGCATTGTACGTAAGTACCACAAGTTCTTTATCCATTTTTCACTTTCTGTGATATTGAACTTGTACGGTAAACGAGGTTCTTGTAAACGGAGGCGTCCCAAACTTTGGGGTGGCTGTGTCTTTTTGATTTTAATTTCCCTAAGCTATAGGACCATAAGTGGCAGTGCCCTAGGCTCTGTTGCTTTGTTTTTTAGATGTTTCAGGAAACACCATACACTTCTCCTGAGTGTCTGTTGGCAATTTACATCCCGCCCATCAGCATAACAAGGCTCCCAGTTCTCCATGGCCTGTCCTACCTTTCTGGATTTTACACTTTTTTCAGATGGCCCTTTTGACCGGGGGGAAGTGAGACTTCATTGTAGTGCAGATTTCCTTTGCAAGCTTGCTTGGTTGGCCAAAAATGGCGTATGCGTTTTTTCCTGAATATATTCAGGAAAAAACGCATACGCCCTTTTTGGCCAAGTGCATCATTGTGGACGTTCTGCCTCTTTTCCTATGCTTTCAATGCAATTCCAGTCTACCTCCTGAAATCGGTTTCCTGCAATTCTGCCCCGCTTTCAAGTCCTCTTGGCAGCCTTACTTCAGTCTATTTTTGGACGATAGCTGTCATTTATAACTCTGCAGGTTTGTGAATTACAGTGCCCCTGAGCTCCTTTCTTCAACTCGCTTTCTTTTGAGCTGGCCGCAACACCGCAGGATGGCTTCAGGCCCTAATCTGGTTCCGGTACGGCACGCTGAGCCTTTGGTTATTTCCTCTTCCTGGTGGGAAATGAGAGTTAAATTTGCCCGTCCAGACACCTCCAGCTAGCCTCTCATTGGTTCTCGCTATTCCTGTTCATCTTCCGCAGAAATTGCAAACTGGGCCAAACAGGAGGTTAAAGGCGCTGACTCTCCAAGTGGGGAGAGTGTTAGTAAAGTGTCTGGAATGTTGCACCCGAGTACCAGGGGAGGAAAACTGAGACATATTTGAACACGTCTCCCGTTCACATGGTTGATCATACTTGGGTTCCACATGCATGTTTTAGCTGAAGGAAGAATACCTTAAACCTGGAGAGTTGAGACCCGTGTAATGGGTACCATGCAATATGACTTCAAAGGGTCTTCATTTGCTCACCGAACCTCTCCAATCCTATCACTGCTGCGTTTATGCCCCTGTACACATGCTTGATTCTCTTTTGGAGACATAGCAATCCATAGGTTTTACGATACTTACTAGTCAGGTACATTCTTAGGCGTTTAATATGCGGTGTTGAGTCCATTTCGTTGAGCAAGGAGTAGCTCTTGTCTATTCCATATTTGACTTAAGGAACTTTATCTGTGCTCATTTCAATCTCTGGTTTTATGCAGCACCTCAACTCACCTTTACCCTTAAGCAAGCATAAGTTGGTTTTCTAAATTTGAGACCCTGTTCTGTTCTGTAATTCAGTTCCTGTGTAGCCAAGTTTACATTCCGTGTATTACTGATATCTTATGATGTTTCTTTTTCTGTGTGACTTATTTCAGTTAGAATCATCATACCTGAATCCACTCATTGTGCTGCTAAGGGCCTGATGACATAGATTTCATTGCTGAGTGATATTGCTTTGTAAGTAAATACCACAACTTCTTTATCCATTTTTCACTTTCTGCGATGTTGAACTTGTACTGTAAACGAGGTTCTTGTAAACAGAGGCGTCCCAAACTTTGGGGTGGCTGTGTCTTTTTGATTTTAATTTCCCTAAGCTATAGGACCATAAGTGGCAGTGCCCTAGGCTCTGTTGCTTTGTTTTTTAGATGTTTCAGGAAACACCATACACTTCTCCCGAGTGTCTGTTGGCAATTTACATCCCGCCCATCAGCATAACAAGGCTCCCAGTTCTCCATGGCCTGTCCTGCCTTTCTGGATTTTACACTTTTTTCAGATGGCCCTTTTGACCGGGGGGAAGTGAGACTTCATTGTAGTGCAGATTTCCTTTGCAAGCTTGCTTGGTTGGCCAAAAAGGGCGTATGCGTTTTTTCCTGAATATATTCAGGAAAAAACGCATACGCCCTTTTTGGCCAAGTGCATCATTGTGGACGTTCTGCCTCTTTTCCTATGCTTTCAATGCAATTCCAGTCTACCTCCTGAAATCGGTTTCCTGCAATTCTGCCCCGCTTTCAAGTCCTCTTGGCAGCCTTACTTCAGTCTATTTTTGGACGATAGCTGTCATTTATAACTCTGCAGGTTTGTGAATTACAGTGCCCCTGAGCTCCTTTCTTCAACTCGCTTTCTTTTGATCTGGCCGCAACACCGCAGGATGGCTTCAGGCCCTAATCTGGTTCCGGCACGGCACGCTGAGCCTTTGGTTATTTCCTCTTCCTGGTGGGAAATGAGAGTTAAATTTGCCCGTCCAGACACCTCCAGCTAGTCTCTCATTGGTTCTCGCTATTCCTGTTCATCTTCCGCAGAAATTGCAAACTGGGCCAAACAGGAGGTTAAAGGCGCTGACTCTCCAAGTGGGGAGAGTGTTAGTAAAGCGTCTGGAATGTTGCACCCGAGTACCAGGGGAGGAAAACTGAGACATATTTGAACACGTCTCCCGTTCACATGGTTGATCATACTCTGGGTTCCACATGCATGTTTTAGCTGAAGGAAGAATACCTTAAACCTGGAGAGTTGAGACCCGTGTAATGGGTACCATGCAATATGACTTCAAAGGGTCTTCATTTGCTCACCGAACCTCTCCAATCCTATCACTGCTGCGTTTATGCCCCTGTACACATGCTTGATTCTCTTTCGGAGACATAGCAATCCATAGGTTTTAAGATACTTACTAGTCAGGTACATTCTTAGGCGTTTAATATGCGGTGTTGAGTCCATTTCGTTGAGCAAGGAGTAGCTCTTGTCTATTCCATATTTGACTTAAGGAACTTTATCTGTGCTCATTTCAATCTCTGGTTTTATGCAGCACCCCAACTCACCTTTACCCTTAAGCAAGCATAAGTTGGTTTTCTAAATTTGAGACCCTGTTCTGTTCTGTAATTCAGTTCCTGTGTAGCCAAGTTTACATTCCGTGTATTACTGATATCTTATGATGTTTCTTTTTCTGTGTGACTTATTTCAGTTAGAATCATCATACCTGAATCCACTCATTGTGATGCTAAGGGCCTGATGACATAGATTTCATTGCTGAGTGATATTGCTGTGTAAGTGAATACCACAACTTCTTTATCCATTTTTCACTTTCTGCGATGTTGAACTTGTACTGTAAACGAGGTTCTTGTAAACAGAGGCGTCCCAAACTTTGGGGTGGCTGTGTCTTTTTGATTTTAATTTCCCTAAGCTATAGGACCATAAGTGGAAGTGCCCTAGGCTCTGTTGCTTTGTTTTTTAAATGTTTCAGGAAACACCATACACTTCTCCCGAGTGTCTGTTGGCAATTTACATCCCGCCCATCAGCATAACAAGGCTCCCAGTTCTCCATGGCCTGTCCTGCCTTTCTGGATTTTACACTTTTTTCAGATGGCCCTTTTGACCGGGGGGAAGTGAGACTTCATTGTAGTGCAGATTTCCTTTGCAAGCTTGCTTGGTTGGCCAAAAAGGGCGTATGCGTTTTTTCCTGAATATATTCAGGAAAAAACGCATACGCCCTTTTTGGCCAAGTGCATCATTGTGGACGTTCTGCCTCTTTTCCTATGCTTTCAATGCAATTCCAGTCTACCTCCTGAAATCGGTTTCCTGCAATTCTGCCCCGCTTTCAAGTCCTCTTGGCAGCCTTACTTCAGTCTATTTTTGGACGATAGCTCTCATTTATAACTCTGCAGGTTTGTGAATTACAGTGCCCCTGAGCTCCTTTCTTCAACTCGCTTTCTTGTGACCTGGCCGCAACACCGCAGGATGGCTTCAGGCCCTAATCTGGTTCCGGCACGGCACGCTGAGCCTTTGGTTATTTCCTCTTCCTGGTGGGAAATGAGAGTTAAATTTGCCCGTCCAGACACCTCCAGCTAGTCTATCATTGGTTCTCGCTATTCCTGTTCATCTTCCGCAGAAATTGCAAACTGGGCCAAACAGGAGGTTAAAGGGACTGACTCTCCAAGTGGGGAGAGTGTTAGTAAAGCGTCTGGAATGTTGCACCCGAGTACCAGGGGAGGAAAACTGAGACATATTTGAACACGTCTCCCGTTCACATGGTTGATCATACTTGGGTTCCACATGCATGTTTTAGCTGAAGGAAGAATACCTTAAACCTGGAGAGTTGAGAGCCGTGTAATGGGTACCATGCAATATGACTTCAAAGGGTCTTCATTTGCTCACCGAACCTCTCCAATCCTATCACTGCTGCGTTTATGCCCCTGTACACATGCTTGATTCTCTTTCGGAGACATAGCAATCCATAGGTTTTACGATAATTACTAGTCAGGTACATTCTTAGGCGTTTAATATGCAGTGCTGAGTCCATTTCGTTGAGCAAGGAGTAGCTCTTGTCTATTCCATATTTGACTTAAGGAACTTTATCTGTGCTCATTTCAATCTCTGGTTTTATGCAGCACCCCAACTCACCTTTACCCTTAAGCAAGCATAAGTTGGTTTTCTAACTTTGAGACCCTGTTCTGTTCTGTAATTCAGTTCCTGTGTAGCCAAGTTTCCATTCCGTGTATTACTGATATCTTATGATGTTTCTTTTTCTGTGTGACTTATTTCAGTTAGAATCATCATACCTGAATCCACTCAATGTGATGCTAAGGGCCTGATGACATAGATTTCATTGCTGAGTGATATTGCTTTGTAAGTGAATACCACAACTTCTTTATCCATTTTTCACTTTCTGCTATGTTGAACTTGTATTGTAAACGAGGTTCTTGTAAACAGAGCCATTCCAAACTTTGGGGTGGCTGTGTCTTTTTGATTTTAATTTCCCTAAGCTATAGGACCATAAGTGGCAGTGCCCTAGGCTCTGTTGCTTTGTTTTTTAGATGTTTCAGGAAACACCATACACTTCTCCCAAGTGTCTGTTGGCAATTTACATCCCGCCCATCAGCATAACAAGGCTCCCAGTTCTCAATGGCCTGTTGCCTTTCTGGATTTTACACTTTTTTCAGATGGCCCTTTTGACCGGGGGGAAGTGAGACTTCATTGTAGTGCAGATTTCCTTTGCAAGCTTGCTTGGTTGGCCAAAAAGGGCGTATGCGTTTTTTCCTGAATATATTCAGGAAAAAACGCATACGCCCTTTTTGGCCAAGTGCATCATTGTGGACGTTCTGCCTCTTTTCCTATGCTTTCAATGCAATTCCAGTCTACCTCCTGAAATCGGTTTCCTGCAATTCTGCCCCGCTTTCAAGTTCTCTTGGCAGCCTTACTTCAGTCTATTTTTGGACGATAGCTGTCATTTATAACTCTGCAGGTTTGTGAATTACAGTGCCCCTGAGCTCCTTTCTTCAACTCGCTTTCTTGTGACCTGGCCGCAACACCGCAGGATGGCTTCAGGCCCTAATCTTGTTCCGGCACGGCATGCTGAGCCTTTGGTTAATTCCTCTTCCTGGTGGGAAATGAGAGTTAAATTTGCCCGTCCAGACACCTCCAGCTAGCCTCTCATTGGTTCTCGCTATTCCTGTTCATCTTCCGCAGAAATTGCAAACTGGGCCAAACAGGAGGTTAAAGGGACTGACTCTCCAAGTGGGGAGAGTGTAAGTAAAGCGTCTGGAATGTTGCACCCGAGTACCAGAGGAGGAAAACTGAGACATATTTGAACACGTCTCCCGTTCACATGGTTGATTATACTTGGGTTCCACATGCATGTTTTAGCTGAAGGAAGAATACCTTAAACCTGGGTAGTTGAAACCCGTGGAATGGGTACCATGCAATATGACTTCAAAGGGTCTTCATTTGCTCACCGAACCTCTCCAATCCTATCACTGCTGCGTTTATGCCCCTGTACACATGCTTGATTCTCTTTCGGAGACATAGCAATCCATAGGTTTTAAGATACTTACAAGTCAGGTACATTCTTAGGCGTTTAATATGCGGTGTTGAGTCCATTTCGTTGAGCAAGGAGTAGCTCTTGTCTATTCCATATTTGGCTTAAGGAACTTTATCTGTGCTCATTTCAATCTCTGGTTTTATGCAGCACCCCAACTCACCTTTACCCTTAAGCAAGCATAAGTTGGTTTTCTAAATTTGAGACCCTGTTCTGTTCTGTAATTCAGTTCCTGTGTAGCCAAGTTTACATTCCGTGTATTACTGATATCTTATGATGTTTCTTTTTCTGTGTGACTTATTTCAGTTAGAATCATCATACCTGAATCCACTCATTGTGATGCTAAGGGCCTGATGACATAGATTTCATTGCTGAGTGATATTGCTTTGTAAGTGAATACCACAACTTCTTTATCCATTTTTCACTTTCTGCGATGTTGAACTTGTACTGTAAACGAGGTTCTTGTAAACAGAGGCGTCCCAAACTTTGGGGTGGCTGTGTCTTTTTGATTTTAATTTCCCTAAGCTATAGGACCATAAGTGGCAGTGCCCTAGGCTCTGTTGCTTTGTTTTTTAGATGTTTCAGGAAACACCATACACTTCTCCCGAGTGTCTGTTGGCAATTTACATCCCGCCCATCAGCATAACAAGGCTCCCAGTTCTCCATGGCCTGTCCTGCCTTTCTGGGTTTTACACTTTTTTCAGATGGCCTTTTTGACCGGGGGATAGTGAGACTTCATTGTAGTTCAGATTTCCTTTGCAAGCTTGCTTGGTTGGCCAAAAAGGGCGTATGCGTTTTTTCCTGAATATATTCAGGAAAAAACGCATACGCCCTTTTTGGCCAAGTGCATCATTGTGGACGTTCTGCCTCTTTTCCTATGCTTTCAATGCAATTCCAGTCTACCTCCTGAAATCGGTTTCCTGCAATTCTGCCCCGCTTTCAAGTCCTCTTGGCAGCCTTACTTCAGTCTATTTTTGGACGATAGCTGTCATTTATAACTCTGCAGGTTTGTGCATTACAGTGCCCCTGAGCTCCTTTCTTCAACTCGCTTTCTTGTGACCTGGCCGCAACACCGCAGGATGGCTTCACGCCCTAATCTGGTTCCGGTACGGCACGCTGAGCCTTTGGTTATTTCCTCTTCCTGGTGGGAAATGAGAGTTAAATTTGCCCGTCCAGACACCTCCAGCTAGCCTCTCATTGGTTCTCGCTATTCCTGTTCATCTTCCGCAGAAATTGCAAACTGTGCCAAACAGGAGGTTAAAGGCGCTGACTCTCCAAGTGGGGAGAGTGTTAGTAAAGCGTCTGGAATGTTGCACCCGAGTACCAGGGGAGGAAAACTGAGACATATTTGAACACGTCTCCCGATCACATGGTTGATCATACTCTGGGTTCCACATGCATGTTTTAGCTGAAGGAAGAATACCTTAAACCTGGAGAGTTAAGACCCGTGTAATGGGTACCATGCAATATGACTTCAAAGGGTCTTCATTTGCTCACCGAACCTCTCCAATCTTATCACTGCTGCGTTTATGCCCCTGTACACATGCTTGATTCTCTTTCGGAGACATAGCAATCCATAGGTTTTAAGATACTTACTAGTCAGGTACATTCTTAGGCGTTTAATATGGGGTGTTGAGTCCATATCGTTGAGCAAGGAGTAGCTCTTGTCTATTCCATATTTGGCTTAAGGAACTTTATCTGTGCTCATTTCAATCTCTGGTTTTATGCAGCACCCCAACTCACCTTTACCTTTAAGCAAGAATAAGTAGTTTTTCTAAATTTGAGGCCCTGTTCTGTTCTGTAATTCAGTTCCTGTGTAGCCAAGTTTACATTCCGTGTATTACTGATATCTTATGATGTTTCTTTTTCTGTGTGACTTATTTCAGTTAGAATCATCATACCTGAATCCACTCATTGTGCTGCTAAGGGCCTGATGACATAGATTTCATTGCTGAGTGATATTGCTTTGTAAGTGAATACCACAACTTCTTTATCCATTTTTCACTTTCTGCGATGTTGAACTTGTATTGTAAACGAGGTTCTTGTAAACAGAGCCATTCCAAACTTTGGGGTGGCTGTGTCTTTTAGATTTTAATTTCCCTAAGCTATAGGACCATAAGTGGAAGTGCCCTAGGCTCTGTTGCTTTGTTTTTTAGATGTTTCAGGAAACACCATACACTTCTCCTGAGTGTCTGTTGGCAATTTACATCCCGCCCATCAGCATAACAAGGCTCCCAGTTCTCAATGGCCTGTTGCCTTTCTGGATTTTACACTTTTTTCAGATGGCCCTTTTGACCGGGGGGAAGTGAGACTTCATTGTAGTGCAGATTTCCTTTGCAAGCTTGCTTGGTTGGCCAAAAAGGGCGTATGCGTTTTTTCCTGAATATATTCAGGAAAAAACGCATATGCCCTTTTTGGCCAAGTGCATCATTGTGGACGTTCTGCCTCTTTTCCTATGCTTTCAATGCAATTCCAGTCTACCTCCTGAAATCGGTTTCCTGCAATTCTGCCCCGCTTTCAAGTCCTCTTGGCAGCCTTACTTCAGTCTATTTTTGGACGATAGCTGTCATTTATAACTCTGCAGGTTTGTGAATTACAGTGCCCCTGAGCTCCTTTCTTCAACTCGCTTTCTTTTGAGCTGGTCGCAACACCGCAGGATGGCTTCAGGCCCTAATCCGGTTCCGGTACGGCACGCTGAACCTTTGGTTATTTCCTCTTCCTGGTGGGAAATGAGAGTTAAATTTGCCCGTCCAGACACCTCCAGCTAGCCTCTCATTGGTTCTCGCTATTCCTGTTCATCTTCCGCAGAAATTGCAAACTGGGCCAAACAGGAGGTTAAAGGCACTGACTCTCCAAGTGGGGAGAGTGTTAGTAAAGCGTCTGGAATGTTGCACCCGAGTACCAGGGGAGGAAAACTGAGACATATTTGAACACGTCTCCCGTTCACATTGTTGATCATACTTGGGTTCCACATGCATGTTTTAGCTGAAGGAAGAATACCTTAAACCTGGAGAGTTGAGACCCGTGTAATGGGTACCATGCAATATGACTTCAAAGGGTCTTCATTTGCTCACCGAACCTCTCCAATCCTATCACTGCTGCGTTTATGCCCCTGTACACATGCTTGATTCTCTTTTGGAGACATAGCAATCCATAGGTTTTACGATACTTACTAGTCAGGTACATTCTTAGGCGTTTAATATGCGGTGTTGAGTCCATTTCGTTGAGCAAGGAGTAGCTCTTGTCTATTTCATATTTGACTTAAGGAACTTTATCTGTGCTCATTTCAATCTCTGGTTTTATGCAGCACCCCAACTCACCTTTACCCTTAAGCAAGCATAAGTTGGTTTTCTAAATTTGAGACCCTGTTCTGTTCTGTAATTCAGTTCCTGTGTAGCCAAGTTTACATTCCATGTATTACTGATATCTTATGATGTTCCTTTTTCTGTGTGACTTATTTCAGTTAGAATCATCATACCTGAATCCACTCATTGTGATGCTAAGGGCCTGATGACATAGATTTCATTGCTGAGTGATATTGCTTTGTAAGTAAATACCACAACTTCTTTATCCATTTTTCACTTTCTGCGATGTTGAACTTGTACTGTAAACGAGGTTCTTGTAAACAGAGGCGTCCCAAACTTTTGGGTGGCTGTGTCTTTTTGATTTTAATTTCCCTAAGCTATAGGACCATAAGTGGCAGTGCCCTAGGCTCTGTTGCTTTGTTTTTTAGATGTTTCAGGAAACACAATACACTTCTCCCGAGTGTCTGTTGGCAATTTACATCCCGCCCATCAGCATAACAAGGCTCCCAGTTCTCCATGGCCTGTCCTGCCTTTCTGGATTTTACACTTTTTTCAGATGGCCCTTTTGACCGGGGGGAAGTGAGACTTCATTGTAGTGCAGATTTCCTTTGCAAGCTTGCTTGGTTGGCCAAAAAGGGCGTATGCGTTTTTTCCTGAATATATTCAGGAAAAAACGCAAACGCCCTTTTTGGCTAAGTGCATCATTGTGGACGTTCTGCCTCTTTTCCTATGCTTTCAATGCAATTCCAGTCTACCTCCTGAAATCGGTTTCCTGCAATTCTGCCCCGCTTTCAAGTCCTCTTGGCAGCCTTACTTCAGTCTATTTTTGGACGATAGCTGTCATTTATAACTCTGCAGGTTTGTGCATTACAGTGCCCCTGAGCTCTTTTCTTCAACTCGGTTTCTTTTGAGCTGGCCGCAACACCGCAGGATGGCTTCAGGCCCTAATCTGGTTCCGGTACGGCACGCTGAGCCTTTGGTTATTTCCTCTTCCTGGTGGGAAATGAGAGTTAAATTTGCCCGTCCAGACACCTCCAGCTAGCCTCTCATTGCTTCTCGCTATTCCTGTTCATCTTCCGCAGAAATTGCAAACTGGGCCAAACAGGAGGTTAAAGGGACTGACTCTCCAAGTGGGGAGAGTGTAAGTAAAGCGTCTGGATTGTTGCACCCGAGTACCAGGGGAGGAAAACTGAGACATATTTGAACACGTCTCCCGATCACATGGTTGATCATACTCTAGGTTCCACATGCATGTTTTAGCTGAAGGAAGAATACCTTAAACCTGGAGAGTTGAGACCCGTGGAATGGGTACCATGCAATATGACTTCAAAGGGTCTTCATTTGCTCACCGAACCTCTCCAATCCTATCACTGCTGCGTTTATGCCCCTGTACACATGCTTGATTCTCTTTTGGAGACATAGCAATCCATAGGTTTTAAGATACTTACTAGTCAGGTACATTCTTAGGCGTTTAATATGGGGTGTTGAGTCCATTTCGTTGAGCAAGGAGTAGCTCTTGTCTATTCCATATTTGACTTAAGGAACTTTATCTGTGCTCATTTCAATCTCTGGTTTTATGCAGCACCCCAACTCACCTTTACCCTTAAGCAAGCATAAGTTGTTTTTCTAAATTTGAGACCCTGTTCTGTTCTGTAATTCAGTTCCTGTGTAGCCAAGTTTACATTCCGTGTATTACTGATATCTTATGATGTTTCTTTTTCTGTGTGACTTATTTCAGTTAGAATCATCATACCTGAATCCACTCATTGTGCTGCTAAGGGCCTGATGACACAGATTTCATTGCTGAGTGATATTGCTTTGTAAGTAAATACCACAACTTCTTTATCCATTTTTCACTTCCTGCGATGTTGAACTTGTACTGTAAACGAGGTTCTTGTAAACAGAGCCGTTCCAAACTTTGGGGTGGCTGTGTCTTTTTGATTTTAATTTCCCTAAGCTATAGGACCATAAGTGGCAGTGCCCTAGGTTCTGTTGCTTTGTTTTTTAGATGTTTCAGGAAACACCATACACTTCTCCCCAGTTGTTGTTGGCAATTTACATCCCGCCCATCAGCATAACAAGGCTCCCAGTTCTCCATGGCCTGTCCTGCCTTTCTGGGTTTTACACTTTTTTCAGATGGCCCTTTTGACCGGGGGATAGTGAGACTTCATTGTAGTTCAGATTTCCTTTGCAAGCTTGCTTGGTTGGCCAAAAAGGGCGTATGCGTTTTTTCCTGAATATATTCAGGAAAAAACGCATACGCCCTTTTTGGCCAAGTGCATCATTGTGGACGTTCTGCCTCTTTTCCTATGCTTTCAATGCAATTCCAGTCTACCTCCTGAAATCGGTTTCCTGCAATTCTGCCCCGCTTTCAAGTCCTCTTGGCAGCCTTACTTCAGTCTATTTTTGGACGATAGCTGTCATTTATAACTCTGCAGGTTTGTGCATTACAGTGCCCCTGAGCTCCTTTCTTCAACTTGCTTTCTTGTGACCTGGCCGCAACACCGCAGGATGGCTTCAGGCCCTAATCTGGTTCCAGCACGGCACGCTGAGCCTTTGGTTATTTCCTCTTCCTGGTGGGAAATGAGAGTTAAATTTGCCCGTCCAGACACCTCCAGCTAGCCTCTCATTGTTTCTCGCTATTCCTGTTCATCTTCCGCAGAAATTGCAAACTGGGCCAAACAGGAGGTTAAAGACGCTGACTCTCCCAGTGGGGAGAGTGTTAGTAAAGCGTCTGGAATGTTGCACCCGAGTACCAGGGGAGGAAAACTGAGACATATTTGAACACGTCTCCCGTTCACATGGTTGATCATACTTGGGTTCCACATGCATGTTTTAGCTGAAGGAAGAATACCTTAAACCTGGAGAGTTGAGACCCGTGGAATGGGTACCATGCAATATGACTTCAAAGGGTCTTCATTTGCTCACCGAACCTCTCCAATCCTATCACTGCTGCGTTTATGCCCCTGTACACATGCTTGATTCTCTTTTGGAGACATAGCAATCCATAGGTTTTACGATAATTACTAGTCAGGTACATTCTTAGGCGTTTAATATGCGGTGTTGAGTCCATTTCGTTGAGCAAGGAGTAGCTCTTGTCTATTCCATATTTGACTTAAGGAACTTTATCTGTGCTCATTTCAATCTCTGGTTTTATGCAGCACCCCAACTCACCTTTACCCTTAAGCAAGCATAAGTTGGTTTTCTAAATTTGAGACCCTGTTCTGTTCTGTAATTCAGTTCCTGTGTAGCCAAGTTTCCATTCCGTGTATTAGTGATATCTTATGATGTTTCTTTTTCTGTGTGACTTATTTCAGTTAGAATCATCATACCTGAATCCACTCATTGTGCTGCTAAGGGCCTGATGACACAGATTTCATTGCTGAGTGATATTGCTTTGTAAGTAAATACCACAACTTCTTTATCCATTTTTCACTTTCTGCGATGTTGAACTTGTACTGTAAACGAGGTTCTTGTAAACAGAGCCGTTCCAAACTTTGGGGTGGCTGTGTCTTTTTGATTTAAATTTCCCTAAGCTATAGGACCATAAGTGGAAGTGCCCTAGGTTCTGTTGCTTTGTTTTTTAGATGTTTCAGGAAACACCATACACTTCTCCCAAGTGTCTGTTGGCAATTTACATCCCGCCCATCAGCATAACAAAGCTCCCAGTTCTCCATGGCCTGTCCTGCCTTTCTAGATTTTACACTTTTTTCAGATGGCCCTTTTGACCGGGGGGAAGTGAGACTTCATTGTAGTGCAGATTTCCTTTGCAAGCTTGCTTGGTTGGCCAAAAAGGGCGTATGCGTTTTTTCCTGAATATATTCAGGAAAAAACGCATACGCACTTTTCGGCCAAGTGCATCATTGTGGACGTTCTGCCTCTTTTCCTATGCTTTCAATGCAATTCCAGTCTACCTCCTGAAATCGGTTTCCTGCAATTCTGCCCCGCTTTCAAGTCCTCTTGGCAGCCTTACTTCAGTCTATTTTTGGACGATAGCTGTCATTTATAACTCTGCAGGTTTGTGCATTACAGTGCCCCTGAGCTCTTTTCTTCAACTCGGTTTCTTTTGAGCTGGCCGCAACACCGCAGGATGGCTTCAGGCCCTAATCTGGTTCCGGTACGGCACGCTGAGCCTTTGGTTATTTCCTCTTCCTGGTGGGAAATGAGAGTTAAATTTGCCCGTCCAGACACCTCCAGCTAGCCTCTCATTGTTTCTCGCTATTCCTGTTCATCTTCCGCAGAAATTGCAAACTGGGCCAAACAGGAGGTTAAAGGCGCTGACTCTCCAAGTCGGGAGAGTGTTAGTAAAGTGTCTGGAATGTTGCACCCGAGTACCAGGGGAGGAAAACTGAGACATATTTGAACATGTCTCCCGATCATATGGTTGATCATACTCTGGGTTCCACATGCATGTTTTAGCTGAAGGAAGAATACCTTAAACCTGGAGAGTTGAGACCCGTGTAATGGTTACCATGCAATATGACTTCAAAGGGTCTTCATTTGCTCACCGAACCTCTCCAATCCTATCACTGCTGCGTTTATGCCCCTGTACACATGCTTGATTCTCTTTCGGAGACATAGCAATCCATAGGTTTTACGATACTTACTAGTCAGGTACATTCTTAGGCGTTTAATATGCGGTGTTGAGTCCATTTCGTTGAGCAAGGAGTAGCTCTTGTCTATTCCATATTTGACTTAAGGAACTTTATCTGTGCTCATTTCAATCTCTGGTTTTATGCAGCACCCCAACTCACCTTTACCCTTAAGCAAGCATAAGTTGGTTTTCTAAATTTGAGAACCTGTTCTGTTTTGGAATTCAGTTCCTGTGTAGCCAAGTTTACATTCCGTGTATTACTGATATCTTATGATGTTTCTTTTTCTGTGTGACTTATTTCAGTGAGAATCATCGTACCTGAATCTACTCATTATGCTGCTACGGGCCTGATGACATAGATTTCATTGCTGAGTGATACTGCATTGTACGTAAGTACCACAAGTTCTTTATCCATTTTTCACTTTCTGCGATGTTGAACTTGTACTGTAAACGAGGTTCTTGTAAACAGAGCCGTTCCAAACTTTGGGGTGGCTGTGTCTTTTTGATTTTAATTTCCCTAAGCTATAGGACCATAAGTGGCAGTGCCCTAGGCTCTGTTGCTTTGTTTTTTAGATGTTTCAGGAAACACCATACACTTCTCCCAAGTGTCTGTTGGCAATTTACATCCCGCCCATCAGCATAACAAGGCTCCCAGTTCTCAATGGCCTGTTGCCTTTCTGGATTTTACACTTTTTTCAGATGGCCCTTTTGACCGGGGGGAAGTGAGACTTCATTGTAGTGCAGATTTCCTTTGCAAGCTTGCTTGGTTGGCCAAAAAGGGCGTATGCGTTTTTTCCTGAATATATTCAGGAAAAAACGCATACGCCCTTTTTGGCCAAGTGCATCATTGTGGACGTTCTGCCTCTTTTCCTATGCTTTCAATGCAATTCCAGTCTACCTCCTGAAATCGGTTTCCTGCAATTCTGCCCCGCTTTCAAGTCCTCTTGGCAGCCTTACTTCAGTCTATTTTTGGACGATAGCTGTCATTTATAACTCTGCAGGTTTGTGAATTACAGTGCCCCTGAGCTCCTTTCTTCAACTCGCTTTCTTGTGACCTGGCCGCAACACCGCAGGATGGCTTCAGGCCCTAATCTGGTTCCGGTACGGCACGCTGAACCTTTGGTTATTTCCTCTTCCTGGTGGGAAATGAGAGTTAAATTTGCCCGTCCAGACACCTCCAGCTAGCCTCTCATTGGTTCTCGCTATTCCTGTTCATCTTCCGCAGAAATTGCAAACTGGGCCAAACAGGAGGTTAAAGGGACTGACTCTCCAAGTGGGGAGAGTGTTAGTAAAGCGTCTGGAATGTTGCACCCGAGTACCAGGGGAGGAAAACTGAGACATATTTGAACACATCTCCCGATCACATGGTTGATCATACTCTAGGTTCCACATGCATGTTTTAGCTGAAGGAAGAATACCTTAAACCTGGGTAGTTGAAACCCGTGGAATGGGTACCATGCAATATGACTTCAAAGGGTCTTCATTTGCTCACCGAACCTCTCCCATCCTATCACTGCTGCGTTTATGCCCCTGTACACATGCTTGATTCTCTTTCGGAGACATAGCAATCCATAGGTTTTAAGATACTTACTAGTCAGGTACATTCTTAGGCGTTTAATATGGGGTGTGGAGTCCATTTCGTTGAGCAAGGAGTAGCTCTTGTCTATTCCATATTTGGCTTAAGGAACTTTATCTGTGCTCATTTCAATCTCTGGTTTTATGCAGCACCCCAACTCACCTTTACCCTTAAGCAAGAATAAGATGGTTTTCTAAATTTGAGACCCTGTTCTGTTCTGTAATTCAGTTCCTGTGTAGCCAAGTTTACATTCCGTGTATTACTGATATCTTATGATGTTTCATTTTCTGTGTGACTTATTTCAGTTAGAATCATCATACCTGAATCCACTCATTGTGCTGCTAAGGGCCTGATGACACAGATTTCATTGCTGAGTGATATTGCTTTGTAAGTAAATACCACAACTTCTTTATCCATTTTTCACTTTCTGCGATGTTGAACTTGTACTGTAAACGAGGTTCTTGTAAACAGAGCCGTTCCAAACTTTGGGGTGGCTGTGTCTTTTTGATTTTAATTTCCCTAAGCTATAGGACCATAAGTGGAAGTGCCCTAGGTTCTGTTGCTTTGTTTTTTAGATGTTTCAGGAAACACCATACACTTCTCCCGAGTGGTTGTTGGCAATTTACATCCCGCCCATCAGCATAACAAGGCTCCCAGTTCTCCATGGCCTGTCCTGCCTTTCTGGATTTTACACTTTTTTCAGATGGCCCTTTTGACCGGGGGGAAGTGAGACTTCATTGTAGTGCAGATTTCCTTTGCAAGCTTGCTTGGTTGGCCAAAAAGGGCGTATGCGTTTTTTCCTGAATATATTCAGGAAAAAACGCATACGCCCTTTTTGGCCAAGTGCATCATTGTGGACGTTCTGCCTCTTTTCCTATGCTTTCAATGCAATTCCAGTCTACCTCCTGAAATCGGTTTCCTGCAATTCTGCCCCGCTTTCAAGTCCTCTTGGCAGCCTTACTTCAGTCTATTTTTGGACGATAGCTGTCATTTATAACTCTGCAGGTTTGTGAATTACAGTGCCCCTGAGCTCCTTTCTTCAACTCGCTTTCTTTTGAGCTGGTCGCAACACCGCAGGATGGCTTCAGGCCCTAATCCGGTTCCGGTACGGCACGCTGAACCTTTGGTTATTTCCTCTTCCTGGTGGGAAATGAGAGTTAAATTTGCCCGTCCAGACACCTCCAGCTAGCCTCTCATTGGTTCTCGCTATTCCTGTTCATCTTCCGCAGAAATTGCAAACTGGGCCAAACAGGAGGTTAAAGGCACTGACTCTCCAAGTGGGGAGAGTGTTAGTAAAGCGTCTGGAATGTTGCACCCGAGTACCAGGGGAGGAAAACTGAGACATATTTGAACACGTCTCCCGTTCACATTGTTGATCATACTTGGGTTCCACATGCATGTTTTAGCTGAAGGAAGAATACCTTAAACCTGGAGAGTTGAGACCCGTGTAATGGGTACCATGCAATATGACTTCAAAGGGTCTTCATTTGCTCACCGAACCTCTCCAATCCTATCACTGCTGCGTTTATGCCCCTGTACACATGCTTGATTCTCTTTTGGAGACATAGCAATCCATAGGTTTTACGATACTTACTAGTCAGGTACATTCTTAGGCGTTTAATATGCGGTGTTGAGTCCATTTCGTTGAGCAAGGAGTAGCTCTTGTCTATTTCATATTTGACTTAAGGAACTTTATCTGTGCTCATTTCAATCTCTGGTTTTATGCAGCACCCCAACTCACCTTTACCCTTAAGCAAGCATAAGTTGGTTTTCTAAATTTGAGACCCTGTTCTGTTCTGTAATTCAGTTCCTGTGTAGCCAAGTTTACATTCCATGTATTACTGATATCTTATGATGTTCCTTTTTCTGTGTGACTTATTTCAGTTAGAATCATCATACCTGAATCCACTCATTGTGATGCTAAGGGCCTGATGACATAGATTTCATTGCTGAGTGATATTGCTTTGTAAGTAAATACCACAACTTCTTTATCCATTTTTCACTTTCTGCGATGTTGAACTTGTACTGTAAACGAGGTTCTTGTAAACAGAGGCGTCCCAAACTTTTGGGTGGCTGTGTCTTTTTGATTTTAATTTCCCTAAGCTATAGGACCATAAGTGGCAGTGCCCTAGGCTCTGTTGCTTTGTTTTTTAGATGTTTCAGGAAACACAATACACTTCTCCCGAGTGTCTGTTGGCAATTTACATCCCGCCCATCAGCATAACAAGGCTCCCAGTTCTCCATGGCCTGTCCTGCCTTTCTGGATTTTACACTTTTTTCAGATGGCCCTTTTGACCGGGGGGAAGTGAGACTTCATTGTAGTGCAGATTTCCTTTGCAAGCTTGCTTGGTTGGCCAAAAAGGGCGTATGCGTTTTTTCCTGAATATATTCAGGAAAAAACGCAAACGCCCTTTTTGGCTAAGTGCATCATTGTGGACGTTCTGCCTCTTTTCCTATGCTTTCAATGCAATTCCAGTCTACCTCCTGAAATCGGTTTCCTGCAATTCTGCCCCGCTTTCAAGTCCTCTTGGCAGCCTTACTTCAGTCTATTTTTGGACGATAGCTGTCATTTATAACTCTGCAGGTTTGTGCATTACAGTGCCCCTGAGCTCTTTTCTTCAACTCGGTTTCTTTTGAGCTGGCCGCAACACCGCAGGATGGCTTCAGGCCCTAATCTGGTTCCGGTACGGCACGCTGAGCCTTTGGTTATTTCCTCTTCCTGGTGGGAAATGAGAGTTAAATTTGCCCGTCCAGACACCTCCAGCTAGCCTCTCATTGCTTCTCGCTATTCCTGTTCATCTTCCGCAGAAATTGCAAACTGGGCCAAACAGGAGGTTAAAGGGACTGACTCTCCAAGTGGGGAGAGTGTAAGTAAAGCGTCTGGATTGTTGCACCCGAGTACCAGGGGAGGAAAACTGAGACATATTTGAACACGTCTCCCGATCACATGGTTGATCATACTCTAGGTTCCACATGCATGTTTTAGCTGAAGGAAGAATACCTTAAACCTGGAGAGTTGAGACCCGTGGAATGGGTACCATGCAATATGACTTCAAAGGGTCTTCATTTGCTCACCGAACCTCTCCAATCCTATCACTGCTGCGTTTATGCCCCTGTACACATGCTTGATTCTCTTTTGGAGACATAGCAATCCATAGGTTTTAAGATACTTACTAGTCAGGTACATTCTTAGGCGTTTAATATGGGGTGTTGAGTCCATTTCGTTGAGCAAGGAGTAGCTCTTGTCTATTCCATATTTGACTTAAGGAACTTTATCTGTGCTCATTTCAATCTCTGGTTTTATGCAGCACCCCAACTCACCTTTACCCTTAAGCAAGCATAAGTTGTTTTTCTAAATTTGAGACCCTGTTCTGTTCTGTAATTCAGTTCCTGTGTAGCCAAGTTTACATTCCGTGTATTACTGATATCTTATGATGTTTCTTTTTCTGTGTGACTTATTTCAGTTAGAATCATCATACCTGAATCCACTCATTGTGCTGCTAAGGGCCTGATGACACAGATTTCATTGCTGAGTGATATTGCTTTGTAAGTAAATACCACAACTTCTTTATCCATTTTTCACTTCCTGCGATGTTGAACTTGTACTGTAAACGAGGTTCTTGTAAACAGAGCCGTTCCAAACTTTGGGGTGGCTGTGTCTTTTTGATTTTAATTTCCCTAAGCTATAGGACCATAAGTGGCAGTGCCCTAGGTTCTGTTGCTTTGTTTTTTAGATGTTTCAGGAAACACCATACACTTCTCCCCAGTTGTTGTTGGCAATTTACATCCCGCCCATCAGCATAACAAGGCTCCCAGTTCTCCATGGCCTGTCCTGCCTTTCTGGGTTTTACACTTTTTTCAGATGGCCCTTTTGACCGGGGGATAGTGAGACTTCATTGTAGTTCAGATTTCCTTTGCAAGCTTGCTTGGTTGGCCAAAAAGGGCGTATGCGTTTTTTCCTGAATATATTCAGGAAAAAACGCATACGCCCTTTTTGGCCAAGTGCATCATTGTGGACGTTCTGCCTCTTTTCCTATGCTTTCAATGCAATTCCAGTCTACCTCCTGAAATCGGTTTCCTGCAATTCTGCCCCGCTTTCAAGTCCTCTTGGCAGCCTTACTTCAGTCTATTTTTGGACGATAGCTGTCATTTATAACTCTGCAGGTTTGTGCATTACAGTGCCCCTGAGCTCCTTTCTTCAACTTGCTTTCTTGTGACCTGGCCGCAACACCGCAGGATGGCTTCAGGCCCTAATCTGGTTCCAGCACGGCACGCTGAGCCTTTGGTTATTTCCTCTTCCTGGTGGGAAATGAGAGTTAAATTTGCCCGTCCAGACACCTCCAGCTAGCCTCTCATTGTTTCTCGCTATTCCTGTTCATCTTCCGCAGAAATTGCAAACTGGGCCAAACAGGAGGTTAAAGACGCTGACTCTCCCAGTGGGGAGAGTGTTAGTAAAGCGTCTGGAATGTTGCACCCGAGTACCAGGGGAGGAAAACTGAGACATATTTGAACACGTCTCCCGTTCACATGGTTGATCATACTTGGGTTCCACATGCATGTTTTAGCTGAAGGAAGAATACCTTAAACCTGGAGAGTTGAGACCCGTGGAATGGGTACCATGCAATATGACTTCAAAGGGTCTTCATTTGCTCACCGAACCTCTCCAATCCTATCACTGCTGCGTTTATGCCCCTGTACACATGCTTGATTCTCTTTTGGAGACATAGCAATCCATAGGTTTTACGATAATTACTAGTCAGGTACATTCTTAGGCGTTTAATATGCGGTGTTGAGTCCATTTCGTTGAGCAAGGAGTAGCTCTTGTCTATTCCATATTTGACTTAAGGAACTTTATCTGTGCTCATTTCAATCTCTGGTTTTATGCAGCACCCCAACTCACCTTTACCCTTAAGCAAGCATAAGTTGGTTTTCTAAATTTGAGACCCTGTTCTGTTCTGTAATTCAGTTCCTGTGTAGCCAAGTTTCCATTCCGTGTATTAGTGATATCTTATGATGTTTCTTTTTCTGTGTGACTTATTTCAGTTAGAATCATCATACCTGAATCCACTCATTGTGCTGCTAAGGGCCTGATGACACAGATTTCATTGCTGAGTGATATTGCTTTGTAAGTAAATACCACAACTTCTTTATCCATTTTTCACTTTCTGCGATGTTGAACTTGTACTGTAAACGAGGTTCTTGTAAACAGAGCCGTTCCAAACTTTGGGGTGGCTGTGTCTTTTTGATTTTAATTTCCCTAAGCTATAGGACCATAAGTGGCAGTGCCCTAGGCTCTGTTGCTTTGTTTTTTAGATGTTTCAGGAAACACCATACACTTCTCCCAAGTGTCTGTTGGCAATTTACATCCCGCCCATCAGCATAACAAGGCTCCCAGTTCTCAATGGCCTGTTGCCTTTCTGGATTTTACACTTTTTTCAGATGGCCCTTTTGACCGGGGGGAAGTGAGACTTCATTGTAGTGCAGATTTCCTTTGCAAGCTTGCTTGGTTGGCCAAAAAGGGCGTATGCGTTTTTTCCTGAATATATTCAGGAAAAAACGCATACGCCCTTTTTGGCCAAGTGCATCATTGTGGACGTTCTGCCTCTTTTCCTATGCTTTCAATGCAATTCCAGTCTACCTCCTGAAATCGGTTTCCTGCAATTCTGCCCCGCTTTCAAGTCCTCTTGGCAGCCTTACTTCAGTCTATTTTTGGACGATAGCTGTCATTTATAACTCTGCAGGTTTGTGAATTACAGTGCCCCTGAGCTCCTTTCTTCAACTCGCTTTCTTGTGACCTGGCCGCAACACCGCAGGATGGCTTCAGGCCCTAATCTGGTTCCGGTACGGCACGCTGAACCTTTGGTTATTTCCTCTTCCTGGTGGGAAATGAGAGTTAAATTTGCCCGTCCAGACACCTCCAGCTAGCCTCTCATTGGTTCTCGCTATTCCTGTTCATCTTCCGCAGAAATTGCAAACTGGGCCAAACAGGAGGTTAAAGGGACTGACTCTCCAAGTGGGGAGAGTGTTAGTAAAGCGTCTGGAATGTTGCACCCGAGTACCAGGGGAGGAAAACTGAGACATATTTGAACACATCTCCCGATCACATGGTTGATCATACTCTAGGTTCCACATGCATGTTTTAGCTGAAGGAAGAATACCTTAAACCTGGGTAGTTGAAACCCGTGGAATGGGTACCATGCAATATGACTTCAAAGGGTCTTCATTTGCTCACCGAACCTCTCCCATCCTATCACTGCTGCGTTTATGCCCCTGTACACATGCTTGATTCTCTTTCGGAGACATAGCAATCCATAGGTTTTAAGATACTTACTAGTCAGGTACATTCTTAGGCGTTTAATATGGGGTGTGGAGTCCATTTCGTTGAGCAAGGAGTAGCTCTTGTCTATTCCATATTTGGCTTAAGGAACTTTATCTGTGCTCATTTCAATCTCTGGTTTTATGCAGCACCCCAACTCACCTTTACCCTTAAGCAAGAATAAGATGGTTTTCTAAATTTGAGACCCTGTTCTGTTCTGTAATTCAGTTCCTGTGTAGCCAAGTTTACATTCCGTGTATTACTGATATCTTATGATGTTTCATTTTCTGTGTGACTTATTTCAGTTAGAATCATCATACCTGAATCCACTCATTGTGCTGCTAAGGGCCTGATGACACAGATTTCATTGCTGAGTGATATTGCTTTGTAAGTAAATACCACAACTTCTTTATCCATTTTTCACTTTCTGCGATGTTGAACTTGTACTGTAAACGAGGTTCTTGTAAACAGAGCCGTTCCAAACTTTGGGGTGGCTGTGTCTTTTTGATTTTAATTTCCCTAAGCTATAGGACCATAAGTGGAAGTGCCCTAGGTTCTGTTGCTTTGTTTTTTAGATGTTTCAGGAAACACCATACACTTCTCCCGAGTGGTTGTTGGCAATTTACATCCCGCCCATCAGCATAACAAGGCTCCCAGTTCTCCATGGCCTGTCCTGCCTTTCTGGATTTTACACTTTTTTCAGATGGCCCTTTTGACCGGGGGGAAGTGAGACTTCATTGTAGTGCAGATTTCCTTTGCAAGCTTGCTTGGTTGGCCAAAAAGGGCGTATGCGTTTTTTCCTGAATATATTCAGGAAAAAACGCATACGCCCTTTTTGGCCAAGTGCATCATTGTGGACGTTCTGCCTCTTTTCCTATGCTTTCAATGCAATTCCAGTCTACCTCCTGAAATCGGTTTCCTGCAATTCTGCCCCGCTTTCAAGTCCTCTTGGCAGCCTTACTTCAGTCTATTTTTGGACGATAGCTGTCATTTATAACTCTGCAGGTTTGTGAATTACAGTGTCCCTGAGCTCCTTTCTTCAACTCGCTTTCTTTTGAGCTGGCCGCAACACCGCAGGATGGCTTCAGGCCCTAATCTGGTTCCGGCCCGGCACGCTGAGCCTTTGGTTAATTCTTCTTCCTGGTGGGAAATGAGAGTTAAATTTGCCCGTCCAGACACCTCCAGCTAGCCTCTCATTGGTTCTCACTATTCCTGTTCATCTTCCGCAGAAATGGCAAACTGGGCCAAACAGGAGGTTAAAGGGACTGACTCTCCAAGTGGGGAGAGTGTTAGTAAAGCGTCTGGAATGTTGCACCCGAGTACCAGGGGAGGAAAACTGAGACATATTTGAACACATCTCCCGATCACATGGTTGATCATACTCTAGGTTCCACATGCATGTTTTAGCTGAAGGAGGAATACCTTAAACCTGGGTAGTTGAAACCCGTGGAATGGGTACCATGCAATATGACTTCAAAGGGTCTTCATTTGCTCACCGAACCTCTCCAATCCTATCACTGCTGCGTTTATGCCCCTGTACACATGCTTGATTCTCTTTCGGAGACATAGCAATCCATAGCTTTTAAGATACTTACTAGTCAGGTACATTCTTAGGCGTTTAATATGGGGTGTGGAGTCCATTTCGTTGAGCAAGGAGTAGCTCTTGTCTATTCCATATTTGGCTTAAGGAACTTTATCTGTGCTCATTTCAATCTCTGGTTTTATGCAGCACCCCAACTCACCTTTACCCTTAAGCAAGAATAAGATGGTTTTCTAAATTTGAGACCCTGTTCTGTTCTGTAATTCAGTTCCTGTGTAGCCAAGTTTACATTCCGTGTATTACTGATATCTTATGATGTTTCATTTTCTGTGTGACTTATTTCAGTTAGAATCATCATACCTGAATCCACTCATTGTGCTGCTAAGGGCCTGATGACACAGATTTCATTGCTGAGTGATATTGCTTTGTAAGTAAATACCACAACTTCTTTATCCATTTTTCACTTTCTGCGATGTTGAACTTGTACTGTAAACGAGGTTCTTGTAAACAGAGCCGTTCCAAACTTTGGGGTGGCTGTGTCTTTTTGATTTTAATTTCCCTAAGCTATAGGACCATAAGTGGAAGTGCCCTAGGTTCTGTTGCTTTGTTTTTTAGATGTTTCAGGAAACACCATACACTTCTCCCGAGTGGTTGTTGGCAATTTACATCCCGCCCATCAGCATAACAAGGCTCCCAGTTCTCCATGGCCTGTCCTGCCTTTCTGGATTTTACACTTTTTTCAGATGGCCCTTTTGACCGGGAGGAAGTGAGACTTCATTGTAGTGCAGATTTCCTTTGCAAGCTTGCTTGGTTGGCCAAAAAGGGCGTATGCGTTTTTTCCTGAATATATTCAGGAAAAAACGCATACGCCCTTTTTGGCCAAGTGCATCATTGTGGACGTTCTGCCTCTTTTCCTATGCTTTCAATGCAATTCCAGTCTACCTCCTGAAATCGGTTTCCTGCAATTCTGCCCCGCTTTAAAGTCCTCTTGGCAGCCTTACTTCAGTGTATTTTTGGACGATAGCTGTCATTTATAACTCTGCAGGTTTGTGAATTACAGTGCCCCTGAGCTCCTTTCTTCAACTCGCTTTCTTTTGAGCTGGCCGCAACACCGCAGGATGGCTTCAGGCCCTAATCTGGTTCCGGTACGGCACGCTGAGCCTTTGGTTATTTCCTCTTCCTGGTGGGAAATGAGAGTTAAATTTGCCCGTCCAGACACCTCCAGCTAGCCTCTCATTGGTTCTCGCTATTCCTGTTCATCTTCCGCAGAAATTGCAAACTGGGCCAAACAGGAGGTTAAAGGCGCTGACTCTCCAAGTGGGGAGAGTGTTAGTAAAGCGTCTGGAATGTTGCACCCGAGTACCAGGGGAGGAAAACTGAGACATATTTGAACACGTCTCCCGTTCACATGGTTGATCATACTTGGGTTCCACATGCATGTTTTAGCTGAAGGAAGAATACCTTAAACCTGGAGAGTTGAGACCCGTGTAATGGGTACCATGCAATATGACTTCAAAGGGTCTTCATTTGCTCACCGAACCTCTCCAATCCTATCACTGCTGCGTTTATGCCCCTGTACACATACTTGATTCTCTTTTGGAGACATAGCAATCCATAGGTTTTACGATACTTACTAGTCAGGTACATTCTTAGGCGTTTAATATGCGGTGTTGAGTCCATTTCATTGAGCAAGGAGTAGCTCTTGTCTATTCCATATTTGACTTAAGGAACTTTATCTGTGCTCATTTCAATCTCTGGTTTTATGCAGCACCCCAACTCACCTTTACCCTTAAGCAAGCATAAGTTGGTTTTCTAAATTTGAGACCCTGTTCTGTTCTGTAATTCAGTTCCTGTGTAGCCAAGTTTACATTCCGTGTATTACTGATATCTTATGATGTTTCTTTTTCTGTGTGACTTATTTCAGTTAGAATCATCATACCTGAATCCACTCATTGTGATGCTAAGGGCCTGATGACATAGATTTCATTGCTGAGTGATATTGCTTTGTAAGTAAATACCACAACTTCTTTATCCATTTTTCACTTTCTGCGATGTTGAACTTGTACTGTAAACGAGGTTCTTGTAAACAGAGGCGTCCCAAACTTTGGGGTGGCTGTGTCTTTTTGATTTTAATTTCCCTAAGCTATAGGACCATAAGTGGCAGTGCCCTAGGCTCTGTTGCTTTGTTTTTTAGATGTTTCAGGAAACACCATACACTTCTCCCGAGTGTCTGTTGGCAATTTACATCCCGCCCATCAGCATAACAAGGCTCCCAGTTCTCCATGGCCTGTCCTGCCTTTCTGGATTTTACACTTTTTTCAGATGGCCCTTTTGACCGGGGGGAAGTGAGACTTCATTGTAGTGCAGATTTCCTTTGCAAGCTTGCTTGGTTGGCCAAAAAGGGCGTATGCGTTTTTTCCTGAATATATTCAGGAAAAAACGCATACGCCCTTTTTGGCCCAGTGCATCATTGTGGACGTTCTGCCTCTTTTCCTATGCTTTCAATGCAATTCCAGTCTACCTCCTGAAATCGGTTTCCTGCAATTCTGCCCCGCTTTCAAGTCCTCTTGGCAGCCTTCCTTCAGTCTATTTTTGGACGATAGCTGTCATTTATAACTCTGCAGGTTTGTGAATTACAGTGCCCCTGAGCTCCTTTCTTCAACTCGCTTTCTTTTGAGCTGGCCGCAACACCGCAGGATGGCTTCAGGCCCTAATCTGGTTCCGGTACGGCACGCTGAGCCTTTGGTTATTTCCTCTTCCTGGTGGGAAATGAGAGTTAAATTTGCCCGTCCAGACACCTCCAGCTAGCCTCTCATTGGTTCTCGCTATTCCTGTTCATCTTCCGCAGAAATTGCAAACTGGGCCAAACAGGAGTTTAAAGGCGCTGACTCTCCAAGTGGGGAGAGTGTTAGTAAAGCGTCTGGAATGTTGCACCCGAGTACCAGGGGAGGAAAACTGAGACATATTTGAACACGTCTCCCGTTCACATGGTTGATCATACTTGGGTTCCACATGCATGTTTTAGCTGAAGGAAGAATACCTTAAACCTGGAGAGTTGAGACCCGTGTAATGGGTACCATGCAATATGACTTCAAAGGGTCTTCATTTGCTCACCGAACCTCTCCAATCCTATCACTGCTGCGTTTATGCCCCTGTACACATGCTTGATTCTCTTTTGGAGACATAGCAATCCATAGGTTTTACGATACTTACTAGTCAGGTACATTCTTAGGCGTTTAATATGCGGTGTTGAGTCCATTTCGTTGAGCAAGGAGTAGCTCTTGTCTATTCCATATTTGACTTAAGGAACTTTATCTGTGCTCATTTCAATCTCTGGTTTTATGCAGCACCCCAACTCACCTTTACCCTTAAGCAAGCATAAGTTGGTTTTCTAAATTTGAGACCCTGTTCTGTTCTGTAATTCAGTTCCTGTGTAGCCAAGTTTACATTCCGTGTATTACTGATATCTTATGATGTTTCTTTTTCTGTGTGACTTATTTCAGTTAGAATCATCATACCTGAATCCACTCATTGTGATGCTAAGGGCCTGATGACATAGATTTCATTGCTGAGTGATATTGCTTTGTAAGTAAATACCACAACTTCTTTATCCATTTTTCACTTTCTGCGATGTTGAACTTGTACTGTAAACGAGGTTCTTGTAAACAGAGGCGTCCCAAACTTTGGGGTGGCTGTGTCTTTTTGATTTTAATTTCCCTAAGCTATAGGACCATAAGTGGCAGTGCCCTAGGCTCTGTTGCTTTGTTTTTTAGATGTTTCAGGAAACACCATACACTTCTCCCGAGTGTCTGTTGGCAATTTACATCCCGCCCATCAGCATAACAAGGCTCCCAGTTCTCCATGGCCTGTCCTGCCTTTCTGGATTTTACACTTTTTTCAGATGGCCCTTTTGACCGGGGGGAAGTGAGACTTCATTGTAGTGCAGATTTCCTTTGCAAGCTTGCTTGGTTGGCCAAAAAGGGCGTATGCGTTTTTTCCTGAATATATTCAGGAAAAAACTCATACGCCCTTTTTGGCCAAGTGCATCATTGTGGACGTTCTGCCTCTTTTCCTATGCTTTCAATGCAATTCCAGTCTACCTCCTGAAATCGGTTTCCTGCAATTCTGCCCCGCTTTCAAGTCCTCTTGGCAGCCTTACTTCAGTCTATTTTTGGACGATAGCTGTCATTTATAACTCTGCAGGTTTGTGAATTACAGTGCCCCTGAGCTCCTTTCTTCAACTCGCTTTCTTGTGACCTGGCCACAACACCGCAGGATGGCTTCAGGCCCTAATCAGGTTCCGGCCCGGCATGCTGAGCCTTTGGTTAATTCCTCTTCCTGGTGGGAAATGAGAGTTAAATTTGCCCGTCCAGACACCTCCAGCTAGCCTCTCATTGGTTTTCGCTATTCCTGTTCATCTTCCGCAGAAATTGCAAACTGGGCCAAACAGGAGGTTAAAGGGACTGACTCTCCAAGTGGGGAGAGTGTTAGTAAAGCGTCTGGAATGTTGCACCCGAGTACCAGGGGAGGAAAACTGAGACATATTTGAACACGTCTCCCGATCACATGGTTGATCATACTCTAGGTTCCACATGCATGTTTTAGCTGAAGGAAGAATACCTTAAACCTGGGTATTTGAAACCCGTGGAATGGGTACCATGCAATATGACTTCAAAGGGTCTTCATTTGCTCACCGAACCTCTCCAATCCTATCACTGCTGCGTTTATGCCCCTGTACACATGCTTGATTCTCTTTCGGAGACATAGCAATCCATAGGTTTTAAGATACTTACTAGTCAGGTACATTCTTAGGCGTTTAATATGCGGTGTTGAGTCCATTTCGTTGAGCAAGGAGTAGCTCTTGTCTATTCCATATTTGGCTTAAGGAACTTTATCTGTGCTCATTTCAATCTCTGGTTTTATGCAGCACCCCAACTCACCTTTACCCTTAAGCAAGCATAAGTTGTTTTTCTAAATTTGAGACCATGTTCTGTTCTGTAATTCAGTTCCTGTGTAACCAAGTTTACATTCCGTGTATTACTGATATCTTATGATGTTTCTTTTTCTGTGTGACTTATTTCTGTTAGAATCATCATACCTGAATCCACTCATTGTGCTGCTAAGGGCCTGATGACATAGATTTCATTGCTGAGTGATATTGCTTTGTAAGTGAATACCACAACTTCTTTATCCATTTTTCACTTTCTGCGATGTTGAACTTGTACTGTAAACGAGGTTCTTGTAAACAGAGGCGTCCCAAACTTTGGGGTGGCTGTGTCTTTTTGATTTTAATTTCCCTAAGCTATAGGACCATAAGTGGCAGTGCCCTAGGCTCTGTTGCTTTGTTTTTTAGATGTTTCAGGAAACACCATACACTTCTCCCGAGTGTCTGTTGGCAATTTACATCCCGCCCATCAGCATAACAAGGCTCCCAGTTCTCCATGGCCTGTCCTGCCTTTCTGGATTTTACACTTTTTTCAGATGGCCCTTTTGACCGGGGGGAAGTGAGACTTCATTGTAGTGCAGATTTCCTTTGCAAGCTTGCTTGGTTGGCCAAAAAGGCCGTATGCGTTTTTTCCTGAATATATTCAGGAAAAAACTCATACGCCCTTTTTGGCCAAGTGCATCATTGTGGACGTTCTGCCTCTTTTCCTATGCTTTCAATGCAATTCCAGTCTACCTCCTGAAATCGGTTTCCTGCAATTCTGCCCCGCTTTCAAGTCCTCTTGGCAGCCTTACTTCAGTCTATTTTTGGACGATAGCTGTCATTTATAACTCTGCAGGTTTGTGAATTACAGTGCCCCTGAGCTCCTTTCTTCAACTCGCTTTCTTGTGACCTGGCCACAACACCGCAGGATGGCTTCAGGCCCTAATCAGGTTCCGGCCCGGCATGCTGAGCCTTTGGTTAATTCCTCTTCCTGGTGGGAAATGAGAGTTAAATTTGCCCGTCCAGACACCTCCAGCTAGCCTCTCATTGGTTTTCGCTATTCCTGTTCATCTTCCGCAGAAATTGCAAACTGGGCCAAACAGGAGGTTAAAGGGACTGACTCTCCAAGTGGGGAGAGTGTTAGTAAAGCGTCTGGAATGTTGCACCCGAGTACCAGGGGAGGAAAACTGAGACATATTTGAACACGTCTCCCGATCACATGGTTGATCATACTCTAGGTTCCACATGCATGTTTTAGCTGAAGGAAGAATACCTTAAACCTGGGTAGTTGAAACCCGTGGAATGGGTACCATGCAATATGACTTCAAAGGGTCTTCATTTGCTCACCGAACCTCTCCAATCCTATCACTGCTGCGTTTATGCCCCTGTACACATGCTTGATTCTCTTTCGGAGACATAGCAATCCATAGGTTTTAAGATACTTACTAGTCAGGTACATTCTTAGGCGTTTAATATGCGGTGTTGAGTCCATTTCGTTGAGCAAGGAGTAGCTCTTGTCTATTCCATATTTGGCTTAAGGAACTTTATCTGTGCTCATTTCAATCTCTGGTTTTATGCAGCACCCCAACTCACCTTTACCCTTAAGCAAGCATAAGTTGTTTTTCTAAATTTGAGACCATGTTCTGTTCTGTAATTCAGTTCCTGTGTAACCAAGTTTACATTCCGTGTATTACTGATATCTTATGATGTTTCTTTTTCTGTGTGACTTATTTCTGTTAGAATCATCATACCTGAATCCACTCATTGTGCTGCTAAGGGCCTGATGACATAGATTTCATTGCTGAGTGATATTGCTTTGTAAGTGAATACCACAACTTCTTTATCCATTTTTCACTTTCTGCGATGTTGAACTTGTACTGTAAACGAGGTTCTTGTAAACAGAGCCGTTCCAAACTTTGGGGTGGCTGTGTCTTTTTGATTTTAATTTCCCTAACTATAGGACCATAAGTGGAAGTGCCCTAGGCTCTGTTGCTTTGTTTTTTAGATGTTTCAGGAAACACCGTACACATCTCCCAAGTGTCTGTTGGCAATTTACATCCCGCCCATCAGCATAACAAGGCTCCCAGTTCTCCATGGCCTGTTGCCTTTCTGGATTTTACACTTTTTTCAGATGGCCCTTTTGACCGGGGGGAAGTGAGACTTCATTGTAGTGCAGATTTCCTTTGCAAGCTTGCTTGGTTGGCCAAAAAGGGCGTATGCGTTTTTTCCTGAATATATTCAGGAAAAAACGCATACGCCCTTTTTGGCCAAGTGCATCATTGTGGACGTTCTGCCTCTTTTCCTATGCTTTCAATGCAATTCCAGCCTACCTCTTGAAATCGGTTTCCTGCAATTCTGCCCCGCTTTCAAGTCCTCTTGGCAGCCTTACTTCAGTCTATTTTTGGACGATAGCTGTCATTTATAAGTCTGCATGTTTGTGAATTACAGTGCCCTTGAGCTCCTTTCTTCAACTCGCTTTCTTGTGACCTGGCCGCAACACCGCAGGATGGCTTCAAGCCCTAATCTGGTTCCGGCCCGGCATGCTGAGCCTTTGGTTAATTCCTCTTCCTGGTGGGAAATGAGAGTTAAATTTGCCCGTCCAGACACCTCCAGCTAGTCTCTCATTGGTTCTCGCTATTCCTGTTCATCTTCCGCAGAAATTGCAAACTGGGCCAAACAGGAGGTTAAAGGGACTGACTCTCCAAGTGGGGAGAGTGTTAGTAAAGCGTCTGGAATGTTGCACCCGAGTACCAGGGGAGGAAAACTGAGACATATTTGAACACGTCTCCCGATCACATGGTTGATCATACTCTAGGTTCCACATGCATGTTTTAGCTGAAGGAAGAATACCTTAAACCTGGGTAGTTGAAACCCGTGGAATGGGTACCATGCAATATGACTTCAAAGGGTCTTCATTTGCTCACCGAACCTCTCCAATCCTATCACTGCTGCGTTTATGCCCCTGTACACATGCTTGATTCTCTTTCGGAGACATAGCAATCCATAGGTTTTAAGATACTTACTAGTCAGGTACATTCTTAGGCGTTTAATATGCGGTGTTGAGTCCATTTCGTTGAGCAAGGAGTAGCTCTTGTCTATTCCATATTTGACTTAAGGAACTTTATCTGTGCTCATTTCAATCTCTGGTTTTATGCAGCACCCCAACACACCTTTACCCTTAAGCAAGCATAGTTGGTTTTCTAAATTTGAGACCCTGTTCTGTTCTGTAATTCAGTTCCTGTGTAGCCAAGTTTACATTCCGTGTATTACTGATATCTTATGATGTTTCTTTTTCTGTGTGACTTATTTCAGTTAGAATCATCATACCTGAATCCACTCATTGTGCTGCTAAGGGCCTGATGACACAGATTTCATTGCTGCGTGATATTGCTTTGTAAGTGAATACCACAACTTCTTTATCCATTTTTCACTTTCTGCGATGTTGAACTTGTACTGTAAACGAGGTTCTTGTAAACAGAGCCGTTCCAAACTTTGGGGTGGCTGTGTCTTTTTGATTTTAATTTCCCTAAGCTATAGGACCATAAGTGGCAGTGCCCTAGGCTCTGTTGCTTTGTTTTTTAGATGTTTCAGGAAACACCATACACTTCTCCCAGGTGTCTGTTGGCAATTTACATCCCGCCCATCAGCATAACAAGGCTCCCAGTTCTTAATGGCCTGTTGCCTTTCTGGATTTTACACTTTTTTCAGATGGCCCTTTTGGCCGGGGGGAAGTGAGACTTCATTGTAGTGCAGATTTCCTTTGCAAGCTTGCTTGGTTGGCCAAAAAGGGCGTATGCGTTTTTTCCTGAATATATTCAGGAAAAAACGCATACGCCCTTTTTGGCCAAGTGCATCATTGTGGACGTTCTGCCTCTTTTCCTATGCTTTCAATGCAATTCCAGTCTACCTCCTGAAATCGGTTTCCTGCAATTCTGCCCCGCTTTCAAGTCCTCTTGGCAGCCTTACTTCAGTCTATTTTTGGACGATAGCTGTCATTTATAACTCTGCAGGTTTGTGAATTACAGTGCCCCTGAGCTCCTTTCTTCAACTCGCTTTCTTGTGACCTGGCCGCAACACCGCAGGATGGCTTCAGACCCTAATCTTGTTCCGGCCCGGCATGCTGAGCCTTTGGTTAATTCCTCTTCCTGGTGGGAAATGAGAGTTAAATTTGTCCGTCCAGACACCTCCAGCTAGCCTCTCATTGGTTCTCGCTATTCCTGTTCATCTTCCGCAGAAATTGCAAACTGGGCCAAACAGGAGGTTAAAGGGACTGACTCTCCAAGTGGGGAGAGTGTTAGTAAAGCGTCTGGAATGTTGCACCCGAGTACCAGGGGAGGAAAACTGAGAGATATTTGAACACGTCTCCCGTTCACATGGTTGATCATACTCTAGGTTTCACATGCATGTTTTAGCTGAAGGAAGAATACCTTAAACCTGGGTAGTTGAAACCCGTGGAATGGGTACCATGCAATATGACTTCAAAGGGTCTTCATTTGCTCACCGAACCTCTCCAATCCTATCACTGCTGCGTTTATGCCCCTGTACACATGCTTGATTCTCTTTCGGAGACATAGCAATCCATAGGTTTTAAGATACTTACTAGTCAGGTACATTCTTAGGCGTTTAATATGGGGTGTGGAGTCCATTTCGTTGAGCAAGGAGTAGCTCTTGTCTATTCCATATTTGGCTTAAGGAACTTTATCTGTGCTCATTTCAATCTCTGGTTTTATGCAGCACCCCAACTCACCTTTACCCTTAAGCAAGAATAAGTTGGTTTTCTAAATTTGAGACCCTCTTCTGTTCTGTAATTCAGTTCCTGTGTAGCCAAGTTTACATTCCGTGTATTACTGATATCTTATGATGTTTCTTTTTCTGTGTGACTTATTTCAGTTAGAATCATCATACCTGAATCCACTCATTGTGCTGCTAAGGGCCTGATGACACAGATTTCATTGCTGAGTGATATTGCTTTGTAAGTAAATACCACAACTTCTTTATCCATTTTTCACTTTCTGCGATGTTGAACTTGTACTGTAAACGAGGTTCTTGTAAACAGAGCCGTTCCAAACTTTGGGGTGGCTGTGTCTTTTTGATTTTAATTTCCCTAAGCTATAGGACCATAAGTGGAAGTGCCCTAGGCTCTGTTGCTTTGTTTTTTAGATGTTTCAGGAAACACCATACACTTCTCCGGAGTGGTTGTTGGCAATTTACATCCCGCCCATCAGCATAACAAGGCTCCCAGTTCTCCATGGCCTGTCTGCCTTTCTGGATTTTACACTTTTTTCAGATGGCCCTTTTGACCGGGGGGAAGTGAGACTTCATTGTAGTGCAGATTTCCTTTGCAAGCTTGCTTGGTTGGCCAAAAAGGGCGTATGCGTTTTTTCCTGAATATATTCAGGAAAAAACGCATACGCCCTTTTTGGCCAAGTGCATCATTGTGGACGTTCTGCCTCTTTTCCTATGCTTTCAATGCAATTCCAGTCTACCTCCTGAAATCGGTTTCCTGCAATTCTGCCCCGCTTTCAAGTCCTCTTGGCAGCCTTACTTCAGTCTATTTTTGGACGATAGCTGTCATTTATAACTCTGCAGGTTTGTGAATTACAGTGCCCCTGAGCTCCTTTCTTCAACTCGCTTTCTTTTGAGCTGGCCGCAACACCGCAGGATGGCTTCAGGCCCTAATCTGGTTCCGGCACGGCACGCTGAGCCTTTGGTTATTTCCTCTTCCTGGTGGGAAATGAGAGTTAAATTTGCCCGTCCAGACACCTCCAGCTAGCCTCTCATTGGTTCTCGCTATTCCTGTTCATCTTCCGCAGAAATTGCAAACTGGGCCAAACAGGAGGTTAAAGGCGCTGACTCTCCAAGTGGGGAGAGTGTTAGTAAAGCGTCTGGAATGTTGCACCCGAGTACCAGGGGAGGAAAACTGAGACATATTTGAACACGTCTCCCGTTCACATGGTTGATCATACTTGGGTTCCACATGCATGTTTTAGCTGAAGGAAGAATACCTTAAACCTGGAGAGTTAAGACCCGTGTAATGGGTACCGTGCAATATGATTTCAAAGGGTCTTCATTTGCTCACCGAACCTCTCCAATCCTATCACTGCTGCGTTTATGCCCCTGTACACATGCTTGATTCTCTTTCGGAGACATAGCAATCCATAGGTTTTAAGATACTTACTAGTCAGGTACATTCTTAGGCGTTTAATATGCGGTGTTGAGTCCATTTCGTTGAGCAAGGAGTAGCTCTTGTCTATTCCATATTTGACTTAAGGAACTTTATCTGTGCTCATTTCAATCTCTGGTTTTATGCAGCACCCCAACTCACCTTTACCCTTAAGCAAGCATAAGTTGGTTTTCTAAATTTGAGACCCTGTTCTGTTCTGTAATTCAGTTCCTGTGTAGCCAAGTTTACATTCCGTGTATTACTGATATCTTATGATGTTTCTTTTTCTGTGTGACTTACTTCAGTTAGAATCATCATACCTGAATCCACTCATTGTGCTGCTAAGGGCCTGATGACACAGATTTCATTGCTGAGTGATATTGCTTTGTAAGTAAATACCACAACTTCTTTATCCATTTTTCACTTTCTGCGATGTTGAACTTGTACTGTAAACGAGGTTCTTGTAAACAGAGCCGTTCCAAACTTTGGGGTGGCTGTGTCTTTTTGATTTTAATTTCCCTAAGCTATAGGACCATAAGTGGAAGTGCCCTAGGTTCTGTTGCTTTGTTTTTTAGATGTTTCAGGAAACACCATACACTTCTCCCGAGTGGTTGTTGGCAATTTACATCCCGCCCATCAGCATAACAAGTCTCCCAGTTCTCCATGGCCTGTCCTGCCTTTCTGGATTTTACACTTTTTTCAGATGGCCCTTTTGACCGGGGGGAAGTGAGACTTCATTGTAGTGCAGATTTCCTTTGCAAGCTTGCTTGGTTGGCCAAAAAGGGCGTATGCGTTTTTTCCTGAATATATTCAGGAAAAAACGCATACGCCCTTTTTGGCCAAGTGCATCATTGTGGACGTTCTGCCTCTTTTCCTATGCTTTCAATGCAATTCCAGTCTACCTCCTGAAATCGGTTTCCTGCAATTCTGCCCCGCTTTCAAGTCCTCTTGGCAGCCTTACTTCAGTCTATTTTTGGACGATAGCTGTCATTTATAACTCTGCAGGTTTGTGAATTACAGTGCCCCTGAGCTCCTTTCTTCAACTCGCTTTCTTTTGAGCTGGCCGCAACACCGCAGGATGGCTTCAGGCCCTAATCTGGTTCCGGTACGGCACGCTGAGCCTTTGGTTATTTCCTCTTCCTGGTGGGAAATGAGAGTTAAATTTGCCCGTCCAGACACCTCCAGCTAGCCTCTCATTGGTTCTCGCTATTCCTGTTCATCTTCCGCAGAAATTGCAAACTGGGCCAAACAGGAGGTTAAAGGCGCTGACTCTCCAAGTGGGGAGAGTGTTAGTAAAGTGTCTGGAATGTTGCACCCGAGTACCAGGGGAGGAAAACTGAGACATATTTGAACACGTCTCCCGATCACATGGTTGATCATACTCTGGGTTCCACATGCATGTTTTAGCTGAAGGAAGAATACCTAAAACCTGGGTAGTTGAAACCCGTGGAATGGGTACCATGCAATATGACTTCAAAGGGTCTTCATTTGCTCACCGAACCTCTCCCATCCTATCACTGCTGCGTTTATGCCCCTGTACACATGCTTGATTCTCTTTCGGAGACATAGCAATCTACAGGTTTTAAGATACTTACTAGTCAGGTACATTCTTAGGCGTTTAATATGCGGTGTTGAGTCCATTTCGTTGAGCAGGGAGTAGCTCTTGTCTATTCCATATTTGGCTTAAGGAACTTTATCTGTGCTCATTGCAATCTCTGGTTTTATGCAGCACCCCAACTCACCTTTCCCCTTAAGCAAGCATAAGTTGGTTTTCTAAATTTGAGACCCTGTTCTGTTCGGTAATTCAGTTCCTGTGTAGCCAAGTTTACATTCCGTGTATTACTGATATCTTATGATGTTTCTTTTTCTGTGTGACTTACTTCAGTTAGAATCATCATACCTGAATCCACTCATTGTGCTGCTAAGGGCCTGAGGACACAGATTTCATTGCTGAGTGATATTGCTTTGTAAGTAAATACCACAACTTCTTTATCCATTTTTCACTTTCTGCGATGTTGAACTTGTACTGTAAACGAGGTTCTTGTAAACAGAGGTGTCCCAAACTTTGGGGTGGCTGTGTCTTTTTGATTTTAATTTCCCTAAGCTATAGGACCATAAGTGGAAGTGCCCTAGGTTCTGTTGCTTTGTTTTTTAGATGTTTCAGGAAACACCATACACTTCTCCCGAGTGTCTGTTGGCAATTTACATCCCGCCCATCAGCATAACAAGGCTCCCAGTTCTCCATGGCCTGTCCTGCCTTTCTGGATTTTACACTTTTTTCAGATGGCCCTTTTGACCGGGGGGAAGTGAGACTTCATTGTAGTGCAGATTTCCTTTGCAAGCTTGCTTGGTTGGCCAAAAAGGGCGTATGCGTTTTTTCCTGAATATATTCAGGAAAAAACGCATACGCCCTTTTTGGCCAAGTGCATCATTGTGGACGTTCTGCCTCTTTTCCTATGCTTTCAATGCAATTCCAGTCTACCTCCTGAAATCGGTTTCCTGCAATTCTGCCCCGCTTTCAAGTCCTCTTGGCAGCCTTACTTCAGTCTATTTTTGGACGATAGCTGTCATTTATAACTCTGCAGGTTTGTGAATTACAGTGCCCCTGAGCTCCTTTCTTCAACTCGCTTTCTTGTGACCTGGCCGCAACACCGCAGGATGGCTTCAGGCCCTAATCTGGTTCCGGTACGGCACGCTGAGCCTTTGGTTATTTCCTCTTCCTGGTGGGAAATGAGAGTTAAATTTGCCCGTCCAGACACCTCCAGCTAGCCTCTCATTGGTTCTCGCTATTCCTGTTCATCTTCCGCAGAAATTGCAAACTGGGCCAAACAGGAGGTTAAAGGCGCTGACTCTCCAAGTGGGGAGAGTGTTAGTAAAGCGTCTGGAATGTTGCACCCGAGTACCAGGGGAGGAAAACTGAGACATATTTGAACACGTCTCCCGTTCACATGGTTGATCATACTTGGGTTCCACATGCATGTTTTAGCTGAAGGAAGAATACCTTAAACCTGGAGAGTTGAGACCCGTGTAATGGGTACCATGCAATATGACTTCAAAGGGTCTTCATTTGCTCACCGAACCTCTCCAATCCTATCACTGCTGCGTTTATGCCCCTGTACACATGCTTGATTCTCTTTCGGAGACATAGCAATCCATAGGTTTTAAGATACTTACTAGTCAGGTACATTCTTAGGCGTTTAATATGCGGTGTTGAGTCCATTTCGTTGAGCAAGGAGTAGCTCTTGTCTATTCCATATTTGACTTAAGGAACTTTATCTGTGCTCATTTCAATCTCTGGTTTTATGCAGCACCCCAACTCACCTTTCCCCTTAAGCAAGCATAAGTTGTTTTTCTGAACTTGAGACCCTGTTCTGTTCTGTAATTCAGTTCCTGTGTAGCCAAGTTTCCATTCCGTGTATTACTGATATCTTATGATGTTTCTTTTTCTGTGTGACTTATTTCAGTTAGAATCATCATACCTGAATCCACTCATTGTGATGCTAAGGGCCTGATGACATAGATTTCATTGCTGAGTGATATTGCTTTGTAAGTAAATACCACAACTTCTTTATCCATTTTTCACTTTCTGCGATGTTGAACTTGTACTGTAAATGAGGTTCTTGTAAACAGAGGCGTCCCAAACTTTGGGGTGGCTGTGTCTTTTTGATTTTAATTTCCCTAAGCTATAGGACCATAAGTGGCAGTGCCCTAGGCTCTGTTGCTTTGTTTTTTAGATGTTTCAGGAAACACCATACACTTCCCCCGAGTGTCTGTTGGCAATTTACATCCCGCCCATCAGCATAACAAGGCTCCCAGTTCTCCATGGCCTGTCCTGCCTTTCTGGATTTTACACTTTTTTCAGATGGCCCTTTTGACCGGGTGGAAGTGAGACTTCATTGTAGTGCAGATTTCCTTTGCAAGCTTGCTTGGTTGGCCAAAAAGGGCGTATGCGTTTTTTCCTGAATATATTCAGGAAAAAACGCATACGCCCTTTTTGGCCAAGTGCATCATTGTGGACGTTCTGCCTCTTTTCCTATGCTTTCAATGCAATTCCAGTCTACCTCCTGAAATCGGTTTCCTGCAATTCTGCCCCGCTTTCAAGTCCTCTTGGCAGCCTTACTTCAGTGTATTTTTGGACGATAGCTGTCATTTATAACTCTGCAGGTTTGTGAATTACAGTGCCCCTGAGCTCCTTTCTTCAACTCGCTTTCTTGTGACATGGCCGCAACACCGCAGGATGGCTTCAGGCCCTAATCTGGTTCCGGTACGGCACGCTGAGCCTTTGGTTATTTCCTCTTCCTGTTGGGAAATGAGAGTTAAATTTGCCCGTCCAGACACCTCCAGCTAGCCTCTCATTGGTTCTCGCTATTCCTGTTCATCTTCCGCAGAAATTGCAAACTGTGCCAAACAGGAGGTTAAAGGCGCTGACTCTCCAAGTGGGGAGAGTGTTAGTAAAGCGTCTGGAATGTTGCACCCGAGTACCAGGGTACGAAAACTGAGACATTTTGAACACGTCTCCCGATCACATGGTTGATCATACTCTGGGTTCCACATGCATGTTTTAGCTGAAGGAAGAATACCTAAAACCTGGAGAGTTGAAACCCGTGGAATGGGTACCATGCAATATGACTTCAAAGGGTCTTCATTTGCTCACCGAACCTCTCCAATCCTATCACTGCTGCGTTTATGCCCCTGTACACATGCTTGATTCTCTTTCGGAGACATAGCAATCCATAGGTTTTAAGATACTTACTAGTCAGGTACATTCTTAGGCGTTTAATATGCGGTGTTGAGTCCATTTCGTTGAGCAAGGAGTAGCTCTTGTCTATTCCATATTTGGCTTAAGGAACTTTATCTGTGCTCATTTCAATCTCTGGTTTTATGCAGCAACCCAACTCACCTTTCCCCTTAAGCAAGCATAAGTTGGTTTTCTAAATTTGAGAACCTGTTCTGTTTTGGAATTCAGTTCCTGTGTAGCCAAGTTTACATTCCGTGTATTAGTGATATCTTATGATGTTTCTTTTTCTGTGTGACTTATTTCAGTTAGAATCATCGTAGCTGAATCTACTCATTATGCTGCTACGGGCCTGATAACATAGATTTCATTGCTGAGTGACACTGCATTGTACGTAAGTACCACAAGTTCTTTATCCATTTTTCACTTTCTGCGATGTTGAACTTGTACTGTAAACGAGGTTCTTGTAAACAGAGCCGTTCCAAACTTTGGGGTGGCTGTGTCTTTTTGATTTTAATTTTCCTAAGCTATAGGACCATAAGTGGAAGTGCCCTAGGCTCTGTTGCTTTGTTTTTTAGATGTTTCAGGAAACACCATACACTTATCCCAAGTGTCTGTTGGCAATTTACATCCCGCCCATCAGCATAACAAGGCTCCCAGTTCTCCATGGCCTGTTGCCTTTCTGGATTTTACACTTTTTTCAGATGGCCCTTTTGACCGGGGGGAAGTGAGACTTCATTGTAGTGCAGATTTCCTTTGCATGCTTGCTTGGTTGGCCAAAAAGGGCGTATGCGTTTTTTCCTGAATATATTCAGGAAAAAACGCATACGCCCTTTTTGGCCAAGTGCATCATTGTGGACGTTCTGCCTCTTTTCCTATGCTTTCAATGCAATTCCAGTCTACCTCCTGAAATCGGTTTCCTGCAATTCTGCCCCGCTTTCAAGTCCTCTTGGCAGCCTTACTTCAGTCTATTTTTGGACGATAGCTGTCATTTATAACTCTGCAGGTTTGTGAATTACAGTGCCCCTGAGCTCCTTTCTTCAACTCGCTTTCTTGTGACCTGGCCGCAACACCGCAGGATGGCTTCAGGCCCTAATCTGGTTCCGGCGCGGCATGCTGAGCCTTTGGTTAATGCCTCTTCCTGGTGGGAAATGAGAGTTAAATTTGACCATCCAGACACCTCCAGCTAGTCTCTCATTGGTTCTCGCTATTCCTGTTCATCTTCCGCAGAAATTGCAAACTGGGCCAAACAGGATATTAAAGGGACTGACTCTCCAAGTCGGGAGAGTGTTAGTAAAGCGTCTGGAATGTTGCACCCGAGTACTAGGGGAGGAAAACTGAGACATATTTGAACACGTCTCCCGATCACATGGTTGATCATACTCTAGGTTCCACATGCATGTTTTAGCTGAAGGAAGAATACCTTAAACCTGGGTAGTTGAAACCCGTGGAATGGGTACCATGCAATATGACTTCAAAGGGTCTTCATTTGCTCACCGAACCTCTCCAATCCTATCACTGCTGCGTTTATGCCCCTGTACACATGCTTGATTCTCTTTCGGAGACATAGCAATCCATAGGTTTTAAGATACTTACTAGTCAGGAACATTCTTAGGCGTTTAATATGGGGTGTTGAGTCCATTTCGTTGAGCAAGGAGTAGCTCTTGTCTATTCCATATTTGACTTAAGGAACTTTATCTGTGCTCATTTCAATCTCTGGTTTTATGCAGCACCCCAACTCACCTTTCCCCTTAAGCAAGCATAAGTTGGTTTTCTAAATTTGAGACCCTGTTCTGTTCTGTAATTCAGTTCCTGTGTAGCCAAGTTTACATTCCGTGTATTACTGATATCTTATGATGTTTCTTTTTCTGTGTGACTTACTTCAGTTAGAATCATCATACCTGAATCCACTCATTGTGCTGCTACGGGCCTGATGACACAGATTTCATTGCTGAGTGATATTGCTTTGTAAGTAAATACCACAACTTCTTTATCCATTTTTCACTTTCTGCGATGTTGAACTTGTACTGTAAATGAGGTTCTTGTAAACAGAGCCGTTCCAAACTTTGGGGTGGCTGTCTCTTTTTGATTTTAATTTCCCTAAACTATAGGACCATAAGTGGAAGTGCCCTAGGTTCTCTTGCTTTGTTTGTTAGATGTTTCAGGAAACACTATACACTTCTCCCGAGTGGTTGTTGGCAATTTACATCCCGCCCATCAGCATAACAAGGCTCCCAGTTCTCCATGGCCTGTCCTGCCTTTCTGGATTTTACACTTTTTTCAGATGGCCCTTTTGACCGGGGGGAAGTGAGACTTCATTGTAGTGCAGATTTCCTTTGCAAGCTTGCTTGGTTGGCCAAAAAGGGCGTATGCGTTTTTTCCTGAATATATTCAGGAAAAAACGCATACGCCCTTTTTGGCCAAGTGCATCATTGTGGACGTTCTGCCTCTTTTCCTATGCTTTCAATGCAATTCCAGTCTACCTCCTGAAATCGGTTTCCTGCAATTCTGCCCCGCTTTCAAGTCCTCTTGGCAGCCTTACTTCAGTCTATTTTTGGACGATAGCTGTCATTTATAACTCTGCAGGTTTGTGAATTACAGTGCCCCTGAGCTCCTTTCTTCAACTTGCTTTCTTGTGACCTGGCCGCAACACCGCAGGATGGCTTCAGGCCCTAATCTGGTTCCGGCACGGCACGCTGAGCCTTTGGTTATTTCCTTTTCCTGGTGGGAAATGAGAGTTAAATTTGCCCGTCCAGACACCTCCAGCTAGTCTCTCATTGGTTCTCGCTATTCCTGTTCATCTTCCGCAGAAATTGCAAACTGGGCCAAACAGGAGGTTAAAGGCGCTGACTCTCCAAGTGGGGAGAGTGTTAGTAAAGCGTCTGGAATGTTGCACCCGAGTACCAGGGGAGGAAAACTGAGACATATTTGAACACGTCTCCCGTTCACATGGTTGATCATACTTGGGTTCCACATGCATGTTTTAGCTGAAGGAAGAATACCTTAAACCTGGAGAGTTGAGACCCGTGTAATGGGTACCATGCAATATGACTTCAAAGGGTCTTCATTTGCTCACCGAACCTCTCCAATCCTATCACTGCTGCGTTTATGCCCCTGTACACATGCTTGATTCTCTTTCGGAGACATAGCAATCCATAGGTTTTAAGATACTTACTAGTCAGGTACATTCTTAGGCGTTTAATATGCGGTGTTGAGTCCATTTCGTTGAGCAAGGAGTAGCTCTTGTCTATTCCATATTTGACTTAAGGAACTTTATCTGTGCTCATTTCAATCTCTGGTTTTATGCAGCACCCCAACTCACCTTTCCCCTTAAGCAAGCATAAGTTGTTTTTCTAAATTTGAGACCCTGTTCTGTTCTGTAATTCAGTTCCTGTGTAGCCAAGTTTACATTCCGTGTATTACTGATATCTTATGATGTTTCTTTTTCTGTGTGACTTACTTCAGTTAGAATCATCATACCTGAATCCACTCATTGTGCTGCTAAGGGCCTGATGACACAGATTTCATTGCTGAGTGATATTGCTTTGTAAGTAAATACCACAACTTCTTTATCCATTTTTCACTTTCTGCGATGTTGAACTTGTACTGTAAACGAGGTTCTTGTAAACAGAGGCATCCCAAACTTTGGGGTGGCTGTGTCTTTTTGATTTTAATTTCCCTAAGCTATAGGACCATAAGTGGCAGTGCCCTAGGCTCTGTTGCTTTGTTTTTTAGATGTTTCAGGAAACACCATACACTTCTCCCGAGTGTCTGTTGGCAATTTACATCCCGCCCATCAGCATAACAAGGCTCCCAGTTCTCCATGGTCTGTCCTGCCTTTCTGGATTTTACACTTTATTCAGATGGCCCTTTTGACCGGGGGGAAGTGAGACTTCATTGTAGTGCAGATTTCCTTTGCAAGCTTGCTTGGTTGGCCAAAAAGGGCGTATGCGTTTTTTCCTGAATATATTCAGGAAAAAACGCATACGCCCTTTTTGGCCAAGTGCATCATTGTGGACGTTCTGCCTCTTTTCCTATGCTTTCAATGCAATTCCAGTCTACCTCCTGAAATCGGTTTCCTGCAATTCTGCCCCGCTTTCAAGTCCTCTTGGCAGCCTTACTTCAGTCTATTTTTGGACGATAGCTGTCATTTATAACTCTGCAGGTTTGTGAATTACAGTGCCCCTGAGCTCCTTTCTTCAACTCGCTTTCTTTTGTGCTGGCCGCAACACCACAGGATGGCTTCAGGCCCTAATCTGGTTCCGGCACGGCACGCTGAGCCTTTCGTTAATTCCTCTTCCTGGTGGGAAATGAGAGTTAAATTTGCCCGTCCAGACACCTCCAGCTAGCCTCTCATTGGTTCTCGCTATTCCTGTTCATCTTCCGCAGAAATTGCAAACTGGGCCAAACAGGAGGTTAAAGGGACTGAATCTCCAAGTCGGGAGAGTGTTAGTAAAGCGTCTGGAATGTTGCACCCGAGTACCAGGGTACGAAAACTGAGACATATTTGAACACGTCTCCCGATCACATGGTTGATCATACTCTAGGTTCCACATGCATGTTTTAGCTGAAGGAAGAATACCTTAAACCTGGGTAGTTGAAACCCGTGGAATGGGTACCATGCAATATGACTTCAAAGGGTCTTCATTTGCTCACCGAACCTCTCCAATCCTATCACTGCTGCGTTTATGCCCCTGTACACATGCTTGATTCTCTTTCGGAGACATAGCAATCCATAGGTTTTAAGATAGTTACTAGTCAGGAACATTCTTAGGCGTTTAATATGGGGTGTTGAGTCCATTTCGTTGAGCAAGGAGTAGCTCTTGTCTATTCCATATTTGGCTTAAGGAACTTTATCTGTGCTCATTGCAATCTCTGGTTTTATGCAGCACCCCAACTCACCTTTCCCCTTAAGCAAGCATAAGTTGGTTTTCTAAATTTGAGACCCTGTTCTGTTCTGTAATTCAGTTCCTGTGTAGCCAAGTTTACATTCCGTGTATTACTGATATCTTATGATGTTTCTTTTTCTGTGTGACTTACTTCAGTTAGAATCATCATACCTGAATCCACTCATTGTGCTGCTAAGGGCCTGATGACACAGATTTCATTGCTGAGTGATATTGCTTTGTAAGTAAATACCACACCTTCTTTATCCATTTTTCACTTTCTGCGATGTTGAACTTGTACTGTAAACGAGGTTCTTGTAAACAGAGCCGTTCCAAACTTTGGGGTGGCTGTCTCTTTTTGATTTTAATTTCCCTAAGCTATAGGACCATAAGTGGAAGTGCCCTAGGTTCTGTTGCTTTGTTTTTTAGATGTTTCAGGAAACACCATACACTTCTCCCGAGTGGTTGTTGGCAATTTACATCCCGCCCATCAGCATAACAAGGCTCCCAGTTCTCCATGGCCTGTCCTGCCTTTCTGGATTTTACACTTTTATCAGATGGCCCTTTTGACCGGGGGGAAGTGAGACTTCATTGTAGTGCAGATTTCCTTTGCAAGCTTGCTTGGTTGGCCAAAAAGGGCGTATGCGTTTTTTCCTGAATATATTCAGGAAAAAACGCATACGCCCTTTTTGGCCAAGTGCATCATTGTGGACGTTCTGCCTCTTTTCCTATGCTTTCAATGCAATTCCAGTCTACCTCCTGAAATCGGTTTCCTGCAATTCTGCCCCGCTTTCAAGTCCTCTTTGCAGCCTTACTTCAGTCTATTTTGGATGATAGCTGTCATTTATAACTCTGCAGGTTTGTGAATTACAGTGCCCCTGAGCTCCTTTCTTCAACTTGCTTTCTTGTGACCTGGCCGCAACACCGCAGGATGGCTTCAGGCCCTAATCTGGTTCCGGCACGGCACGCTGAGCCTTTGGTTATTTCCTTTTCCTGGTGGGAAATGAGAGTTAAATTTGCCCGTCCAGACACCTCCAGCTAGTCTCTCATTGGTTCTCGCTATTCCTGTTCATCTTCCGCAGAAATTGCAAACTGGGCCAAACAGGAGGTTAAAGGCGCTGACTCTCCAAGTGGGGAGAGTGTTAGTAAAGCGTCTGGAATGTTGCACCCGAGTACCAGGGGAGGAAAACTGAGACATATTTGAACACGTCTCCCGTTCACATGGTTGATCATACTTGGGTTCCACATGCATGTTTTAGCTGAAGGAAGAATACCTTAAACCTGGAGAGTTGAGACCCGTGTAATGGGTACCATGCAATATGACTTCAAAGGGTCTTCATTTGCTCACCGAACCTCTCCAATCCTATCACTGCTGCGTTTATGCCCCTGTACACATGCTTGATTCTCTTTCGGAGACATAGCAATCCATAGGTTTTAAGATACTTACTAGTCAGGTACATTCTTAGGCGTTTAATATGCGGTGTTGAGTCCATTTCGTTGAGCAAGGAGTAGCTCTTGTCTATTCCATATTTGACTTAAGGAACTTTATCTGTGCTCATTTCAATCTCTGGTTTTATGCAGCACCCCAACTCACCTTTCCCCTTAAGCAAGCATAAGTTGTTTTTCTAAATTTGAGACCCTGTTCTGTTCTGTAATTCAGTTCCTGTGTAGCCAAGTTTACATTCCGTGTATTACTGATATCTTATGATGTTTCTTTTTCTGTGTGACTTATTTCAGTTAGAATCATCATACCTGAATCCACTCATTGTGCTGCTAAGGGCCTGATGACACAGATTTCATTGCTGAGTGATATTGCTTTGTAAGTAAATACCACAACTTCTTTATCCATTTTTCACTTTCTGCGATGTTGAACTTGTACTGTAAACGAGGTTCTTGTAAACAGAGGCGTGCCAAACTTTGGGGTGGCTGTGTCTTTTTGATTTTAATTTCCCTAAGCTATAGGACCATAAGTGGCAGTGCCCTAGGCTCTGTTGCTTTGTTTTTTAGATGTTTCAGGAAACACCATACACTTCTCCCGAGTGTCTGTTGGCAATTTACATCCCGCCCATCAGCATAACAAGGCTCCCAGTTCTCCATGGTCTGTCCTGCCTTTCTGGATTTTACACTTTTTTCAGATGGCCCTTTTGACCGGGGGGAAGTGAGA